>NC_141687.1:1046829348-1048029348 GCF_964263255.1 Lissotriton vulgaris
ATCAAATGCTGTCAAATGTCAAGTACATGATAGGTAAAAACATTTTCGTGTTTATGCACGCTGATGTGCTTTGAACGCTGCCCCCCCTTGCCCCCCTCTTTTCTCTTAGCAGTACTCTCTCTTTGCAGATAGTGAAGGGTAGTTAACGCAGGCCTTTGCCCCCGTTGTAATCCGTTGTGCCTGCTTCTCTCTCTATTTGATTGATTGCTATCCAAGCATTTACTGTTTTAGAATTTGTTCTCTTTGGTTCATTCTGTATTTACAAACAAGCACAGAGTCGCAATACTCTGTTTAGTCTTTGCAGATAGTGAAAAATAGTTTAAAAAAACAAAAGGAATCGAGCAAAATCAGTAGGCCACTAATGGGATCTCTTTTTGACCTCGCTAAAATAGAAACATTAGGAACAACCCTTCATGAGAAATACGAAAATAGTGAGATGAACTGAGCTCCACACCATGATGGCTGCAAGACAGCTCGGCTCCGCCACCCACCCCGCCCAAAATAACGACAAACCCTATGCAAATATTATAAATATATACAACACACCAGCAAAGTAACAGGGCAAAACATTTTATTAAATAACTATTTACATAACTATTTTATACTTTTTGTTGCCCGATCCGGCTAGCTCAATCGATCGAGCATGAAACTCATGCACTCTGATAGCAAGCGTTGCTGCTGATGCTATGCAGACCAAAACTGGTTTTCAGTTTGTACATTCTTCTAGATTTTTCCATCCAAGGCTGGTTGAGTTTGTAGAACGATGGCTTCAGATTTTCAACATACGGTGTGGTGGCGCGGACTGGGAGGGGGCGCTTGGCTCCTGCCCCCTCCCCAAGTAAGATTTTCATACGTGAGTGTACGTTCATGGTTTTGGTCCCTGAGCTGCTTCGATGTCACTGCCATGCTCAAATGGCATAAGTCCTGGATGTTGGGTGCCATAGTTCAGAGTTCTGAGCAGCGCTTGTAACACTGTCTGAAGCTTATTTGCACCTACTGCAGCTTCACTATTCTCAAAGTAAGTGAGGGCCGTTTGTGGACCTGACTGCATTGTTAAACAATGTGATGCAGTGCCTCCCTGAACCGCTTGACGGAGGCCCCCGAGGGGCGGTGAGATGGCACTTAGCTCCTGCCCCCTCCCCAAGTCGTGTTGCCCTGGTGTGGCCTGAGATCGCCCCCGACATAGGCGGCCGGCTCCCGGGGTCCGGTGGAACTTTTTGCCTTTTGATGACTCTTCCATTCTGGACCTTGTCCCACAATCCGTTTGACCTGAAGACACGCTGTAGTGGGGCGCCCCTTTACCGTTTCAGTTGCCATTCCGCCCGCTTTTGCTACACTGTGCCTCTTCCGCCATTCAGCTGTTTACCGCCCGCTCTTGCGACTACAGCGTCTCGCTCACCATGTAGTTGAGTTGCTCCCGCTCTTGCGATGCAACGATAGGCGGCTGCCACAGGACTCTCAAAATGGCGGCCGGCTCTTCAGATTTGGGCGTGGTCCACTAAAATGGCCCTGGGACACCTTGGAACTCGGACGCTTGCCTGATAGGGCTTGTGTCCCATTCTCGAAAGCGTCCCCTCAGCCTTGAAGATTCTACAAAAGTCTTGGGGGCCCCCGACTCCCGCAGGCTTCTGGTGGGGAGAGGCTGCCATGATTGCTCGTGGAATGGCCACAACTGAGCTACGAGATGGTGGTGCTCTCATGCTGACGCCAGCTTCAGTCTGAAACATCCAGAAACACTGTAGACTACCAATTCGATCAGTTCCGGTAGCGCCCCAACATGACCCGGTAGAGAAGAACTTGCCCTCCCCTCTTTGACTGATGGTTCTTGTTGCCTGTCCCTTCTGTTGTCATTTAACAGAACTTTTTAGACTGCTGAAAGGGGTTGTGTTCCGAACGCTGGTTGGTGGAGACATTTTGACTATATTCTGGACCTACGTTGTCGCGTAATGCGTTATATGACACGCCGCGTTAGCGCACCCGGAAGTGCTCCGGTGCGCGAAGCGCAGCTTCCCAGAAGCGATCCGGGGCGCGGCGCGCAGCGCGTAACGTAAGCATAACAGGTCATGTGACTTGTTAATAAAACTTTTCATTGGTTCATTTTACTTTTGTTATTTTAATGATGAAAGGCTTGGTCATATGACCTAAAAATTACGCTTTTTATTGGTTTCGAACATTATTTTTTCTTAAACATATATGTTATAATGTTCCAGGCTAATGTACTTTCCGGGAAAATTTACAACTGTCCTGCAAGTAAAATATATTCCTTTTTCGAGAAAAAGGGCGTTTCTTCGTCCCATGACAGAGCCGTTGAGTAAAAGAGGCTCGGCCTGCTGTCTTAGTCGCCGATACGCCTGATTATCAGATTCTTATCGATCACTTTATGTTGCAGGAGTGGAAAACACAACTGCCCTTGACCATTTATCTTTACTGCGTTCCTGCGTATTATACCTTTTATCCGTCATGTAATTGGACTGCTTTATTTCACTTGCCTTTTACTGATTCGAAAACAGTGACTAAAATTAAAAACTTTACCAATGTAAATACTACTACCATGTTTTGTTTTAAAAACCTTTATTGTGAAAATATCAGTATACAAATACGGGCCTATAACCACGTGGGCCGGCCACGGAGCAAACTGAAATCGTATATGATGAGGAGACATTTACATTGTAGAGGAACGTAACGAGCGGGCCATTAGGTTGCAAGAACTAAGGTGTCTAACAGTTGCGGAATCGGTGGACGTACATTTTGTAATTAAAATACGACAGGGCCACTTTCAATAAAATTATCTAGATATACATTTGCGGGCAAGTACCATGGGTGACGTTAATTCGAACGTTCAATAGTACAGTAATCAATAACACATCAGAACTTAATATCAATAGGGATGTCGAAATATTCAATCAATTCTCGTCCCCGCCCGCCATGTGCATCAAAACTGCATTCATAACTCGTGATATCAAGGTTGTTCAACCAGTACACAACAAGGAGTTACGAGTCCCATTTATACCGGCGCCATTTTGGGCGAGGCCGGGCAGGTCCAGGATATAGTCAAAATGTCTCCACCAACCATCGGCCAGACCAGAACCCCTTTCGGCCCTTTATGCTACAAGATGGTGTCTTCCATTCAGAAAATATTGTTGGCAGCATTTTGAAAGGAAAGATAAACAGCCGTTCTCCTAGTGAGTCTCACATTGTTACATTTAGGAAGAATGTTGAAGAGTAGTATGTTGAAAATCTGAAGCCATTGTTCTACAAACTCTCAACCAGCCTTGGATGGAAAAAAAAATCCTGAAGAATGTAGAAACTGAAAACCAATTTTTGTCTGTATAGCATCAACAGCAACGCTTGACTCAGCTTTGTGTGAAGCCGCCATTTTGATTCAATCAATAACGTCCCCCTGCATACATTCAGGGACCTGGTCGTGTCTTCAGGTCAAACAGATTGTGGGACAAGATACAGAAAGGAAAAGGAAAAAAGTTCCGCCAGACCCCGGGAGCCGGCCGCCTATGTCATGGGCGATCTTTGGCCACACCAGGGCGATAGTGAAGCTGCAGCAGGTGCAAATAAGCTTCAGACAGTGTTACAAGCACTGCTCAGAACTCTCAACTATGGCACTCAACATCCAGGACCTGCCATCCGGATCTTGGCGCCTTGTGCTGGTTCCGACCTATTCACACATCAGTCCGCTACTGACACCACCTCACAGGCCAACGGGGCACCCCACGCCGACTTTTGGCGCAGCATTGTAGGATGGCCACACCAGAGCAGCAACTTGCTAAACACCACCTCGGTGCCATCCAGATCTCGGCGCGTTGTGCTGCCTTCAGCCTACTGTAGCCGCAAGTGCGGACGCAACTCAACTGGATAGCGAGTGAAACACCAAGGGGCGCCCCACTGCAGCCGAGGAGCCTCCATCTTGGGGGCGACGCACAGCATCACCAATGCAGTCAGATCCTCAAACAGCCCCCACTGACTGACGCGACCTCACAGGCCAACGGGGCGCCCCACGCCGACTTTCGGCGCAGCATTGTAGGATGGCCACACCAGTGCGGCAACTTGCTGGACACCACCTCGGTGCCATCCAGTTCTCGGCGCGCTGTGCTGCCTTCGGCCTACTGTAGCCGCAAGTGCGGACGCAACTCAGTTGGACGGCGAGTGAAACGCTAAGGGGCGCCCCACTGCAGCCGAGGAGCCTCCATCTTGGGGGAGACGCACAGCCCCCACTGACTGACGCGACCTCACAGGCCAACGGGGCACCCCACGCCAACTTTCGGCGCAGCATTGTAGGATAGCCATACCAGTGCAGCAACTTGCTGGACACCACCTCGGTGCCATCCGGATCTCGGCGCGTTGTGCTGCCTTCGGCCTATTCGCACATCGGTCTGCTACTGACGCCGCCTCACGTGCCAACGGATTTTCTACGCTTTTTATAGCCCTATGCCGCATAACAGGTCATGTGACCTGTTTATAAAACTTTTCATTGGTTCATTTTACTTTTGGTTTCCTAATGATGGAAGGCTTGGTCATATGACCTAAAAATAACACTTTTCATTGGTTTAGAACATTTTTTTTTCCCAAACGATGAAAGCCCCACCTTGTTTCTGGATGTTTCAGACTGAAGCTGGCGTCAGCATGAAAGCACCACCATCTCGTGGCTCCGTCGTGGTCATTCCGCGAGCAATCATGGCAGCCGCTCCCCACCGGAAGCCTGCAGGAGTCGAGGGCCCCCAAGAATTTTGTAGAATCTTCAAGGCTGAGGGGACGCTTTCGAGAATGGAGCCCAAGCCCTAGCAGACAAGCGTCCAAGTTCCAAGGTGTCCCAGGGCCATTTTAGTGGACCAGGCCCAAATCCAAAGAGCCGGCCGCCATTTTAAGAGTCCTGTGGCAGCCGCCTATCGCTGCACCGCAAGAGTAGGCGCAACTCAACTACATGGTGAGCGAGACGCTGTAGCTGCAAGAGCGGGCGATAAACAGCTGAATGGCGGATTTTGGCACAGTGTACCAAAAGCGGGCTGAATGGCAACTGAAACGGTAAAGGGGCGCCCCACTACAGCACACGAGCCGCCACCTGGGGAGGCCCGTTCACGCCGCCTCCCCCCCCCCCCACACCCCCGGGGCGCCCCACGCCGTTTTTCGGAGCAGCATTGTAGGATGCCAAAACCAGTGCTACAACTTACTGGACATCACCTGGGTGCCATCCACATCTCAGCGCGTTCTGCTGCCTTGGGACTATTCGCACAACAGACCGCTACTGACGAGGCCTCCCCGCGCACCCCCCGGGACGCCCCACGCCGTTTTTCGGAGCTGCATTGTAGGATACCAAAAACCAGTGCGGCACCCAGGTAACATCACCTGGGTGCCGTCCAGAACTCAGCACGTTGTGCTGCCTTGGGACTATTCGCACAAAACACAGCTACTGACCATTGTTGCTTCTTTTTTCCAAAAAATGTTTAAATGTATTTACTGTTTTTGTTGCGTTCTATATATTTATAAGTTATTAAAGTGTTATAATCCTACTACTTTGTTGGAGTATATTTTTAATGTGACACATAATTGTAAAAACTTTGATGTACAAAGAGGCATCCCTGGAATCTTCCGCTTCAGGCTCGGTCCCACACACCCTCACAGTGAGAATTCCCTCCCCAAGCACAATACAGGATGGTTATCAGATAGTAGGAACCCGTATGGTGTGACGGATCTCATGGGGTGGGGGCCTTCATCTACTGTAACTCCTTTGAAGAGGGATGATTCTCATACATGCCAACATTTCAGAAGAGCAAATTGGGAGATTTTTTTTTTAAAAATCGGGAGAATGGGGCCTTGAATCGGGTTATTGTCATGTGTGGGCTTTGGAAGTGTGCTGCTGCAGGATCGGACATTTCAAACTCAAATGCACGTTCTTTTTCTTACCTTTCCGAAGCATGGAGCGTAATAGAAGGCAGAGAAAGGGTGATGCAAGTGTTGAACACTGCCTGGCCTGGCAAGTTGCTGGCAGTACCCCCCCCGCCCGCTCCTGAAACAGGGCACACACACCGCCGCCCCGAGTACTTCACACATCTTTAAAAGACCATGCGCTTGTTAATGAGGCTTAAATGGTTTATCACCCCTTCTAGAGCCCCTGCATCGGCCCTCTGACGTTTCCTGGAAGAATTAGCACGTAACACAATACCAAGCCCTGTCAGCTGAAACCCCCGAGGAATCAGGTTTTTGCTTGCAGGAATCGGGAGGCGGGAGACTAGTACTGAAATCGGTAGTCTCACGCCTGAATCGGGAGGGTTGGCATGTCTGGATTCTCTACAGCTGGGGCCATAAACTACATCCGCAGGGCTAGGTGATAGCCTGGGACCGGCCTGGACAATCGGACACAGAGGAAGAGGAGTGTCAGAGGTTGCGGTAGTGAATAGGGTGAAAGGGAGGTGTCGGGCGGGCACGGGGTGTGATTCTCAGGGAAGAGCAGCGCAGATGGGGGGAGGTTTATGGCCCATGCATGAGAGAGAGAGCGGGGGTGACCAGTGCGTGGGGGAGATGCTTGCGAGGGTGGGGAGCCGTGCTGAGAATCGACGGCGTGCAGAGAGTGGGTCTGGTCAAGGAATCTAAAATGGCTGCCGTGCACGACAAAATTGTGGCATTGGAAAAAAGGCAAGATGGCGCAGACAATGTTTATCAATAAGGATTAATTTATAACAAAATATTTTATCGCAGTGACAAAATGGCGGTCAACACTTCCTGATTTCCATCGAAACGAACGTTAACAGACGTCACGCAGCAAAAAAAAAAACGCTCATGCCCAGCCGCTGGAAGACATGTATCAACATATATGAGCCTCCTCAGCCACCCTCAGAAAACATAAGGGATCAGGATACGTCTCCCGTACCCCCTTATACCTAGTAATTTAATTAAATCGAAACACAAAATGGCGAATTCCCGTTTCGCTACCAGTTTGCGGCCCGGTCCGCGATCCGGGAAGCGCTTCTACCGTGAAAAATCAAATTTTTTTTATTTTCCCCACGGGACCCTTTAATAACCCCAACATCATTCCTAGGGGGTCAAGAGGGGTCTACCTTGCCCCCTTTCATTAAATTCCCCCTTCGTTTTTCACCTCTTCTTGTCTCTCGATCCTACCGAGAGACAAGATGGCGGCCGCACCGGACTGTTTAGAATGTTGACAGATGCCGGAGAGCCAATCAGCATCGCTTCGCAAAGCTCCGTGACACGAAAAGTACGCGATCTGGAGCGCTATCCAGGACGCTGTCACAGATATATACATTATTTAAAACGTTAATTTCTCAAAATCCACTGGAGCACATATATTGAGACCCAGCAAAGGCACATCGGGCTAACAGTCCCTACAATTTTGCCAAGTTTCGTGCAAATCCATTCAGCCGTTCGAGCTAAAAGTGAGGCCAAACGCCCTATGGAAATTAACATGGGAAAAACGTGTTTTGGGACCCCCCTTTTTTCTCGGCCCCCCCTTAACGAAACCCCCCCAAATTTTCAGGGGCTGCTCAGAAACAAAATGTGCAATTTTCCTGAAAATTTCAGCCGATTCCGTCCACAAACGCCAAAGTTATTTGACATAGAATTTTCAAAAGTCCCATAGAGAAAAAATCCTAACTATATATACCTACTGGCGATAGCCAGTAGGTAATATATATATATATATATAACCTACTGGCGATTGCCAGTAGGTATATATAGTTAGGATTTTTTCTCTATGGAACTTTTGAAAATTCTATGTCTAATAACTTTGGCGTTTGTGGACGTAATCAGCTGAAATTTTCAGGAAAATGGCACATTTTGTTTCTGAGCAGCCCCTGAATATTTGGGGGGGTTCCGTCAAGGGGGGGCCGAGAAAAAAGGGGGGTCCCAAAACGCGTTTTTCCCATTCATTTTTCCATAGGGCGTTTGGCCTCACTTTTAGCTCGAACGGCTGAATGGATTTGCACGAAACTTGGCAAAATTGTAGGGACTGTTAGCCCGATGTGCCTTTGCTGGGTCTCAATATATGTGCTCCAGTGGATTTTGAGAAATTAACGTTTAAAAAACAGATATATCTGTGACAGCGTACCGGATAGCGCACCAGTTCGCGTACTTTTCGCGTAACGGAGCTTTGCGAAGCGAAGCTGATTGGCTCTCCGGTGTCTGTCAACATTCTAAACAGTCCGGAGCGGCCACCATCTTGTCTCTCGGTAGGATCGAGAGACAAGAGGAGGCCAAAACGAAGGGGGAAATGAAGGAAAGGGGGCAAGGTAGACCCCTTCTGACCCCCTAGGATTGATGAGGGGGATATTAAAGTGCCCCGCGGAGCCAAAAAAAAATAAAAAAAAAATTGTGATTTTTTGTCGTAGACGCGAAAATCGGTACGTGAACCGGGCAGCTAACTGGGCAGCTAACCGGCAGTGTAACGGGAGTCTGAGGAGAAGCTAATTGGCTGTCAACATTGTAAACAGTCCGGAGCGGCCGCCATCTTGTCTCTCGGTAGAATCGAGAGACAAGAGGTGGTGAAAAACGAAGGGGGAAATGAAGGAAAGGGGGCAAGGTAGACCCCTACTGACCCCTTAGGATTGATGAGGGGGATATTAAAGTGCCCCGTGGGGCAAAAGAAAAAAAAATTGCAATTTTTTTGCGGTAGTGGCGCTTCCCGGTACGCCAACCAGGCAGGTAACCGGCAGCGTAACGGGAGTCCGATATCTTGTGTTTTTGGAGCGTCCGGTTTGCGTACCGGGTAGCGTTCCGGTAAGCGTAACAAGGGGAAAACCAAGAGAAACAGTAAAATACAATTTAAAGGAATAGATTTTCACCAAACTTGGCAAAATTGTAGGGACTGTTTGTTTGATGTGCCTTTGCATGGCCTCAAGATATGTGCACGTGTGGATTTTGTGTAATTAAGGTTAAAAAAAATATATATATCTGTAAGCGTGCTCTGGCGCGCTTACGTTACAGGTTTTGTTTGCGCTGCAGAGACGATACGTCACGTTTATGCGACGCGTCATGAGTCGTCTCACGTGGCTCCGTGATACGTCACGTAATAAAGAATATATTTTACAGCTATAGATATTAGCTTTTAAAAAACCAATGAAATTCACTGAAAAAACCATAGGTTATAGACCATATATAGTTAGGGATTAGCATTTACAAAACCTTAATTTACTCGCACAAAACCATTGAAATTCGCATATATAGTTAGTTGCACTAACTATATATCGCGCACCCGCAATCCACTGCTGATGATGTCACATATTACATCATTCATGACATGGTCAGTGACATCACTGATGACATCTCAAATGACATCACTGATGACATCTCAAATGACATCACTGATGACATCACTGATGACATCTCAAATGACATCACTGATGACATCACTGATAACATCTCATTTGACATTACTGATCACATCACTGATGATATCATTCATGTGATAATACGATGAACCTCTTCAGACTCTAATATAACCTTAGATACAATCAGTGTAAACAGACACTCACAGACTGTCACTCATCCATGGAGTTACTCACACACCTAGTCAGTCATGCAAAGAATCAATCACATCTCCATTTCCTCAACTATACAGTTATACACACCTTACTTAATCAAACATATACTAACACATATTTACTCTCTTATACAATCACTGATACAAGTTCACAATGATCCATACAGCCACTCACACATTCACTGGCTCTTATGCACAGTTATTTATATATGTCAACTCCCTCCATGTACTGTGTTATACATATGTACTTACTTTGACATGTAGCACTGAGAAATCCAATCACTCACCAATACACTCATGCAGACAGTCAACCGCCCATACAGCTGTTTCTACATGCACTTTTGAACCCATACATCTACTGAATCAACTGCTCACACATCTATGCACAGAGTCACATACCTCCCAGCCACCCCCACACACACACTCACTCTCCCATACAAATATTTGGGCAACCAATCAATAACCCATATAGTTACTCATATAGCTACTGATCAACACATGCAGCAGTTTACAGAACTACAGAAATAATGATGCACAAATTAAGACTGTTTAGTCACTAACCCATGCACTCAGTGAGACACATTTAATCATTCTCTCAAACAGTCAGTCATGCACCTACTAAATCCTTCATCCAAACACTTATACATCCACTCATTCTTTAATATGTAAGACATATTTTAACTTTACAGAAACATACAGTCACTGGATGTTGTCATCAGTGATGTCATCAGTGATGTCATTTGAGATGTCATCAGTGATGTCATCAGCGATGTCATTTGAGATGTCATCAGTGATGTCATTTGAGATGTCATCAGTGATGTCATCAGTGATGTCACTGACCATGTCATGAATGATGTAATATGTGACATCATCAGCAGTGGATTGCGGGTGCGCGATATATAGTTATTGCAACTAACTATATATGCGAATTTCTATGGTTTTGTGTGAGTAAATTAAGGTTTTGTAAATGCTAATCCCTAACTATATATGGTCTATAACCAATGGTTTTTTCAGTGAATATATATATGCACACATTCAAGTAAAAAATAATGTATTCCTTTTGGGGAGTTAAGTATTTTCAAATTCAAGTGGTCACCTCTATCAGTCAAACGCTCTTACTCAAATACACATTTACAACTTATTGTTTGGGAAGTACTCAACACAAGAAAAACCTAATTGTTATAAAAATATACATGTTTAGTTTTAATAAAAAGACATAAATCGATAAATAAATGCATTAAAACACAATACAACAACATTTTAAAAAGCACCTAATGTGGACAGGGAGAAACATAAGCACGACAATGCACTTTGTCTTTAGTGTGGTTAATTTGGACACCTTGTTGACAACATGGGAAGATTTCTTTTCCTTATCCCCAACTACTTGTTGACAACTTCAAATTTAAACCTTCTGTAAAGCGTTGACGCGTTTCAGAAGCTTCCGATGTTTATAGCCTCCTTCCTCAGGACAGAGTATATAGCTTTCTCCACAATCAGATTTTCACCTAATGCACATAAGACATTATTTTTAGCAAAACAATTGATTTAAAAGCTTTTATGTCATAATTAAAAAAATATAATGAATCTCTTTTCTGTACCCTATGATCTATATTACTAGCAAAATTGATGGGTTTCGTCAGTGCACAATATGACAATTTCATTAGTACTAATACATGTCTCTTCAAAACCTTTCCACAACATTGGAATGATAATCTTTTCATGTTGAAAATACATGAAATCAGTCAGACCTCTCATAGCCTGGCTGAAGATCTGGATTAATTCAGAGCAGATCTAAGCAGACAAATCATCACAGATTGCCTGAAAAGGGATAAAGGAATGAGTATCCCTTGGTTAAAATATGTAAAGGATACATTCTAGGGCATTGGCTGTAAGAATCTCTTTACCAATCCGGAAGATATCACTGCCCAAGCTAATGTGATGTTTATCATGGTGCTTCTACCCTGAGCTATAAGATAATCAAACACACTTGGATTGAAAATGTCAGTTTCAATAATGCAATGGCATGTTCCACGGAGACACTGCCTTAATATATGTAAAGCCTCTTAATATGTACATTCTGGCAGATCACAATGATGGCCATGTTCACTTAGGTGGAGTTTAGAGACACTGCACAGTAATAAACATGAACAGCTATGTGCAAGCCTCTACAACAACACAATATTTATAGTTTGCTAAATACCCAACTGTGTTGAAGTGCTTCAGACTAAATGCACCTTAGAATGTGCTCCTGAATGGTAGGACTTAGTCTGAGAGCAGCAATTCCTCCGCGAGGTCATTCTAGAGGAATGTCTGACAAAATGTTGATATACAAAATTTTGACCTACAAAAATATCGCAACAAAAATATTGATGTCAACAATTTTGACATCCTATCTCCAACAAGGTAAGTACAAAAATACGGAGAGAAAAAATATTGATGTAAAAAATATCGTAATTAAAAAATATCGGGTTTTTTTTCAATAGAAAAAATATGTAAAATAAATAAAAAAAATACGTATAAATGTAATAAACATAGTTCAAAAATATGCTATATTTAAAATTAATAATTAATATACATAATTTAATTAAAAAAATAATTACACATATACATATAATACATTATACATACTTCCTTAATAATAACTTTTAATAATTATTTTAATAACTTATAAATATAAGAAATAGTATAAATTACAAATACATCTACACACATAAAATAATAATATAAATAAAAATTAATAAAAATTTAAAACAAATTAAAAAAAGTAAGTAAATGTTGGATAGCGTTGGGGTAAAAATTACTAATCTCACTCCAAATAGTGCAACAGTAGGGAAAACATTGGATAGAGTAAGGATAAAAATGACAATACCAACTCCAGAGAGTGCAACAGTAGGTAAAGTTTTGGATAGCGTATGGGTAAAAATTACTATTCCCACTCCAGAGAGTGCACCAGTAGGAAAAGTGTTGGATACCGTAGGGGTAAAAATTACTATTCCAACTCCAGAGAGTACAACAGTAGGGAAAGTGTTTGATAGCTTAGGGGTAAAAATTACTATTCCAACTCCAGAGAGCGCAACAGTGGGGAAAGTGTTGGATAGCGTAGGGGTACAAATGACTATTCCAACTCCAGAGAGTGCAAAAGTAGGGAAAGTGTTGGATAGCATAGGGGTAAAAATTTCTATTCCCACTCCAGAGAGTGCAACAGTAGGGAAAGTGTTGGATAGAGTAGAAGTTAAAAATTACATACTTAAAATAAATTAATATTTTAAAATATAAAAAAATATTAAATAAATCTAAACTGTTTACAAATACCAATACGTAATTATTAAAAACATAATTACCAATGAATAATTAAGTACACAACATTAATAAATACCAATTGTAATAATGTATTACCAATTATTAATTAATTAACAATAATATAATTAGCAAAAACAATTAATGCAAATTAATTATTACTTAATTACATTTAGATTACTTCCCACCCTAATCCCCTATAAACTCATAACCCGCTACAGAACATAATTATCAATTAATCAATTAATAAAAATTATTACCAATTAATATTTAATTGTCAATAATATATTTAACAAAAACATTTGATTCAAAGGAATTACCAATTAATACAAATTATTTACCAATTAATTAAAATAATTTATAATTCCTAAAACATATTAATTAATTTAGTATAATTAAATTACTTCCCACCCTATTCCCCTATAAACCCACAACCTGCTATGGTACTAAAATACAACATTTACTTTAATTACATAAAAAAATACATATTAAATACATATTAATATACATAAAAACATACAAAAATCGATCGATATTAGTAACATCGATATTACTAACATCGATATTAGAACCATCGATATTACTAACATCGATATTAACAAAATCTATATTTCTTACCTTGGAAATTCTGTCCCATCGATATTAAAAATATCAATATTATTTACCTTCTATATTATGTCCCTTCGATGTTTAAACATCAACATTATTGTATGTCGATATTTAAAAATCGATATTTTGTCTGCCTACCATTCCAGAGAGCATGCAATGATGGGGAAAGATCTGACCCAGCTTCCTTTTTGGCACATCGCTCAGAGGTCGTAGGGATTTGATCAGAGGATCCTAAATTTGGATTGGAAATGGGCTGGCCATTTTGTGATCCATCAGACTGTGCAGAGTCAAGATCTAACGTGGGAAACAAGTTGACAGTTGCAAATTAACTGCTAATAGAAGCAGTCCGAGCACAGGATCATTTGAGGAAAAGAACCTGCCAGAGGATAAAATTCTGAACTCTCTCATGAATCGACATAGTACAGCCTGTGATCCAAATGTATCTGTTGGTATCGGCAGAAAAACGTCTTCTAAACTACCCATCAGTTTAACCTAGAACTGAGCAAGAATGTTGTCAGATACACCTCACATGGACTGAGGTGAGTAATTTTAGCTAGTACCTCAATTATCTGACTTCAGGGTTCAGTGCAGTGGCATCCAGGGGTTCCCTCTGTTGTAGAAAAGAGTAACCGAACAGCGACGTATCAGTTGCAGAGTTCATTACAATCCGACTGGACCTAGGCCACTCAGTCACTTTGATGTTACTTGACCTTCTAGCGGTGTTTAAAAAAGAGTTGCATTCCATTTTGTTACAATGCATAGGAGACCTTGGCATCTCTCGCTTGGCTCTGAGTTGGCTGAAATCTTTTCTTTTAAATAAAATCACATCAGTCTATCTACTTCCATTTTCTTCATCTCTAAAACATCTGAAATATAGGAAATATCTGAAAGAGCTGGGACAGCCCCCTATACCCTCAATCTCTGCCAAAACAGTGGGGGTCATAATTAATAATGACCTCACAATGTAGACTCAAATAGGGTCTGTAATTTTAACGTGCTTTTTCCAGTTGTGAAAAATAAGGAACATTAGTAGGTTCCTTACACAGGAATCTGAAATACAGGCAGTTCTTGCCATGATGAGATCCCATATAGATTATGCCAATTCTCTATAGTTTGGTATTCCTGCTTATCTCACCTACCAACTTCAACGGGTACAGAATTAGGCAGCAATACTGATTCTTCAGGAAAATAGGCGTCAACATGTCACTCCCCTTCTAAGGAAGCTGCATTGGCTCCCCATAACTCAGAGATGCGCTTTTAAGGTGGGATGCATTATCTTTAAATCCCTGAACGGTAGAAGCCCAAAATTCATTGACAGTCTTATTGAAAGATACACTCTGACCCGCAATCTGTGATCTGCGAATATGCATTTCCCGACTCTACCTTCCTTCAAACTGAAGCGTTTTGGTGGAACAAGGTTTGCAATACTAGGCCCCAGATATTGGAATTCCCTGCCTCTAGAAATCAGAACCTGCACAGACCTCATGAGTTTTCGAAGGGTCCTAAAGACATAGGGGGTAATTAGGATGGCAGACGGAAGGACGTCCGCCGGCATGAAGTAGGTGTAAAATGCCTTTTTTCATTTTGTCAGTCCGCCAGCCGCTGCCAGTCCGTCCGCCATATTAGGATGGAAAGCACTGTCAAATGTACGTACGCCGCGGAAGAACAAGCACCGCCGCGGAAATACACCCGACCCCGCGGCGGACGTAACCAACCAGAGACACCGCCATACGGAATTACGTCTCCGACCGTCCACGTAATCACGATAGCGGATAAACACAGCAAATCGCAACGGAAAAACCACCAGCCTGAACATGGCGGATTCACCACAGCGGAGAGGCAAAACATTGCAGAGAGATACCCACCACAGGCAGATCTCCGTCATGGACCCGGCTCTGAACGCATTTCCGATCCTCTTCGTGCACCACCACCAGCAAGTCATAGATCATCGCCGCCGACGAGGCAGGTATGCAAACACACCAATCGCTGCCGGAAGGGGAGTACCTGCCGGGGCTGTGACGTGGGGAGGGGTAGGTGCATGTTGGGGAAACAGCACTTTCAATAGCACCAAGATATCAACAATGCAAGGAGACAACCGGGAATGACACTCAGAAACCACTACACACAAATAAATTGTTTTATTGCACATATTAGTAAATTACTCCTTGAGTAGGCAGGAGCATGGGCACTGGATACAACAGAAACTCTAGGACATCTATACATGGTATAATCATGGCAGAGTATCTACGGGGAAAATGTTCACCAACAGGCTTGATTGTTACTAATACCCCCAGACTCTTCCTTTTGGACAAACCATTTCTTCGTGATTGGTCACTCATCGCGTGGCGATGCACGCGAGATTGGCTAATCCTTATAGTCAATACTGCCAAACGGATAGCAGACGCTATCCTTATAGAAATCCAGCTACTAGAAGGGAAAATTAAGACCACCCTGACTAACAGCATTTTTAAGAAACATCGTGATGAGACAAATAAGACTAATAAAGACTACAACGACAACATTCTCGTCAAAAAAATAGACAAGTTTAAGAAGGACCTATCACGCTTCTCTATGACTAAAATCTTTCCATATACAAGCGACACCTGGGTTGCACCTGAATTTAACAACAAGGGGAAACGCTACGGTTCTAATTATTCCTCTTCAGGATCGGACCAAGGCACTGGCTCTGATGGCTCTGACACAGCCACCTCACAGTTAAGAGGAAGTGGACAACAAAATCCTTCACTCACCCCAAAGCTCTACAGCCTGAAATCCCTCCCTCTGAAATCTTGTGCAACAATATTGCAAATTTTTTCGGGGAAAAAATTGCTACCATTCAAAAGGATTTCCCGCCACCCCCGACCATTCCCCTTTCACAACTCCAGAAGCAGGTAGCCGATAACCAGCACTCCCTCCGCAGGTTTCAACCCGTCTCCCTCCAGCAGACCCGTAAAGCGATCATGGCCTGCAAATCTGGAGCACCCACGGACTCCTGTCCCCCTCGTATATTGCATCACTTAATTGAGGCAGTCAATCCAAATATCAACGCCATCATTAATGCTTCCTTAAGCTCAGGGGTAGTGCCCAACGAATGGAAGAAGGCCATCGTGAAACCCTTAATGAAAAAACAAAATAAATCCCCCACAGACCTGACTAACATGTGACCCATCTCACTTCTGCCTGCTCTAGGCAAGATCACGGAGCAGATAGTGTACTGGGAGCTGAAAGCCTATGTGGAGGACCATAACATTCTGCACCCACAGCAATCTGGCTTTCGCCCCAGCCACTCTACCGAAACAGCCCTTATAGAACTCTCCGATTCCATCAAGTTCCTGCAGGATGAGGGGAGGAAAGCTGTCCTCATCCTGCTTGATCTCACAGCTGCGTTCGACACAATATCTCATGCCATCCTGATTGACAGGATGCGTGGGATTGGCGTGACAGACACAGCTTTGGCATGGGTAACATCCTTCCTGACTAATAGGTCCCAATCTGTGTCACTGGGTCCCCATCTATCCAGCGTAAAAACCATTACATCGAGAGTACCGCAGGGGTCCATATTAAGTCCATTACTGTTTAACATCTACATGGCACCCCTCCTAGCTGTGATAGAGTCCCATGGGATCCTAATCACGTCTTATGCCGACGACACCCAACTCGTCGTCTCTATCGACAAAAACTGCACGGACACAGAGCTGCGTTTCCAGAATTGTCTCACGGAGGTATTTCAGTGGTTGAACAAAAACCACCTGAAATGCAACAGTGGGAAAACAGAAATCATACCGTTAGGTAAAGATCTGCACTTTCGTCCCAAGGATTGGTGGGCCAAAGATTCAGAGGCCCCGCCTAGTGCAGTGACCTCAGCTCGTAACCTAGGCGTGCAATTTGATGCAGCCCTTTCCTTCCACGATCACGTCAGGATCACGGCAGGTTGCTGTTTCGGACTTATCAAATCTTTAAAAAAAATGTTTGACTTCCTCCCCATTGCGTCCAGGAAATCAGTCGTGTTCGCATTAATACTCTCCCGACTCGACTACTGCAATGGGTTGATGGCTGGAGTGAAAAAATCAACGCTGAAGAAGTTGCAAAGTGTGCAACACGCGGCTGCAAGATTAGTGTTAAAACTCCCCAGGAAATCCTCAGCCTCAGCAGCACTAAATCGTCTTCATTGGTTGCCCTTGCACAAGAGGATCCTTTTCAAACTTCTACTTACAGTCTTCAAAGCACTGAAAAACATCGGTCCTAAATACCTTGTCAACCGTTTTGTTCACTATGACCCCATACGAAGCTTGAGATCCTCCGGTGGTAACCTTACCAAGATCCCGAGGTATAAATACAAAACCAAGGGCGGAAAAACTTTCACAATCCTAGCAGCAAGGGCCTGGAACAACTTGCCCTTAAATCTCAGACTGGTTGAGACTGAGAGCCTTTTCAGGAAAGGACTGAAGACCTGGGTCTATCAGCAATCTGATGCCTATGTGATGGCCGCTATCTAGAAGCTCCATCATCTGAACTTTCATCTCCACACAATTTCTCAGCGCCAAGATGATCCCTTCGGAGCGATAGGTTGCGCTTAACAAATATTCACAAATACAAATACAAACAACGTAGGTTTAATAAGAGAAGAGGAGCTCGAGGTCCCTATCAATATCAAGGCCAATGGTGGCCTCCGGGGGGCTATCAACCACCACCATTCATGCAACAGATGCAAGGTTTCCCACCCCACCCGCAATTTTTTCAAGATCCGTCTTTTTTATTGCAGGGCCGAGGACGCAGTTATGGCAGGAGGAGATGGCAGCAAAGCGTTCATTGGGAAGCAGAACAGCCTCTTCAGAACACCAGGAGCAGGAGGGTAGCACAGCAGACACCAACAACAGAGACGACAGGAACCTAATAGTCAACCTTAGCTCCAGAGTACTTACCACTGATGAACAAGGTGTTTTAAGTAAAGGATTAGGCTTTGTCCCAACCAATCAAGGTGACCCTTTCCTCACTAGATGCAAGCTAGAAAAGTTTTTCAGAAAAGTACGCCTGCATTTCTTTTTTAAATCTAAAGAAAGTAATGTACCATCTAGAGATGACATCCTTATCAATACAGGGCTATGCCCTAAATCTACGTTCACTCCCTTGACCCACCAGGTTACCTCTAAAGTGAATACATTTGAGCAAGCCGTAACATATGATGTAATGAACCTTTTTGAAAATAACCAAATAACTTTTCAAAATCTTTCGACTAGAGAAAAACATGCTCTTACCACTCTATCCTCTGATACATCTATCATTATCAAGCCAGCAGACAAGGGCGGTGCCACGGTGATCATGGACATAACAACCTACCGACAGGAGTGCTTGAGACAACTGAATGACCAGAAATCTTACCGGCGCCTTACTAGTGACCCTACCTCTAGGCTACTTACAGAGATTAAAACTCTGGTTGATGAAGGCAATGCGGATGGATGGATCACTCCGTTAGAGGCACAGTTCTTAGTAACTTCAAATCCTCTTATGCCCGGTTTCTATTGCCTGCCCAAAATTCATAAGGCAACCAGGCCTCCGCCTGGTCGACCAATCATTTCAGGAATTGTCTCCCTTTTGGAACCATTATCCACTTTTGTGGACTTCTTTCTAAGACCCATAGTAAAGGAAATGCCAACATACCTGCAGGACACAGCTGACGTACTCAGGCTGCTACCGGAAGTAGACTTCGACGCAGAGACTGACCTGTTGGTCAGCTTTGACGTCGAGTCATTATACACCTGCATCCCGCAGGAAGAAATTTTAGAGGCAATAAGATCACTCTTGAATGCCCAGGATCTAAATAGCATCACTCCCGTTAACATTATTATGGAGTGTGTCAGACTGGCTATGACAGAGAACTATTTTAAATTTGAGGATCAAATCTACCTCCAGACCTCAGGGACTTCCATGGGGAGCATTTTGCCCCCAGCCTCGCCAACCTTTACGTTCACCAATTTGAACAAGATCATGTGCTCAGCCATAGCAACCCTTTTTTCCATCAGGTGTTGCTATGGAGAAGATACATAGATGACATTTTGGTGATATGGCGGGGCACACCAGCTGAAATTGAAGCATTTCAATGCTGGCTCAATCAGCAGAACCGTTACCTTAAGTTCACTGTAGAATACAACAAAAAACGGCTGCCATTTCTGGACATCTCTATCTTTTCTAGTGATGGCAAACTTGAAAGTGAACTTTACAAGAAACCGATGTCTAGAAACTCATTACTTGTTTTCAATAGTCACGACCCTCGTCCCTACGTGAAAATCTACCTGTAGGACAGTTTCTGCGAGTTCGCAGGAATTGCTCATCTCGACCACTCTTTGAGAAACATGCTACATTGTTGTCCAGACATCTCCAGGAGAGGGAATACCCTAAGTTTCTTGGGAAACAGGCGTGGAAACGAGCTTCCAATAATAATCGGGAAGCTTTGTTGGAGAGAAAAGCCGAGAAACCACCACTAGAGAGGCTAACCTTTGTTAGCACTTTCAGTACCCTTTCAAATAAAATCCAGAAAATCGTCAGAGGACACTGGAATGTTCTGAATGTAGCACAGACTGCGATCCCTTTGCCTCTTTTTTCTTTCAAAAGGGCTCCCAATCTTCGTCACTCCTTGGTACATACAAGGCCAAGATTACAGACGACAGACACCACTAACACTTTGTGGAATCTTCCACCAGTGCGAGGGCATTTTCCTTGCGGATCATGCAGCGCATGTCCGCAGACTTATAAGACAGATCAAGTTGACATAGGCACCACAAGACCATGGCTGCTTAAGAAACATACCAATTGTAACACCGAGGGCGTTATATACTTGATAACCTGCCCTTGCTCACTCAGGTATGTTGGTCATACTACTCGCAAAATGAAAGTTCGTATCAGCGAGCATAAGAGCGCCAGAAACAGTCCACATGCCTTACCAATCATTTTCTCTCCATGAAACATCAGGCTGAGGAGTTACCGGGGGTTATCCTTGAGCACCCGTATGTCCCACCACACATCAGTGATGTTTCTAAATTTCTTTTTCTGAAAGAACAAAAGTGGATTCTTAAGCTCCATTGCGACACCCGGGGATTAAATGATGCCATCCCGTGGGTTTCTCTTTAATCTGTATCATTTATATTAACACGCTACATTATGCTAGTGATTGACACAGGGTTGAATTCTTATTCCCTTGAATTCTTATTCCCTTGAATTTTTATTCCCTTGAGTGGTAAAGAAATTTGAATTTTTATTCCCTTGAGTGGTAAATCTATTTATTGTACTTACTAGACACTATCCACATTGAGAGGATTCCATCATATGAGAAAAAAATCTTTCTCAATACTTTAGTGATGATTGTTTTGCACATTGGCTCTTAAAACAAATCTCCCAATGCACATATTAATCCATCTACGCCCATGTGCGTATTAGTTTAATTCTACATTTTCCTTCTAAAACATGCGCTCGGTTCCTAATGAGCGCGCGCGAGCAAACAACTCCGGGCGGGATAATTTGTCATAGCCCATGCACGTAGGAGTGTAGTGTTTCACGGGCATACCCAGCGCTCCATTTAAACGTGCATCAGAAACTTGTTACCGACCATGCGCGGCAAGGTAGTGTTATGCGCTTTCTAAACCGGGCATTAGAAACACTACTTAGCGCAAGCGCTGATCAGACGGGGATATAGAATAGCGGCTGTCAAATAACATTGCGCGCACGTAAAGGCGCGGAGCTTATTGTTAATAATTGGCTGCTTCAATTGTCCAATCAACACCAGTATAAATACAACAATGGCTGTCCTGTCGGTACCTCCACTTCCTCTTGGATGCCTGAGAGAGGTACCGACGGACAGGTGAGATCTACAGGCTAGTTTAGCTATTTTCAGAGAAGGCATGGCCCTCTGTGATTTACTATCATTTATTTTTGTGCTTTTTAAGTGCTATAGAAACATCGTTTTGGCCTCCTTACCTACTCTTCTATCTCTACATCTTTTGTTAAAATTATAATAGGAGATAAAGGGGTTGTAACTCTTAGCTTTATCCCAGTTAGCAACATTAACAAATGGGATATCATGCCATTCCTGCTTAGGTCGGTTATGGTCCTAATGGTGCGGTGTCCATTACTTTTTGAGCTAGGTTCTATGCATAGCCAGTGAGCTGGACACAACGCTGGATCTAATTAGTGTCCTTATTATTTCTTTGCATATAAGAGCGGGGCCTCAATTTCCCGAGTAGGATGCCGGGTGAGGTGAGGTCTTCTCCCACATAAAGCTGGGTGAGTATCTCAGTAGAGGCTAATACCTCTCTGTTTAAGAGATTTAAGACTCTTTTGGCTATTGCTAAGGAAATGGAACTTATGCATGTGTGTGTTTGTTGTGCAGTCTCTTTGTGTTTTGAGCGGCTATATATATGTTTTGTAAACTATCCTTTATATTAACAGGATAAGAAATAATTATTTTCTCAAGGATACATTGGGGCTCCAATGTCCTGTGAGACTCCTGTACTGTTAAGTATTAATCATTGTTTTTTCACGATTCACTTCACTGTGTATTATTGCAGTAGCTATTTTCACCTTTGGGTCCTGAAGAAAGCTGGATGATTCATTCATTAAGCTGAAACATGTTGACCGTCCTGCACAGCACCACTTTGTAGTTATTAATTTCCACTACAGGGCGTGGTTTTAACCTTGACACCTAGACAATCTCCATTAAACATATTTTTTGTCTAGTTAGTCAATTTTAATGATCACCTTCACTTGAGCACTGCACTTACTTTTCCCACTCTTAGAGCATTATCTTGGCTAGAGTTCTCGAAGATCCATATCTGCACTGTCATGTGATGGTCTGGGTGATATTGAGATCTTACATCAACTCCCACATGACGATACTCCGCCGAAATAAGGGTGGTCAGATGGGAATTTCTCAGTCAGATAAGACTCATTCCACATAGTATGTCGCCTCCTCTTTCCTTAGTTTTCTGTACAACAAAACACGCACAAATTCTTTTTGACTAGGCACCCCTGTTTTGTGGTTTGTTAATTAAGTAGGGGAATGGGATGCTAGGTCGGTAAACAATCCCCGTGACCCTCTATATATAGTAGTGTTTGTGTACAACAGAAAAGGTACATCTGAGGTAGCACATGAGAGGGAACAATGCAGTATCCTAACAGCAACAGGGCAGTGTTTGTAACAGAGCAGCTGCATCAGAGGCAGCACATGAGAGGGGTTAAGTGCATCAACAGTCCATGGCACAGAGCAAGTACATCAGAGGCAGCACATGAGAGGGCACAATGCAGCATCCTAACAGCAACAGGGCAGTGTTCATAACAGAGCAAGTACATCAGAGGCAGCACATGAGAGGGGCCAAGTGCATCAACAGTCCATGGCATGGCACACAGCAGGGACATCAGAGGCAGCACATGAGAGGGGCCCAGTGCATGAACAGTCCATGGCACACAGCAGGGACACCAGTGGCAGCACATGAGAGGGGCCAAGTGCATCAACAGTCCATGGCATGGCACACAGCAGGGACATCAGAGGCAGCACATGAGAGGGGCTAAGTGCATTAACAGTCCATGGCAAGGCACAGAGCAGGTACATCAGGGGCAGCACATGAGAGGGCACAATGCAGCATCTTAACAGCAACAGGGCAGTGTTCGTAACAGAGCAGGTACATCAGAGGCAGCACATGAGAGGAGTTAAGTGCATCAACAGTCCATGGCACACAGCAGGGACATCAGTGGCAGCACATGAGAGGGGCTAAGTGCATCAACAGTCCATGGCGAGGCACGGAGCAGGTACATCAGAGGCAGCACTTGAGAGGGCACAATGCAGCATCCTAACAGTAACAGGGCAGTGTTCGTAACAGAGCAGGTACATCAGAGGCAGCACATGAGATGGGCCAAGTGCATCAACAGTCCATGGCATGGCACACAGCAGGGGCATCAGAGGCAGCACATGAGAGGGGATAAGTGCATAAACAGTCCATGGCAAGGCACAGAGCAGGTACATCAGAGGCAGCACATGAGAGGGCACAATGCAGCATCCTAACAGCAACAGGGCAGTGTTCGTAACAGAGCAGGTACTTCAGAGGCAGCACATGAGAAGGGCCAAGTGCATCAACAGTCCATGGCATGGCATACAGCAGGGACATCAGAGGCAGCACATGAGAGGGGCCAAGTGCATCAACAGTCCATGGCATGGCACACAGCAGGGACATCAGAGGCAGCACATGAGAGGGGCTAAGTGCATCAAAAGTCCATGGCAAGGCATAGAGCAGGTACATCAGAGGCAGCACATGAGAGGGCACAATGCAGCATCCTAACATCAACAGGGCAGTGTTCGGAACAGAGCAGGTACATCAGAGGCAGCACTTGAGAGGGGTTAAGTGCATCAACAGTCCATGGCACACAGCAGGGATATCAGTGGCAGCACATGAGAGGGGTTAAGTGCATCAACAGTCCATGGCATGGCACACAGCAGGGACATCAGAGGCAGCACATGAGAGGGGCCAAGTGCATCAACAGTCCATGGCAAGGCACAGAGCAGGTACATCAGAGGCAGCACATGAGAGGGGTTAAGTGCATCAAGATTCCATGGCACACAGCAGGGACATCAGTGGCAGCACATGAGAGGGGCTAAGTGCATCAACAGTCCATGGCATGGCACACAGCAGGGACATCATAGGCAGCACATGAGAGGGGCCAAGTGTATCAACAGTCCATGGCATGGCACACAGCAGGGACATCAGAGGCAGCACATGAGAGGGGCTAAGTTCATCAACAGTCCATGGCAAGGCACAGAGCAGGTACATCAGAGGCAGCACATGAGTTGGGCCAAGTGCATCAACAGTCCATGGCATGGCACACAGCAGGGACATCAGAGGCAGCACATGAGAGGGGCTAAGTGCATCAACAGTCCATGGCAAGGCACAGAGCAGGTACATCAGAGGCAGCACATGAGAGGGCACAATGCAGCATCCTAACAGCAACAGGGCAGTGTTCATAACAGAGCAGGTACATCAGAGGCAGCACATGAGAGGGGTTAAGTGCATCAAGAGTCCATGGCACACAGCAGGGACATCAGTGGCAGCACATGAGAGGGGCTAAGTGCATCAACAGTCCATGGCACACAGCAGGAACATCAGTGGCAGCACATGAGAGGGGTTAAGTGCATCAACAGTCCATGGCAAGGCACAGCGCAGGCACATCAGAGGCAGCACATGAGAGGGCACAATGCAGCATCCTAACAGCAACAGGGCAGTGTTTGTAACAGAGCAGGTACATCAGAGGCAACACATGAGAGGGGCTAAGTGCATCAACAGTCCTTGGCACACAGCAGGGACATCAGTGGCAGCACATAGGAGGGGCTAAGTTCATCAACAGTCCATGGCACACAGCAGGATCATCAGTGGCAGCACATGAGAGGGGCTAAGTGCATCAACAGTCCATGGCAAGGCACAGAGCAGGTACATAGAGGAGGCACATAAGAGGGGTTAAGTGCATCAACAGTCCATGGCACACAGAAGAGACATCAGTGGCAACACATGAGAGGGGCTAAGTGCATCAACAGTCAAAGGCAAGGCACAGAGCAGGTACATCAGAGGCAGCACATGAGAGAGGTTAAGTGCATCAACAGTGCATGGCACACAGCAGGGACATCAGTGGCAGCACATGAGAGGGGCTAAGTGCATCAACAGTCCATGGCAAGGCACAGAGCAGGTACATCAGAGGCAGCACATGAGAGGGCACAATGCAGCATCCTACCAGCAACAGGGCAGTGTTTGTAACAGAGCAGGTACATCGGAGGTAACACATGAGAGGGGCCAAGTGCATCAACAGTCCATGGCATGGCACACAGCAGGGACATCAGAGGCAGCACATGAGAGGGGCTAAGTGCATCAACAGTCCATGGCAAGGCACAGAGCAGGTACATCAGAGACAGCAAATGAGAGGGCACAATGCAGCATCCTAACAGCAACAAGGCAGTGTTCGTAACAGAGCAGGTACATCAGAGGCAGCACTTGAGAGGGGTTAAGTGCATCAACAGTCCATGGCACACAGCAGGGACATCAGTGGCAGCACATGAGAGGGGTTAAGTGCATCAACAGTCCATGGCAAGGCACAGAGCAGGTACATCAGAGGCAGCACATGAGAGGGGTTAAGTGCATCAAGATTCCATGGCACACAGCAGGGACATCAGTGGCAGCACATGAGAGGGGCTAAGTGCATCAACAGTCCATGGCATGGCACACAGCAGGGACATCATAGGCAGCACATGAGAGGGGCCAAGTGCATCAACAGTCCATGGCATGGCACACAGCAGGGACATCAGAGGCAGCACATGAGAGGGGCTAAGTGCAACAACAGTCCATGACAAGGCACAGAACAGGTACATCAGAGGCAGCACATGAGTTGGGCCAAGTGCATCAACATTCCATGGCATGGCACACAGCAGGGACATCAGAGGCAGCACATGCGAGGGGGCCAAGTGCATCAACAGCCCATGGCATGGCACACAGCAGGGACATCAGAGGCTGCAAATAAGAGGGGCTAAGTGCATCAACAGTCCATGGCAAGGCACAGAGCAGGTACATCAGAGGCAGCACATGAGAGGGCACAATGCAGCATCCTAACAGCAACAGGGCAGTGTTTGTAACAGAGCAGGTACATCAGAGGCAGCACATGAGAGGGGTTAAGTGCATCAAGAATCCATGGCACACAGCAGGGACATCATTGGCAGCACATGAGAGGGGCTAAGTGCATCAACAGTCCATGGCACACAGCAGGGACATCAGTGGCAGCACATGAGAGGGGTTAAGTGCATCAACAGTCCATGGCAAGGCACAGCGCAGGCACATCAGAGGCAGCACATGAGAGAGCACAATGCAGCATCCTAACAGCAACAGGGCAGTGTTTGTAACAGAGCAGGTACATCAGAGGCAACACATGAGAGGGGCTAAGTGCATCAACAGTCCTTGGCACACAGCAGAGACATCAGTGGCAGCACTTGAGAGGGGCTAAGTGCATCAACAGTCCATGGCAAGGCACAGAGCAGGTACATAGAGGCAGCACATGAGAGGGGTTAAGTGCATCAACAGTCCATGGCACACAGCAGAGACATCAGTGGCAACACATGAGAGGTGCTAAGTGCATCAACAGTCCATGGCAAGGCACAGAGCAGGTACATCAGAGGCAGCACATGAGAGGGGTTAAGTGCACCAACAGTGCATGGCACACAGCAGGGACATCAGTGGCAGCACATGAGAGGGGCTAAGTGCATCAACAGTCCATGGCAAGGCACAGAGCAGGTACATCAGAGGCAGCACATGAGAGGGCACAATGCAGCATCCTACCAGCAACAGGGCAGTGTTCGTAACAGAGCAGGTACATCAGAGGCAAGACATGAGAGAAGCCAAGTGCATCAACAGTCCATGGCATGGCACACAGCAGGGACATCAGAGGCAGCACATGAGAGGGGCCAAGTACATCAACAGTCCATGGCATGGCACACAGCAGGGACATCAGAGGCAGCACATGAGAGGGGCTAAGTGCATCAACAGTCCATGGCAAGGCACAGAGCAGGTACATCAGAGGCAGCAAATGAGAGGGCACAATGCAGCATCCTAACAGCAACAGGGCAGTGTTCGTAACAGAGCCGGTTTATCAGAGGCAGCACATGAGAGGGGTTAAGTGCATCAAAAGTCCATGGCACACAGCAGGCACATCAGAGGCAGCACATGAGAGGGGTTAAGTGCATCAACAGTCCATGGCACACAGCAGAGACATCAGTGGCAACACATGAGAGGGGCTAAGTGCATCAACAGTCCATGGCAAGGCACAGAGCAGGTACATCAGAGGCAGCACATGAGAGGGGTTAAGTGCACCAACAGTGCATGGCACACAGCAGGGACATCAGTGGCAGCACATGAGAGGGGCTAAGTGCATCAACAGTCCATGGCAAGGCACAGAGCAGGTACATCAGAGGCAGCACATGAGAGGGCACAATGCAGCATCCTACCAGCAACAGGGCAGTGTTCGTAACAGAGCAGGTACATCAGAGGCAAGACATGAGAGAAGCCAAGTGCATCAACAGTCCATGGCATGGCACACAGCAGGGACATCAGAGGCAGCACATGAGAGGGGCCAAGTACATCAACAGTCCATGGCATGGCACACAGCAGGGACATCAGAGGCAGCACATGAGAGGGGCTAAGTGCATCAACAGTCCATGGCAAGGCACAGAGCAGGTACATCAGAGGCAGCAAATGAGAGGGCACAATGCAGCATCCTAACAGCAACAGGGCAGTGTTCGTAACAGAGCCGGTTTATCAGAGGCAGCACATGAGAGGGGTTAAGTGCATCAAAAGTCCATGGCACACAGCAGGGACAACAGTGGCAGCACATGAGAGGGGCTACGTGCATCAACAGTCCATGGCACACAGCAGGGACATCAGTGGCAGCACATGAGAGGGGTTATGTGCTTCAACAGTCCATGGCAAGGCACAGAGCAGGCACATCAGAGGCAGCACATGAGAGGGGTTAAGTGCATCAACAGTCCATGGCACACAGCAAGGACATCAGTGGCAGCACATGAGAGGGGCTAAGTGCATCAACAGTCCATGGCTAGGCACAGAGCAGGTACATCAGAAGCAGCACATGAGAGGGGTTAAGTGCATCAACAGTCCATGGCATGGCACACAGCAGGGACATCAGAGGCAGCACATGAGAGGGGCTAAGTGCATCAACAGTCCATGGCAAGGCACAGAGCAGGTACATCAGAGGCAGCAAATGAGAGGGCACAATGCAGCATCCTTACAGCAACAGGGCAGTGTTTGTAACAGAGCAGGTACATCAGAGGCAGCACATGAGAGGGGTTAAGTGCATCAACAGTCCATGGCACACAGCAGGGACATCAATGGCAGCACATGAGAGGGGCTAAGTGAATCAAAAGTCCATGGCACACAGCAGGGACATCAGTGGCAGCACATGAGAGGGGCTAAGTGCATCAACAGTCCATGGCAATGCACAGAGCAGGTACATCAGAGGCAGCACATGAGAGGGGTTAAGTGCATCAACAGTCCATGGCACACAGCAGGGACATCAGTGGCAGCACATGAGAGGGGCTAAGTGCATTAACAGTCCATGGCAAGGCACAGTGTAGGTACACCAGAGGCAGCCGATGAGAGGGGTTAAGTGCATCAACAGTCCATGGCACACAGCAGGGATATCAGTGGCAGCACATGAGAGGGGCTAAGTGCATCAACAGTCCATGGCAAGGCACAGAGCAGGTACATCAGAGGCAGCACATGAGAGGGCACAATGCAGCATCCTAACAGCAACAGGGCAGTGTTCGTAACAGAGCAGGTACATCTGAGGCAGCACAAGGACGCGTGTCAAGCGCCCCATCCCATGGACATTAATAATGCAAGGGTGGTTACAATGGACTATCTACACACCAAGTACAATGACATGTGAGTGTTGGGAACTGCACCTCACAGCACAGAATCTGTTGGACTGCTCGACCTAGTAGCCTCGGACACAGTGGCAGGATATGATACCGGATTGGGAGACACACCCATATCTCTAGTGACTGACACATGAGCCATAGACCCAGACACACTGCCAGTACCAGATACAGGAGTGTGAGACACAGCCACAGCTCTAGTGACTGACACACGAGACACAGACCCAGACACACTGCCAGCACCAGAAAAAGGAGTGTGGGACACAGCCACAGATGTAGTAACTGACACATGAGCCATAGACCCAGACACACTGCCAGCACCAGATACAGGAGTGTGAGACACAGCCAGAGCTCTTGTGACTGACACATGAGCCATAGACCCAGACACACTGCCAGGACATGACCGTGCACAGTGACCAACAAACACCATGCCAGCATCTGAGACATGAGAGTGGCGGAAACACACATTAGTAGAACCTGAAACGGGAGAGGGCACAACCGACACAGTGCTACTACATGAGGCATGACAGCGAACAACAAACACAGTGCCACTTTCTGACACATGAGAGTGAACTGCAGCTGACCCACTAGGACCACTGAAATGATGAGCCACAGGGCTCTATGGGCCAGGAGGCAGGGTGGCTCTGGGAGCTGGGGACAGCTGTACTTGAACGACATTGGGGTGGGCAGGTGTCACAGGTGTGTGTCTCCGTTTCTTTGGGATATGGAAGGGCACCCTGGACATGACTGGACTGGTAAGTGGTGTGGCCTCATCATGAACATCACCCCTCAAATGTGGATCATGTGCTGGAGTGGGTCTGCTCTCTGGGGACGTGCTGGACCCTGCTTGACATTTGCTGTGGCCCTGCCTTCTGCCCTCTACATCATGTGTAATGGGTGGTGCAACACTAGTGTACTCCTTCCTCTGCTTCTGCAGGGTGTGGATGGCAGTAGAGATATGGGGGACTCCACCGCTGACACATGTGTTTTACGTACCTTCTCCAACATCAGCCTCAGGGCAGGCAGGGGTGATGTATGCCTGTCCTTGATGGAGCTCATGTCCATGGGAGAACCCTTGGCCCTGGGAGATGCCTTGCCTGTAGGATGTGTCCTGTCTCTGGAATGTGCCTGATCCGTGGGTGGTGTCCTGTCCCTGGGCGTTGGCTTGTCCATTGAAGTGTCCCGGTCCATTTTAGTGTCCCTTTCCTTTGCAGTGTCCTAGTCCTTGGGGTGTCCCTGGCCTTGGGAGGTGCCCTTTCCTTTGCAGTTTCCTTGGGAGTGTCCCTGGCCTTGGGAGGTGCCCTTTCCTTTGCAGTGTCCTTGTCCTTGGGAGTGTCCTTGTCCTTGGGAGTGTCCCTGGCCTTGGGATGTGCCCTTTCCTTTGCAGTGTCCTTGTCCTTGGGAGTGTCCCTGGCCTTGGGAGGTGCCCTTTGCTTTGGAGTGTCCTTGACCTTGGGAGGTGCCCTTGCCTTGGGAGTACCTTTGGAGGGGGATGCCTGTGTTACATGTGAATCCCTGTCCCCCAACAACATTTGAGTTTCCTGTGTGTCAACTCCAGGGTAGCTTATGTTGTGGTCTGTGAAAGATTTCCCTGTACTAGGGGATGGTGTCTGTGCCCTCTGTGCCCTGCCTTGCTGCCTTTGACTGCTTCTAGTGCAATATCCCGAAAATGAAGCCTGCTCAGAAATGTCACTCTCCGCTGAGACATAAAGTGGTGTGGATGGGGGAACTGAAGTAGAACCTTGTCCCTGCGACTTTTGAATGGCTGCAGGCACTGTGTTGGATAACGACTGAACTGTTCTGTGGAGACCAGCAACATCGGCATTCATCCCCTCCATGAATGCTAGCACCTGCCCCAACTTCCTATCGTGGTCTAGGAATGCATTGATCATGTTGGTCTGCCCTATACACAGCTGTCGCAGCAGATCAACCGGCTCAGCACAAAGGGCACTTTGTGTCACAGGGGCAGGAGAAGCGGTGCCTGCACCGAAGGCCACTCTGCTCCCCCTACTCTTGCGAGCACGAGCAGTACTTGTTGCAGTTGGTGGCAGTGTAGCCCTGTGTGCTGTGTACAGACTGAAGGTGTAGATTGCCCACTTCTTGTGTCTACCAACAGTGCTGACTCACCAACACCGTCTGAAGATGAGGACGATGGTGTCTCCACATGGGAGTCCTCTGGGACAGTCCTGTCCCCCTCTCCGGGGCTGCTCTCTTCAGTCTCAGTGTACGTGTGTGTGATCTCGGATTCTGATGCATTGCCACCACTGAGCTCTGTCGTTTGTGGGTCAGTGCCCTCGGCCAAAGCTGAAAGAGAGATAAGAGGTATACATAAGTGCCACACTCACGTACTACAAATTGCAAAACCAAAACACCTTGACGGCTGACCAACAAGTAGCTCCCATCCTACACAAGAACCACCCCTACCAGACATCCTCATGTCAAAGAACCGGGGGTGCCTGTGAAACATGTACATCTAACAAACAGGGCAAGTGCATGCAGATCACCACACATGTGTTGCAATGAGGACACAGACCTCAAGGGCATGTCCTGGGACCCTGCACTACAATGCAACTGGTATGTCCACGTGGCTGACATGAATGCCAACGCTCACTCCGATAATGGCACCAACATGCTATTGCAGCACAACATACACACCACAGATGACACTTCTGCGTCTGAGCATCAATACATGCATGCACTCACAAGTCACAAACACATTCAGTGTGCTTACCGCTAGTTTGCTGCTGATCCCCTCTCAACAGGGCGGACAGGTCAGGATGAGTCACTGCAATGATACGGAGCATCAGAGGGGTCATGGTGCGTCGTGCAAGCCGGGATGATCGTGGAATCTGCCCCAGTGGCATCTCCGTCACATTCTTGCTGAGCCTGGAGATGTCGTCCCAGCACTTGTGGCAGTGTGTGTGTCATCTATTGCACACCCCCACTGCCCGTACATCACGTGCTACGGTCCTCCACACGGCCTTGCGAGGGTGCAGCTTGACCTACTATGATGGGAGACAAAAGGGGAAAGTCAGTGGACATTTGGCCATTCACACAGATAGGAGCAACAGGTATCGTTCAGCAGCCATGCACAGTACTGCACATGTGAAGGTCCCACAGCACACCGCCAAGATTGCAGAAGCCAGGAGTCAGTGACCACCTCATACACACCAACATGTCCCCCACTGCACTTACCACCTGTCCGGGGGCACCGTAGAGCCGGTCATAGTGGCGGAGCACACAGTCCACAATGACATCCAGCTCCGCTGCGGTGACGGGACGAGACCGGATCTCTCGCACTCTCGACATGGCAGGGTCCCAGACTGTGGCACAACAGCAGCAGTTGGTGGATTGCTCAGCAGCAGCAGGTAGAGGAGATGGGTGCAGGCAGCAGTTGGTGGATTGCTCAGCAGCAGCAGGTAGAGGTGATGGGTGCAGGCAGCAGTTGGTGGATTGCTCAGCAGCAGCAGGTAGAGGTGATGGGTGCAGGCAGCAGTTGGTGGATTGCTCAGCAGCAGCAGCTAGAGGTGATGGGTGCAGGCAGCAGTGGCTGGAAGCAGTGGATGTGTGCTGCAGAGATTCACACATATATAGGGCCCTGTGCTGATATCAGTGGCACACGTCTGCAGCAATTGGTTTTCCCGCGCTTCCTCTTTCAAAAAGAGCCAAGGACTGGCCCTGCTGTGGCGGTGCACGGCTTTGGCTATTTTTTAATTCGCTTACGCGCCCCGCGTTACCTGTTTTCTATGGCTACAAGTGCAAGGACCATCACGGTCACACACCAGCAACCGCATGTGCGCGCTACCGCAATGGTGCATCATTTGAAATTAAACACTCACTGGCGTCGCAATGGCGGTGCACGCATTCTGTGGGGGCGGGGCAAGCTAACACATACATTTGAATGTGCAAGTGGGAATGGCAGTTGGTACCCCCCCTTTCAGTCACATTGCAGCACCCACCGCAGACCGCTGGGCCTGGCCGCTCACCCACCGCCGGGCCTGGCCGCTCACCCACCGCCAGGCATGGCCGCTTACCCACCACCGGGTGCAGGCGGTAGGTGACCGCCGGGTGTGGGCGGTGGGTTACCGCCCTGTGTAGTGATATCAGCCTGGCATGGTTGCCCCTGGCCACTCACCCACCACCGGGTGCAGGTGGTGGGTGACCGCCGGGTGCAGGCGGTGGGTAACCGCCCTGTGTAGTGATATCAGCCTGGCATGGTTACCCCTGGCCGCTCCCCCACCGCCGGGTGCAGGCGGTGGGTGACCACCCTGTGTAGTGATATCAGCCTGGCATGGTTGCCCCTGGCTGCTCACCCACCGCTGGGTGCGGTCAGTGGGTGACCGCTGGGTACAGGCAGTGGGTGACCACCCTGTGTAGTGATATCAGCCTGGCATGGTTGCCCCTGGCCGCTCACCCACCGCCGGGTGCAGGCGGTGAGTGACCGCCCTGTGTAGTGATATCAGCCTGGCATGGTTGACCCTGGCCGCTCACCCACCGCTGGGTGCGGGTGGTGGGTGACCGCTGGTTGCAGGTGGTGGGTGACCGCCCTGTGTAGTGATATCAGCCTGACATGGTTGTCCCTGGCTGGTCGCCCACCGTCCGCTGCCGGCGGTCATTCACCGCCTGCACCCGGCGGTCAAGCACCGCCCACACTGAGTGGTCACCCACCGCCTGCACCCGGTGGTCACCCACCGCCTGCACCTGGCGGTCACGCACCGCCCGCACACCGCGGTCACCCACAATCTGCACTTCACGGTCACCCACCACCCGCACCCCACGGTCACCCACCGCCCGCACCCCGCGGTCACTCACAGCCTGCACCCGGCGGTCACCCACCCCCTGCAACCGGCGGTCACGCACCACCCACACCCCGTGGTCTATCCAACTCCCGCACCCCGCAGTCCCCCACCGCCTGAACCCGGCGGTGGGTGAGTGGCCAGGGGCAACCAGGCCAGGCTGATATCACTACACAGGGCGGTCACCCACCGCCTGCACCCGGCGGTCACCCACTGCCTGCACCCAGCGGTGGGTGAGCGGCCAGGCCTGACGGTCTGCGGTGGGTGCTGCTATGTGACAGTAAGGGGGGATACCAACTGGCATTTCAACTTGTACATTCAAATGTATGTGTTAGCCTGCCCCGCCCATGCGGAATGCGTGCTCTGCCATTGCGATGCCAGTGAGTGAGGATTTTCAAATGATGCACCTTCGTGGTAGTGCTCACATGCGGTTTGCAGGGTGTGACCATGATGGTCCTTGTCAAGTCAGCAAATGTTATGCACTATTGCAGTATCAAGGATCATCTTATGTGTTGGGGGAAGGCGTACACGGATGGCATGTGTACACACACTCCATGTCTCCGCACTCATGTAATGTTCATAGTTGTACATGTGTGTCAGGACATGTCCGGAATGCATCAGGAATCATTATGTAATGTCAATGGCCCGTGTACATGTGTATCAGTTATGTCCATTGCTTACGTGTGTGGCCATACTATTGACCTTGCCAGTGGTGAACATAGGCCAGTGATGTGAGCCCAAGTTGTGTCAGATGTGCCTGGCTATGTGTTGACGTCTTGTTTTTGATGTCACACGTTTTTATTGGTACACATCTACACAGTACATCAAGGCTGTGTACCCACATCCAGAAGCTGTCGTGAGTGTGTGGTTTGTGTGTGCAAGTAGCATTGATGGGGGTATATATGCATACTGTGTATGCGTCTGTGTGTCACCTATTGTATGCCCATGCCTGTCATGTGAGGATGCAGAGCATTGTAGGTGGGGTCATGGGTGCATGATGACAAGGAGGGTGTGGTCCATGTTCGTGTTGTGTGTGCACGTCCATGAGTGTCTGTGGGGACACTTGTCCACACTTGGGCAATCAGTCATGTTATGTTGGCAGTTCTTTCAACATGTGTGAACGTAACATTCGACATTTTTGCACACCGGATGTTGTTTGTGGGTGTACATTGTGTGTGTAGTCAGCTGTAGTGCCTTATATTTCGGTCACGTCACACATACAATCAGCGTCTGCAAAATGTATAATTAGTATTGTGTTGGTCAAGATGTGATAGTGTAGCACAGCTGTGCATTGTTGTTCAATTGACATCTGCTCCCATCTACTCCCACACAGGAGGGCTCCAAATGTACATCGACCATACACTGTGCTGGAGGACATGTTTGAAGAGGAGGTAATCCGTAAATTCCGGCTGGACAGACGGAGTTTGCAGAACCTTGTAGGCCAATTGTCACCTCATCTGCAGCCACGCTGGCCATATCCAGGAGCAATTACACCCACAGCAAAGGTGATGGCGGCACTTCACTTCTTCAAAACTCGCACTTTCCAGTACACAGTTGGTCATGCTGGGGGGATGTAACAATCCATGTTCAGCATGGTACTGCGGGATGTGCTGGATGCCATGATGAGCTACAAGGATGATTACATCAATTTCCCATGTCCGGCAAAGCTGGCTGCAGTGAAGGGTGACTTCTATGCCCTGGGCCAGATCCCACACGTAGTGGGTGCCATTGATGGGACACATATTGGTCTGATTCCACCCCAGGCACGTGAAGCCGTCTATCATAATAGGAAGCACTACCATTCTATAAATGTGCAAGTGGTGTGCCTGGCTGACAACATCATCTCTCATGTGTGTGCAAGATTTCCTGGGTCCGCACATGACTCCCACATCCTGCGGAGCAACATTGTCCCCCAACTGATGGCTAATTTGTGTCAAGACTGTGTATGGCTTGTAGGTGAGTGTGTTGTGATGACTACTGTGTTGTATGTGTGCCATGCTGTTCCCACCAATCCTGGTTACAATGTATGTGTCTGTCATCCCCCCACCTAGGCGACTCTGCGTACCCAAACCGACCGTGGCTGCTGAGCCCCCTACGGAATCCAACTATCCCAGTAGAAATGCGCTACAATGAGGCCCATGGGAGGACACATCGGGTGGTGGAACGTACATTTGGACTGCAGAAGTCTAGGTTTCGCTGCCTGGATAGAACCGGAGGGGCCCTACAATACTTACCAGGAAAAGTATGCAAAATCATGATTGCCTGTTGCATGCTCCACAACCTGGCCTTACGCAACAATATTGCACTGATCATGGACCCTGCAGACCAACAGGTTGCTCCGCCTCCCATACCACCAATGTCCAGTGATGAGAAGAGTGGGAGGAAGAAGGTGTGGACCAGAGGCGTCAGCTCATTGCTCGCTACTTTCCTTGAATGTGAGTAACTACCTCTTGTGCTGGTGTTCAAAGCGTCATGTATGTTCGCTGGTGATGTGTGGATGTGGTGTGTGGATGCTGCCTGTTCTGGTATGTTCTGTTCGCAAATGGGTGTGGGAGATGGTGTACGTCCAATGCTCCCTGATGTGTGTCATGTGATCCGCTTAATTTGTGATGAGTGTGGTTTGTGGGATGTTGCTGTACAGTGTGATGTGATGGGTGTGATTCAGTTTCCTGTCCTGTGCTTGTTGTTCTCTCATTATCCCTAGGTCACTCCCACAGAGACATGATTCTCAAGAACATTGATACCTGCACCTGGTAATGGCAAGTACTAAGACACACCTTTGATTGAAACATGGAGGTCACAAAGCATGGAGGGTTTAAGTGGTGTTTATTTACAGGGTGTGAATTACTGTTTGTGCATATTTACAAATAGGTGTTGGTGGGGAAGTGAGAGTTGAAGGTCATGTCAGATGAAAACACCGTGGGGACACCACATTGCGTGATGTACACCGAGTCCAACAGAAGCGTGCCAATGCATGGCATTGTCGAGCACGATAGTTCGCAGAGTGAATGCCAGGCTCAAGGAAGGGTGAAGTCAGTGGCGGCCCCTCTTTTAGCGGGTGGATGGTGCATTGTGGCAATGCACTGTCAGCTGGATCCAGCCTCGGACGGCCCCTCTGTCTTTGAGCTGGAGCGGTCCCAGCTCTGGGGGCAGGTTGTTCTAGGACCACCTCCCTGTCAGTGGCCTCAGGTGATGGTGGTGGTGGTGTTGGTGCCCTCTCCCACAGGCCACTTGGGGGAGGGGGAGTTGGTGTTGGTGCCCTGTCCCGTTGGCCAATTGGGGGAGGGGGAGGTGGTGTGGTGCGGGATAACCACTCCCTCCAAAGAGCTGTTTGCTGCCCCATGATGTCAACAATTTGTCCCAATCGGGTGTCCACTGTCTGCAACAGCTGGCAGGTGTCTAGCGAGTCTTGGTTTGCCCGATCAGCATGTGCCTGCGACTGCTCGTAGGAGGCTTGCACTCAAGTCCTCCATTCTAATTAGGCTTGATGTGAGGGCACTTTTACCCTAGATTGCCAAAGCTGTGAGCTTATGGTAACCTAAAATGCACTTTAGAACTGGCTCCATGTTACACCCGGTACATGGTTCGACCGCGTCGACATAGTAGTGTTTCAAACCCCCTTTTTGACATGACACATATTAACAGAGGGTCAAATCCATACAAAAGGTCCCCAATTGTCATTTTGCCCGGCAACGGGCCACCTGATAAAGTTTTTTTTTTAAATCTGCAGGAATACCTTGATAACGTGACCGGGATTTGTGTGTGGGTCACAAAAACAGAGGGAGGACTACACTTTCAATGCACATTCGAGCAAATGCGTTAGATGCGACCGGCTGCACCTGAAAGGTAAGCAGCACCCTCTCTGTGTGCTCACCGTGTCTGCATTTCTGGTTCATGTACGGTCAATCTGATCCCCGTTTTTCTCCACTCTCATAGTGAAACCAGGCTGTTTTGTGAGCTCTTTCAAACGGACGGGGTACGAGCAACACGCCGTCTTATACCCCGGCAAGCTTCCTCCCTCCCCAATTGGCAATCCCTATACCAGCAGCTCCACAAGCCCAATAACACGCCCATTTTTGCCTTTCATTAGGTTGATCCGGCTCCTGACAACTAAAGAGGTTAGTGCGGTTCGACAATCTATACTACGATGTAAACTGTGTAAACAATGTTTGTGACCCAAGGTCTTTGTTGTGTCTTCTGTTTAGTGCGAGTACGGATACTTGTGTCCATCCACCCCGATTTTTCGTCTAGTGGTGTCAGACCACATTTACAAGTTACGGGGGTTCTTGCTGGCTGGTGGCATGTGTAGTAGAAATTGAATCTGCCAGAGTAGAGTTTTAAACGAGTTCTGTTTGTTTTTTTGTTGTAGAAATTGTTGGTCCTGAAGAGAACCCCGCAATCGGGGGTTTGAAACGCGTCGACATGACTGGGCTCTTTGTCAAATAGAATATGGAAATAATTGGTTTTCCTCTGAAATAAGGATTTGTTCCAAAAAATACAGCTTTTACAAAATAGGACTGTTAACTAGGAAATGTAATACCATCCACATGGTTAAATGATTAGGCTTTTTTGACAAAGGGCTACATTTGTCTTTTTGTATTTTTTTTGTATAATTTTTGTATATTTATGTATGAATGTGGTATGTATGGATTGGCCATTGTGTGGGTAGGATATGTTGGAATTCTGTAAATACATGTAATTTTGCTGTTTTGATCTGTTCTGTCTTATAATTATTTGTAGATGCACTAAAACATCTTTTTTATATATTCTAAAAAAAGTGAAAATGATCTACTAGTGAAGAAAATTAAAATTTAACTAGTGACGTAAGACATAAAACGGACCAGTATGTTTTATTCATAAAGGTCAGCTTTAGAGTTTGGAAAGTCAAGTCCAGTATTGGCCATTGTGTTGTTCTCTTGCTATATTTGGCTTAGCCTTACTGGGTCAAAGCCACGACCCTGTGTTGTTGTTTCCAGTCTTAGTGCAGGCGCTGGCTCAGAAGGTTGGTAGAGGTTGGACTGTACCTCGTTTAATCAAACGTTTGATTAGTAGTCACCTTTGTTTGTTGTGCATGTCTGTGGGTCTTGTCACAGTTAAATTTTAATTGTTTTTTCCAACATATTATGTCTGAAAAGGATACATTCTCGTATAGCGAGGGTCTCATTCAAAAATTAATTAGTGCACCACCGGTTTTCACGTCCGCTACCTTAAGTGTCACAGCTAAGACACAAAATGAGTCTGATAGATTGATCAGGCAAAGAAAAAAACAGATTAGGACTGATCTGCACGGACATTTTTTACTCCAACATTTGCGCGCAGTGACAATACCTACTGGTTTACAAATTCGAAATACACCTATGGTGTTTACTGACGATCCGGAATATAAAAAGGGCTTTAGTGGAATTGAAACCAAGTGCAGTAGGGACCTGATGGTCCTTACCGTAGAAACTGCCCATAGACTTTCTTTAAAAGAGCTAGCTGAGATCTCGGCCTTGGAATTAGAAATTCAAAATAATCAACTAATCACGGATGCAAAAGGATTGCTGGAGAAAATAGAAAAAGAAATTTTCGAGTTCAAAGATTATACTGTGACGCAAAAAGGGAGTAAATTCGATCTGGACCAAAAAAACTTTTCACTGGAGGTTTTTTATCCGTATCTACAACCAGACTTCTATTCAAAACCAGCTCAACGGCGTTTCTTTCAGGATAATCAAGGCCGCTCACGAAATAAGTTCTTAACTTTTTCGGATACATCCTCCTTGTCTGGAGGAGAGACAGATACAAGTAACACAAGGAACAATCAGACCTATAGAGGAAACCAACATAATCAACAATCAAACCCCCAGCCTTTTTTAGTCAGAGGCCAACGATGGACATGGGGTCGTACCCGCCCAAATTACCAACCATGGGAAATTAGGACCAGACGCCAGTATTACAGGAGATAGAACTATCACCACTATTTAATCTGTCAGACCGAGTCTTATCAGTCCCGGAAACATCAATTCTTAAGAAAGGACTGTCTTATGTCCCGGTGAGATCAACCGATTTTGTAAAAATGAAGCTGGAAATCCTGGAATTTTGTCGAAAAATCCGCTTGAAAATGTTCTTTAAAGAAGCACCTGAACAAACCCCCATGGAGGTCTCAGGTCTCCATAATAAATCTTCATTCTATACACCTATTTCTAAGATTCCTAAGAAAGTAATTACTTTTGAGAGAGCCTTACTATCAGGAATAACAGTTCTGGAAAGTAAAAAACTATTTGTCAACTATAATATATCTAAAGAAGAAAAAGAGGCTATTCTTTCCTTATAAAATGATCAATCGTTAGTAATCAAACAGGAGGACAAATGAGGGGCGGTAGTAATCTGGGAAATTAACAGATACAAAATGGAAGTTAGATGCCAACTGGATGACCCATGTTGCTACAAGATGATCAAGAAATATCCCATGGGTGACTTACAGAAAGAACTCTTTAGCATCCTTCAGGAGGGATATGACTCGGGCATCCTAGGCCCTAAGGAATTCACATTTCCCCAGAATAAACATCCAAGAATACCAATTTTCTATGACCTTCCAAAGATGCATAAGGATGAAAGGAATCCGCCGGGCCGCCCTATAGTTTCAGGGTGTGCTTCTTTGACAGAACCGTTGTCAAAATACATTGATTTTTTTCTTAAACCGTTTATTGAAGAAATCCCGGCGGATCTGAAAGATGCAACATCCTTCCTTAACCAGATAACATCAGTTCAATTCGATGTAACAAAACAGCTATTAGTGACTATAGACGTAATTTCACTATACACACAGATACCACAGGAATAGGCATTAGAAACCATAACATTTTTCTTAGAGCAAAGGGAACGGCCAACTAGAGTCCCCACAAACTTTATTGTCAAACTAGCCAAGTTCGCGTTGCAAAGAAACTACTTTCAGTTTGACACGGATCTCTTCTATCAAATTAAGGGGGTGGCCATGGGCTGCCCCTTTGCGCCGGAACTGGCGGTTCTGTTTATGGGTTTATATGAAAATACATTTATTTATAATTTTAACCCATATGCTGAATATATCACAAAATATATGAGATACATCAATGATGTGTTTATGATCTGGTAAGGGACACAGGAAAAGTTGAATGAATTAATGATTTGTATCAACCAGAGGACAGAAGATATTAAATTCAGTTTTAATTTCTCCAACAATAACATCACGTTCTTAGATGTAAAAGTATATGCCGTGGATGGGACATTGGGCACAACACTGTTTCGGAAACCAACTGACCGAAATAAAGCGCTTCACTACACAAGTCACCACCCCAGAAATCTCAAACAAAACTTACCATTCGGACAGTTCCTTAGAATAAGGCGAAATTGTTCAAATAAAGTGGAGTATTTTTTTCATGCAAACGAGTTGATGCGGCGATTAAATGCAAGAGGCTACACAAAGAAATTGTTAAAAAATTCAGTAAGGAGAGCCTGGTGGGTCCCGAGAGACACGCTATTACAAAAGAAAAAACGTGCAGAACAGAACAGGATTGTCTGTGTCACAACGTTTGGACCAAAGGCCCAACAACTGCGCAAGATGGTGATGCAAAATTGGCACTTGATCAAGGACCTTCATAGTGACTTCAAGCAACCACCACTTTTTGCTTTTAGGAAAGAAAAAAGTGTATCTAACCACATCGTCAGACAGTTCGACAATCTATACTACGATGTAAACTGTGTAAACAATGTTTGTGACCCAAGGTCTTTGTTGTGTCTTCTGTTTAGTGTGAGCATGGATACTTGTGTCCATCCACCCCGATTTTTCGTCTAGTAGTGTCAGACCACATTTACAAGGTACGGGGGTTCTTGCCGGCTGGTGGCATGTGTAGTAGAAATTGAATCTGCCCGAGTAGAGTTTGAAACAAGTTCTGTTTGTTTTTTTGTTGTAGAAATTGTTGGTCCTGAGGAGAACCTCGCAATCGGGGGTTCGAAACGCGTCTACCTGACTGGCCTCTTTGTCAAATAGAATAAGGAAACAATTGGTTTTCCTCTGAAATAAGGATTTGCTCCAAAAAATACAGATTTGACAAAATAGGACTGTTAACTAGGAAATGTATTACCATCCACATGGTTAAACGATTAGGCTTTTTTGACAAAGGGCTACATTTGTCTTTTTGTATGTTTTTTTGTATAATTTTTGTATATTTATGTATGAATGTGGTATGTATGGATTGGCCATTGTGTGGGTAGGATATGTTGGAATTCAGTAAATACATGTAATTTTGCTGTTTTGATCTGTTCTGTCTTCTAATTGTTTGTAGATGCACTAAAAAATATTTTTGATATATTCTATTAAAAGTGAAAATGATCTACTAGTGAATAAAATAAAAATTTACCTAGTGACGTAAGACATAAAACGGACAGGTATGTTTTATTCATAAAGGTCAGCTTTAGAGTTCGAAAAGTCAACTCCAGTATTGGCCATTGTGTTGTTCTCTTCCACTCTGGCAATGGCATCCAGGGTCTCTGTCCCTGGATGGGGTGGGTGTTGTTCCCGACCTCGCCTTGGAGCTGCGCTCCTGTTTGTGACCTGTGGCGTCACATGTGTCCTCATCCGTCCACTTTCCCTGCTAGCCTGAGATGTCGCTGGCCCATCATGTGATGATGGGTCAGGCAGGGTGGCACAGTGGCACAGGCAGGAGTGGTGGTGGTGGTGGTAGCTGCACAGCTCACAATGGAAGGTGTTGGTGTTGTGACACTGGCCAAGGTGGTGGATGCGGGGATGTCCTGGGAGTCTGATGGCCCTGGAAGTGTGCTTAGCCCAGCATTGTCCTCTGCACCCGAGGTGTCCATGGATTCTTCTCCTGAGAGTCCTGGCTGTAAGGGGGGCGACTGGTGCTGGCGGTTGCTGGTTTCGCCTGTCAAGTTTCGATAACCTGAGGGACAAAAAATTAACAATCAATGCTGTGGACATGACAGGTTTGTTGTTGTTACATTACATATTACTATACAATCAGGACATGGTTGTTGGTTTCATCATGTTGGTGTGGTAGACAGTAATGCCATTATGATGTTGTGGAGGTGGGGATACAATACTTGTATACGTGTGGTCCGGTCCTGCTATTGGATGGTGCCCCTGTGAAGATGGCTACCTACCTGTAGGTTTGAGGGAGGAGATGCACTGGTCAGCAAATGGTGGCCGGACTCCATCTTGCTCTGGGATGGGACATGGGGGCCTGTTGGGAGTTGAAGTGCTAGACCAACCCCCCCAACCCCCCCACCCACCCCCACCCTCCCTGTAGACATGGAGGCCTGTTGGTAGTTGTAGTGCTGGACCAAACCCCCCACCCACCCCGACCCTCCCTGTGGACATGGAGGCCTGTTGGGTGTTGTAGTGCTGGACCACCCCCCCCACCGACCCCCACCCTCCCTGTGAACATGGGGGCCTGTGGGGAGTTGTAGTGCTGGACCAGCCCCCCACCCACCCTGTAGACATGGGGGCTTGTTGGGAGTTGTAGTGCTGGACCAAACCCCCCACCCACCCCCACCCTCCCTGTAGACATGGGGGCCTGTTAGGAGTTGTAGTGCTGGACCAACCCTCCCCCCCTACCCACCCACCCCCACCCTCCCTGTTCACATGGGGGCCTGTTGGGAGTTGTAATGCTGGACCAACTCCCCCACCCATCCCCACTCTCCCTGTAGACATGGGGGCCTGTTGGGAGTTGCAGTGCTGGACCAAACCCCCACCCACCCCCACCCTGCCTGTAGATTTTTGGGCCTGTTGGGAGTTGTAGTGCAAGACAAACATCCCCACCCACCCCCACCCTCCTTGTGGAGATGGGGGCCTGTTGGCAGTTGTAGTGCTGGACCAAACCACCCTCCCTGTAGACATGGGGCCTGTTGGGAGTTGAAGTGCTGGACCAATACCCCCACCCACCCCCACCCTCCCTGTGGACATGGGGGCCTGTTGGGAGTTGTAGTGCTGGACCAGCCCCTCCACCCACCCCCACCATCCCTGTAGACATGGGGGCCTGTTGGGAGTTGTAGTGCTGGACCAAAACCACCCTGCCCCACCCTCCCTGTGGACATGGGGGCCTGTTGGGAGTTTTGTTTTAGACCAAACCCCATCCCAACCCCACCCTCCCTGTGGACATGGGGGCCTGTTGGGAGTTGTAGTGCTGGACCAACCCCCACCCACCCCACCCTCCCTGTGGACATGGGGGCCTGTTGGGAGTTGTAGTGCTGGACCAGCCCCCCATCCACCCCCACCCTCCCTGTAGACATGGGGGCCTGTTGGGAGTTGTAGTGCTGGACCAACCCCCCTACCCACCCCCACCCTCTCTGTAGACATGGGGCCTGTTGGGAGTTGTAGTGCTGGACCAACTCCCCCCACCCTCCCCCACCCTCCCTGTGGACATGGGGGCCTGTTGGGAGTTGTAGTGCTGGACCAGCCCCCCCACCCACCCCCACCCTCCCTGTACACATGGGGGCCTGTTGGGAGTTGTAGTGCTGGACCAACCCCCCACCCACCTCCACCCTCCCTGTAGACATGTGGGCCTGTTGGGAGTTGTAGTGCTGGACCAGCCCCGCCCACCCACCCCCACCCTGCCTGTGGACATGGGAGCCTGTTGGGAGTTGTAGTGCTGGACCAGCCCCCCACCCACCCCCATTCTCCCTGTACACATGGGGGCCTGTTGGGAGTTGTAGTGCTGGACCAACCCCCCACCCTCCCTGTACACATGGGGACCTGTTGGGAGTTGTAGTCCTGGACCAACCGCCCACCCACCCCCACCCTCCCTGTAGACATGGGGGCTTGTTGGGAGTTGTAGTGCTGGACCAGAAACCCCCACCCACCCCCACCCTGCCTGTAGACATGGGGGCCTGTTGGGAGTTGTAGTGCTGGACCAACCCCCCACCCACCCGCACCCTCCCTGTGGACATGGGGGCCTGTTGGGAGTTGTGGTGTTGGTTGCTTTGACATCATGCACACCTGATAACGTAGGAGGCAACATTTGTGCTTTGTCAAGGTGGGTGCATTAGAGCCCAGGCCTTCACATTTGTGTGACTGTGTGGTCCACATGCATGGATTGGAGCCTGGTAGATGTCCTTTGGCAGTTGTGCAAGCCAGACCATGACAGTGTGATAGTGGTCATTGGTTTGTACTTACCAGCCTCTAGTCCCTCTTCTATTCTTTCCAGGCTCTCAGGGTGCAGTATGCCCAGCACCTTCTCCTCCCATTCTGCAAATGGTATGGGCTCCGGGGGAGTGCCGCCGCCAGTGTGGTGTGCCCGCAGGTGGTTCTTGGCCCTGATGCCTTTCACCCTTGCCTTGAGGTTGTGCCACCGCCTCTGGATCTCGTGTTTGGTGCGTGGCACGGTCCCTGAAGCATTCACTCTGGTCACTATCCTGTTCCACATGTTGGTTTTGGTTGCCAAGGTGGTCTGCTGGACTAGGTTGCCGAAGAGATGTGGTTCGAAACGGATGATTTCATCCACCATGACCTTCAACTCAGTGTCTGTGAACTTGGGGTTTTTCTTAGGTGCCATGGTGTGTGATGTGCAAGGTGTGGGTGGGGTGGGGTGGGGTGTGCAGGTGTGTGGTATGTAGGGTTGGTGTTGTGGGGGTTTGTGTGGTGGGTGTGTTGGTGTGCAGGTTGTATGTGTGTGTGTGTCTGCTGTTTGTGGTATTCTGCCTCTTTCTTCAAGCTGTGCTGTGATGCAAAGGATTGTGGTAATGGGAGGGATTCCTTTTATACTTTGTGTGGTTGTTGTGTCCCAATGGTTGTTGCCAGTCAGGTGTTCTGTGGGTGTGGTGACTTGGGTGCTCTTGTTTGTGCCTGGGGGGGGGGGGGTGCTTGGGGCGTGTAGTTGTTCGTGGTGGGTGTTTCAGGTGGGTTTGTGTCCTGTTTAGTGTGATTTCTATTTCCTTCCGTCTGCCATTTTTTAATCCGTTTGACGGCAGGGGTGATGTTCGTTTGGTCCTTCCGCAGTCATGCTCCGTTTTTCGATGATTCCTCGGCGGTCGTGGGAGCTTGTGAGTTCCGTAGGGATTGCGGGGTTATCCTAATCGTGCAGCCAGACCCCCCGCAGGTCGTGCGGCGGTTGGCCCTGTTTCCGCGGTGTATGCGTCTGCGGCGGAGGGAATTTATGTGGTACCGTCCGCTTGCAGCGGTCTTTCATGTGATCCGTCCGCCGCGGTCGGTGTTTGATCTGATCCGTCCGCCGCGGTCGGTGTTTGCTCCAAGTTATATCCTAATCGCTGGAGCGGATTATCCGCGCAGCGGTCAGGAGTATTTTTCCCGCAACCATGGCGGACAGGACACGTTTCCGTCCGCCATCCTAATCGACCCCATGGTTATTTAAACAGGCACACAAGTGACATCCCAGGACTAAGCCCCCTTTAGAGTAGCGCCATGAAACTAATCTGGTGTAATGCGCTTTATAAATAAAATATAACATAACATAACATAACATCGAGCTCCACAAGGTTCCTCGATAAGCTTTACTTTCTTTTATGTTTACATGGCTCCCCTTGCAGGAATCATTCACCTGTTCGCCCTAAGCATGGTTTCTTATGATGATGACACTCCACTAATGTTTTCCATTGAAATAAATTCTGAAAAATCTGAAAAACTGATTCTCATTTTTCACAAATGATCTGGGCCACTGCTTGGTGGCCAAGTAAACTGGGATATCCACACAGTCCTTCCAACTCAGTGAGAAATCTGGGATTCAAATTTTAAGTTGATCTCTTTTATCACCCCCAGATTTTTGCAACTGCTGCAACATGTTTCTTTCTATTACATTCCTTAAAAAATTCTTAACATCATCTTGTCATCTAAATGGGGGAGTCCTGGACATAAAGAGCTAGCATAATCCAGGCTGAGAGTAATGAGCATGTTGTTCACACGCTCATTACTGTCAGCCTAGATTATGCTAACTCTTTACATCCAGGCCTCACCCAGTATCTCAACTGTCAACTTCAGGTTTTACAGAATGCAGCAGCTAGGCTCATTTGACCTATTTCTCATCAGACACCAATATTATCACATCCTAAATATCTTCATTGCCTCTTGGTACATAAAAGGATCCATTTAAAAAGGCTGATTATTACATATCAAACATTTTACAAGAAGAGCCAAAAACATTTAATTGATAGTTTATTTGGGGCCTGATATCCTCTAATGCGCTTCTGGTAAATTCCCAGTTCATTTTACCCTGAGATCCATTTCAACCAAAGCTTGTTTTAGGAAACATCTGAATCTTTGGTTATTTAGTACAGTCCAATTACCTTGTGGTGTGGTGAACCCTTGGCTTATTTAGTGACAGGATGTACTTGTTAAGTAGCTGCTGCAATGTGCTGGGCATGGTGGAATGAACCTACAATTTATAAAGAGGGAAGCAGTTGCTTTAGTGCCTTTCAATCCCACATGAGTGAAACATCCCTTGTTCATAAATTGTTATAAATTTGCTGTGAAAGAAAAAAGCCAGCGCCTTCTGGAAAGAAGTAAAGTGCTCACTCCAGCTAGAGGGCTTGGTGTGTGAACTGACTCTAATCTGAAAGGATACAGTGGAGAGACTAGCAAACTGTTAATGAAACCTCACTTCACCTCACGCTGTTGACACAAGTCTATCAGAGAGAGAGGAAGCAAGTGAAAGATGAGTCACTCACTCACACAAGAAACACCAGATGACAGCACTTTATACATGCAATAGATCCACAAGAGGGTGATTGACTCTGACATATGAATATCAATATCTCAAGTCAAGCTATTACATCAACATATTATTTTTTCAATATATACATGGATATAGTTGAGTGCTATTTATGACCTATAATTTGTTACAGCGGGCAGACTTGATTTAGTAATGGTTGTGAATGTGCTTATGCCACTAAGGTTAGAAGAGGCAAAAGGAAATCTGTTGACTACTTCTAAAATCAAGAAGGATTTTTACCACACTTTAGGGGTCTCTCTGTTCTTCTATTGTCCACTTCCTATCCAAAGTAGAAGCACGTATCACAAAATCACTCCTAGAACACTAATGCAAGCCCCAGCAAACATGGGAAGGTCTGGGCACCATGGTTGAAAGATAGACATGTTGCTTCTTTCTGCACTTCTCTTGCTTCTTTCTGCACCCCTTGTGCCTCTTTCTGTATCCCTTTTCCCTCTTCCCTCTTTCTGCACCTTTCTCGCCTCTCTCTGCACCTCTGCACCTCTGTTCCTTCTTTCTTTACTTCTTTTGTTTCTTTCTACAGCTTTCCACAGCTCCCTTGCTTCTTTCTACACCCCCTTGTCTCTTTCCCCACCCCTCTTCCCTCTTTCTGCACCCCTGTTGCCTCTTTCTGCACCCCTGTTACCTCATTCTGCACCTCTGTTACTTTTTCTGCACTTCTTTAGTTTCTTTCTGCACATCTCTTGTTTCTTTCTGCACCCCTCAAGCCTCTGTCTGCACCCCTGTTCCCTCTTTTTGCACCTCCGTTCCTTCTTTATGCACTTCTTTTGTTTCTTTCTGCACCCTTCCTTCATTTTTTGCATCTATCTTGCCTCTTTCTGCAGTTCTCTTGGTATTTTCTGCACCTCTCTTGTGTCTTACTGCACCTCACCTGCCTCTTTCTGCACTTCTCTTGCATCTTTCTGCACCTCTGTTGCTTCTTTCTGCACCCCTCTTGTCTCTCTCTGTAACCTTCTTCCTTCTTCCAGCACCTTTCTTGTTTCAGTCTGCCCACCTGTTACCTCTTTCTGAACCCCTTTTGCCTGACTCTGTAACTCTCTTGCCTCTTTCTGCAGTTTTCTTGCTTCCTTCTGTACCTCACTCGCCTCTTTCAACACTTCTCTTGTCTGTTTATGCACTTCACTTGCCTCTTTCTATACCTCTCTTGCCTCTTTCAACACCTCTCTTGCTTCTTTCTGCACCCCACTTGCTTCTTTCTGCACCCCTTTTGCCTGTTTCAGCACCCCTCTTCCCTCTTTGTGCAACTCTCTTGCCTCGTTCTATACCTCTCTTCCCTCTTTCTGAACCACTCTTGCCTCTTTCTGTACCTTCGTTGTTTCTTTCTGCACCTCTCTTGTCTCTGTTTGCACCCTTCGTGCCTCTTTTATCACCTCTGTTTCTTCATTCTGCAGTTCTCTTCCTTCTTTCTGCACACCTCCTCTTTCGGTAACCCTCTTGCCTCTTTGTACACCTCTCCCAACCCTTTCTGCACCACTGTTGCCTCTTTTTGCACCTCTGTTGGTTATTTCTGTACCTCTTTTGCTTCGTTCTGCACTTCACTTGCCTCTTTCTGTACCCCTATTGCCTCTTTCTGCACCTCTGTTGGTTCTTTCTGCTCTGCTCTTGCTTCTTTCTGCACGTCTGTTCCAAATTTCTGCATCTTTCGTGCTTTTTTCTGTACCCATCTTCCTCTTGCTGCACCTCTCTTGCCTCAGTCTGCCCACCTGTTCCCTCTTTCTGCACCACTTTCCCTTTTTCTGCAACTCTCTTGGCTTCTTCTGCAGTTCTCTTGCCTCCTTCTGCAGCTCTGTTGCTTCTTTCTGCACTTCTATTGCCTTTTTCTGCATCTCTCTTGTTTCTTTCTGCACCTCACTTGCCTCTTTCAGCACCTCTGTTGTTTTTTTCTGCATATCCCTTGCCTCTTTCTGTACCCCTCTTTTCTCTTTCTGTACCCCTGTTGCCTCTTTCTTACCCATTTTTCATTTTTCTGCAACTTGCCTGCCTGTGTTATGTACCTGTCTTGCCTCTTTCTGTACCTCTGTTGCCTCTGTCTTCACTTCGCTTGCTCTTTACGCACCCTTCACAGCTCTTTCAGCACCTTTGTTGGTTCTTTCTGCACTGCTCTTGCTTTTTTCTGTACCTCACTTGCCTCTTTCTGAACTTCTCTTGCTTCTTTCTATACCTCTGTTGCTTCTTTCAGCATTTCTCTTGCCTCTTTCTGCATTTCTCATCCTTCTTTCTGCATCCTTCCTGCCTCTTTATTTACCTCTTCTGCCTCTTTCTGCACCCTCCTACCCTTTTCTGCACCCCTCTTGCCTCATTTTGCACCTCTATTGCTTCTTTCTGCACTTCTCTTGCTTCCTTCTATACCTCTGTTGCTTCTTTCAGCATTTCTCTTGCCTCTTTCTGCATTTCTCATCCTTCTTTCTGCATCCTTCCTGCCTCTTTATTTACCTCTTCTGCCTCTTTCTGCACCCTCCTACCCTTTTCTGCACCCCTCTTGCCTCATTTTGCACCTCTATTGCTTCTTTCTGCACTTCTCTTGCTTCTTTCTGTACCTCACATGCCTCTTTCTGTACCCCTGTTCCCTGTTTCTGCATCTCGCCTGTCTGTTTATGCACCTCTCTTGCCTCTTTCTACACCTCTGAGTTAGAGGTAGTTTAAATCCCCCAGGCCTATTATGTACTAGGGGCTTACAGGGGAGGTCATGTCAATCACATGGATACCCCAACACATAGTGTACCCTAGTGTATGGAGGTGTTTTCACTGTGTTCTTTCAGCATAGCACTGGCTCCAGGCCTGGTTAGTCAGTGTCAGTTACCACCAGTACCAGTCAGTAAAAAGTTGGGGGCACTGGATGAATTTGCAAAAAGGCCTTTTCGGCACCTCTGTTGGTTCTTTCTGCATATCTCTCGCTTCTTTCTGCACTTTTCTTCATCTTTCTCCACTACTGTTGCCTCTTTCTCTATTTCTCTTGCTTCTTTCTGCGCCTTTCTTCCTTTTTCTTTACTTCCTACTTCTGTAGGTATAGTTAGAAATTAGCATTTAAAAAACCTTAGAAATTCACTGAAAAAACCATAGGTTTCAGGGACGTTATAGTTAGAAATTATCATTTAAAACACCTTTGAAATTCACTGAAAAAACCATAGGTTTCAGGGATGTTATAGGTAGAAATTATTATTTAAAAAACCTTTGAAATTCACTGAAAAAAACATAGGTTTCAGGGGCATTATAGTTAGAAATTATCATTTAAGAAACCATAGAAAGTCACTGAAAAAACGACAGGTTTCAGGGACGTTATAGCTAGTTAGACACTTCACTCGTACAAAACCAGAGAAATTCGGCCGTTATCGTTAGTAGAGCTAACTATAACTCGCGCCCCCGCAATGCACTGCTGATGATGTCTCATATTACATCACGCATGACATGGTCAGTGACATCACTCATGACATCACTCATGACATCTCAACTGACATCATGGATGACATCATCCATGTGATAATCTGATGCACCTCCTCGCACCCTAATATAATCTTTGATACACCAACTCTAATATACAGACTACCGTTTTTGATACCACAGACACACCAATACCAGTTTCTACAAGCACACTCAATGATTCCTAGGTCTACACACACATCTATTCATTCACCCATACAGTAACTCATACATGCATTCACTCATCAATACAGTACCATTATATGCACTCATATACCTATACATACACTCACACACCACCACTGATATATAGGCTTACTCACACACCTACTCAGTCATGCAAAGAATCAATCACATCCATTTACTCACCTATACAGATATACACAGACCACCTCACTTATTTATACAAATACTAACACATACTTACTCTCTTCTACAATCACTGATACAAGCACACACTCATACATACAGCCACTCTCACAATCACTCACTTTCACATATAGTCATTTATATACTCCAAAACTCACATATACTGCCTTTCACATATGGAGTTACTCACACATATACCACTAAGACATCCATTCATTCACCAACACACCAATACACACACTCACCCACCCATACAGCCCTTCACAGATGCACTGTTGAACCCATAACACCCAGTGAATCACCCACTCACACATCTATGCACAGAGTCAGCCACCCTCCACCTATTCACACTGACACTAAGGCACCCGTACAGATACTCAGACAACCAAACAATAACCCACATAAACAGACATGTAGCAACTCACCAACCCATGCAGCCGCTTATACACCACCTGACAGACTGATACAGACATTTACACACTTTCCTCACTAACGCATGCATTCTATAAGGTACACTTAATCAGTCACAATAAGTCACACACCTACTAAATCATAAATTCAGACACTTATACACCCACTCATTCTTCAATACACCTTGGCATTAACATATATAAAATATATTTACACTTTAGAGATATACACATTCACTTGATGATGTCATCAGTGATGTCATCAGTGATGTCATTTGCGATGTCATGAGTGATGTCACTGACCATGTCATGAGTGATGTAATATGTGACCTTATCAGCAATGCATTGCTGGGGCGCGAGTTATAGTTAGCTCTACTAACTAAAATGGCTGAATTTCTCTGGTTTTGTACGAGTGAAATGTCCAACTAACTATAACGTCCCTGAAACCTGTGGTTTTTTCAGTGAATATAGATATATATATAGATATACACATACATACATTACCTACTGGCAGTCGTTATAGTTAGGACCTAGTTTCCTGTTCGTCAGAGAGAGCATCTCTGACGAAAAGCAATGCCGGCTCCCGAAGGACGCGGGGAGCCAGCTGGGACCGTGGGGGCATTGGGGCTCCCCCCACAGTCCTTAACGTTATATTTGAGCCCTGGGGGATGGGGTCTCCGAGGATTTTAAAAATTAGTGATAAAGGCTTTTTTTTACGGTAGATTTAGCGTTCGCGTACCATGAACATACGTAAAACGTACGGTGCGAAGTCTGTAAGTCGTCCAGTAAGCATATCTAAGCTACAAAAATAAAAACATTTTTTATATCTTTATCAAGTGTATGTGTTTACATTTTGGGTGGCTCTAAAAAGAGCCCTTGTGTTTATTGGGAGATTTTAGTACCTACACAAGTAAGTACCGATGCAGAGTCTTACGTTTATGTAGAAGACTGTTCCCTTCATCAGTAAAATGTACACCATCTCTCCTATAGATGTCTTGCATATTGAAATGCAGATTGTTGTTGTAAATGGACCCCATTCTATAGTCTGGGAGAAAAGCAGAAACAGATTTATTCACATTTTTCCTAGCTTTCTCAATTTGTGGACAAAATTGATTGGATCAGTTCCAATTCTGCCTTTGGCATATATTAGAATAGACAAAGGCAGTTTGGGGGAAAAGTGTCATCAATTGTCCTAAGGTGTCCTTCATAAGCATTTCCAGACCTACCCCTGTCAAAGTGCCTTTGGTCATTGCCACCACAGTGCACAAGTATGAGGTCCGGGTGTTGGGGATGTAAAAAGGATTTCCCCAATGGCATCAATTGGTACCACTTTAACCCTCTCTGTCCAATCCATGTAATGTCTAAATTTGTTAAACCTACGTCTTTGTGAGTTCCTTTCTGCTTTGCGTACCTTTGATTCCAGGAAATATAGCTGTGTCCCACAATCCACACTCAAAGCATCTTGAAGAGAGGTCTGGATGCACTCAGATGGTTTCTGTAAATGAAGTGGCAGTTTGATTAGTAAGATTTTTCTAAAATGGTGGATAACAAGCATTTTTGAAGAAAGAAATTAAATGATAGGTTGTTTGACATTATTCTACACAAAAAACTAGGGTGCATGTTTCTTTTTTTAAAAGCCTGATTTTTATTGGTTAAGAAAAACTGATAGAAAAGAACATTACATAAGATAAGCTGGTATATTGTCAAGTCAAGCACACTTGCTGTTTTGAATTGCAACAATGTATGATAAACTTTTCACCTGTGTGCTTAGTTAAGTGTTCCCTGAAGTGTTTCTATGGTAACTGGCAGAATGTGGAATGGGGGAAGGGTTGAAAGTTTTGTTAGTTGGAAAGGGTTCAAAAGGTCTAGCAATAGAAAAAAATGTTTCATTTTGATTTAATGTGGGAATGAATGTGATTTGTTATTTATTTGTTTATGTGTGTAGATTAAGTGTGTAGATTGATAGGAAAAGTTTGTATTTGCTATAGGACTTCCTGACCCACTATGGCTGCTTACGGGGTTTTACAATGATCTCCAAAGTCAAAATCTTTTATTTGTTCTTGCTTTGGTACGCTTACTGGACGACTTTCAGACTTTGCAACGTACGTCGTTCGTACATGCATGGTATGTGCACTGTAAATCTACCGTAAAAAAATAGCCTCTATCAGTAATTTTATAATCCCCGAGGACCCCATCCCCCAGGGCTTCTTTTAAAAAAAACAAAAATAAAAAAACACCTGTTTGGGGGGCTTAAGTCACCCCACGTGGCCCGGGGACCGCCACCTCCCAGGGCTATAATATAGAAAATAGGATAGTCTGTGATGGACCCCCCCGGCCCGGGGACCACCGTCCCCCAGGATTTTGAATATTAGAAGGGGGGCACACGGCCCCCCTCCTGGAGCCTTTGATGGCCCTGGGGACCGCCATCTCCCAGGGCCGGCTCTTGCAGTGTTTCGGGGTCCCTACTCCAGGGACACTGCTGTTTGCTATGGTAGGGCAGGAGCATTGAGGCTCCCACCCTACCACAGCAGACCGCTTTCCGATTTGAAAGAGAGAGCAGGTTAACCTCCTCTCTCTTTCAAATAGGAAAGGAGATTGCTTTTTGTCAGAGAGAGCAGCATGTAAGCTGCTCTCTCTGATGAAAATCAATGCCGGCTCCCAAAGGACGCGGGGAGCCGGCTGGGACCGTGGGGGCATTGGGGCTCCCCCCATGATCCCCAACTTTATAATTAGCCCAGGGGATGGGGTTCCTGGATATTATAAAAAATTAGTGAGAGAGGCTATTTCTTTTTTTACTGTAGATTTACCATATGCGTACCATGCACGTACGGACGACGTACGGTGCGAAGTTGAAAAGTCATCCCCTAAGCGTACCTAAGCAAGAAAAAAACTATAAAAAAATATATATTTTACAGATATCTTTCAAATGTATGTGTTTATATGTTGGTTGGTTCTAATGAGACCTTTTCTCTTTATTTGTACTTATAAGTTAGTACTTATGCGTAGTCTAAACTTGTTGAGGAGCAGTGTTTTAGAGACTGCTGAACTTTTGACCTTTGTTGACAGTTGACTTTTGCATGATCTGTTGGGGGTAGGATGGACAGTTATGTCAGTTGGAAAGGTTTGAAATGTTGAACCAATAGAAATGTGTGTTTGGTTTTGAATTAATGTGTGAAGGATTTTGATTTGATATTGACATGTATGTATGTGTAAATTGAGAGGGAAAATGTGCCATTTCTTGGTTCTGCTGCAAACACTGAAGTAGAGAGATTCTGTATAAGAATATCGGCTGAGTGAGTGGCATTCTTCTTAATCTACAAATCAATTTCAAAGGTGAGTTGATAAGTTGTAAGGGAATGTATGTGGTACATTTTGTTTTTAGTAAGAGTAATGTGTTCTTTGCATTTGGATAAGTATTGTGATAAAATTATTTGGTAAGTTAATTTGTTTAGTGAGTCACCTTTGTGCAATAAAGTGCAGTACTAAAAAATGTAGAATGTGTGCAGACACTTTTTCAGTTGTAGAGTGGTTAATAGTGTTGCTTGTTTAGCATTAGGCTTGTGTTCTAAATATACAATTTCGCAGTAAGTTTACATACACTATTGCATACACATTTGACAGATTTATAAGCCCCTTTTATCTTTTTGTTGTTGGATTCCTCTGTCTCTCCTCATATTCCTTCGATCTCCTCATTTTCACCCCTCATCTTTCTCTTCATACTCCCCGTTCTGTCCTCTTACTCTTCCCTCTCTCCCTTCATACATTCTGGGGCAGATTTACAAGCCCCTTGTGTGTCTTTGTTATTCTATTGTGGCACCTTTTTTGATGTAATGTTGGCAAAAGTAATGTTGTAAATTGCATATGTATTTTCAAAATGAGTCAGGGTTGTTCACTGAAATGTAGTAGTTATATACATGGAATGTGTGTAGTCCCTTAAACATTTTACAGTAGTAAATGTGTTTTGGTATAATGCATGGTGTCTTTTTTTGTCAAATATCACACTGTGCGTCTGTGTACATTACGGAATTATGGGGCATATTATCAAGGACCAGTGCTAAAATTATCGCAGTTTCTTGGCAGAAAACTGCAGATAAAACGGCGATAATGGGCTTGATAATACACCCTTGTTAATTCCCATAGAAGCCCATGTTCTGATGTTAATATGGGCTTCTATGGGAATTAACAAGGGCGTATTATCTAGTCCATTATCACCGTTTTATCTGCAGTTGTCTGCCAATAAAACAGCAATATTTTTAACACCGGGCCTTGATAATATACCCCTATATTCGCCCCTTTTTCCATATTTTCCACTGTCTCTTGTTATACTATTTCCTCTCTCTTCTTACTCCTTCCTCTCTCCTGATACTACTCCATTTTTCTTATATTGTCCTGTGTCCTCACATTGCCCATCTTTGTGTTTATATTTCCCTGACTCTTCTCATATTCCTCCTGTCTCCTCATTTTCTTCCATCTCTATTCATACTTCATCTTTCTCTTCATACTCCCTGTTGTCTCCTCTTTCTCATTTCTCTCTCTTTCTCTATATACTCTGGGCAGATTTACAAGCCCCTTGTGCGTCTTTGTTGTTTTATTGTGTCACTTTTTTTGATGTACCGTTGCCAAAAATAATGTTGTAAATTGCATGTTTTTTGAAAATTAGTCAGGGTTGTTCACTGAAATGTATTAGTTATATACATGTAATGTGTATAGTCACTTTAACGTTACTCAGCAGTAAATGTGTTTTGGTATAATGCATGGTGTCATATTTTTTTGTCTAATATCACACTGTGCGTCCGTGTACATTAAGGAATTATGGTGCATATTATCAAGGACCGGTGGTAAAATTATCGCTGTTTTATTGGCAGAAAACTGCTGATAAAACTGCGATAATGGGCTTGATAATATGCCCTTGTTAATTCCCATAGCAGCCCATGTTCTTATATTAACATGGGCTTCTATGGGAATGAATAAGGCCGTATTATCAAGTCCATCATCGCCGTTTTTTCGGCAGTTTTCTGCCGATAAAACGCGATAATTTTAACACCGGGCCTTGATAATATGCCCCTATATGTGCCCCTTTTTCCATATTTTCCACCGTCTCTTGTTATACTCCCTCCTCTCTCTTCTTACTCCTGCCTCTCTCCTGATAATACTTCCTTTTTCTTATATTCTCCTCTTTCCTCATACTGCCCTTCTTTCTGTTTATATTTCCCTGTCTCTTCTCATATTCCTGCTTTGTCCTAATTTTATTCGCTCTCTCTTCAAACTTTATTTTTCTCTTCATACTCCCTGGTCTCTCCTCTTTCTCTTTTCTTTCTCTCTGTATACACTCTGGGCAGATTTACAAGCCCCTTGTGCTTCTTTGGTGTTTTACTGTGTCACTTTTTTTGATGTAATGTTGGCATAAATATTGTAAATTGCATATGTATTTTCAAAATGAGTCAGGGTTGTTCATTCAAATGTAGTAGTTATATACATGTAATGTGTACATCATTTAACCGTTTTACAGTAGTAAATGTATTTTGGTATAATGCATGGTGTCATATTTTTTTGTCTAATATCACACTGTGCATCTGTGTACATTAAGGAATTATGGGGCATAATATCAAGAACCAGTGGTAAAATTATCGCTGTTTTTCGGCATAAAACTGCAGATAAAACGGCGATAATGGGCTTGATAATAAGCCCTTGTTAATTCCCATAGAAGCCCATGTTCTGATGTTAATATGGGCTTCTATGGGAATTAACAAGGGCTTATTATAAAGTCCATTATCACTGTTTTATTTGCAGTTTTCTGCCGATAAAACGGCGATAATTTTAACACCAGGCCTTGATAATATGCCCCTATATTCGCCCCTTTTTCCATATTTTCCACCACCTCTTGTTTTACTCCCTCCTCTCTCTTCTTACTCCTTCCTCTCTCCTGATAATACTCCCTTTTTCTTATATTCTCCTCTTTCCTCATACTGCCCTTCTTTATTTTGTTTGAATATCTTTATTTGGATTTTTCCAACTCTCACCATACTTTGCAAATTTTACAAACAAATAAATGTGTTATATCATCTCATCTACAAGGTACACTCATACTGCCCTTCTTTCTGTTTATATTTCCCTGTCTCTCCTCATATTCCTGCTGTCTCCTAATTTTCTTTGCTCTCTCTTCATACTTTATTTTTCTCTTCATACTCCCTGGTCTCTCCTCTTTCTCATTTCTCTCTCTTTCTCTATACACTCTGGGCAGATTTACAAGCCTCTTGTGCGTCTTTGTTGTTTTATTGTGTCACTTTTTTTATGTAACGTTGCCAAAAATAATGTTGTAATTTGCATATGTATTTTCAAAATGAGTCAGGGTTGTTAATTGAAATGTAGTAGTTATATACATGTAATGTGTACAATCATTTAACCGTTTTACAGTAGTAAATGTGTTTTGGTATAATGCATGGTATCATATTTTTTTGTCTAATATCACACTGTGCATCTGTGTACATTAAGGAATTATGGGGCATAATATCAAGAACCAGTGGTAAAATTATCGCAGTTTTTTCGGCAGAAAACTGCAGATAAAACGGCGATACTTGGCTTGATAATAAGCCCTTGTTAATTCCCATAGAAGCCCATGTTCTGATGTTAATATGGGCTTCTATGGGAATTAACAAGGGCTTATTATCAAGTCCATTATCGCTGTTTTATCTGCAGTTTTCTGCCGATAAAACGGCGATAATTTTAACACCGGGCCTTGATAATATGCCCCTATATTCACCCCTGTTTCCATATTTTCCACCTTCTCTTGTTGTACTCCCTCCTCTCTCTTCTTACTCCTTCCTCTCTCCTGATACTACTCCCTTTTTCTTATATTCTCCTCTGTCCTCATACTGCCCTTATTTTTTTTGTTTGAATATCTTTATTTGGATTTTCCAACTCTCACCATACTTTGCAAATTTTACAAACAAAGAAATGTGTTATATCATCTCATCTACAAGGTACACTCATACTGCCCTTCTTTGTGTTTATATTTCCCTGTCTCTCCTCATATTCCTGCTGTCTCCTAATTTTCTTTGCTCTCTCTTTATACTTTATTTTTCTCTTCATACTCCCTGTTCTCTCCTTTTTCTCATTTCTCTCTCTTTCTCTATACACTCTGGGCAGATTTACAAGCCCCTTGTGCGTCTTTGTTGTTTTATTGTGTCACTTTTTTTAATGTAATGTTGCCAAAAATATTGTTGTAAATTGCATATGTATTTTCAAAATGAGTCAGAGTTGTTCACTGAAATGTAGTAGTTATATACATGTAATGTGTACAGTCCCTTAACCATTTTACAGTAGTAAATGTGTTTTGGTAAAATGTATGGTCTCATATTATTTTGTCTAATATCACACTGTGCGTCTGTGCCCCTTTTTGTATATTTTCAACCCTCTCTTGTCATACTTCCTCTTCTCTCTTCTTACTCCTTCCTCTCTCATCATACTAACTTCTTTTTCTTATATTCTCCTCTCTTCTTATGCTTTTCTTTTCTCTTCATACTTGCCCTCTTTTTGCATTCTTCCCCTACTCTTCATATTCCTTTCTGTCTTTATATTCACCCGTGTCCTCATAGTTCTTACTGTCTCCTCATAGTACTCCCTCTCTCCTTGTACACTCAGTCTTCCCTTATATTTGTCTTTTCTCCACATTTTTGTATCTTTTTCTCTTTATATTCCTTCCTCTTTCCTCATATATACTCTTCTGTTTTTATATTCTCCCTTTCTTCTTATTCTCGCTCTTCTTTGCACATACTCCCTGTTCTTTTCTCATACTTTTCTTTTTCTTCTCATACTCCCCTTTCTCTACTCACACTTCTATTCTTTTTTCTTATACTACCCACTCTCTCCTGATATTCACCTCTTTTCTTATTATCACATTCCTCTCCTCATTCTCCCTCCTGTCCTTATACTCCCCCCTGTTTTCATATCCTCCTCTCTCTCCTCTTACTTCTCCCTGTCTTTTCATACTACTGCCTTTTTCCTATATTCCCTTTTGTCCTAAACTACTTTTCTCTGTGTTCTTATTCTCCTCTCTTTCTTCATATTCCTTTTCTATTTTCATTTTCTGTTCTCTCTCTTCATACTTCCCCTTTCTGTTCATACTGCCTGCTCTCTTCTCTTACTCCTCCTTGATTCCTTGCATACACTCTGCAGCACTTTCCTCATACTCTCTGTCATTTCACACTGATCTCTCTCTTTATATTTGTTTCTCTTGTCATACTCCTACCTCTTTCCTTATACCCCTTTCACTCTTCATAATCCCCATCTGTTTATACTCCTTCTTTTCTTATCATACTGTATACTCTGTTCTTGTACACCCTTTTTCTCCTTATGCTCCACTTTTCCTCACATTCTCCCTGCTCTCTTCTGGTACTGTCCTCTCTCTCCTTATACACACCTCTCTTTTCTTATATTCCTTTTTTGTCCTTATACTTGCGCCTCTTTTCACATATCCCTTCTTTTCTCTTTCTCTTTATAGTCCTTTCTTTCTTCTTATACTGCCCCCCTGTCTCCTCACACTCTCTCTTTCTTCTTATACTCTCCCTTCTCTCCTCATACTCCCACCTTTCTCCTCTTACTCTCCTTTACCTCTTCATACTTTCCAGTGTGTTCATACTCCGTTTATCCCCTTATACTGCAGTGTCTGCTTATACTTCCCTTTCTCCTCATATTTTCCTTTGTCTTATACTCCTGCTTCTCTTGTTATAACTCCTTCTATTTTCATACTCCCACCTTTGTTCTCATAATCCTTCGTCTCTTCTTATAAGTAATATAATAGTATATTTCATATATTTATTTTGTAATGTTATGTACATTTTTTATATTAGATTCTATTTTTCAACACTGAAAAAATTCATCATGCCTACAAAATCTGAAAAGAGGAAATGACAAAAGAATGCTGTTTATTTAAAGAAAAGTCATCCACATGATTTACCTGAAGAACAATGTGTTAACACAAAGAAAAAAAGTCCTGGTAAGGGAACGAAGATTTTTTTGAGAAAATTATCAAACACTAAGAGTAGTGTGCACAATGTGAAAAATACAAATTGTGTATCTGCAAATAAAAAGAAAAGTAAGAAAAAAGAGAACAGCCATGGGAATTAATCTTGTAAAAAACAAATGTATAGTAAATGAAGGAAGAATCAATTTCAGGAAATTAGAAAAATAATGTTTTATAATAGAGTTTTGTCGAACATGTTGAAAGAAGTGAAGAAATGTAAAAAAACAGATTTTTATAAGAAAAAGAAACATATAGAAAATGTAGTTGAGAAAGCTTTGGAATTGATTTTTTTTTATTTGTTTTAGTAATCAATAGAATTCGATCACTAGATAAGCCAATCCATTTAATGAAGGCCAAAAGTAAGTGGAGAAGAGTAATTAACAGAAGTATTTTTTCTGATGTTTTTTTGGGTGAATGGAAACATAGTTCAAGTTCTGAGCCTTTTTTTAATGAAGAGAGTTATTTTCAGAGTAATGATTTGTTGCACGCAGCTGACGCTAGTGGTCGTGCTTATGAGGTTAGAAATGGTTGTCCGATTCAGAAAGAGAAAATTCTTCCTAGAAATGCAGAAGAGGTGTTAGCTGATGAAGTTTTAGGGAGACGTCCAAAAGCTTCAGTGTACACTTGGAATTGCAGTAGTATTTGTAGTGTGCGGCAGGAATCTATTGATTTTTTACGTAAGAAATTGCGTAAAAAATCAATAGATTCCTGCCGCACACTACAAATACTACTGCAACTATACTAAGAAAAGTGTTAAACAAAAGATTAAGATGTTGCAAGGACTAGACCCTTGCAGAGTGAGAGAAAATACTGGTTTGCAAGGTCATTCTATGGCTTGTCTTTCTAAAAAAGTATGTCAAAGTGTTTTTCACCATTTCAGGATGTTAGCAGTACATCATACTCAAATGAGGAAATTAGTCAGAACATTGTTTTATGGAAGAAGTCCAGCACTATTGGTACAAAAATTTAACAGTGCTCTTTTGCGTGGATCTGTATCAGATGTAATGAATGTTTTTGATGAAATTCAGGTTAGTTACTTTGGTCCTGAGGAAGACAGTGCAGAAATGGATACATTAATAGAAGGAAATATGGAAGAGAATGTACAATATTGTAGTACAGAAACTTTTGAGCAAGAAATTACAAAGTTTAAGGTGATTTCAGGTGAAAGGCCAAATTATTCTTGTATTTGTTGTCGACGAACTCATTATAAAAATCAGACCAGGACTGTTGATCTGTATTTAAAAAGTGAAAAGGAAAATAATAATGAGTGGATGGATTTGCAACCTATTTGTTGGTAGAGAATTCTTTTGCTTTGGGTTATGAACAGTGTATTTGTTAATATTGCTATAATAAATTAGACGAGAACAAAATGCCTGCTAGAGCTTTCCATATTAATCTTGAGTTGGTAAATATTCCTTCTGAACTGAAGGATTTAAATACCTATGAGTCTATTCTTATTCAATGTGTGCATCCATTTCAGGCTATTGTTCGTATGGAGCCTAGGACAGTAAAATTGCCTCCTTCAGATTTACAGAGAGGATTAAAGGGAAGAGTTGTATATTTGCCTCTAGAGTTAAAGAAAAATATTGAAACAATTGGTGTAGAAAATGTAGAAGATGAACCTTTAGTTATACTTGTTAATGACGTCCCTACTAAGAGTAAGAAAATCTGGCAAGAATTAGTGGATGTTAGGAAAATGAAAAAGGCAACATTGTATCTGGTAAAAAATAATCAATATTATAAAAATGTGTATGTGAGAGAAGAAGAAATATCTGTAGAAGAAGATAGTGACTCGTCATCTGGACAAATTGAAAAAGTGGATGTGTCCAGAACTGAAGAAATCTACGAACATTACAGTGTTCATCCACTTCATTCTAAAGAAGTGATGGGGAATACTATAGAGTTATTTCAAAGGGATGTCTCATTAGTGTATGGGAAAAAAGCTTGGAAGCTCGTTGTTTTCCTCAGTTGTTTCCCACAGGAAAAGGAGGACGATATGATCACCGACCTGTGCAGATTCCTGCATCTGAATACCGGACGTCAAGATTATATGCAGAAGATCCAAGATTTCGGCAATGTATTCCATATTTGTTTCATCTTTTGTTTGAGAGTGATTTGTCTGGACTTTCTTATGCAGTAAACAATATATTGACAACAGGTGTACATCTGCAAAATGTTTCGGCAAAGGAATTTATGGATAAAGTACTGCAGAAAGATAATGTTTTGGAATCTCAGCTAATTAATCTCATGGCATGTCAGCGTGGTACTAATGAGTACTGGTACCGTCGTCATGGAGGACTGAAATGTATGCTAAGGAACTTAGGAACTCCTACATGGTTCCTTACTCTAAGTTGTGCTGAATATGCTTGGGATGATTTACTATAATTTCTTCCAGAGGCAAATCCAAACATACTAAATATTGAATACAAGACACCTGGAGAATTGTGCTCTTTGGATCCAGTTAATGTATGCAGGTATTTCAATCATAGATTCGAAGCAATGATATATTTTATCACCATGAAAAAAATCCTCCTCTTGGTGAGATTCTGGATTTCTTTTGGAGAAGGAAGTATCAAGCGAGAGGTGTTCCTCACATACATATGCTAATATGGATCAAATATGCTCCGAAATTTGGAACTGAGTCAGATGATACTGTGCTGTATTTTATTGAAGAATATGCTACATGTGATATACCCAAAAGTACACAAGATAAGGACTTACGACAACAAGTCTTATGATTCCAATGCCATCGTTGTGGGAAATACTGTCGTCGAAATGACAAATCTAAGGACAAGTTCTACGCCAAATGTCGCTTTGGATTTCCACGTCCTGTAATATCGAAAGGAAGAGTAAACAGTTTTATGTCATCTTTGCGACATACTATCACAAGAAAGTCTCCAAAAAATACCTACAACTTAAGAAGAAATGAAGAGTCAAAATACATAAATGACTACAACCCAGTCATTTTGTCCATGTGGAATGCTCACATGAATATACAATATGTTGCGGACAATTCCATTGCTGTTGCTCGATATGCAACATCCTACATAACAAAATCAGAAAAGACAGAATTGAAGGAGATGTGGGAAGAGATTTTCCAATAGAAGAATCTAAGTAAGAAATTATATAGTTACAGTATGAAGATGTTATCTCATCGAGAAATTTGAGCGTATGAATGTTCAGATCGCTTATCATCTGCAAGTCTATACTCCAAATCTAGAAGAATCATTTGGGTGAGTCTAGTACATGTTGCAACACGAAATCGAGTACTTAAATCTGTACAGGAAATTGAATATTTAGCTGAAAAAGAGCCAGAAAGTACAGATATTGAGAAAACAAATATTTTGGATACATATTATCCAAATAGAAGTCATCATCTTGAGAACATGTGTCTCTAAGAAGTGCTTCAATACAATATTTTTAAACGGAATATTTCAGAAAACATCAATAATGGTATATGTGCTGTGGTTGGTTCTGAAGGATATTTGTTGAAACAAAGAAAAGGACATTTGATTAATCACCGTAAACTGACAAAAGGGAATTTGTAGTATTTAATACTTTTGCAACTTTTCAAGCCGTGGCGTTCAGAATTGGAATTACTTGGAGATTTTGAGAGCTATCAAGATTCGTTCAATGCAAGTAAAGATACTATAGAATGTCCTGTTTTTGCTAATTATGTGAAAATGAGCAAGAAGCTACAATTGCAGCTGAGATTGCTAGAGACAGTTCTCAAGACAGTCAAACTTCTGCTCCGTTGAGTCAGGATCCACTAGGAGAACCAATTGTTCAAAATGAAGCAGCAACTGCTATGGAAGAGGTGAAAACAGCAATGTATCAAGCTCAAGGAGATGTAACAAACTTAGGAAACTCCGAAAAACAACTAAATGTTGAGCAGAACAAATATATCAGTAAGTGAGAGAACAGATTGACCATGGATTACTTCATGAGAAGAAAGAGTGCCCTTGCTCATCATTTCAACCTATCCGAATGTACGTGAGTGGACAAGCTGGAACAGGCAAAAGTTTTTAAATTAACGTAATCACAACTTTTCTACAGAAAACAACTGAGTCGCAGTTATCTTGTGTTGTCACTGCTCCAACTGAATTAGCAACCCACAATATTAAAGGAATTACTTTACATCGTTTATTAATGCTACCAGTAGAGCATGAAAACAAATTAGAATACCACAAGCTATCTGGAGAAGCTTGTTGTGAAGTTTCAAGAGTCTTGAGGAAAATTAAACTTCTCATTACTGATGAGATAAGCATGGTATCAAACTTAATGCTTGCCTTTGTGCATTTAAGAATGCAGCAAATTCTTAAAATAGAGTATGACGTATTATTTGGAGGAAAACACGTCATAGTTTTTGGAGATCTACTACAACTTACTCCTGTAAAAGGACAACCAGTGTTTAAAACACTGGCGCATGAAGATACCAGAAGGACTTTGGGGAGCATTGGAAATGTAAACATTTGGTCATATTTTGAGTATAAGGAACTTATTACAAATATGCAACAGGCAAATGATGCTGATTATGGAACTATTCTTCAAGATATAAGAATTAGAAAAGTGACTATACATGGCAAAGAAGCTTTACACAGACGATTACTTTCCAATTTGCTTCCAAATGAAAATATTGTCCCAGAGAAAATATATATGAGAATTGCAGATAACAAATCTGTAATCTGCTTAATGCCAACACTGCGTGAATGTTCTATATTCAATGCAGAAATGTTAAAGTTGGAAAATGAAGAAAATATCAAATTCGAAGCTACTGATAAAATAGAACATGAAGGAATCACTATTATTTTGACCGAAAAGTTGAAGAGGTATTGGATTCTTTAGAGAAATCGATAAGCAAAACTGCTGGTTTAGAAAAGAATTTATATGAATGTGTAAACTGTAGGGTAATTTTACAACGTAATTTGCATGTGGAAAAAGGTTTAGTAAATGGAGCAATGGGTAAAATTGTTGATTTCGTTAATTATGTAAATAGAGATGGTATAGAATTTTTGAAAATCAAATTTGATGAAATTGAAGAAGTACAATAATTTAGTCATTTTTCAGCTCGGTTTTTGCTTGTAAAAGATTTGTATTTTTGCAGAAAACTGTTTCCTATTTCTTTGGCGTATGCGGTGACCATTCATAAATCTCAAGGTTTAAGTGTAGATAGTGCTTCAGTGAATATTGGAAGTACTGTGTTTAAAGAGGGTATGACATATGTTGCTTTGTCTCGATTGAGAACTTTATCCGGATTGTACATGATTGGTTTTGATGAGACAAAGATTACTGCAGATGCAAGTTGTGTGAAAGAGTATAATAGGTTAAGAAGAGAATATGCACCCAATTTAGGTCAATATCCAGTATTTCTGATATTCGAAATGTTTTGGACATATGCTCTGGTTCTACGCAATTCACGCAGAATATTTAGCAAGATTGTCAGGAATTTCTAATGTTTATGCTTGTTGTATGGGAAGATGAAGGTATAGATATTGAATACCTTTTTCGCCTTTCTTATAATTGGCAACATGACTGTGAAAATAATTTGTTTACATGTAGCAGTAACATTGACACTGAAAGGTTCATGTATTTGACTTTACCTGACTGTGAATCAGTGTCTTTTAACAATCTACTTAGAGGAGCAAGTCAAAACATGGAGTGTAACCAATGTAAATCAGAAATGTCATCAACATTATTTTTTAAAGATATGGACAGTATGTAATTTTAATGCTGCAACGTTGTAGAGCTGATGGAAGAAAATTGGAAACTTTAATTAAAAATTTTGTAGCTCTCAAGTATCAATATAAGGAAGAACTTTTGTGGCTGTTGCAATTATTTTTCATGATGGACCTTCTACAACATCTGGACATTACACTGCTTATTTAAAATGTCTGAAAGGTTGGATACATTGTAATGATAGTCAATTGTTTTTTAAACAACGTTTGCCTAAAGAGTTACCAAAAGCTTACCTAATATTTTTAAAGCCAAAATTTTAAGAACAAAATTTGGCCTTTCAGGATTACTGCTGTTAAGGTAGGTTGGACTGGTGTTGCAGAGTACTTTGTAAGTTAGGGTGAGGAGCTTGAAGGTGTTCCTCTTGTTGACGTGGAGCCAGAGTAGGTCGCTCAGGTGGTGGGGGATGTGGCTGCGGCAGGGGACATTGATGATCAGTCGGGCGGAGGTGTTTTGGACTCGTTGGACTCATTGTAGGTGTTTTTCCGTGTTGAGATTTAGATAGTTGATCCTTATGCATTTGGTTACATCTTTCGGTGGTGTGTGGCTCCTTGGTGAGGGAGAAGATGAGTTGGGTGTTGTTGCCTTAGCAGATAATGTTGAGGTTGTGATGGTGGGCCACTTATTTAAGGGTGCCATGTAGATGTTGAATAGCGTAAAGTTGAGGGATGAGCCCTGGGGGATGTTGCAAATGATGTTGGTGGTTTTGGATCAGAAAGGTGGGAGACGGATGCTGAGGAATACTATTAAGGAACTTCTTTACTAAGAATTTGTGATATACTATTTGGCCATGAGGAAAAGTATATAAAACTATTAAGGACTATTTGTTGTATATTTTCTCAGCATATATTTAAAAGTAACTTTGTGTACAGTGTATGAAAAATAATGATAGTGTTTTGTTATTTTAAGATTCTTTGAGGTATCTCATAGTTACGTACGAAATTGCTGTTTGAAAAAAACATTTAACATGTTTTATTTCAATTTTTTCGATTGGTATTGAGAATGTTGAATGTTTTTTTTTAAGATAATCTTATTGATTGTCTTCTTTTTGCCCGCTATTATGTGAGGATTACTATTGAACTCACTATTTCAAGTGAAATTCAATATATTCTGAGAACAGCAAAAAAGGCAAATGAAATGCTTTACAAATTATTTGGTGTTGTAAAGGATATATTGTAACTGTATTTTTTTTGTCTTCCACGGTTGCTAATTTTATAATGTATAATTTTATTATTATTTATTATGTTTAAGATAAGTATAAATAACTACTAAGAATGGCCAATAGAGTGTGCTTCTACAGAGGTGAAATAACACATGGATGGAGTACATAAGTGTTCAAAGATGGTTTGTATATTTTATATACATTTGAAAAACTTAAACTATAAATATACTGAGTGTACCAGTATTCTTTGCATTTTACTACAACACAACTAATACTTTGGACCAGGTAAGGTGAATAGACATATTGTACTTTTTTTTGTACTGTATTTTATAATAACAGCCTGGGTTTTTCCGATAGTGATAAGGAGTGACTGGTTTGATAATTTAAGAAACTTTAAAAACTGAACATTCATATCAATAAATATATTTATATAATGTTATAAAGTAGTTGAGAATGGTATTTGTATAATATTTTTTAAAGGGCAAATTAGTTGATAAAGCTAGTTTTGTGTTCTGCATTAGGAAAAATTATAAAATAAAGTGTTTATGTTTTTGTACAAGGACCTACAACATAAGAAATTCACTATGGAAAATGATATCAATAATCTTATTAGCAACCTGCATAGTTTAGAGGAACAGATATCAGGAGACATGGCTTTATTATGTGTGGGCATTTTTAACTGCACCTTGTGCCCCCGCAGTGTCTCTGGCACTTGTGGTTTAGGAGATAATAAGGAGGATACTCCCACCCACTTCACACACTCAAAACTAGGGGATTTGCTGAACAATTTGATTTTTCACTTTGATTTATCACATATAAATGAATTATGCTCCCCAATGATACCTTTCCAGCCCACCTTCAATGGGAAAGGGTGCAACTCAATTATCGATTTTGCACTCATATCGTCTAGGTATTCATCACTTGTGTCCTCATGGGAGTTAAATGACACTCCGTTGAGTTTGATCGTAAGGAGGTTGTTAGAGCAATTAAAGAAAGTGCCCCAGGAAAAGCACCAAAGCCGGATGGCGTCCTGATCGATGTCTATAAATCTGAAATAGACCTATGGGCACCTAAACTAACTAATGTCTTAAATCATTCTAACAGTTTTGAATTCATTTCAACCTGGCAAGAAGCCATCATGATTCCTATTTTTAAAAAGGGGGACAGGAACGACCCAACCTGTTACCGCCCCATATCCCTACTAGATGCCTAAATGAAAGTGGCAGGTAGGATAATTTAAATAGGCTGCAAGAATGGGCGGAGGAGAAGGACATTATTTCTAATTTACAGTATGGATTCCGGACAGGGAGAGGTACGATAGAACAGGGCCTCAATCTATCACTGTTAATAGCTAAATACACGCAGGCTAAGAAAGAAAACCTCTTTGTGACGTTCATTCATCTAAGCTCTGCTTTTGATTGTCTGGACCACGAAAAACAATTGAAGATACTCGGTGACACAGGTGTTGATCCCCGGATTCTTTTGTTCATCAAGGAACTGTACAGGGGGGCGGGCACTAGGGTATGGTATGGCAGGAGGGGAGAGTGTTCAGCCAAATTTGAAATCAGGAGAGGTGTGAGACAGGGGTGCATTTTAGCACCACTTCTCTTCACCCTGTACATCAATAGCATAGGACACCATCTTAGTGAATTTCAGTTTGACTACCCAACAGCGAGAGGTACACCTGCCACAATCCTTTTGTATGGGGATGACGCCGTAATCATGTCACGGACCATGATCGGTTTTCAAAGGCCGGTAACAAATTTCACCACATATATGAAATCCAGAGTGTTAAAAGTTAATGTGTCTAAAACGGATTCAATGACCTATGGAAATAGGACAAAGATCACCCGAGCGATCTTCCTGGATAAGAACAAGATTGAGAGTACCAATAGATTTTCTTGTCTAGGAATTAACTTTGATAGAAAGGGAACATGGCAGGCAGCCGTATCTGCAAGGACATTAGCTTTCTCCAGGGCCATAGGAGCACTGATAAATTTTGCAAAGAAACTGGGTGGGAGACCCGTACGGGAACTATTACAAATCTATAAGTCCAAGTGCGTCTCTACCGGTACCTATGGAGCAGGGATCTGGGGGATCGAAAAGGTGGAGCCGATCCAACGTTGTGAAAACCACTTCATCCGCTATCTATTAGCGGTTCCTAAAACAACGGCTACTTACATCTGCCACCGTGAAGTGGGTTTACCATACATTACTAACACCATCAAAATCTCCCCCATACTGTTATGGCACAAAGTTTGGGTCACACCTGAAACAGGCCTAAATAGAGGAATCATTATAGATTGCCTCAACCTAGATAGAGCGGCTAATATAAAATGGATCAAACACGTAAAAAACATGATGTACGAGATTGGGCACCCAGAATTCTTTGATACCCCAATTAGTATGGAATCGGTGTCTAGAAGTACACTAAAAAAGCTGGTAATGGAACAATTAGGCAATATAAGGTGGCTTGCGGAAAAGGATAAATGCTCAGTAATGAAAAATCAGTTATTGACCATCTGTGAGGGGATTCAACCTTATTTATTACTTGAATCAGTTGTTATACACGGACGTTGCTGACACGTTTCCGTACGGATTGAGTTTTTATATTGATAACCTTTCCAGAATGTAATGATTGGTCAAAGGACCTGGCTATTTGCCCATGTGATGATCTATCCCACCAATCAAACATCCACTATATCTTGTTTTGTAAATTTTACTTGATTCCAAGGAATAGGCTTCTGATTCCTATACTAAAGAGCTGGGGGTTAAAAAGCTGCGCAGTAGCATTTTTAAAATTAAAACAACAAGAAACTGACTATGTAATTAAGGTAGTATCCACTTTTTTAAAGCTACTCATCAGCTTTCGGAACAGCATATGAAGGGGTGCAATTATTCAATATATTTTCAACATTGATCCTGGATACCTGTTTTTGTTTATGTTTTTTTCCCTAATTGGAACGTTACTTGAATGAATGTATATAGCGAACATCTATACTTGTAACATCTTGTATTGAATATGTATATATAATGTTTTTTCCGCCCTTACCTCGGCAATGGCCTAAATGAAATTAATTGTACAGAACGATCATTTTAAACAACTTACAGGGCATGTATTTTAGTATTTGAATATAGTTATGTTTTTAACTCTGTATACATTTTTTTAACACTTTTTTAACCTGTGCTTTTATGATTTTTGCAAGTTAAAATCGAATAAAGCATTTATTGATTGATTGACTGACACTATGGAAAATTAACAAAACAATACGAAATCAGTAACAGTGTCGTAGAAGAGCAGAACATACCTTTTACGAGCAGTGACAATGAAGAGGAAGACATGAATGCTGGAGATATCAGCTGTGATTTTCTATATGAAACCTTGGATGATGCTTTTGTGGAAGCATTGGATGACATTGAGATTCATCAGATGACTTTTGAAATTGATAACCAGAAAAATGAAATACCTGATGAAATTATTTTTGATGCTCTATTAAATTATGAGATGTTACAAGAATACATTTAGTATTATATAATAATAATGATTTGAGGCACTCTGCTTGCAGTATTGTAATCATTCAGCTACTACCCAAGTACTCATGGTGCAAAGTGGGCCTTACGGCATGGACTGCTTCAAACCCTTATAGACTACGTATGTATTTTTCTATGCACCGGCAAACTTGTCTTTTATAGATTCTATTCCCCAGTCTGTATTATTAAACTTTCACCAAACACTCTCACAGTACTGTTTCAATGTTGTAGTGAGCCATTCAGCAGTATGTGTTTATCTATACACTGTTCTAAAAGTGAAGCTCATATACATTCAGCTAGACCAGGGGTCTCCAAACCGGTCCTGGAGGGCCTGATCCATGCCAGATATTTAAAATAACTACATGTATCTAAATGGAGATATGCACAAAATCTGGCATGGATCCAACCCTCCAGGACCGGTTTGGAGACCCCTGAGCTAGACAGTCTCCTTGCAGAATAGTAATAATTCAGCCAGTGCCTAAGTAGTCATGGTGCAAAGTGGGCCTTAGGGCATGGACTGCTTCAAACCCCTATAGAGTATGCATGTACTGTTCTATGCACCAGTAAACTTGTGTTTTATACCTTCTATTCCCCAGTGTGTATCCTTACACTTCCAGCAAAAAAAATGAAACTGCTATACATTCAGCCAGGCACTCTCCTTGCAGAATTGTAATAATACAGCCAGTTCCCAAGTAGTCATGGTGCAAAGTAGGCGTTAGGCCATGGACTGTTTTAAACCGCTATAGACTATGCTTGCAGTCTTCTATGCACCTGCAAACTTACCTTTTATATCTTCAATTTCCCCAGTCTGTATCATTACACTTTCACCAAACACTCTCACACTACTATTTCAGTATTGTAGTGAACCATACAGCAGCATGTGCTTATCTATACAGTGTTGTAAAAGTAAAGCTCTCCTTGCTGAATTGTAATCATTCAGCCAGTACCCTAGTACTCATGGGGTAAAGTGAGCCTTATGGCATGGACTGCTTAAAACCCATATAGACTATGCAGTCACTATTCTATGCCCCGAAAAACTTGTGTTTTAAACCTTCAATTTCCCAGCCTCTATCCTTACACTTCCAGCAAATACTCTGTGATTGTTGATTCAGTATTGTACTAAGGTATTCAGCAGAATGTCCTTATCTATGCACTGTGCTCAAAATGAAGCTCTTATAAAGTCAGTCATGCATTCTCTTTGCAGAATTGTAATCATGCAGTCAGTACCCAAGTAATTATAGAGCAAAGTAGGCCTTGGGACATGGACTGCTTTAAACCCCTATAGACTATATTTGCAGTCTTCTATGCACCTGCAAACTTGTCTTGTATATCCTCTATTCCCCAGTCTGTATCCTTATACTTTGAGCAAACACTGTCATTGCTGATTCAGTATTGTACTGAGCTATTCAGCAGAATGTCCTTATCTATGCAGTGTGCTAAAACTGAAGCTCTTATAAATCTAGTCAGTCACTCTCCTTGCAGAACTGTAATCATCCAGTCAGTACCCAAGTAGTCGTGCAGCAAAGTAGGCCTAAGGACATGGACTGCTTCAAACACCTATAGATAATAAATGAACTTGTCTAAACATCTGCAAACCTGGCATTTAAAGTTTGAATTGCCCAGTCTGTATCCTGACACTTCCTGCAAACATTTTACTACTGCTATTTTAGTATTGTAGTGAGTTATACTTCAGTATGTTCTTATGTATGCACTGTTCTAAAAGTGAAGGTGCTATATATTCAGCTAGACAGTCTCTTTGTAGAAGTGTAAGCATTCAGTCGGTTTCCAAGTAGTCATGCCCAAAAGTAGGCCTTAGGGCATGGACTGTTTCAAATCACTATAGACAATGCATTCACTGTTCTATACACCAGCAAACTTGCCTTTTATACCTTCAATTGCCAAGTCTGTATCATTAAACTTTTACCAAACACTCTCACACTACTGTTTCAGTATTGAAGTGAACCATACAGCAGTATGTGCTTATCTATACACTGTTGTAAAAGTAAACATGCTATACATTCAGACACACTCTCCTTGCAGAATTGTAATCATTTAGCCAGTACCCAAGTACTCATGGTGCAAAGTGGGCCTTAGGGCATGGACTGCTTCAAACCCCTATAGACTATGAATGCAGTCTTCTATGCACCGGCAAACTTGTCTTTTATACCTTCAGTTACACAGTCTGTATCATTACACTTCCAGCAAACACTATCACACTTCTGTTTCAGTATTGTAGTGAGTCATATAGCACTATGTGCTTATCTATACACTGTTCTAAAAGAATCCATTCACTACAATAAAACACTAATCAGCAGATGTACAATAAGTGGTACATCCCCAGAGATATGCTAGTTATTGTATACTGTGACATCTCCACCATGGATGCACTATATTTACAATGTGGTGCACTATGGGGCAAAAACGGCAAAGATATGTGATATAACTGTGCTGTGAAGGCGGCGCATTGCTTGACTTGCCTTGAAAGCGTAACGCAGCTCCAGCAATGCTCTAGGAGCCCTATGATCACAATGCTGTGTCTATCCTTACACCTGCTTCAAGCAGGTGCAAGGTTTTGATGCAGAATAAGCCCAAAAGTGACTAAATGAAATGTTATAAATTTCACTCAGTCACTTTTAGGAGGCGTTCCTGCAACAATACACCCCCACCCACCTCCCTGCACAGGAAAGCCTCCTTCTGGCGCAGGGCTTCCAGATGCGTCTTATTGTAAATACCTCACACCATGGCACATTTTTTGCACCACTGCTGCGTCACAAAAGTGATGGAACAGCTGTGTAAAAGAGGCACAAGAGGATTGTAAATCCACCACTAACACATACAAATTCCTCCAGGCAGTTTCACCAGTAGTGCAAATTGAAGAATAGATTGTAACATATGTATGTGAATATGTTACATTCAAGTGCTTTGGAGGTACTACAATACTATAGGTAAACACCTTGTAGATGCATGATGTAGCACTTCCTTATAGTTCTGCACTTTCACATTCACCATACACTAGTAATGTATTAATTCCTTCATTTATGAACTACACATTCATTCTGATAAACCTTTACACACTAACATAGAAATATAGTTCTTTCTTTGACCAGTGATGTTAGTTCTAAAAAGAACTGTTTTTTTGTGTTTTTAGTTTTCTATTTTTTTGTATTTTTTAAACTTTTTTTTCTTTTTAAAAAAAACAAAAAATGGAACTGGAACCCAAAAAGTGTCCAACAGGAACAAAACAATGAAAAAAGAAAAACTAATGTCAAGGACCGCGACGCTCCTACTTCCTGCGTTTTATCAGGTCGGTAGCCTGTTCCCCATAACACAAAAGTTCATCGCAATAAATGCATCGAATTTTAACTTCACCGAAATCAGGATCAATCTGTGGGTGTGGACTGCTTGCTGAAGATGCTGCTGCGGCAGTCGATGTGCTTGGTGCAGCAGCAGCTGGGTTGTCCTGCAACCTTCGTGTTGCAGCTCGAGCAAAGTTATTGGGGTGCAAGTTCTTGACATGTCGCACCATACTCACTGTGCCAAAGGAGTATTTTTTGGATAGATCGCCCCTTGAAAGAGTTGTTTGGCAAATTTTACAGGTTACTAACGGGGCATTAACCTTTTTTTTGCCCTGCAGAGAAAGTAAAAAACCTCCAAATTAGAGCTTCTTTCTTCTTTGGAGGCTCTTCAGGAATGAAATCTGCTTCTGAAGAATGGCTGGAAGATGAGTCCATTGCTGGTATTATGGTGATCTTCCTTCTATTTGACAGGATTCTCAGTAGAGATGGTTCTTCTTAGAAAGTCAAAGTAGAATTAATAAAATGGGAGGGGTCTTTCAACAGTTGGAATAGGAATTGTTATGAACCAATCAAATCTCTTCTTTTAAAATCACATTGCTTTGCGTACGCTTACGGTGCGCTTACGGTGCTCTTACGCTGCCAGTACATACAACGTACCGCTGCCATTTGCGTAATTGCTTTTCAAAGTAATATACGCTTATTAAAAGATTAAAAAACTGTTTTCATGATTATCCCAGATAATGTCTTACCTTAATATGTACATTAAATACATAAATATATGTTTTTGAACAATTAGAAACGTTTGCGCCTTATGCGTACAGGGCGCCGTGCATGACGTCACACGGAAGTGTGCATGCGACGCATAACGTCAAAGCGCATTTGTGACGTGTGCGCATGTACGCGCAGAGTACAATTTACCGTAGAAAGTATGGTGCGAGCACCATACGTGTACAGTAAGATTATCCCCCCAAAAAATAATGAAAAAGGAATTATATAGAATTTAATTTTAATATTTTGATAAGAAATAATTAAATAAAAAAATATTTTTGGTTTTAGTTTTCTAATTATTTTACATTAAAAATATGAAATATAACTTAAAAAATAAAATAAATATAAATATTTATAATAAAAATTTAGGAAAATTAGTATAAAAAGAAATATAATAATTAATGCATTTAAAACTTATCATTTACAAAACCATTGACATTCACTGAAAGAACCATAGGTTTCACACACGTTATAGTTAGGAATTAGCATTTAAAAAACCTTGCAAATTCAATTAAAAAACCATAGGTTTCACACATGTTATAGTTAGCTGGACATTTCACTCATACAAACCCATTGAAATTTCCCCGTTATAGTTAGTTCAGCTAACTATAACTCACCCGCCCGCAATGCACTGCTGATGACGTCACATATTAAATCACTCATGACATGGTCAGTGAAATCACTCATGACATCACTCATGACATCTCAAATGACATCACTGATGACATCACTGATGAAATCATCCTTGTGAAAGAGTGGCAGAGCTCCTCTCACCCTAATATAACCTTTGATACACACATTCAAAAATAGAAACTCAAATAAAAAAAAAAATGGAGATACCAATACCAGTTACAACAACCTATTTAGTAATTCCAAAATCTACATACACACCCACTCATTCACCAACAGTTCTATATAGTCACTCATACATGTATCACTCATCATATGTACTCATACACCTATACATCCTGTTATACACCGACACTCATCCATAGTTACTCACACACATACACATGCAAATAAACATCCATTTATTTGCATATACAGCTATACACACACCACTACACTTACTTTTACAGAAACGTACACATACTTACTCTCTTAAACAATCACTTATAGAAACACATACTTATTTATACAGGAACTCTCTCACATTTTCTCATATAATCACTTATATACATCAATACTCACATATACTAGATTAAAACATATTTAGTTACTCATAAAGATACTATTGAGACAGTCATTCACTCACCAACACACCCATACACACACTCATCCACCCATACAGTCTTGCACACATGCTGTCTTCAAAACACATACAAACAGTGAGTCACTCATTCATGCATCTATGCGCTAAGTAATATCCCCCACCGAACCATACAGACACTCATACTGATACTCAAAAAACAAACTATAACCCATATAGACACTCATGTAGTTACTCACCAACCCATGCAGCCACTTATGGACAAAGTGAGACACTAATACACATATTTACATATTTAAACATTACTTGCTAATACATGTATTCCCTAAGATACACTTAATAAGTCAGTTATGCAATAATTTTTACAAAAAAAATCCATTTAGACACCTATTTACCCATTATTCTTCCATCGACCTTTAGATATACATATAAAAAAAATATGTAATTTTCAGACAGACAAACATTCACTGGATGATGTCATCAGTGATGTCATCAGTGATGTCATTTGAGATGACATCAGTGATGTCATGAGTGATGTCACTGACCATATCATGAGTGATGTAATATGTGACGTCATCAGCAGTGCATTGCGGGCGCGTGAGTTATAGTTATCTGAACTAACTATAACGGGGAAATTTCAATGGTTTTGAAATGTCCAGCTACCTAGAACATGTGTGAAACTTATGGTTTTTTCATTGAATTTGCAAGGTTTTTTAAATGCTAATTCCTAACTATAACGTGTGTGAAACATATGTTTTTTTTCAGTGAATATATATATATATACACATACATACATATATAAATTTCATATATATGGAATTTCAAAGGTTTTTTAAATGCTAATTCCTAACTATAATGTCTCTGAAACTTATGTTTTTTTCAGTGAATTTCAAAGGTTTTTCAATTGCTCATTTTTAACTATAACGTCTCTGATAACCAATGTTTTTTTCAGTGAATTTCAAAGGTTTTTTAAATGCTAATTATTAAGTGCAATAGTAGTTATACATATTTTTTGTACTAAATTTCTACCGGTTTTCAACTGTTTATTTATAAATATTTTATTTATTAAACAACATTATATATTTTTCAGAAATTACAACAAAAATTGAAATACATTTAAAACTGAATTATTTTTTATTATTTTGTTTTTTTTGTATTTTAATATATTTATATAATTTTCTTTTTAAATTTTCTTTTCAAATTTATTTAGGGAGTTGCGCACCCAAAGCGTACCTACCGCAGTGGGTCCGCGTATTCTAGCTGCCATTTTGCAAAAGTCGTGAAGGATCCGTGTATGGTGAGCGACAAGTGAGTGTTTGTTTTAGTTACGTAATATACATACAATGTTACGTGGTGTGCGTGACCGGTATGCGACCGGTCCCGACTTCTGCTCCCGCGCATTCGCAACACATGCGTATTACGGTACGCGATGCTTACGCAGTGGCGGGCCCCACTTGATGTCTTATACGTGCTGGGTCGCGCTGGGTGCGCGACTCCCATGAAATTTTTTATGTTCCAAAATGATATGTACTTAATAATAATAATAATAAAGAGTTTGTAAAGACCTTGGTTACACTGGCTCGTGTGTCCCCGCCGCTGCGGCCAGAGGATGCTACAGAGAAGTATGGAAAGAGCAGGCAGAGCCCAAAGAGCACTATGTCTGGAGGAGCCATGTCTTCAGTTTTATCCTAAAGATTTGATCGGATTGTTCCATCCAAAGATCCATGGGAAACGCGTTCCACTGTTTATCTGCCAGGTAGCGGAAAGATCGGCCACCCATTCTCATTCTTTTTATTACTGGGACTTAAACCAGCCCTGAGAACGCAAGGCCCTGGTCGGGGTATATGGGGACAGTAGGTTGTGTAAGTAATTTGGGCCTCTCTTCATCAGGATCCATTGACAAATACATAGGGCCTTGAATAGAATTATTTCCCTTATTGGAAGCCAGTGTAGAGTAGTTCGGGCATTTTTGGATGAGGCTCTCCTAGGAAGCATCAGGACTAGGCGAGCAGCAGCATTTTGGATGTATTGTAATCTTTGCACACTCTTTTTACTGGCGCCTATGTAGAGTGCATTCCCATAGTCAAAGTGAGAGGTGACAAATGCGTGGACTAGGGTCTTCCTGGCAGCTACTGGGAGCACACCTAAGGTCTTCGGGAGGCCCTTCATTATGCCACAGAACTTTCCCACCACCGTACTGGTGTGGTGATCGAAGGAGAGATTAGAGTCTAATCACATCTCCAAGTTCTCAACCTCCTCCTTTGGGGTGGGGGTGGTGCCCAGAGTCTGCGGCCACAATCTAGGTGACCATATAGAGGGAGCCTTGCCCACAATTAGGACCTTGTTCTGGCCGCCATTCAGCTTTAAGCAGTTGTTAGCCGTCCAGACTGCAAGCTCTTGTAGGCATGCAGAGAAATTAGCGGCAGCTTCTTCTTGAGATTGGGACAGGGATACGACAAGTTGCATGCCCTCGGCATATGACACAACACTGATGCCGTATTTTTCAATGATTTTAGACAGAGGGGCCATATACAGATTAAAGAGCGTAGGGCTAAGTATAGAGCCCTGGGGTACCCCCTGCCCTAACCTAATATTCTTGGAGTAATACTGCCCTTGGGATACTTGAAAGTTCCTGTCATGTAGGAAGGAGCTTAACCATTTCAGAGCCAGGTTGGTCAGTTCACTCTCCTTAAGGCGCTGAAGGAGTATGGGATGGGCCATGGAATCGAATGTAGCGCTGAGGTCCAACAGAATCAGTGCCACAGTTTGTCCATCATCGACCTGTCGGAGGATGGTTTCAGTGGACAGAAGTAGCGCGGACTCTATGAAATATGTAGCCCGGAAGCCCGATTCCGTGGGTGGAGTAAGCTGGCCTGATTCATGTGCTCAGTTAACTAAGCATTGACCATATTTTCCACAATATTGGCGAAAAAAGGTAGGAGTGATATTGGTCGAAGATTCTCCAACTGGCTGGCGCTAACCCCGGGTTTCTTTTTTTTTTTTTTTTTGTAACACCATTTTTATTGCAGTACCAAAATATTGTGTATACATTACAATGATAAATATTAAATCAATGCAGTGACACTATTACACAGCCTGCATGCCCACATCCGGAAGGCCGGGCGGCGACGGCAATATGTCCAACTTCTGCAACTTCTTCCGATTCACTTTGGTTGAAAGCACAGGATGACGCAGACAGCTTTTGAATTTTCACCCCACCCCCTCCCCCTATCAAAACCCCCCCCCGAACTCCCCAAAACCTCCCCTGTGGCTGCGCTGCAGTAGAATACTAGAGAATGTAAGTTCCAGTATGTGCAAGAAGAAATGTAACATTCGTTAAGAGTGTGCTCTCGGGGTGCTGTTGGGGTCATCTATATCAGAGTCCGTGTCATCACCCTCCTCCTCTCCAGTGCCATCTCGGAGTGCCTGCACTAGTATCTCCCACGCTGTCGCCCTTTCCAAGGCCTTCTCATCCCCAGCCCTTCTAGCCAGTTGGTATCGCAAGGTGCTTTCACTCGCCGCCCACTTCAGACATTCATTGTACCAACGCTTATACGTGGGCCCCCTCTTGGACTTCCAATTCCTGGTATTTTCCCTCTTTGCCAATATCAACCCCATATCTATAAACTTGCTGGTCGTCTTATTTTTAGGCGTGTGAGGAAACCAGTGCAGCACCCCCACAGCTTTGGTATACTGTAACTCCCTGTCCGTGGCGTTGTTCAGTGCCTTCCCAATCTCCCGCCAATAATCCCTCAGTTGGGGGCAATCCCATAACATATGACCCAGATTTGCCTCCAGTGTGTTGCATCTAGGGCAGGCCGCCTGTTCCACCCCGAAGTATTGCTTCAGTTTCCCTGGTGTAAGGTATGCCCTGTGAAGAACGTAGAAGTGTATAAGTTGGAATCTGGCGTTTCTCGTGCTCTTCCGCGCCCTGCGCAGTAGTTGACCCCAGGTGGTATCGGGATCTCCATTTGGAGGTCCAGTTCCCATTTAGCTTTCAGGGCAGTGAGTGGCTGCAGGGTTTCCCTCAGCATTCAGGAATACAGACAGGTCACTGCCTTAAAAGTTCCCGCCGCCATCATCGCGTATTGGCAGGCCATAGAAGTGGTAGGTTCCTGCAGCTCCTCGCCCCAGTGTTCCTGCATGGCCCCAATCACTGCCGCATGTAATAAATAGTCCCCTCTGGGTAGGTCGAACCGGTCTTTCAGAGCCTGGAACGGAAGCAACACCCCGTCCTCATAGAGGTCGCCCAGCATCTGCAACCCAGCATCCTCCCAACCCTGCAGTCTCGACCAATCCCCGCCATGAGGTAGGGCCGTGATCATGCCCAGCGGAATCTCCGGTGCATAAATTCATCGAATTCCCACTCGTCTATGCGCCCGGTTCCAGCAAAGCCGAAATGTCTGCTCCTCCACAGACAGATCTCTGACGAGAAGCCTTTGGTGAAGGGCAATGTATGCAAGTACATGGCGCGGGGTGCCCTCGTCCCTATTTTGCTCCGGGCCTCGGTAGACCCTCGCAATCTCTTGGGTGAAGGATTGTAGCTGTGCCGCCAAGTAATAGCACTCAATGTCAGGAACTGCCATACCCCCCTCATCTTTGGGCCGTAAGAGAGTGTCTAGCGCTATACGTTGCCTACCCGTACCCCAAAGAAATGCAATAACCATCGACCTCAAACGGAGGAAGACTGAGACCCGGTATCCACACTGGTAGGGTTTGGAAGTAATACAGCAGCCTTGGAAGCGCTACCATCTTCAGCAAGGAGACACGACCCGTCATCGAGAGTGGTAGAGTGGCCCAGAAGTCCATGTTCCCCTTCAGGGCATTGATGCAACGGGTGATATTACCATCCAGCATATCTGCTGTCGTGTGATATACATAAACACCTAGATAGTGTAGGCAATGAGGCTCCCACCTGAGCTCCCGAGTGGTGAGAGGGCACGGCTCCCCCCGTCGCAACGGGAATAAACAGGATTTGGCCCAGTTGACCTTCAGGCCCGACAACCTCCCAAAAAGCCCAAGAAGGCGCCTCGCCCCCTCCAGCTCCTCATCTGCATTAGCCAAAAACATCAGCAGGTCGTCCGCGTACAGTGAAATGGCGTGCGGTCTGGCCCTATAGACCAGTCCCTTATAATAGCGTCCCGATCTGGCTATGGCTGCGAACGGTTCAATCACCAACGCGAATAGAAGAGGGGACAGCGAGCACCCCTGTCTGGTGCCACGGCGCACCTGATATTGTCCCGAGATAAGCGAGCCCACTCGAACCCTCGCCGTGGCCGCCGTGTACAGCACCTTGGTCCAGTTAATGTAGTCCTCCCCCAGCCCAAAATGCCTCATCACTCCATATAAATAGTCCCACTCCAGACTGTCGAACGCTTTCTCGATATCTATGGAGAACACCAGGGGTGTAGCCTCTCCCGATAACCGAGCGCCCAGCAGTCGAGTCAGCCTACGGATGTTGTGCGTTGTGTTCCGTATAGGGATGAAGCCCGACTGGTCCCTATGAATCAGGCCAGTCATGTGGGTGAGCAATCTATTAGCTAAAATTTGACTCAGAATCTTATAATCTGTTGTTAGCATGGATAATGGGCGATAGGAGGAGAGGTCGCTGCTCGCTCTGCCAGGTTTCAACAAAGGGACCATAAGAGCCTCACACATGGAGTGAGGTAGTCTCCCTCTCGACTTCGCTTCATTGTAAACCGATTGCAACTGCGGGGCTAAGTACTCCAGGTATTTACTATAGAACTCTATCGGCAGACAGTCTAGTCCCGGGGTTTTGTTCCGAGCCATCTGCTTCACCGCACATCCTATTTCCACTATCGTAATACTGCAGCCTAACTCCTCTGCCTCTGTTTGTTCCAGTTGTGGCAACTGCAGCCCCCCAAGAAAGGCTTCAAACTCCTCCTCTCCTCCCACCGGCCCGTTCCTATACAATCCTTCATAATACGTCCTGAACCTATCCAGGATCCCGGCCTGGGTGTGGCAAAGCCCGCCCCCCTCCAACTCGATGGGCACGATTGGATTGCCGCGCCTAAGCGGGTTAGCAAGCCAGGCAGCATAGTCCCCGCCTTGTCACCCTCCGCATGCGCCCTGGTCAGGTAGACCTTGTGATCGAAACTACGCAGCCGCTCCAACTCCACCGCCACTGCTTCCTTAGCTTTGCCAACCTCTTCCTGAAGCTCGGGATGATTCCGGCGCTCCCGTTCCAATCTCCGCAACCCCCGCTCCGCACGTTCAAGGTCATCCAACAATGTCTTACGGGCACCCGTAGTGGCCCCAATGCAATGCCCTCGGACCACCACCTTAAAGGCATCCCACTCCATCGCCCTGGTGGACGTAGTACCACCATTCTCCTCAAAGTACTGAGTCACTCGTTCACCCAAGGCCTCTCTAAATAACAAATCATCTAGGGTATCCGGTCGCAGTCGCCATGTTGGAACACACGAAACATCCACCATACAGTTCAGGGACAGCAGCAAAGGGTTGTGGTCAGATAATGTGCGAGCCAGGTACTCCGCACTTCCTACTGCCACGAGTATGGGAGAAGAGCACAAAAACACATTCAGCCTGACATTTAGGTCGTGTATACTAGAGTGAAATGAGTAATCCCTCGTCGTGGGGTGCAGTGTTCTCCAAGCATCTCCCAGATCCCAACTCTCCTGCCAATCCGATCTTTGCTTTGCCAACCTATGTACTGGTGATGAGTGTAATGGAGGGTGGGACCTATCCAATGTGGTGTCTACTACTGAATTAAAGTCCCCTCCCATGATTAGTGGGCCCGCCAAGTAGCTCGCTAGCTTACCCGAGAGTGTCGTCAGAAAAGCGGGTAAATCTACATTCGGAGCATACACACTACACAACGACACAACTCGTCCCCTGAGTCTCCCTTCTATAGCCACAAATCTGCCTTCCGGATCTATCACCTGCTTGGTGACTTGAAAGGGAACCCCAGCACGTATCCATATCATGGCGCCCATTGCAAAGGCCAAGTACGTTGTATTAAACAGCTGTCCCCTCCATCTTCTCTGCAGCGCCACTCCCTCCTGTTTCCTGAGGTGCGTCTCCTGAAGAAAGGCTATGTGCACCCCCTACGTATTAGATAAGCATGGTTCTTGTGTCTACGCACCATGGTATGGAAGCCCCGCACATTCCAGGTCACACATTTTAAAGCCCCCATATTAGCCATAACTCCCTGCATCCCCGAACACAACAACGATAGTTTCCAACCATGCGCATATGCCACCACAATACTGAACCCCCCCACCCTCTCCCAACAACTGAACCCCACACCCCTCCAACCCCAACCAGAGCCTCCCAAACTACTCTCGGTTCCCTCCCCCCAGGACAGGCCCCGTCTCGACCAGAAGAGAACCTATCCAAACTATTACAACTGGGAAAACCTCCCTCAAAGAAGCACACTACAATTCGCAGTCTCCACTGCGATGACCTTAGGGGCCAGTAGGGCGCGGTCCGATACCTAAGGAGTTCGTCAAACAAGATTGGCCCCGCATATCCCGCCCCGCAATCCCCCCATGATCACTCACGAAACTCCATATTATTGTTTATCAGCACATGGCATCTACGGGCATGGCATCCCAGTACCAGTTCACCAAACCGTTCTCAAAAACACTTCTCTTAGGCCTCAATGATCTCTCCCGATGTTTGCGGTGTCACAATAGGGCCTCTGGCCTCACCAAGTTCAGAAAGGTCAGTTTCCAACCCCGTACCCTGCTCCTAAGAGTCCGTGCCTTTTTGGGATTGGCTCTGCACCGTCCCCGAGAGATCAACCACCGCCTGCAAAGCCGCCTCCGTCTGTGACACTGATGGTTTTCCAGACCTGTGTCGGTGTTTCCGAATCCGTTGCGATTTTCTGGTCGGCTGTTTCTTTTGTGCCTCCTCCTCCCTGAATGTGGCCACATCCGTTCCAGCTTTATAAGTGTCCCACCATGCCCAAGCGTCTGCCGAAGTGGTGAAGAAGAGCGTTTTGTCATCCACCATGATTCTCAACTTCGCTGGGAAGAGGAGGGAGTACTTGATGCCCTCCACACGGAGTTCTCGTTTAATCGAGAGGAAACCAGCCCTGAGTTTCTGCGTCTCGAATGTATAATCTGGGAACAGGGTGACCTTGTTGTTGCCAACCTGGAAGGGACCTCCTTCCCTGGCTCTCTGAAGTAACCAGTCCCGGTCTTTATAATGCAGAAGTTTGATCACTACAGGGCGAGGGGGCAGGCCAGGGGCCGGCGGTCGGGCCGGGACTCTGTGGGCCCGCTCCAGCGAGAAGAAGGTAGAGAGCCCCTCCGGTACCACTTCAGTGCGTAGCCAATGATCAAGGTAGCCCACCATGTCATCACCCTCTGTTTTTTCCAGAAGGCCTACCAGGCGAACGTTGTTGCGCCTACTACGGTTTTCAGCGTCCTCCCCTCTCCTCTCCAGTGCTTTTATTCTGCCCAGAGCATCCTCCATCCGGCCGTCCAGTGACTTATGGGCCGGGGCCAGTTCTTGTAGGGTTATCTCCACGCTCTTGACCCTGTCCTTAAGTTTGTCATGCTCAGCTTTCAAGAGCCCTAGGCCTGTTGCTACCTGGGCAATGTCTTGCTGCAGAGCGTCCTTTGTGGTTGCGATAGCCTCCTGGATGCGGTCTTGCATGCGTTGGAGATCAGTGTGGCTCTGGTCCGCTCCGTCCATCGTTTCAGGTCCAGCCGCTCCATCCCCCTTCCCTTTCGGCTTCCCCATCGTGGTGTGATCGAGCCCGGGCAAAAGGAATCCCAAATATCAGCCGTGGGCCTCGGCAGCCCGATCGACCACTATGTTTGGCCTGCTTCCAATCTCCGTGCAGCCCATCAGTAGTTCAGGACCCTCCACTCCGGAGAGTTCCCTGTGGCAGCAATGGCTGGAGATCCGGAACACGCTCAGGTCATCAAACACTGTGCTAGTCCCCCTCACGAGGCGGGTCCGTCTCCTGTAAGCAACGCGCTGTCGATGGGGCCTCCGTCACCACGACCCACACAGAGAGAGAGTAATGGTCGATTCACGGGGCTGCCGCCATTTTAGGTCCTCCTCAATGGACTCCCCCACTCCACTGTCGTATCCTCACCAAGGTGGGAGGAGGGCCACCTCAGCCACCTCACAGGACCTAGGTCGACCTTCCGATCTAGCAATCAACGCTGGTACTGGAGCTCTAAAGGTGCAGAGCAGCAGATCTTCTTTGTTCTCTGCGTCACCAGCTCAGGCCTCGGGCCGCCATCTTAGATCAAAGCTGTCCATCCCGGTGGTACGTGCTAAGGTCGATTTTCTGGAAGATGAGTGGCCGGAGTTTACAAACCCAGGACGCCGATGCCTCCGTGATGCCTTCAGCCAATGAATTTTCCAATATTCGTTGGAATTTGTGCAGTTTATCAGGATTATATCTGGGATCGGGCGCGGAGCTCCAGGCTCACGCTGCCTACCTCCTCGGCATCCAAGCCACGCCCCCCGGGTTTCTTTTTAATGGGGACAACCACTGCCTCTTTCCATCTTCAGGGGACTACTCCAGCCTCAAAAGAGAGTCTGATGAGGTGCCTAATGTAAGGACCCAGAATCTCAATATATGTCTTTAATGTACATATTAGGGCAAAAGATTATCGAAGGTATTCATAAAAATAATGTATTTCTACTTGTAATAAACTTAAATCATTTTTAAACATATTTTCCCAAAGTCCCTTTGGGTGCGCACTTCGTGAGCGCACGGTGCAAGGATCCCATGTGACCTAAAAAAAAAAGATTTGATTGGTTCATAACATTTCCCACTGTAACGATTGAAGGACCCCACCCATTTTAATTATTCTGTTTGGAGCAGTTGATGAGAGACATCTCTTCTTCTTCCAGAGCTGGTTTTGGAATTTTTGGGGTGTTTTTAAAAAACTTGCATTGGAGAAATGGCATCTGGTTTGCAAGCTCCTCATTATTCTTCAGATGAAGATATCTTGGAGGAAGATCCACCCAAGCAGAGGCCTGAATCAGTGGTATGGACATTTTTCACCTCTCCTGCCGGAGAAAAAAATGTCAATGCAAGAAAAGTCACATGCTTGCTGTGTGACAGGTTCCTGTCACAAGGCAGTGACAAGAAATACTCCTGTTGAACAACGAGTATGTATAAACATCTGCGGACCATTCACCCGAAGAATCTGGCACGAGAATAAATGAGGCGTACTGAAAAAAATCCACCACCGGGCATTGCTAGCACCTCCGGGGTGTCCACTTCAGCACCACCAGTAGACATTCACCCAGAATTTGCTTTTCTGCAGCAGCACTGCACTAAGTGCAAAACCATCACCTGTTATGGTGAACAGTCAGTGGACGCTATTTGTGCAGCTCAAAAAAACCACAAATGTGATTTATTTTTATTTTTTAGTTTTTGGAATGATGTTGAATTTCAAAAGCTAACTGTTTACTTAGTTCCTTTTTTTCCATTTTTAAAAAACACCAAAAAAGTAAAAAATTGTTAATAAAATACAAAAAAAATAGAAAACAAAACACTGATGAAAAAAAAGGTCAGAACTATCCCATCTGGTTTAAAAAAAGAACTATAATTGCATGGGAATGTCTGAAAGTTTGGTTGAAAGTATGTGTAGAGCTTGATTGACTGAAAGAATGCATTGGTACTCTATGGTGAATTTATAGGGGCAGATCTTTGAGGAAGTGCTGCAGCGTGACACTGCAAGCCCTTTAGCTGCACCGTGCTGCGGCACTTCTGAAGCACAGGGATGTGACATATTTACATGACTATGTCGCAATTCTGTGCTCCCTCTGCACTAGCACACAAACTGCAGCCATGCAGTGATGCAGGCACCATTGCACCATGGTGCAAGGATATCTGTGTCATGGGGAGATTGTTTTCGTGCAGGAAGGGACTACTTCCTGCACAAAAACAATCACTAAAGGCATTTTCCTCCTTCAATGTGTGCTGTGCGATGCAGCATGCATTGAAAGAAGAAAAAACGAGGAGAAATGAAAACATTTCTCCTTGTTGTGCCTCGCTACACTGTAGTGTAGTTCCTATCCGCCCGATTCATCAAAGAAAATAGCGCTCGCAAAGGGCCAGATTCTGGGAATCTGGCCCTTTGCGAGAGCGATTTTTGCATTTGGGATTCAGCATCCCAAATGTAAAAATCGCTAATTGCGATCTCGCAATTTTGCGAGGAATGACATTTAAGGAATCTCTATTTGAGATTCCTTAAATGCAATTCAACATCCAATTTAATTTTGCGAATTCGCAATTTCTTGCCGCAATTTACAGCGAGGTCAGACCTCGTGGTAAATTGCGAAAACTCAGAAAAATGCAATTAAATGCATTTTTCTGAGTTGCATGTTACACACACGCATGTCCTTTGGACATGTGTGTGTGCAACACCTGTGTACAATTTCATTTGAGGGGTGCTACAGGGTGTCCTTTGGACATCCCTGGCACCCTTCAAATCGCTATCTTATTTGCGATTAGCAAATTGCTAATCGCAAATAAGGAATACTCCCCATTCATTCCTATGGGCCTATTGGCCCATAGGAATGAATGGCGAGTTATTCCTTATTTGCGATTAGCAATTTGCTAATCGCAAATAAGGAATATGTAGGAATCGCATTTCTTCATGCAATTTCTACATGAATCCCGCTTTGCCCGTCCTTAATAGTGATTCGCTATGAATCGCTATTAGGGCCTCGCAAAACGGGAGTATGATGAATCAGGCTGTTTATTCCCAATAAGCTCTGCGCAATGGAATAACATAAACTATAGTTTGGACATAGTACTGAGGTCGACTAGGTCTCTATTGAATATGTTAGACTTAATTATGAATGCCAGCTAACTCAGAGGTCACTAGAAACTTTCTCGAGTGAACAGGAATGAGTTAACTTTCGTGAATAGACAAGAAGGGATTAGCTTCTGACAACCGCATAAACATGACAACTTTGCTCCCCCCAGAATAAGGAGTATATCTCCAGAGTCGTGTGAATACAATATATAGCTATTTCACTCAGTCAATCGTGCTTGCTTAGTTTCACCAGAGTGCAGAGAAATAGAGAGACTGGCGTTTTCAATAAAAGTTGTTATTTATTGAGCAGTCTTCTTTCTCATGCAAGAGAAGTGAATTGCCACAATTGCAATACTTGTCATAAAGTAAAGTGCGCACAGTAAAAGGGGAATTATGAAATAATACTGTAAAAGCATTTATATGGTTTCTGAGCCATATGATACTTAAAACGGGTAAAATATATACAATACATACAATGATAAAAGTTGACTAAACGTACTCAACTGGAGCTTCTAAAATACGCCTACCCCGGTGTACCAAACCTAAGCCTAGTACGTGGGAAGGAGTAAATGAGCTGCAGTTTAAGTTAAGTTATTTTTGCCAAGAATCTGAATCAAGAATTCTCTAAGGATCTAATCAGCTCCGCGCCTTGGTTTTAGAATGAAGGAGGTCTTGTATCTCTTTCTCAGGACTCGATCTCCCAGCAACCCGCAAGGGTGACTGGAAACACTGGAGCTGGATTTCTCGGCAGGAGAAAAGACAGCGTCTCTCTCAGTGCGTCAAACGGGAGGGTTGGCTTCCTTCGGCACTCACATCAGCTGGGCTTTGGGTAAGTAGATAGCCGCTCTGCTCCAAACCACCGTGTGTTTGCTTAAGGCAAATGCTGGTATATTTATACATGGAAGGTGCCGAGTTTGACGTAAGGTTGGACATAAGACGTCACTAAGAACTGTCACTAAGAACTGGCAGTTCTTTCGGGACTCTGAGGAGTTCTAGGACAAATCAAAACAGAAGCAGAGGGAATTCCCGGGCTTCTGGTGGCTTGGTTTATTTAAAGAACGCGTTGTACTTTCTAGGAGTCTAGGGAAGTAGCTTTGCCGTATTTGGACTGCATTGGCTATGACTAAATAAGGATATGATTCTTATGCCTTTATAAGGATATGATTTGTTATAACCACATAAGAGCATGAATCGGGAATATTTAATTAGGGTCCTAGATAAATTCACAACAACACCACCTCTAGGGTGGCGCATCATTCACACGTATCCACAGATTTACACTTTCTCATAAGTCTTGAGATGTTTTATTCCATGGGTGTTGTGTGGGAACAGACAAAGCAACACCCATTTTCAAGGAGAGGAAAAGCCACCCAGGGTGGCTTTTCCTCTCCTTGTAAATATGGAGGAGTCCCCAGCGCCATCACTACGTTACAAAAAGTGATGTACTGGTGGCACAGGGGGCTTGTAAATCTGCCTCATTTTAGGTATTGGCAGAGTGATACAATAAGAACAGAGTGCTGGATAGCTGATTGACAAACTGCATGAGACTGACAGGAGGTATCCTAGGCTGCATGAGTACTACTTCAGTATTTAGTTTAGTGTACCAATAGTATGTATCTGCTTAGAGGTTTGTAGGGATTGTGCACAGAATATTGTACATGTAATTGTGTTGGTGCCTAGGTCATTCTATAAGAACATCACTAGTAACTAGAATGATGACAGTGCTGCAAACAGAGTGCTCAGTTAATTTATAGGTGCTTAGGTATTATCCTAATGCCTGAGTCATTCTGCAAGTGCATAGACAGGTACTGGGTTCCTAGAGTGCTAGTAGTTGACAGCAGGATACGTTTACATGCACTTATGTTTCAGCAGAGTAATTAGATAAGGACATTCTTCTGTCAGGATGATTGTAGGAGTCGACACAGACTCACAGTGTGTTTCCAGACAAGCATCACTATTACCCGGACTTTTGCAGGACTGACTCATTAGTCTGCAAGAAGTTAAGGGACCACATAAATTGTGCAAATTTACTGTACCACTGCTTATCTCAATGCCTGAGTCATTCTGCAAGTGCATAGATTGTGACTGAGTTCCTAGCTTGCTAGTAGTTGACAGCAGGATAAGTTTATAAGCACTTATGTTTCAGCAGAGTGTTTAGATAAGTACATGCTTCTGTCAGGATGATTATAGGAGTAGACACAGACTCACAGTGTGATTACAGATAAACATGACTACTACCTGAACTTTTGCAGGACTGACTCAGTAGTCTGCATGGGGTTGAGGGACATTGTGCACATTTGACTGTAACACTGCTTGTCTCAATGCCTAAGTCATTCTGCAAGTGCATAGACAGTGAGTAGGTTCCTAGAGTGCTAGTAGTTGACAGCAGAATAAGTTTATAAGGACTTATGTTTCAGCAGAGGGATTACATAAGGACATACTTCTGTCAGGATGATTGTAGGAGTGGGCACAGAGTCACAGTGTGATTCCAGACAAGCATGACTATTACCTGGACTTTTGCAGGACTGACTCAGTAGTCTGCAAGGGGTTAAGGGACTGCATATATTGTGCACATTTGACTGTACCACTGCTTGTCTCAATGCCTGAGTCATTCTGCAAGTGCATAGGCAGTGACTGGGTTCCTAAAGTGCTAGTAGTGGACAGCAGGATAAGTTTATACACACTTATGTTTCAGCAGAATGATTAGATAAGAACATGCTTCTGTCAGGATGATTGTAGGAGTGGACAGAGCTGCTTTAGAGCCATAGAACAGGTAAGCAGAGCTGCTTTAGCGCCAGAGAACCAGGTCAGCAGAGCCGTTGTAGAGCCAGAGACCCAGGTCAGCAGAGCTGCTGCAGAGCCAGAGAACCAGGTCAGCAGAGCTGCTTTAGAGCCAGAGAAGCAGGTCAGCAGAGCTGCTGTAAAGCCAGAGAAACCAGGTCAGCAGAGCTGCTTTAGAGACAGCGAACCAGATCAGCAGAGCTGTTGTAGAGCCAGAGACCCAGGTCAGCAGAGCTGCTGCAGAGCCAGAGAACCAGGTCAGCAGAGCTCCTTTAGAGGGAGAGAACCAAGTCAGCAGAGCTGCTTTTGAGCCAGAGAACCAGGTCAGCTGAGCTGCTCTAGAGCCACAGAACCAGGACAGCAGAGCTGCTTTAGAGCCATAGAACCAGGTCAGCAGAGCTGCTCTAGAGACAGATAGCCAGGTCAGCAGAGCTGATTTAGAGGGAGAGAACCAGGTCAGCAGAGCTGCTTTAGAGCCAGAGAACCAGGTCAACAGAGCTGCTCTAGAGCCAGAGAACCAGGCCAGCAGAACTGCTTTATAGCCAAAGAACCAGATCAGCAGAGCTGCTTTAGAGCCAGAGAACCAGGTCAACAGAGCTGCTCTAGAGCCTAAGAACCAGGTCAGCAGAGCTGCTCTAGAGCCAGAGAACCAGGTCAGCAGAGCTGCTTTAGAGCTGAGGGACCAGGTCAGCAGAGCTGCTCTAGAGCCAGAGAACAAGGTCAGCAGAACTGCTTTAGAGCCATAGAACTGGGTCAGCAGAGCTGCTTTAGAGCCAGAGAACCAGGTCAGCAGAGCTGTTGTAGAGCCAGAGAACCAGGCCAGCAGAGCTGCTCAAGAGCCTAAGAACCAGGTCAGCAGACCTGCTCTAGAGCCAGAGAACCAGGTGAGCAGAGCTGCTGTAGAACCAGCGAAAGCAGGTTCGCAGCTCTGCTTTAGAGGGAGAGAACCAGGTCAGCAGAGCTGCTTTAGAGCCAGAGAACCAGGCCAGCAGAGCTGCTTTTGAGCCAGAGAACCAAGTCAGCACAGCTCCTCTAGAGCCAAAGAACAAAGTCAGAAGAGCTGCTTTAGAGCCATAGAACCAGGTCAAAAGATCTGTTTTAGAGCCAGAGAACCAGGTCAGCAGAGCTGCTCTAGAGCCTAAGAACCAGGTCAGCAGAGCTGCTGTAGAGCCTGAGAACCAGGTCAGTAGGGCTCTGCTATAGAGCCAGAGAAACCAGGTCAGTAGAGCTGCTTTAGAGGAGAGTACCAGGTCAGCAGAGCTGCTCTAGATGGAGAGAACCAGGGCAGCAGAGCTGCTCTAGAACCAGAGAACCATGCCATCAGAACTGTTTTAGAGCCATAGCACTGGGTCAGCAGAGTTGCTTTAGAGCCAGAGAACCAGGCCAGAAGAGCTGTTGTAGAGCCAGATAACCAGATCAGCAGAGCTGTTCTAGAGCCAGAGAACCAGGTCAGCAGACCTGCTGTAGAGCCAAAGGAACCAGGTCAGCAGAGCTGCTCTATAGCCTAATTACTAGGTAGGTAGAGCTGCTCTAGAGCCAGAGAACCAAATCAGCAAACCTGCTGTAGAGCCATATGAAAAAGGTCAGCAGAGCTGCTTTAGAGCCAGAGAACCAGGTCGGCAGAACTGCTCTAGCTGACACTGACACACTGACACTGACTAACTGACACTGACTGATTGACACTGACTGGCACTGATTGACTGACACTGACTGACTGACACTGACTGACACTGATTGACTGAGACTGACTGACTGACACTCACTGACACTGACTGACTGACACTGACTGACTGACACTGGCTGACACTGACTGCCTACTCTCTACTAATCACTCTCTTCTACTCTCTACTTCTCTCTCTCTACCACTCACTCTCTACTACTCACTCTCAACTACTCTCTATTACTCACTCTCTACTACTCTCTACTACTCACTCTCTACTACTCTCTACTGCTCTCTACTACTACTCTCTACTACTCACTCTCTACTACTCACTCTACTACTCTTTACTACTCTCTACCACTCACTCTCTACTACTCACTCTCTACTATTCTCTCTCTACTACTCACTCTCTACTACTCACTCAACTACTCTCTACTACTAACTCTCTACTACTCACTCTCTATTACTCACTCTCTACTACTCTCTTCTACTCACTAACCACTACTCACTCTCTCCTACTCTCTACTACTCACTCTCTGCGACTCACTCTCTACTACTCTACTACTCTCTACTACACTCTTTACTACTCACTCCCTACTATTCACTCTCTACTACTCTACTACTACTACTCTCTACTACTCACCCTACTACTCTCTACCTCTCTCTACCACTCACTCTCTACCACTCTACTACTCACTCTCTACTACTCTCTACTACTCTCTCTCTAGTACTCACTCTCTAGTACTCACTCTCCTACTCACTCTCTACTACTCTCTCTACTACTCACTCTCTACTACTCTCTACTATTCACTCTCTACTACTCACTCTCTACTACTAATCTCTACTACTCACTCTCCACTACTCACTCTCTACTACTCGCCCTCCACTACTTTCTGCTACTCACTCTACTACACTCACTCTCTACTACTCTAAACTCTCTACTACTCTCTCTACTACTCACTCTACCACTCACTTTGTACTACTCTCTAATACTCACTCTCTACTACACACTCTCTACTACTTGCTATCTACTACTTGCTCTCTACTACTCTCTACTACTCATTCTATTACTCACTCCATACTACTCTCTAATGCTCACTTTCTACTACTCTCTACTACTCACTCTCTACTACTCCACTACTCACCATCTACTACTCTACTACTCTCTACTACTCTCTCTCTCTAATACTCACTCTCTACTACTCACTCTCTACTATTTACTCTCTACTACTCTCTCTCTACTACTCCCTTTCTACTACTCTCTACTACTCACTCTCTACAACTCTCTCCACTACTCTCTATGACTCTCCATTACTCACTCCCTACTCTACTACTCACTCTCTACTACTCTACTACTCACTCTCTACTACTCTCTCTACTAATCTCTATTACTCACTGTCTACTACTCTCTACTACTTACTCTATACTACTCACTCTACTACTCTCTACTACCACAGGTCTTTGACTTTCAACACGCCGTGAGGGCAACAGCTCTTACCTACCTGCTGCCACCGCCGTGAGGGAAACAGCATCTTCCTCCTCTACGCTCTGCTTCGCGCCGTGAGGGCAACGGCTGCAGCAGTGACGCCATCGACGCGCCCGGAGGCGCCTTAAGTGAAGGGAACGCCTCCCGCCCTGCGGGACGCGCCAGGACAAGCCTGTGACAAGGGCGGGGCCGTCTGCAGCCGTCCGCGGACGATAGCGGCTGGGCGGGCCACCCTTCTAAGTTGTACGTGAGGTGAGTGCATATTTGCATTATGGGGAATAATACCACTGTCACTTCCGCCCAGGCCTCTAAGAACTTGTCTATAATCTCCTCTTCATTTGAAAGCATGCTTGAGAATGCTTTTAATATGGTCACAACAAAGATCGAAAATACCGAAAGAAGAATGTCAATGGGATTATCAGCACTCCACTGAAACTCTCCTAGCGGCTCAGAAAATGGCGCTCTTACAACCTCACTGCCGTTATCGCCGAACATAATAATAGCCAAACCCACCCATAATGATAACCTATCTGCGGGCTTGACAACGGATAGCAATGTGATTGCCGTTTCTGATTTCCAGCAGGATACAGAAGCCATCCACAATTCCACTAGCTTGGTCTCTAATACCAAAACTATAGGAGAAAAAAGGGAGAGAGGCCCTTCAAAAATGCCACTTAACAAGAGGAAGCAACCACCCCGCAATAAAAGCCAGCCAATTCCGCAGAGCATGTGGTCATGTGGAAAAACTGTAACAAGCGTGGTATCAGCCAGCATGACTGTGCAACCAGATGATATGACTGTAGATTTAATAACAGTGGGAGCGGGATTTAATTCCATTTGTACACAGACTGATTTAATTTTTGCAAATGGTATTCAAGGCAGGATAAATGGAAACCTAATTGATACCATAGTGGATTCAACTTTTAACCAATTGAAAAGTCTAATGGATAAACAGTTTCATCTTATTTTTAAACGTTTGGACAGATTAGAAAGCCTGGTGAAGAAAGAAGAAGCTAAAAGAAGAGGAGTTACTATCATTGACCAAATCAGGGCTGAACAGTTTCTGAAAGACTTGGAGGCTGTTAATAGGGGCACGGGGGGGTAGGGGTAACTGCAATACATCTGGTAGTATCAATATATGTTGCAAGTGTGATGCTGATAATAATCACCCGTCCTCTAATGCCACGACCAGTATTGCGTGGGTACATCGTTGCTGCCACCGCCGTCTGTAGTCGACAGGCCCCTATGTCAAACCTCTTTGCCTACGGCAATTTTGCCTGTCCCATCTGTGTTTTAACCCCCTGCAAAACCGGTAAAAGTTTCAAATACTAAACCGATTATTGCTTTACAGGCTAAAAAATATGCTGATGCTGTCCTCCATATGCCCCCAGAAGCTTGCCCCTATGTTATAATTCTAGCTGGTGTACCCCCACTGAAAGAAAAGAAGAGCAAAGTGAGTCCTGGGACCCGCTTAATAATAAGTGTATTGACTGGCTGTTCAGGTACAAAGGGATGGGTATGGAGATTTCCAATTATATTCTAATGGTACGACGGGTGGGATGGGTAGGACCTTCGTTCAAGGACATCACAGGCGACTGCATAGTCGGGAAACTTGGACACCCTTCCCTGGTGAAATACATATTAAAAGGTAACATCGATCACTTTAATTACCCAACTGTTATAACTTCATTACCCCTAGGGTTTTTTTACAGACCTCCGCAGAAAACCTATAATTTAGTTACACCAATACCTTCTATACAAAATCGGTTTAGCGCCCTATCTGACCTGGAGAGCCAGGACTGACCAATAAAAAAAACCCAGATTATTGTAGAATGGCCCCAGGATGTTAAAATGGTCATACAGGTCGGGACCAAATCTGGGTCCACTCAAACACCTCTTATAGTCGGCTCGGATGTATTGTTACAATCCTGCCCTGTCATTGACGACTTTGGTTTCATAGATCATAATTTAACTATACTCAGTTGGAATATTGCTGGTCTAAAGTCAAAGATGGAAATGGTGGAGTGGACCGATTGGATCAGTAAATTTGACATTCTAATGTTCCAAGAAACATGGTGCACCAGTGGTTTGCTTCTTGAGGGATTTTCTTGTTATAATAACATCGCTGAAGAGTGATCAGGAAACGTAACAATAAGGCTGCAGTCCGCCCCGCCTGACCTTAAAATGGCGGCCAATGCGGACATTAACATTGAATAAATAAATCTAGAGGATCTGGCACATATATCTACACTTGTATGAAAAGCGGAATCTCTGCAACAAACAAGGTCACAGCAATATGATGAAGTAAAGGAGAGCCAGGGAAACGGGACCAATCGACGAGGGAAGCTAGACTGGAGTAAGAAGGGGAAAGAGAGAAAGGTCTCCCTGCCTGTATAAAAACGAACATAACGGCAGCCATCTTTCAAGGTTCTTACAAGGATTAGCTTCTACACCCAACACTGAGCAGAACAAAGGTCAGCTGGCTAATAATTAATTAATTATTAAACACTAGGAAACTACAACTACCAGAGGTAAATGAGGAATAATCATGGAAAAGAGAAGCTATACCCAGTACTACCCTGCAAAACTACACACTTCTAGATCGGGGAATAAATCCAGCAACAAATAACACCAGCAGGGGGGCTACCTGGAATAAAACAGAGAAAGAATCACCATAATACGTGCAGATCGGAACAAAATGACTGAAAGATACCTTGAGTCTGCTGGCTTAAGTGTCCAGAGTATAAAATACCCCCATAATCTATCTAAAAATTCAGCTAAGAAGTTTAAACATGACTTCCTGAGAAAAAATCCGGACATACTATTCGCAGACCTATACTTCAATGTAACTAATGGTACGAAAATGAATGACCTCATATTCTACACATTCAGAACAGCTAAATGGCGCAATGCCTTCACTAGGATGCTTACCATAAAAACCACGAAAAACATCCCACATGGCTTAAAAATGTCAACCTCAGAAAGATGCAGAGACGAACTTAGCATCACGATATATAAATCTGGAACGGTGCTGATACAAGCAGCAAATCGAGATCTAGAGAGATTTGCCAAGTCTTTCCAATCGGTAAAAGACTCAATGGACGGACTGAGGAATCTACGTCTCCTAACCCCACCAGTAGACACTCTAGATATTCACGATGTCACCATCAGAGGCGCAAATAGAACCAGGAATGATCACGCTCAAAACCCTAACCAGGTAGAGACTGCTGGTCTAGTAATGCCAGTACCGGAGAACACGACTGTAAGAACTGAGAGGTCTACCTATCAGACAAACAAAGAACACTACCAGCGCCAAAGAAAAGAGTCGTCCCTACTCCTGAACCACGAGGCCCCTCACGTAGAGCATACACTGGCACTGAGGGCAGTACCACTTAACCACCAGGAATTGGTTGAGACAGAAGTCACCAGCCTTCCTACATCCCACACCCTCTCCAGCACAATTCCAACGTCGTTCTCACCTCCACCATCAAACAAACAATCAACAACACAGGATTTATCTAACTCCATCAACCTCCCGATACCGCTCGCTAGTACAACACCAGCGACATGCAGACCTTCACCCACAAACATGCTCCTAGTAACTCGGAACATATCCAGCAACAACGACACACCTAATAGAATTGGAACCGACAATCAAAAAGAGGAGATAAAGGAAGTGGCAGCGCAACTAAGAACCGAGCCAAAAAGGAGAAGAGTAGAGCGGATGTACAGATCGGCCGCCCTTAAGAAATCTCTTCAGAACAAGAAGGACTTTAATAAGCTTCAGAAACTAGTGAGCAAGCTAGCAAAAGCCACTATTAATACCGTGCAGGTGATTGGAAAAATTGAAGAGATGTCGGTGAACATTCATTCTAAAGTCACGGATATCCAAAACCTTGTTCATTCTTCATATAGAGAGAGTAACGAGGCGGACATGCGTTTAAAACAGAGAGACAACAGACCAGACAGGACTAAATCATTATCTAAAGAGGAAACGCTGGCCTTAATCCGAACATATGATCTATCGGACCACAACGAAGGGGAGAGAATCAAAACAGTACCACCAGACGCTAACAGAACATCGAGAAAAAACAATAGAACATCCAACCCCCACAACTTACAGCATATACAGCTAACTCCAAACGAAGCCGAAAATGCGAACACTAGTACAAAAGAAAAACATCTGACCTGTCTACTACTCAACTGTCGATCAGCAACCAAACATGCATCGGACATAGCGGACCTCATCCTCAACAAGGACATTGACCTGGCAATCCTTACAGAAACATGGCTCACGGAATCTTCATCCCCAACCATGGATCTGTTAGTACCACCGCAATTCAACATTTTGAGACTTGATAGACCTATAAAGCTAGGGGGAGGGATAGCCTGTATTCATCGATCTGATGTAGAGGTTAAACAAATTCAGGCCGACCCGCTAGTATCCTGTGAGTATCTTGGTCTTAACATAAGATCAACCAACATTCAACAATGCAACTTGCATACATTTTACCACCCACCAGGAGATAACGAAAAGTTTATAGTAGAGTTAATGGAGATCATAACAGCCAACTCTAACAACGCTGCCAATAACATATTTCTAGGCGACTTCAACCTTCACTGGGAGAACTGCAATGACAAACTGGTCAACATGCTGAAAGGCTTCCTCACTGAACTAAACCTCACTCAAGCGTGCACACTACCCACACACTCTAAAGGAGTGACGTTAGACTGGATTATATCAAGAAACAATGCTGCAACAATCCATTCCATAACACCATGTGACTGGTCTGCTCATCATGCCATAACATTCATGATACCCACAATGAGAAAAGGTAGGACCAGGCAACCTTTCAAAGCCAAAAAATGGACCCGGGACACAACTGAAGCAAATATGGAACTACTGGTCGAAAGCTGCGAAAGAGACTTAAAGCCACCCAACAACCTGGAAAAAGTTAACGAGCTGACGGATCACTACATAGCAGCTGTTGAAAATATCGTTAATAACATCATGCCATTAAAATCGAAAAGAATCTCAGAGAAGACAAAAAACCCATGGTTTAACGAAGCACTAAACGAAGATAGACGCAAATTGAGAATGGCCGAAAGAAAATGGAGGCAACATCCATCATCTCCTGAACTGGAAGCCCTCAGAAAAATAAGGAACCAATATAATAAAAAGATCATCAACTCAAAAAAGGAATTTATAAGAGCAGAACTGGATAATGCCAAAAACAGACCACGAAAACTATTTGAGATCCTAAAGGAGCAATCAAACAAACTAGCCAAATCAGTGCTAGAAAATTCAAAAACACCTCTAAACTGCGATGAATTTTCCACATTTTTCACGGAAAAGGCCAAAACACTCGAAGTAGAACTTAGAAACTCGGCGTCGAACCTTCCCAACGAACCTCCGTTTACTAACGATGCTGTCTCTACAACGGATTGCACAACGGATTGCATCATCGCAAAAAACAAGGCGAGTTGGGAAACATTCGAACTATATGACCAACACACGATTGCTAAGACGCTCTCAGGAATCAAACCTAACAACCACTATGGACCGAAATAATAAATGCGTCACTTTCACAAGGGATCCTCCCCGACTGCCTTAAAACAGGTCAAGTCGTTCCCATAATCAAAAAACCCACAGCGGATGCATCAGATCCAAATAACTTTCGCCCAGTGACCAACATCCCTTTACTGGCCAAGCTGACTGAGAAATGTGTGAAGAACCAACTGAGCCAACACATCACCAAATTCTCCTTGCTAGACGAATGTCAATCGGGATTCAGAGCAGGGCACAGCACGGAAACAGCGATTCTCCATATTATTGATGACGCGCTACAGGCTCTTGACCAAAATCAAGCATGCTTACTGATTCTCCTAGACCTGTCATCGGCTTTTGATACGGTAAATCATGAGGCATTACTGGCCAGGCTACGGGACAGGATGGGTCTATCGGGAATTGTGCTGAAATGGTTCGAGTCCTTTTTACAGAACAGAACACAGCGCTTCCTGGTTAATCAATCAACCTCACTTCCGTGCCCTATCTCAATTGGAGTCCCTCAAGGATCGACTTTATCCCCAGATCTGTTTAACCTATACGTCGAACCACTCACAGAAATTCTCCAAAAATCTCAAATATCTTATCACATGTATGCTGACGACACGCAAATATACTTAAAGATCGCATCCCTAAAAGATTTGTAATTAATGAATGAGACACTAAAATTGGCACTTCAATGGTTAACCACAAACCACCTGAAGCTGAATGCACATAAAACAGAGTTCTTACTAATTTCTCCACCAAGGAGCCATACAGAAATAAAGGATTGGACGAAAGTCGTGACTGCGCTAAACTGCTCCCCAACCCTTGTCAACTCAGCTAAATCTCTAGGAATCACCCTAGACGAGAATCTAGACATGAAAGCCCACATTAATTCAATGGCGAAAAGTGCCCGCTTTCACTTGAACTACTTAAGAAAATTGAAACCATACATCACAGAGTCTGACCTTAAAATGGCAATCCAATCCTTAGTTATCTCGAGGATTGAATATGGTTGCACCACATTGGCGGGATTACCAAAAACGTCCACAGCACCACTGAAAGCCTGCCTTAACGCTGCGGCAAGACTTATCACCGGAACCAGGAAATATGATCATATATCCCCGCACCTGAAAGTATTAAACTGGCTACCGTATGAAGCAAGAATCCAAATGAAGATAGCATGCATCACACACAAAGCATTACACGACAACACCCCAAGATATCTAGCCAAGAAAATTCAGTTGTCCGGTGGCAACAGACCAGCTAGGAGTGCTAAGGAGTTGCTTCTACGGCCAGCCTTCTTCCGAAAGAAAAAAACCTATGACTGAGCGTTCTCAGGAGCTGCCCCCAGAATTTGGAACTCACTCCCTCCAAACATCAGGAAGATCCAGAATCTGGTTACATTCAAGCGGGAAGTGAAGAGCCTGCTGATGAATAGATACATTACTTAGAACACTGTTCATGGTTCTGATATACTACTGCCTAGTACTGATCATGTACGCATGTACGCCATTAGAAAGGGAGACATAGGCAATACTATAATGGAATACGTATCCTATGATATGAGAACAACCTAAAGGCCACTAGTAATGGTTATCTGAGTGAACAGGAGATCAGCATCTTTCTTGAACATATACCGAGCTACCTCATATCTGTTATATATACATGCTTTTGTTTGTATTTATGTACGCTAACGTTCACAGGTGTTACGAATATATATATCATCTACCTCACAGCGGTTGCTCGCTAACTGTTTATATATATGTTAACCCTTTCCTCTCACATGTTAAGCGCTCTGATACCCACGGGTCTTGTTCGCGCTATACAAAACTTTATAATAAATAAATAAATAAATAAATTGTACCTATCCCTGTAGCTGGCCGACCTAGTGGGGGCTTATCCACATGGATAAAGATTACTTCAGGGAATAACATTAAACCCCTGGAGACAAATGATAGTAACTTCCAGGCTGCAATCTATTCTAACGGGATCAAACTATGTTTAATACATTTTTATAATAATGATTTTACTTCACAACCCAATAGGAATTTTATTAATCTGTTTGATTTTATTGATAAGATTGTAGTTGAACAAAGGTATGGCAAACTGGATGGCATCTGTCTTTGGGTGACTTTAATGCGCATTTGCACAAAGGAATGGACAACTCAGCTTTGATATCTGTCCAGGTAACCCCCTGCAAAAGAGGGGAAGAACTGTATAACCACCTAGCCATTCGGGATCTAACTAACGTCATGGAGAAAGTTGGCGGTAAGTCGGACAAAGGTCCATTAACTACCTTTAGAGGACGTGGGTGTTCGCCTACAATTGATTATGTTTTTATATCTTCCTCCCTTGTGAATTGTCTGGTAAAGGCCGATGTTTTAAGTACTGTTCACAGTGACCACAACCCAATCCTGACAATTATTAAATTTGCTAACAAACTTACAAAACGTAAAGAAATAGGGGCAAAGAATCTGGTTGCATCAAACGACAAGCTTAAAGTAATTTGGAAGGGCATAGACAACAAGGGACTTCTAGCATGTATTTTAAAATCTTATCCTCTATTAGTGGAAACGTGCTTGTCCAGTAGATGCCAAGGCCTGGAGATCATTCAGGCTTTAACTGGGTTATGCGCGGGCATTAAACAAGAATTCTCTAAACCCGTTAGTAACTCAAGTAAAAACCCTAGATGGTTTAACAGCTCTTGTTCACGGGCGAACCGAGAACTATGTGAAGCATTCTCTGCGGAACCTAGGGACAGGACTCTGGTTAGAGTCCTGAGAGAACGCTATAAGAAAGCAACAAAAACACGTACAGAGGAGCTATTGAAGGAGCGGTGGGACTCTCTCGCACGCTCCGCTGCACTTAAAGATGTCACTGGGTTTTGGGGTGAGGTAAAATCTATGAGGTCTTCGGGCTCAACCATCACCCTGATAAACTGTAACATAGCTAGCAAAACGTGGGAAGAGCATTTCTCGAGAATATATACAGCATCAACAGTGACCGCTGTCAGTTATTGTCTAGTTAATACGGTTAATATTTCTATAACTGAAGTGGAAGATGCCATAAACCAAAGTGCAGAAAATAAAGCACCAGGTCCTGACGGATTATCAATTGATCTAATTAAACCTGAGCCAGATTTCCGGTCCCCCTTACCCCCAATGTTTTTAATAATCTGTCCAATACCACAATCCCTAAAACCTGGTCAAATAGTATCATTGTTCCCATCTTCAAGAAGGGCGATAGACTTAATCCTAGTTGTTATCGCCCCATATCTTTGATCGATAATACTTTGAAGATCTTGGGAAGAGTGATTTTCAATAAGATCAGGAATTGGGCAGAGGAAGCTCAAATTTTACATCCATGTCAGCTGGGATTTAGGAGCAATGTGGGAACTGTAGAACAGTGCCTGATCTTAAATCTCATATTGGGTAAATATACCATTGCCAAAAAAGCTTCACTATATCTGGGTTTTATGGATTTAAGTTTGGAATTTGATTTTGTCAACCATTCACGACTATGGAAAATTCTTTTAAATTATGGGCTGGATAAGGCACTTGTATACTTCTTGTCGCATCTGCATAGAGACCTGAAAGCACAGGTTAGGATAAACAATGAAGGAGAGGTCTCTGTGGATATTTTAATTGGTAGGGGGTTAGACAAGGTTGTGTCTTAGCCCCCTTACTTTTTATTCTTTATATAAATGAATTAAATAAATCCCTGTCTAAATTAACTTGTGATGTCCCAAAAATTAACGGCAAACTGTTTCCCATACTTTTATATGCGGATGATGCGGTCCTGATGGGCCGCACACCAAAAGCACTTCGCACTTTAATAACAGGTTTCATATCCTTTATGGCAGATCTGGATTTGTGTACCAATGTTAATAAATCGTATATAATGTCCTGCAGGCCTAAAAAGCACCACATCCACCATATTGTGTCAGGAAAAGAGCTCTTAAGAAGCACTAGCACTTTCCCCACCTGGGTCTAGTTTTTTCAGACTCAGGACCCTGGCAGCCACATGTGGCGCATGGAAAAAACAAACTTGGTAAGGCTTTAAATTCAATCATTAGCCTCCGACAGCCAAAGCAGGCGGAGGTTGTAATACCGTTACTACAGATCTATAGAGCCCAATGCATACTGACGGCGACTTATAGCGCAGAGGTGTGGGGGTATACAAACTGTAGTAGTATCCAAACTGAGGAAAATAGATTCTGTAGAAAGGTATAAGGGGCCATAATTTCAGTGCCTACCTTCATTTGCCATAAGGAATTAAATCTTCATTATGTGGAGGATTTCATCAAGTCACGGCCAGCATTATTCTGGCTAAAGATATGGCAAAATCCTGCCGCATTTTTAACACAAGAAATATTCACAGACTGTCTTAAATGTGACAGGGGTAGTTACAAACCATTGCTAAGAGCAGTGAAGAAAAGCCTAGCCAGTGTAAGGTTGGAGCATATTTTCTCCACCCCTCTAGTCATAGACGGTACAAGTTTAAAGTCTGTGAGAGGGGCATCGTACGATTTACACAGTGAGGAAAGAGAAAATACGAAGCTCCATAAACCGTCAATCATTAGATATACCCCTCTTCTGGTGTCACCAGGCAAGAATAACAATATGCCACAGGTATACCTCAGAAAAAATCTTGGGAGATGGAATAGGGGTTTGCTATTTCATCTCAGGGATGGGAGTATAAAATACTCACTCTGTTTTCCGTTAGGTTTTAACAAAAATTTGGAGAACCTGCCTTGCCTGTGTGTTATCGGTTGCAAAGAAACACTGTTACATTTTCTGTTTTCTGTGGTTTTTATGTTAGATATACCAAACAGTATTTGATTCCCTATTTTAAAGTGCATGCTATTATTAATCTTAACTTGACATTTCATGAAATACAGCAGTTAGGTAGTGATGACATGATTTTTAGAGTAAGCTCCTTCCTGCAATCTGCGATACGCTCACAAGTTTCTATCAATATGCCATAGATAAAGTGAACCATTTTGCACATATATCTGCTGATATGTTTGCTCATAGTCTAAAGTTTACATTGACATCACTAGAACTGTTGTTCACATAATGTATATACAGTAATTATTTGCACTTTATTGCTATCTTTGCACAATGGTCTCATGTTGATACTGATGTATTTTTCCTTAACCCGTTTTTATGTATGTGTTTTATGTGATTATACATTCATGTACTATGGGTTGTGATGATTTGCATTTGCACATTTTAAAATCCCAATAAAGACCATTTGACTTGACTTTATACAACCAGTCTACTACCCTCTACTACTCACTCGACTACTCACTCTCTACTACTCTCTACTACTATCTACTACTCACTCTCTACTACTCACTCTCTACTACTCCACTACTCTCTACTACTCACAGTCTACTTCTCACTCTCTACTACTCACTCTTCTGCTCTCTACTACTCACTCTCTGCTACTCTCTCTACTGCTCTCTACTACTCTCTACTACTCACTCTCTACTCTCTATTATTCAGTCTCTACTCTCTACCTCTCTGCCTCTCTACCTCACTCTACCTCTCTCTCTACTACTCTCTACCTCTCTACCTCAACCTCTCTACCTCTACCTCTCTACCTTTATACCTCTACACCTCTACCTCTGCACCTCTACCCTTTCTACCTCTCTCTACAAACTCACATATGCACATATATGCATTTATATATATATGTATGTGTATATATATACATACATATATAAACATATATATATAATCTGCATATCTATATCAATACAAATATAAATGCATGCATACATATATATATACATAAATGCCTACATTTGCATGTTTTGTGCTTGAAAGTTTGAAAAACACTAATAAAAGCAAAGCTAAAAAGCCACCTAATTGCAAACAGAATTGCTTTAACTTAAACGAGGGCAATGCCTATTGGATTTTCAATGCTTGTTTACTTTGGTTCCATCAAGAGGGCATTCAGATGTGTCATACATTTGCCATAAAATCTGAATGTTAGCACTCTAGTTGCTCATTAGATCACTGTAGTAAAGCTGCTGCTCACCAGGGAAGTCTGCTGCTGGTATTCAAAGTGCATGTTTCAATCTGCATGTTAGAAAGAGGATTTGAGAAGTCAAAATGTGCCCTAATGGTTCTTTCTGCAGCACTAATCATATTTTCTATGGCAAAATGAAGCCCCTCATTTTCTTCCTTTGCAAATTAAATGTTTGAATTTGAATTTGAATTTGAATTTAAAAACATTTATTCAGCGCACTTTTACCCAGCGGTTTCATGGCGCTATGTGTAATGCAGTGGACGACAGCAGCTGGTAGAGGTTTAGGCAGTGTAAGCTTGCGCAAATAGGAAGGTTTTGAGATCCTTCCGGAACTGTGGGTAAGAAGGAGATGTTCGGAGGGCAGCAGGAAGGGAGTTCCAGAAAGCTGGAGCAAGGACAGTGAACTTCGCTCCACCCACCCTCTGTTTTTTTAAATGAGGGGTGGCTAGAAGGGCCATGTGAGAGGAGCGAAGCTCTCTGCCTGGAAGATAAGGCTTGATAGCAGAGCATATGAACTTGGGAGCAGTGCCCGACCTAGCCTGGAAAGTGAGGCAGCCAAGTTTGAAGAGGGCGCGCTCTTTCACCGGCAGCCAGTGTAGTGCTTTAAGCAATGGAGTGGCCCGATGGTATTTTGGTAGGTCGTGAATCAGGCGAGCAGCCTGGTTCTGTACCAGCTGCAGGCGGTGGATCGCATAGGCAGGGGCCCCATTGTAGATTATGTTGCCATAATCAATGCGAGATAGTACCATGGCCAGCACAATAATTTTTAAAGCAGAGGGGGAAAAGAAACGAGAAACTTTTCCTGATTATTCTGAGGGAAAAAAAACAAGAGGAAACCACTGAACCAACTTGTGAATGGACAGAGAGTTGTGGGTTTAAGAAAATCCCAAGAGTTTTAACTTTAGGTACAGGGAGTGGAGGGACACCAAGGGACGGGGGCCAGAAGGAGGGGGACCACGGACTGCAGCCACTTCCGGTCAAGACCAACTCGGTCTTGTCCGGGTTCAGTTTGAGGTGGTTGCAGTTCATCCGGTCCTGAATGAACGTCATGACTGTCTGGACATTCTGGGCGGATGAAGGTAAATGGGAAAGGTTAAAGATTAGCTGGAGGTCATCGGCATAATTAAACACCGTGACCTCCAGCTGCTGTAACATAAAAATGAGGGGGTAAATGTATAAATTAAACAAAAGAGGGGAAAGTGACGATCCCTGGGGGACCCCGCACTCTACCTTATGGGAGGCTGCGGCGAAGCCAGCCAAATGGACCGCTTGAGCTCTCCCAGCTAGGAAGGACTCGAGCCACGAGAAGGCCAAGCCCTCTATGCCCGCCGCCCTGACACGGTTGAGGAAGATGGAGTGGTCCACCATCTCAAAAGCGGCGGACAAGTCCAGGAGTATCAGGGCTTGCGGAAGGTTGATGTCAATACCTTCACGCAGAGTGTCCATTACTGAAATCACCACCTTCTCCGTAGAGTGCAGGTGACGGAAGCCAGCTTAACAGGGGGAGAGGCAGTGATTTGCCTCTACGTGAGTGCTCAGAGTGGTCGTGACATGAGTTTCGAGAACTTTTGCTAAATAGGGCAGGAGGGAGATAGGGCGGTAGTTGGAGGGGGAAGATGAGTCGGCGTCAGGTTTTTTTATGATTGGAATGACAACCGCTGATTTATGTGAGCTGGGGACAGTGCCGTGTGTGAGCGAGTCATTGGGAAGGGTCAGGGGCGGGTTTGGGCAAGCCAAATAGATTTTCCTAAGGATATGGGCAGGGGCGAAATCCAGGGGGGAACCTGATTTAACCGGACAAAGCAGCGGGAGAAGTGTGTCATTGGTTAACAGCGGAATGGTGGTCAGTTTAAGGGCCATGGGGGGTGGGGAGGGATTGACAAATGTAGGGGAGGGCAGGGGAATGTTAAGTTTAATTTTGCCAACTTTATCAATGAAGAACTCGTTGAGCGAGTCGCAGGGGACTGGGAGGGGGGGATGGTGGCCGTGGCTCTGCTAGATGATGCCAGTTCGTGGACAGTAGAGAAGATTTCCTTCGAGTGGGACTCTGCTGCCATTATCCTGTTCGTATAAAACTCGCTTTTAGCCTCGAGAATGCCCTTTTTGTAGATTTGTAAAACAGACAGATAGGTAGTCTTTTGCTCGGGCTGTAAGTTCTTCTCCAGGCTCGCTCGGCCCTCCTTGCAGCTAATTTCTTTTCTTTTAGGTCTGGGGTAAACCAGCGATTGGCTGCATGGGCCCGCTTGACTGTAAATCGCCTTAAGGGAGCGAATTCGTCACCTGCCAGGGTCAGCCAGTTGTTAATGACGGCCAGCTGGGAAGTAGCTGCAAGGCCTGAAAGGTCAGGGCTGGTTGTGGCCAAGATCGAGCAGAGAGAAGGCATGTCGGTTTTGCCCCATTTCCTAACCCAAGTGTTCTTGGGGAGCTGTGGTTTGGCCATAGGAGCTAAAGCAAGGGAGAAGGTGATGATGGAATGATCTGACCAAGAGCAAGGGGATATTATAGGGGATGTGGACGGGACATTCAATGCCCAGATTTGGTCTAACGTGTGACCATGTGTGTGAGTGGAACTGTGAACAAGTGAAGAAAAATTCAAGCTAATCATGAGGTTGGTGAATTCTTTGGATTGGGGGCTCTCGGCAGGGTCGTTGGGCCAAAAGTTGAGGTCCCCTAGGACTAGTACTGATGAGTTGTTAATCACCAGGGTAGCCAGGAGGGTCTGGATGCTTGAGAGGAAGGAGGGAGTTGGTTGGGGAGGACGGTAAATTAGAACAAAAGTGAGGGGAGCCTGGTGAGAGGTCGAACGGGCTACAAGGTAGTCTACGTCAGGAATAAGAGGGGAGGGAAGAATCTGAAAACTGAAGTCAGTGCGAGCTATTAGGGCCACTCCTCCGCCCCGCTTGCCTTCTAAGCGGTCCGCCCGAATGGCGGAATATGTAGGTGGTAAGGCGGCTAGCACATTGGGCAGGGAGTCGGCCTTGAACCAGGTCTCTGTCAGGAATAAGAGATCTGGTTCATGGGAGTCGATGTAGTCGAATAGTTCGTACTGATGATTGACCGCAGACCTAGTGTTTAGGACTGTGGCCGAAGTACTAAATACCGGAACAAGGGGGACAGAAGGTAATGGGGGAGCAGGGGGGGACATAGTGGGCGACGTGGCTAGGTGAGATACAATCCCGGGGGTAGTTGAGGAGGGGAGATAAACAAACCAAGATGCATCAAGTGAGTAGTTGTTGAGGGGTCAATAGCGCCTGGGGACCAATACGAGCAGAGCAAAGAAGGTGAATACATGGTTAGACGGGCAGCATCTCGTGCCCGTGGCCCCAGACGGCCGTGGACGGGCGCAGATGGGCTTAACTCAGGCGCAACTCCGGCGCGCCTTCGTCGCGCCCGCTGCGCTCGTCCGCTGCGCTGCCTCATACTGCCCGTTTAAATAGGGGTGGAGCGGCGGGGGAGTGGCAGGGCTGGGATAGTGAAGTCAGCCCAACCTAAGATGGCGCCCGCTGCCACTGGGAGCCCGCAAACACGATCAGCCCCAGCCGGCAGCTCACCCCTAAGAGCAAAAATCACGTCAGAACCTGCATAATTTTAAAAGGTTAGTGACAATTTAAAAAATACAATAAGCAGCGAAGTAGCGCCTCCCCTCGCAATCAGCGGGGCGAGATGTGTGAAATAATGGCAAGCTCTCCAAGCGTTGACCAGTCTGCCCACTGCCACCGGGCCTCTGGCAAACACGAAGGGAGAGGGGAACGCGCTCCTAAATAGGGGCGGAGCGGCGGGGGAGTGGCAGGGCTGGGATAGTGAAGTCAGCCCAACCTAAGATGGCGCCCGCTGCCGCTGGGAGCCCGCAAACACGATCAGCCCCAGCCGGCAGCTCACCCCTAAGAGCAAAAATCAAGGTGTTTAAGTGTTATCACTTTATTCCAATCAAGATGGCTTCAGGTGTTCCATACTTTTGTCATAAGTAAGACTGTTAGCGCTCTAGTTGTTCTTTAGAACACTCTGGGACATTCTGCCATTGGGCTATACTTTGGCTACATCTGGGTGATATTTGTGCTACATTTGGGCTCTTTTATCTCTGGCAGCAATCTTGGGAGTCGTATTTGTTATGAAGTTTCCTAATTTCCTCATTTGCTACAGTCTCCTCAGTAGGAAATACTTCCAGTGTTTTACTTTGATTCCATCAAGAAGGCATTCTGATGTGTCAAACATTTTCCATAAATTCTGAATATTAGCACTCTAGTTGCTCTTTAGATCATTGTAGTAAATCTATTGCTCACCAGGGAAGTCTGCTGCTGATATTGAAAGTACATGTTTCAGTCTGCATGCCAGAATTCTTTTAAATGAAATAGAAGAAGATTTGAGAAGTCACTCAAAATAAGCCCTAATTTTTCTTTCTGCAGCACTAATCATACTTTCTATGGGAAATTAAACCCCCTCATTTTGTTCCTTTTTAAATTAAATGTTTTAAGAGTTACCATTTTATTCAAATCAAGATGGTTTCAGGTGTGCTATACTTTTGTCATAAGTAAGGCTGTTAGCACTCTAGTTGTTCTTTATAACACTCTGGAAAGCTGCAGTAGAACACAAAGTTATCAACTGACAGTCTCTGCCCTTGTTGGATGTCCATGTTTTACTGAGAATTTCAAACTTCATTCTCACATGACTGAGAAACATAATGTGAATTTACAGAAAATAGGTTCTCAGTTTAGCTTATGGATCACCTTCCAAACCTCTGTGGTAAAAGCATGAGAAAATAGTTTTCTCTCAAACGTGATTCATAATATCCCAGCAGAAGGTTTTTTCACATGGTAAAACCACCTTAGAACACACCAAAACTCCTAAAATGAGTATGGTACCATCAACAAATGATTCATAATGTAACTAAAGTCTTAAAACATTCTATTAACTGCAATGCTTTTTAATGAGGTGCTATTATGTATATTGGTCCCAAGATGGCTGCCAACACTTCTTGGATGAAGTGCTGACAGCCAATCAGATCTCACGATGAGATGTGTCGTTAGGCTCCGCCCGGATATATACGTATTTGTTTTCTTTAATATCTAAAAAATACTGAACAGATTTACACCATTTAACTAAGTATCGGCGGAAAATCCGTTTCGCTCGTGGATTTTGCGGATTTTCGGTAAATTCGCAATCCGCGAGATTCGCGAATCTCCCGCAAAATCCGCAAATCCGCGAGCAGCGGATTTTATGGCTTGCTCGCACTGTTCGCGTGAGTTCGCGGCTTCCCAGTACAACTTCGCGCCCCGCGAATAAGCGCTAAATTGCAAAAATACGATCTTAGCAAAACTGAAACTACTTACCAGGTTCAAAAGTTCAAGCTCATCATTAGTAGCCATTTCCTGTAGTGCTTCCTGAGGGGCCCCTCCAGAGTTCAGTTGCCTACTTGCAACTATTATGTGACCCTGCTCTGAACCTCAGAATAGTTACACATATGCCACAAAGGTCCTGAATTACAGCTAAGGGAGACAAGCAGGAGCCAGGCTGGAAGTTCAAATCCATTAATCAGCCCCTAATTCATTATTGTCAGTTGGGGCAGGGCAGGTGTTGTAACAAATTTTGCAACAATGAAAGCACTTAGCAAGTGCAAAAGATCACTAATCAGGAAGCACTAAGGAAGCAGGTGCCAGCTAAAAAAATATTCTGTGACACATTAATCAGCCCCAAATTAATTCAGGTCACTTGAGGCAGGGAAGGTGTGCTTTGCTTTGCCACAATAATGTACACTGACTGGACAACCAGAGGGTGCTGTGATGAAACAGAGGGTGGCATGGGTGGGCCAGAGGGTGGCATGAGTAGTCAGAGAGTGGCAGTGGTGACAGAGAGTGGCAGTGATGAAGAAGAGTGTCCCAAACAGGCTGGACACGTAGAAACAACAAACTTGCGACCCGACAGGTAAGTTCGCATTTGCGAAATTGTACAAAACCCTCGCGAACTGGCAGAAACCCGCGCGAACACAAAAAAAAAATCCGCAAATTCGCGAGAATTCGCGGATTTTGCGGATTGCGAGTTCGCAAATCCGCAAAATTCGCGAACGCGAGATTCGCAAAATACGCCCATGCATACATTTAACCAAACGGTACGAGTTTGAACCAAGGACTACCTTTTTGCCAAATTTGGTGTAATTCCATTCAGCAGTTCGGGCTGTGGCTGCGATTAAAAGTTTCTATGGAAAATTGCATGGAGAAAACACGTTTTAGGACCCCCATTTTTTCTTGGACCCCGCTTGACGAATCACCTCGAGACTTTTAGGATAGGAGCGGACCAGAGCTGGCCATAAGTTTTAAAGTTTTCGCAAAGATTCGTTGACAGGAGCCAAAGTTATTTCAAATAGAATGTTGCGGATTTCCTATGGAAAATAGGTCCTAACTATAACTACCTACTAGGGACCCCCAGTAGGTTATATATATATATATATTCACAGAAAAAAACATAGGTTTCAGGGGTGTTATAGTTAGCTAGACATTTCATTTATACATAACCATTGAAATTCCTCCGTTATAGTTAGTTGTACTAACTGTAAATTTTGCGCCCGCAATCCTCTTGTGATGATGTCACACATTACATCATTCATGACATGGCTAGTGACATCACTGATGACATCACTGATGACATCACTGATGACATCATCCAGTGAATGGGGTTTGATTCCATATTTAAATATGTATTATGTAGCAATCAGCATTGAAGAATTAGTGGATATATAAAAATCTGGATATTGGATTTAGTAGCAGTGTGATTGATTGTTTACTTGAGTAATTTATAGTGTCTCACTAAATATATTGGATAGTGACTAAACTGTGTGAATATCTGTAATATTTCGTCAGTTGTTGTGTAAGCTGCTGCACCAGTTGGTTACTAGCTACGTGAAAGTCTATATTAGTTATTGATTAGTTAACTGATTATTTGTAATGGAGAGTGAATGTGTGTGTGCTTCGGTGGGGGATCTGTGTCTGCCCAAAGATATGTGAATAGTTAATTCAGTATGTATATGAGGTTAAGACTATGTATTATAATACTTGTTTGGTTGAGTGAATTTCTTTATGTGTGTGGTAATGAACAAAAACATTTCTAAATGGTACATGTCCAACAAAGTAAAAAAATAAAAGACAGTGTATGTGACAGTTGTTGTATATAAAGAATTGTACATAAAACTCATTGATGCATGAATAACTGTATAAATGATTGTACACTTGTAATAATGATTTCATAACACAGTAAGTATGAGTTACTATTTATATGAATAAACAAAGTGATATTTGAATAAGTGTGTAACTGAGTAAATGTAAATAAGGTACATTGTTTGCAAAAGTGAGTAGGTTGACTGCATAACTGAATAGGATGTGAGCTGGTGTATAATGTTAATATAGGTGTATAAGTATATTTGATACTGTTCTATTGATCATTGACAACATGCATGAGTGAATCTACAGGAAAGTGATTAGATGTGTGTGGAGATCTAGGAATTACTGAGTGGGTTTTTAGATTCTTGTATAGCTGTATTAATTGATTCAAATATGGTACTCTGTATTTTACAGTGACTGTTGAAAGGTTATAGTAGTGCAATGATGAGGGGTCTCTGATTTTCACGTGGATGATGTCGTCAGCGATGTCATCAGTGATGTAATTTGAGATGTCATCAGTGATGTCATCAGTGATGTCACTGACCAGGTCATGAATGATGTAATATGTGAAATCATCGCCAGTGGATTGCGGGCGCGAGAGTTACAGTTAGTATAACTAACTATAACGGAGGAATTTCAATGGGTTTGTACAAGTGAAATGTCCATCTAACTATAACACCCCTGAAAACTAGTTTTTTTTTCAGTGAATGCAAAGGTTTTTTGAATGCTAATTCCAAATTATAACACGTCTGAAACCTATGGTTTTTTCAGTGAATTTCAAAAGTTTTTTACATGCTAATTCCTACTTATAACATATCTGAAACCTATGTTTTTTTCAGTGAATTTCAAAAGTTTTATGAATTATAATTTTTTTAATATATATTATTTTTATACTTATTGTTACATTTTTCAACTACATTTTTTTAACTTTTTTTTTAGATATGTTATTTTTGAAATTACATTACACATATTTTTTTTAATAAAAATATATTTTTTAATTATTTTATATTGTTTAAAATATTCTTAAATTATTTTTTTTCCTTTTTTGTTTTGGAGTCTCAAACCCAAAGCGTACCCTGCTCGTTCACTGCACGTCACATGTCCGCCATTTTAGGATTGCTGTATAGGAATAGCGTAGGGTGTGCGACGAGTACAACTTTTTAAACGCGGTTGATATGCGCCTTGTACGCGAGTTATGGTGCATACGCGACATGTACGTGTTACGCGACATGTCGGAAGCACGGTAGCGCATGTCATCATATGCATATCAGACGCTCTGGGTGCGCGACTCCCGGGTAATTTTGTAATGTTCAAAAACATATTTATAACAATATATAATAATATAATCGTACGGAATATATATTATCCTTGAATCTTCATGCCACGGAGTCGGTGCCTGATTTTGAATGGTGGTAAACAGCATTGGCTGGAAAAAAAAAAAAAATTATATATATATATATATATATATATATATATATATATATATATATATATATATATATATATGGAAATGTCCTTATCACTGCGTGATTCGCACTCGGCAAACGCTGTGTTAAGTGGAGTTTTGCTATCACCGACACTGAAATCCGGTGAAGAAAACGGAGGACAGGTAAAAAGGACTCTGGGAACTGTAGTCCCATGCAACTGAACGTTACACCAACAAGACTGGGCAGAAAAGGTAACCTTAGATAAACGAACATTCTGTAAAGGGTTACTACTAACCATCAAATAAAAATGGTACCCACCTCTGCAGCTGAGACGAACTGTAAAAACTTAAAACTTTCGTGTGTAATGATACCTGTCCCCTTTAAATCGGGAACAATATAGACTTTGGTCCTTTTTCAGTGTTTAAAAAGCTACGTTCCTTTAAAACCTGCAACGATGTAGAAGCTATTGGCATTTGACAAAGACTCAAGGGACTCGAAACGCATTATGCCTGAACTTTTAACTTTACTAAAACCATTTGGAAGAGTATTGCTGATGTGGCCTGGATTGCGTCGCAGAAGCAGCGCATGAGGTTGCATGCATATATTTAGATATATATATATATATATATATATTCAATGAAAAAACCATTGGTTATAGAACATATATAGTTAGGAATTTGCATTTACAAAACCTTATTTTACTCGCATAAAACCATTGAAATTCCATATATAGTTAGATGCGCTAACTATATATCGCGCACCCGCAATCCACTGCTGATGATGTCACATATTACATCATTCATGACATGGTCAGTGACATCACTGATGACATCACTGATCACAACATCCAGTGACTGTATGTTTCTGTAAAGTTAAAATATGTCTTACATATTGAAGAATGAGTGGATGTATAAATGTCTGGATGAAGGATTTAGTAGGTGCATGACTGATTGTATGAGGGAGTGATTAAATGTGTCTCACTGAGTGCATGGGTTAGTGATTAAACTGTATTAATTTGTGCATCATTATATCTGTTGTTCTGTAAACTGCTGCATGTGTTGATCAGCAGCTATATGAATAACTATATGGGTTATTGATTGGTTGCTCAAGTATTTGTATGGGAGACTGAGTATGTGTGTGAGTGGCTGGGAGGTGTGTGACTCTGTGCATAGATGTGTGAGCAGTTGATTCACTAGATGTATGGTTTCAAAAGTGCATGTGGAAACAGCTGTATGGGCGGTTGACTGTGTGCATGAGTGTATTGGTGAGTGAATGGATATCTCAGTGCTACATGTCAAAGTAAGTACATATGTAAAACACAGTACATGTGAGAGTTAGTATATATCAATAACTGTGCATTAGAGCCAGTGAATGTGTGAGTGGCTGTATGGATCATTGTGAACTTTTATTAGGGATTATATAAGAGAGTAAATATGTGTTAGAATATGTTTCAATAAGTAAGGTGTGTATAACTGTATAGTTGAGGAATTGGAGGTGTGATTGATTCTTTGCATGACTGTCTAGGTGTATGAGTAACTCCATGGATGAGTGACAATCTGTGAGTGTCTGTTTTCACTGAGTGTATCTAAGGATATATCAGAGTCTGTAGAGGTTCATCGTATTAACACATGAATGATGTCATCTGTGATGTTGTCAGTGATGTCATTTGAGTTCTCATCAGTGATGTCATTTGAGTTGTCATCAGTGATGTCATCAGTGATGTCACTGACCATGTCATGAATGATGTAATATGTGACATCATCAGCAGTGGATTGCGGGTGCGCGATATATAGTTAGCGCATCTAACTATATATGGAATTTCAATGGTTTTATGCGAGTAAAATAAGGTTTTGTAAATGCAAATTCCTAACTATATATGTTCTATAACCAACGGTTTTTTCATTGAATTTTCAAGGTTTTGTAAATGCAAATTCCTAACTATATATGGACTATAACCTATGGTTTTTTCTGTGAATTTCAATGGTTTTTTAATAGCAAATATCAAAAGCTGTCAAATGTCAAGTACGTGATAGGTAAAAACGTTTTCGTGTTTATGCACGCTGATGTGCTTTGAACGCTGCCCCCCCTCCCCTCTTTTCTCTTAGTAGTACTCTCTCTTTGCAGATAGTGAACGGTAGTTAACGCAGACCTTTACCCCCGTTGTAATCCGTCGTACCTGCTTGTCTCTCCATTTGATTGATTGTTATCCAAGCATTTACTGTTTTAGAATTGGTTCTCTTTGGATCATTCTCTATTTACAAACAAGCACAAAGTCGCAATACTCTGTTTAGTCTTTGCAGATAGTGAAAAATCGTGTAAAAAAATAAAAGTAATCGAGCAAAATCAGTAGACCACTAATTCGATCTCTTTTTGACCTCGGTAAAATACAAACATTAGGAACAACCCTTCATGAGAAATACGAAAATAGTGAAATGAACTGAGCTCCACACCATGAGGGCTGCAAGACAGCTCGACTCCGCCACCCACCCCGCCCAAAATAACGACAAACCCTATGCAAATATTATAAATATAGACAACACACCAGCAAAGAAACAGGGTAAAACATTTTATTAAATAACTATTTACATAACTATTTTATACTTTTTATTGCCCGATCCGGCTAGCTCAATCGATCGAGCATGAAACTCATGCACTGATAGCAAGCGTTGAGAGTTTGTAGAACGATGGCTTCAGATTTTCCACATACGGTGTAGTGGCGCGAACTGGGAGGGGGCGTTTGGATCCTGCCCCTTCCCCAAATAAGATTTTCATACGTGAATGTTCGTTCATGCTTTTTGTCCCTGAGTTGCTTCGATGTCACTGCCTTACACAAATGGCATAAGTCCTGGATGTTCAGTGCCATACTTCAGAGTTCTAAGCAGCGCTTGTAACACTGTTTAAACCTTATTTGCACCTGCTGCAGCTTCACTATTCAAAGTAAGTGGGGTCCGTTTGTGAACCTGACTGCATTGGAAAACAATGTGATACGGTGCCTCCCTAAACCGCTTGACGGAGGCCCCCGAGGGGCGGTGAGATGGCGCGGACTGAGAGGGGGCGCTTGGCTCCTGCCCCCTCCCCAAGTCGTGTTGCCCTGGTGTGGCCTGAGATCGCCCCCGACATAGGCGGCCGGCTCCCGGGGTCCGGCGGAATTTTTTCCCTTTTGATGACTCTTCCATTCTGGACCTTGTCCCACAATCCGTTTGACCTGAAGACACACTGTAGTGGGGCGCCCCTTTACCGTTTTAGTTGCCATTCCGCCCGCTTTTGGTACTCTGTGCCTCTTCCGCCATTCAGCTGTTTACCGCCCGCTCTTGCGACTACAGCGTCTCGCTCACCATGTAGTTGAGTTGCTCCCACTCTTAAGATTTAACCGAACTTTTTGGACTGCTGAAAGCGGTTGTATTCCGACCGCTGGTTGGTGGAGACATTTTGACTATATTCTGGACCTGCGTTGTCGCGTAATGCGTCATATGACGCGCCGCGTTAGCGCACCCGGAAGTGCTCCGGTGCGCAAGGCGCAGCTTCCCGGAAACGATCCAGAGCGCGCCGCGCAGCGCGTAACGTAAGCATAACAGGTCATGTGACTTGTTAATAAAACTTTTCATTGGTACATTTTACTTTTGTTTTCCTAATGATGTAAGACTAGGTCATGTGACCTAAAAATAACACTTTTCATTGGATTAAAAAAATTTTTTTCCCAAACGATGAAAGCCCCACCTTGTTTCTGGATGTTTCAGACTGAAGCTGGCGACACCATGAGAGCACCACCATCTCGTAGCTCCGTCGTGGCCATTCCGCAAGCAATCAGGGCAGCCGCTCCCCACCGGAAGCCTGCGGGAGTCGAGGGCCCCCAAGACTTTTGTACAATCTTCAAGGCTGAGGGGACGCTTTTGAGAATGGAACTCAAGCCCTGGCAGACAAGCGTCCGAGTTCCAAGGTGTCCCAGGGCCATTTTACTGGACCAGGCCCAAATCCGAAGAGCTGGCCGCCATTTTAAGAGTCCTGTGGCAGCCGCCTATCGCTGCACCGCAAGAGTGGGAGCAACTCAACTACATGGTGAGCGAGACGCTGTAGCCGTAAGAGCGGGCGGTAAACAGCTGAATGGCGGAAAAGGCACAGTGTAGCAAAAGCGGGCGGAATGGCGACTGAAACGATAAGGGGCGCCCCACTACAGCAGACGAGCCTCCGCCATGTGCTTCAAAACTGCATACGTATCTCGTGATATCAAGGTTGGGCAACCAGTACACAACAAGCAGTTACGAGTCCCATTTACACCGGCGCCATTTTGGGCGCGGCCGGGCAGGTCCAGGATCTAGTCAAACATAACAAATGAGGCTGACGTCTCTGAAGCAGTTGACGAACAGCAGGACATAGCAAATAAACATGAAGTCTCTAAAGCTGTTAACTCACTGCAGGACAAAACAAGTGAACCTGAAACCTCTGGAATAATTGTCGCTCAAAAGAACAACACACAAAACTCTGTAGAGCCTGAAGAAAGAAAAACAGAAGGGCACTGTAGTTTCAGACACACTTAACACTAATGACTTAACAAAGATATCGTCTGTCTATGAAGCAGTTATCATGTTCACAGAATTGACAAAGAAGTGTGCAGACACCAATGCTATTAAGAAACACAAGGAAATCCATAACGCATCAGCATTCTCGGAAGAGGTTGACACAGATAACATCTTAAGGAACAAAGAAAGACAAAATAAGGATGAGGAAGTTATCACTTTAGTTTTTTCATCAGCTAGCGACACCAAGAAACATATTGTAATGGAGATTAGAGAGGCTACGGATGGATAAATAAATTATCAAAAGAAATGGCTACTCCCCCCTTTAGCAGATTAGCTAAATCTTTGCGTAATTTGGGCATAAAAGTTGTATTATTGTTGTTGTTGTTGTTATCGTTATAGTTTCCGGAGAAGTATAATTCACCAATAGTTTTCTTTGTAGATGTTTTTCCATTAACAATCCCAGTTCCATCACCCGCCAAGGATATCACCACTGTTCCCCATGTCATAAAACCTTAGGATGTTCAATAACTGAAACAGCTAATATGGGTTTACTTACAGGGGACATCTTTTGTTCTGTTTTGTAAAGTAAAACTATTGTGAACGCAAGTATTATACATAGTAAGTGTTTAATATAGCATTTGTCAGTCATTGGTTAAGCAGCTAGGACCTGTTCACTCTTGACACCCCAGGTGCTGTGTATGTTGCACTATAGTGCTGCATCGGGAATACGGACAACCCTATTGATGTTGATTTTTCATTATTGATTATTGTAAAGAAATGGTGACTCCCCCCTTTAGCAGATTAGCTAAATGTTTGCGTAATTTAGGCATGAAAGTTATATTATTGTTGTTGTTGTTGTTATCGTTATAGTTCTGGTTAATTTCAAAAAATGTTTAAATATATTTACAGTTTTTGTTGCGTTCGTTATATTTAAAAGTTAATAAAGTTTTATAATCCTACTTTGTTGGAGTGCTATATATTTTTAAAAAATCGGGTGAATGGGGCCTTGAATCGGGTTATTGTCATGTGTGGGCTTTGCAAGTGTACTGCTACAGGATCGGACATTTCAAACTCAAATGCACGTTCTTTTTCTTACCTTTCCGAAGCATGGAGCGCAATAGCAGGCAGAGAAAGGGTGATGCACGTGTTGAACACTACCTGGCCTGGCAAGTTGCTGGCAGTGCCCCCCCGCCCGCTCCTGAAAGAGGGCACACACACACCGCCGCCCCGAGTACTTCACAAATCTTTAAAAGACCATGCGCTTGTTCATGAGGCTTAAATGGTTTATCACCCCTTCTAGAACCCCTGCATCGACCCGCTGACGTTTCCAGGAAGAATTAGCACGTAACACAATACCAAGCCCTGTCAGCTGAAACCCCCGAGGAATCGTGGGGCATATTATCAAGGGGGTTTATTTCCACTTTTTTGGCTTTAAAAGCCAAAAAAAGGAGATAAAATTATCTCCCTATTACCAAGCTGTCGCTAACACCAGTTAGTGACAGCTAAAAGGAGATAGCGACCATCTTGGGCCCCGCTTTGCATGTCAGTGATATTTATCACTAATGACATGCAAAGTGGGCGTGCCAAGATGTTAGCGACTGGAAACAGTCCCTAACCATCGCTATCTCCTATTACCAACTTTTGGAGATATTCGCGCTAAGCGCAAATATCTCCAAAAGCTAACACCTGCCCTGAGCAGTTTTTAGCCATGTTATCCAATGGAAGGTGGATAACATGGCTAAGAGCATTTGCTGGATAATGCATGAATATCGCAGACTTTTCAGCGATATTCATGCATTGCGGCGGTTTTTTATCGCATTTGCGATGAACCTTGCTAATAGCAAGGTTTATCTGCGATAAAATTCGCCGATGTGCGGCGATAATTTTTGTCTCTAAACAAGTTAGAGACAAAAATTATCGCTAGTTGTTGGTAATATGCCCCCGGGTTTTTCCTTGCAGGAATCGGGAGGCGGAAGACTAGCACTGAAATCAGTAGTCTCACGCCTGAATCGGGAGGATTGGTATGTCTGGATTCTCTACAGCTGGGGCCATAAACTACATCCGCAGGGCTAGCTGATAGCCTGGGTCCGGCCTGGACAATCGGACAAAGAGGAAGAGGAGTGTCAGAGGGTGCGGTAGTGAATAGGGTGAAAGGGAGGTGTCGGGCGGGCACAGGGTGTGATTCTCAGGGAAGAGCAGCGCAGATGGGGGGAAGTATATGGCCCATGCATGAGAGAGAGAGCGGGGGTGACCAGTGCGTGAGGGAGATGCTTGCGAGGGTGGGGAGCCGTGCTGAGAATCGACGGCGTGCAGAGAGTGGGTCTGGTCAAGGCATCTAAAATGGCTGCCGTGCACGACAAAATTGTGGCATTGGACAAAAAGGCAAGATGGCGCAGACAATGTTTATCAATAAGGATTCATTTATAACAAAATATTTACTCGCAGTGACAAAATGGTGGTCAACACTTCCTGATTTCCATCGAATTGAACGTTAACAAACGTCACGCAGCAAAAAAAAAAAAAAGCTCACGCACAGAGCAGTTTTTAGCCATGTTATCCAATGGAAGGTGGATAACATGGCTAAGAGCATTTGCTGGATAATGCATGAATATCGCTGACTTTTCAGCGATATTCATGCATTGCGGCCGTTTTTTATCGAATTTGCGATAAACCTTGCTAATAGCAAGGTTTATCTGCGATAAAATTCGCCGATGTGCGGCGATAATTTTTGTCTCTAAACAAGTTAGAGACAAAAATTATCGCTAGTTGTTGGTAATATGCCCCCGGATTTTTCCTTGCAGGAATCGGGAGGCGGAAGAGTAGCACTGAAATCAGTAGTCTCACGCCTGAATCGGGAGGGTTAGCATGTCTGGATTCTCTACAGCTGGGGCCATAAACTACATCCGCAGGGCTAGGTGATAGCCTGGGTCCGGCCTGGACAATTGGACACAGAGGAAGAGGAGTGTCAGAGGGTGCGGTAGTGAATAGGGTGAAAGGGAGGTGTCGGGCGGGCACAGAGTGTGATTCTCAGGGAAGAGCAGCGCAGATGGGGGGAAGTATATGGCCGATGCATGAGAGAGAGAGCGGGGGTGACCAGTGCGTGGGGGAGATGCTTGCGAGGGTGGGGAGCCGTGCTGAGAATCGACGGCGTGCAGAGAGTGGGTCTGGTCAAGGCATCTAAAATGGCTGCCGTGCACGACAAAATTGTGGCATTGGACAAAAAGGCAAGATGGCGCAGACAATGTTTATCAATAAGGATTCATTTATAACAAAATATTTACTCGCAGTGACAAAATGGTGGTCAACACTTCCTGATTTCCATCGAATCGAACGTTAACAGGCGTCACGCAGCAAAAAAAAAAAAAAAAAAAGCTCACGCACAGCCGCTGGAAGACATGTATCAACATATATGAGCCTCCTCAGCCACCCTCAGAAAACACAAGGGGTCAGGATACGTCTCCAGCACCCCCTTATGCCTAGTAATTTAATTAAAACGAAACACAAAATGGCGAATTCCCGTTTCGCTACCAGTTTGCGGCCCAGTTCGCGGCCCGGGAAGCGCTTCTACCGTGAAAAATATATATTTTTTTATTTTCCCCACGAGACCCTTTAATAACCCCAACATCATTCCTAGGGGGTCAAGAGAGGTATACCTTGCCCCCTTTCATTAAATTCCCCCTTCGTTTTTCACCTCTTCTTCTCTCTTGATCCTACCGAGAGATAAGATGGCGGCCGCTCCGGACTGTTTAGAATGTTGACAGACACCGGAGAGCCAATCAGCTTTCTGCGTGCAAAGTTCCGTTTCGCGAAAAGTAAGCGAACCGGAGCGCAGCCCGGAGCGCTGTTACAGATATATACCTTGTTTTGAACGTTAATTTCTCAAAAACTACTGGAGCACATATATTGGGACCTAGCAAAGACACATCGGGCTAACAGTCCCTACAATTTTGCCAAGTTTCGTGCAAATCCATTCAGCCGTTCGAGCTAAAAGTGAGTCCAACCGCCCTATGGAAATTAACATGGGAAAAACGCGTTTTGGGACCCCCCTTTTTTCTCGGCCCCCCCTCGACAAAACCCCCCCAAATTTTCAAGGGCTGCTCAGAAACAAAATGTGCCATTTTCCTGAAAATTTCAGCCGATTCCGTCCACAAACGCCAAAGTTATTAGACATAGAATTTTCAAAAGTTCCATAGAGAATTAATCCTAACTATATATACCTACTGGCAATAGCCAGTAGGTAATATATATATATATATATATATATATTCTCGCTCCAAGGTTGTCCACCATTGAGTAGCACGCGAGCAGCAGCTTTATTTATGTGTAGGTGAGGACGGGGATCCGCTTGTAGGCGCCGCTCTGTAATGGATCTGCCCGACGCGTTTATATATATATATATATATATATATATATATATATATATATATACACTGAAAAAACCATAGGTTATAGACACCGAGGTGGTGTCCAGCAAGTTGCCGCACTGGTGTGGCCATCCTACAATGCTGCGCCGAAAGACGGCGTGGGGTGCCCGGGGGGGGGGGGGGAGGCGGCGCAAACGGGCCTCTCCCGCCTCCCCAGGTGGAGGCACCTCATCTGCAGTTGGGCGCCCCTTAGCGTTTCCCTCGCCGTCCAGCAGAGTTGCGCCCGCACTTGCTGCTACAGTAGGCCGAAGGCAGCACAACGCGCCGAGATCCGGATGGCACCGAGGTGGTGTCCAGCAAGTTGTCGCACTGGTGTGGCCATCCTACAATGCTGCGCCGAAAGACGGCGTGGGGTGCCCGGGGGGGGGGGGGGAGGCGGCACAAACGGGCCTCTCCCGCCTCCCCAGGTGGAGGCACCTCATCTGCAGTGGGGCGCCTCTTAGCGTTTCACTCGCCGTCCAGCTGAGTTCCGCCCGCTCTTGCGGCACAGTGCCTCACCCGCCATCCAGCTGAGTTCCGCCCGCTCTTGGGGCACAGTGCCTCACCCGCCATCCAGCTGAGTTGCGCCCGCTCTTGCGGCTACAGCGTCTCGCCCACCATCCAGCTGAATTGCGCCCACTCTTGCGGTGCAGCGATAGGCGGCTGCAACAGGACTCTCAAAATGGCGGCCGGCTCTTTGGATTTGGGCCTGGTCCACTAAAATGGCCCTGGGACACCTTGGAACTCGGACGCTTGCCTGCTAGTGCATGGGCCCCATTCCCGAAAGCGTCCCCTCTTTTGACTGATTGTTCTTGTTGCCTATTTCTTCTGTTGTCATTTAACAGAACCTTTTTGGACTGCGGAAAGGGGTTCCGGTCCGACCGCTGGTTGGTGGAGACATTTTGACTATATCCTGGACCTGCCCGGCCTCGCCCAAAATGGCGCCGGTATAAATGGGACTCGTAACTCCTTCGAAGAGAAAGAGAAAGACATTGTCGGGGGTAATTATAACAATAATATTGTTTAACATTCAAAAAAGCACATTACTTTCAAATGCTATTTCACAAAGTCGTGCTGAATGTGAGCTGGATGCATGCTGGGTGTGCGCACCCTACGCGTACCCCATGTGACCACAAAAAAAGAGATTTGATTGGTTCATTAGACTCCCTATTCAAAGTATTGAAGAACCCCAACCATTTCAATCACTCTTCTTAGATCTTCTCAGAAGAACTCCTTTTTTTTTACTCATTGCAGACCTGATTCACCTCATAATTTTCAAAATGGCAACAAATCCACTTTCTTCCTCTGATTCTGAAGAGTCCACCACTCAGGAATTTGTTCCAGAATCTCCCCCTCCAGAGAGGTATTCATCTATCATGTGGAATTTTTTCACATTCTCAGCTGGACGAAAAAAGGTCAATGCGACCAAAGTAACGTGCAAAATCTGCAAAGTGATCCTCTCTAGAGGAAATCCGAACAAAAAATACTTGTGTGAGACTGCAAGTATGAAGAAGCATTTGCAGACATGCCATCCAGTCAACTTAGCACGAGAGGAGATGAGAAGACTACATCAAAATGCATCAAAATGCTCCTGCACCACCAGCTGTACCAAGCATATCTGGAACAGCACCATCATCTTCTAGTTCAGCACCAGATATAAGTCCGCAATTTGCACGAGTCAGGATAAATTGTGTAAAATGCAGACATCTCATTGCTTATGGTGAGCAATCAGTGGACCTCAATTGTCGGGCTATCGACAACCACCATTGTTAGTTTTTTTTTCTCCTCATAATTTTTGGTTCTGTTCATCGTGTTTCCCTGTTTAAAATAGCAAAAAAATCGTTCAAAAAAATAGAAAACTACAAAACTAAAAAAAAGTTCTTATCAGAACTACCTACTCTGGTATAAAAAGAGCTAAACTTGTAGGCTAGTGTGTGAAAGTTTAGATGTATGTATGTGTAGTGCATAATTGACTGAAATAATGCATTTTTAATGTATGGTGAATACATAAGTGCAGCACTGTGGGAAAATGCTACAGCATGACACTGTGAACTATTTACCTACAGCATGCTGCGCTATTTCTAAAGCACAGGGATGCAACATTTGTACATAAATATGTTGCAAGTCTGTGCTTCCCTCTGCACAGCTGCTTAAACTGCAGCCATGTGGTGACACATGCACCCTTGCACGATGGTGGAAGGATGCGTGTTATGAGGAGATTGTTTTTGTTCAGCAAGGGACACTTTACTGCACAAAAACAATCAGAAAATGCATTTTCATCTTCAATATATGGTGTGCATTGTAGCATATATTGAAATAAAAAAATGAGAAGTGAAAAAAATTCTCCTTGTTGTTCTTTGCTACACCAATTGGAGGATGGTGCACCATTCACAAACAAGGCCAGATTTTTTTTTTATTATAAAACTGGATATATGTCTTGTTCTGTGCAAACACGCACAGCAAAACCTATAGAACACCTTTTCAATGGAAAGTGTTGTTCATGATGTGATTATCTTTAAATGGAAAACAAAAGGTATATAGAATGTCTTTTTTCTCACCTTGCAATTAAGAAAGAGAGTTAAAAGCTAGGCCAATTCTTATTATAGGAATAAATTGTTGTACTACTAACAGAGAACAAAATACATTTATAAGTAATTATGTTTTACGAAACTTATAGCACATATTTATATATGACTGAAGAGAAGGGATGGGGCCTACTGTCACATGTAAAAAAAAACACTTAGTGATGTGCTTTAAGTTAAATAGTTGTATTTCTTATAATAAGTATAAGGACCTACAAGACCACCATATGTCCCTATTGTGTACTACACCATGTATCTTGAAGACAGGTGTTCTGAAGCTGTCTCCTATTTGATACCTGTCTGCAATGGAATTCTCTGGCACAAATTTAGTCCATCAATCTCCCATTTATTTTTTCAACTGTGTGCAAGCACAGTCCATTGTGCATTTTAAGACTTACTTAAACTTACCTCAGCACTAATACAACTAAAAAACGCTACACATTTTATTCAGTTGTTTTTTATAATGTAAAATATTATAAATACTATATTTTAGAATTAGGATCTGTAAAAGAAAAGAAAAAAGTTATAACATGTAATAATATATTTTTAACAGCACAGCATAATTTGAACATTTTACAAAGGTATTTCTTTGCCTTTTTTGCTGTTCTCAGAATATATTGAATTTCACTACAAACTGTGATTTCAATCGTACTCATCACATAACAGTGGGCAAAAAAAAACAATCAATTAGATAGTTTAAAAAAAAACAATACATCCACACTAAAACACCAGATAATACAAATCACACATATATAAAATGATTACTGCTAAGAAAATGTTATAACTTAAATGTATAAACAATGTAAATGTTGTTGGCTAAAATTATACCGAGACAATGTGCAACAAAAAGTCCATAATTCAAAGAAATACCTTTTCTTGAAGCCCAATTGTATTTTTGCAGTCATTTTTATTTAAATTGTCCAGTGGTAATTCTATTAAATCATAATAATAAATTCCTCAGAGGCTGAATTATCTTCCTTAAACTTTAGCTTTAAAAATATTAGGTAGGAATTTGGTAATTCGAAAGGCAAACCAACTCAGCATCATTACAAAGAGTCCAGGTTTTGTTACTTTTTAGATAGGCAGTGTAATGTCCAGATGTTGTTGAATGACCATTGTGGAAAATTATTGCTACTGCTACAAAAGTACTTCCTGATATTGATAGTTGAGTAGCTACAAAATGTTTTATTAAAGTGTCCAATTTTCTTCCGTCAGCTGTACAACGTTGCATCATTAAAATTATGTATTGTCCATATATTTGTATAAATAATGTTGACAACATTTCTGGTTTGCATTGGCTACACTCCATGTTTTGATTTGCAGCTTTAACTAATTTATTGAAAGACACTGATTTAGAGTCCGGTGATGTAAAATATATAATCTTTCAGTGTCAATGTTAGTGCTACCTGGAAACATACAATTTTCACATTGATGTTCCCATTTATAACAAAGGCCAAAAATATTCTCTATGTCTACACCTTCATTTTCCAATACAGTAAGCATATACATTGGAAATTCCTATGCATCTTGTTGGATATTTTGAGTAAATTGTGTAGAACCAGAACATACATCCAAAAGATTACGAACATCGGAAACGGTTTGTATTTTACATGTATCAGTTCTTATTTTTTCATACACAAAATGCAAGAAGCAAAAACATTTTTTTCCTGATTCTCCATAATTTGCTGTTGCAAAGCTTCAAGAAAAAAAACATTGACCACTACATTAGCATACCAGTTGACACCAGAACTATTTTCAAACTGATAACCAACAATCTCTTCAACAGTGTCCTTTACTTTTTGCTTGCAATCACATTATCTTGTTTTTTTTCCCTTCTCTACACCTTCAGTACAGATATTCTTATACCTTCTTTTTCGACCAACTACACGCTTTTCAAATACAGGACATTGACCTAAATTGGGAGCATATGTTCTTCTTAACGTATTGTACTCTTTTACACAGTTTGCATCTGCAGTAACCTTTGTATCATCACAATCAATCAAAAACAAACGAGATAATGTTCTGACTCGCGAAAAAGCCACATATGCCATACCCTCTTTAAACACAGTATTTCCAATGTTCACCAAAACACTGTCAACACTTAAACCTTGAGATTTATGAATAGTCACTGCATATGCCAAATAAACTGGAAACTATTTTCTACGGACGTATAAATCTTTAACTAGCAAAAAATGAACTGAACATCAACAAATTTGTTTAACTTCTTCAATCTGATCAAATTTAATTTTTAAGAACTCAATACCATCTTTATTCTGTTAATTAACAAAATCCACAACTTTACCCATTGTTCCATTAACTAAACCTTTTTCTATGTCCAAATTACCCTTTAAAATGACTTGACAGTTTCTACATACATATAGATTCTTTTCTAAACCAGCAGTTTTAGATATTGATTTTTCTAAAGAATTCAATTTTGTCTTCAATTTTTCTGTTAAAATAATAGTGATTCCTTCATGCTCTATTTTATTGATGGCTTCCATTTTTATTATTTCTTCATTTTCCAGTTTCAAAAGTTCTTCCTTGAATATACAACACTCATGCAGTGTTGGCATTAAGCAGATTACAGATTTGTTTTCTGCAATTTTCATGTATATTTTCTCAGGAACTACGTTTTCATTTGGAAACAAATTGGAAAGTAATCGAGTCTGCAAAGCTTGTTTGTCATGTTTAGTCAGTAGTCCAATTCTTATATCTTGGAGAATAATTCCATAATCAACATCATTTGCTTGTCGCATATTTGTAAGGAGTTCTTTGTATTCAAAATATGGCTAAATGTTCACGTTTCCAACACTACCCAGAGACTTTCTGGTGTCTTCATGCGCAAGTGTTTTAAATTCTGGTTGTCCTTTTACTGGAGTCAGTTGCAGTAGATCTCCAAAAACGATGACACGTTTTCCTCCAAATAACATGTTGTACTCTGTTTTAAGAACTTGCTGCATTCTTAAATGCACAAAGGCACGCATTAAGTTTGAGACCATGCTTATCTCATCAATAATGAGAAGTTTCATTTTCTTCAAGACTCTTGAAACTTCACAACACGTTTCTCCAGATAGCTTGTGGTATTCCAATTTTTTTATGCTCCACAGGTAGCATTAGTAAATGATGTAATGTAATTCCTTTGATGTTGTGTGCTGCCAACCCAGTTGGAGCAGTGACAACACCAGACAAATGCGACTTAGTTGTTTTCTGTAGATAACTTGTAATTAAAAAAAAAATCCTGTTCCAGCTTCTCCACTTACATACATACGGATAGGTTGAAATGATGTGCATGAGCACTCTTTCTTTTCATGAAGTAACCCATGGTCAATCTGTTTTCTCACTTGCTCACATATTTGTTTCTGTTCAACATTTAGTTCATCTTCCAAGTTTCCTAAGTCCGTTACATCTTCTTGAGCTTGATGCATTGCTGTTTTTACCTCATTCATTGCAAATGCTGCTTCATTTTCAACAATTGGTTGTCCTAGTTGATCTTGACTCAGCGCAGCAGAACTTTGACTGTCTTGAGAATTGTCTCTAGTAATTTCAGCTGCAATTGTAGCTTCTTGATCAATTTCATCGTTCAACATTTTAACATAATTTGCAAAAGCACTGCATTGTATGCTATCTTCATAAGCATTAAAGGAATCTTCATAGCTCTGGAAATCTCCAAGTAATTCCAGTTCTGAAGCCATTGTTTGAATAGCTTTAAAAGGGCTAAATTATAAAATTCCCTTTGATCAGCAGTGTTGAAACTCAGCTTTCTGTGATTAATCAAATTTCCTTTTGTTTGTTTCATCAAACATCCTTCGGAACCAATGACTCCATATTTTCCATCATTGATGTTCTCTGTAGTATTCCGTTTCAAAGTGTATTTTTGCAGCACTTCATAGAGACACATGTTCTCAAGATGATGTCTTCTGTTTGGGTAATATATGTCCAACATATTTGTTTTCAAAATATCTGTACTTTCTGGATCTTTTTCTGCTAAATATTCACTTTCTTGTACATATTTCAGTCCTTGATTTCGCATTGCTGCAAGACCTAGACTCACCCAAATGATTCTTCTAGATTTAGAGTTTTCTGATTTTGTAATATAGGACGTTACATATGGAGCAATAGCAATGGAATTGTCAGCAACATACTGATTATCCATGTTATCATTCCACATGGACAGAATAACTGGGTTGTAGTCATTATTGTATTTTGACTCTTCATTTCTTCTTAAGTTGTAAGTATTTTTTGAAGACTTTCTTGTGATAGTATCTCGGAAAGATGACATGAAACTGTTTGCTCTTCCTTTGGATATTACAGGACGTGGAAATGCAAAACGGCATTTGGTGTAGAACTTGTCCTTAGATTTGTACTTTCGTCGACAGTATTTTCCACATCGGTGGCTTTGGAATCGTAGGACTTGTGCTCTTAAGTTGTTTTCTTCTGTGCTTTTGGGTACAGCACATGTTGCATATTGTTCAATAAAACTCAAAACAGTATCATCCATATCTGTTCCAAATTTGGGGGCGCCCTTAATTCATAACAGCATATGTATATGAGGAGCACCTCTTGCTTTATACTTCTTTCTCCAAAAGAAATCCACAACTTCTCCAAGAGGAGGATTTTTTTATTGCAGATAAGACATCACAGCTTCAAATCTATGAATGCAATACATGCATACATTAACAGGATTCAAAGAGCACAATTCTCCAGGTGTCTTGTATTCAATATTTTTTATATTGAAATTTGCCCCTCGAAGAAATTCCAGCAAATCATCCCAAGCGTACTCAGCACAGCTTAGGGTAAGGAACCATTTTGGGGTTCCTAAGTTCCGTAGCATACATTTCAGTTCTCCATGACGACGGTACCAATATTCATTACTCCCTCGCTGACATGCCTTCAGATTAATGAGCTGAGATTCTAGATGATCATCTCTTTGGTGCACTTTATCCATAAAATCTTTTGCAGATTCATTATGCAGATATATTCAAGTTTGTAAAATGTGATTGACTGCATATGAAAGTCCAGACAAGTCACTTTCAACTAAAATATTAAATATATAAGGGATACATTGTCCAAATCTTGAATCTTCTGCTTATAATCTTGTCCGATATTCAGATGCAGGAATCTACGCAGGACGTTCATCATATCGTCTTCCTTTTCCAGTTGGAAACAACTGCGGAAAACAACAAGCTTCCAAGCTCTCTTCCCATACACTCATGGGACTTCCCTTTCTTTTTTTCATTTGGAACAACTCAATAGTGTTCCCCATCACTTCTTTTGAATGAAGTGGATGCACACTGTAATGTTCATAGATTTCTTTACATCTTATCATGTCCACTTTTTCAATTTGTCTACTTGACGTTTCAGTATCTTCGGTTAAAACTATTTCTTCTTCTCCCATATAAACATTCCTATAGTATGTACTGTTTTTTATCAGAATCAGAATCAGAATCAGAAACAGTTTTATTCGATTAAAGAGATTATTAATCATAAAAGCAGAAATACACAATACATCGAGCAATAAGCAGAATTACAGTACAATTTACTTCCTAATTTTATAAATAGACTTTAAAAATGCACTAACAGAGGCTAAAATATAGACTGTCTCCAACCTTTGCAGAGCTATCATTGCTTGTCGACAATTCCTCACACCAAGATATTTTAAAACCGGGAGAATCCACCTTTTCCTAGAAACAGAATAAAATTTACACCAAAATATAACATGTAAGGTAGACTGGGTCAATAGTTCATCACATGGGCAATTACTTAAGGATTTGGACCAATCGTTCTGTTCCAGATAATTTAGTAATTTATAAATAATTCCCAAGCAGAAAACGAACTAACAAAAATCTTTTGAAATCGCCCTGTACAGTTTTAAGAAAGGGTTGAATAGTGGTGCAAATGAGTGTCAACTGATGAGCTTGGACAGAGGTCTTCCTAAATTCAATTTCAAGTCTTTGCTCATTTAGATAGCCCATACACAACTGTTTCAGGTCTCTCCTCAAGATGGTACATAAGGTGGTAGGATCATTATAATACTCTTGATTATCCAAATTCTGGAAAAAGGATTTAATATATGATAACCATCTAATCCTCGACACCCCTTCTAACTTCATAAGATATAAAATGATAAGGCGATTTAAAGACAATTTTTCAGAGGTCCAAATTCTGTGCCATTCTAATATTGGTTGAATTTTTATTGTATCCTCCAAATAAACAATGCCCGATTCTACATGACATATATATGTTGAAGTGGAGTCAGGGACCGACAATAAAAACCTTAAAAATGTATTTTCCATGACCTGTAATGATGAAACATCAGTGATCCCCCATAGGCCGGCTCCATAAAAAGCAACGCACACACATTTGGCATTATATATTTTTAGAAGCTCGAGGGGAGGTCTTCTGCTCAATTTCTTGCTAAAATTACGAAGAGCAGTCAGAGTCCTACCAAACAGGATCCTCCTGGCTTTTACTGCTTGTTGCCAGTTAGAGTTTTGTTCAAACAACATGCCTAAATAAGAGAACGTTTTAATATACTCAATGGGCTTATTATACACAAACATAGTCTTAGGCCTCATGTTCTTTCTTTTATAACTGGTCATAGGAAACGTTTTGGAAACATTTATGGTCAGGCCCAGGTCTGACATAAAGTTCTCAAAGAAGGTCATTAATGTTTGCAAAGCAATAGGAGTACGAGCCATTAGGACGGCATCATCGGCATATAAGAGAATCGGAATAGGTATGGTGCCTATCTGGGGTAGATCCTTGCAATTTTGTACTAAATATTTTCCCAGGCCGTTAATATATAAAGTAAAAACAAAAAAGGAGCGAGAATGCAACCTTGTCTCACTCCTTTTCCTATCTTAAAATCTGTAGTACATTGGCCCCCTGGCCCATAGCGTACCCTACCCCTGGCCCCTGCATACAGCTGTTTAAGAAAATAAATTATTATAGTTTCCATCCCCAGATCCTCTAAAATTTTCCACAACTTGGCATGGACAACGCAGTTGAATGCGGATGACAAATCGAGAAAAATTAAAAATATATCGCCCCTTTTTGCCTCAGTGTACCTATTAATTAAAAGATTTAAGTTAAGACCCTGGTCCACTGTCCCCATACCCTTGTGAAAACCATATTGGGTATCGCAAATTATTCCCCTATCCTCAGCCCAATCTTGTAGCCTGTTAAGGATGACTCCTCCAACAATTTTTACGGTGGAGTCTAACAGGGAAATGGGGCGATAAGTAGCCGGGTTTGCCCTGTCTCTTTTCTTAAAAATGGGAACTAAAATAGAAGTTAACCAAGTTAATGGGAAACCAAATAAACTACATGCATTAAAAATTGTGTTAAAAGTGGTGCCCAAAGCTCAATATTATATTTTTAAAAATCTACAGGAATGCCATCCGGCCCCGGAGCCTTTCCCCCTTTGCTGGCTAGAATGGCTTCAATTACTTCATGCAGCTCAAAGACTAAATGATCCTTTCCTTCCGTCCCCTGAACTAGTGGCTCCAACGAAGGTGACCATAGTGTTTCTGGCTCTGGAGTCATACAACTATAGAGGTTTGTAAAGTTCCTAATCCAATCATGTTCAGGAATTGCTATCTCTATTCTGGCCTTATCTATGTTGGCCAGAAAGGGGGTGTTCACGGCTTTCCAAAAAGCTGAAGGGTCACGTGCCACAGCAGCGTCATGTAAAGCTGACCACATCTCCCTTTTTAGTTCCTTTTTCCTGTTTGTCAACACCAATTTATACTCCTTCCTTGCTTTTCTGACATCGTACTGGCTTTTATATCTGCCGTGGAGTACCAGTTTCAATTTTGAGTAGGCTTTGGTACAGTGATGATCGAACCACCCTGACTTTGGATCTTTTCTTCTATTAACTTCGACAAATAGTACCTTCTTTACAGTGGCTGCAATTACTGCAAAGTTATCCACTACATCACTCTGATCATTCGACTCAGTAAGACAATGTACAATATTAGCATAACAATCTGTGAACATTTTAGTCATAAGTTCTTCTTGGTTCACCTTACCCCAGCTTAAAGCATATCCGTTCTGCCTGATTAGTGTAATGTTATCAACATTATTAATATTTCTATCCTTCTTACTAGTGTGTTGAGGTTGAACCAGCAGACTCATACTTAATTGGAAATGGTCACTTAAAACTAGGTCATGTGTTTGAAAATTCATCGCCCTAGAAGAGTGTCTGTTAGATAACAAAATAAAATGTATTGTTGAGAAAACTCCTCGGCCGTTGAAAGTTGGACAAAATGGGCTCATTGGGGTACTCAGCATATTACCAAAGCCCATGTCCTGTATCAGCATCACGTCATTAAAGAGATCCCCTTGTATAGTATGCGCAAAATGTGGTACACCTTCTTCGTCATTGTTATTGTCATCAAACGTTAATCCACAGACCCCCTTTCCTACATATTGGCATAATGAACAATTAAAATCTCCCCCCCAAAGTGTAACTACATCCTTGCTCGTTGAGTCCTGTAGCCTAACTAGTCTACCCGTCAAAGACCTTAGGATACATTCAAATTCTAACGGCGCAACATTATTATAACAATTGACTAGGATCAACGTTGGAGAGGAATCACAAGATAAACAAATGACTTGGTAAAAGGGATCATCATAAAAGTTACATTTGTCATAATTCAACAGGTTCGAGATGTATATACATAGACCCCTCTTCGCTCTCCCATGAGGAGAAGGAACTGCTGGAGTATGGAAGGTTCTAAATCCTTCCAAGTGAATAGCCTCCACTGACCATGTCTCCTGAAAGCATAGAATTTCAAAGTTCCTTACAAAATCCAAGCATATACCATTTGACACCTTTGAAGCCAGACCCGCAATATTCCAGTAAACAATTTGACACCCTTCTGGCCTGGTTCCAATATTTTCAAACCCATATGAGGCCTCTATAATAGATGTTGGTATCAACTGGGAAGGATTAATGTGTGGGATTGGTCTACAACCCGTGCCAGTAGTTGATATAATATCTACACTGACAATGTTGGACTCCAACTGAACTAAAGGTTCGATGTTGGTTACAGTTGCCTCTAAGGGCATTAATGAAGTCACCTGTTTATAACTGAGTTGGTCAGATATGTTAAAGGGATGAGGGGTAATAACAACCTTACTTGGTCCCTTATTCCCATACTTATTATAGATATGATTTAGGGTAGAGTCTTTTATGATATCTGCCACATCGGTCATATTATTGCTGTCATATAATGACACCGCAGTGGCGTAGATTAAATTTCCCCCTATACTATCCATGTTACTAAGTCAATCTAGCTTCTCAAGAGAGGGTAGAGACTCATAACGATTATGTGTCAGGACAGAATATCTATAATCATGTTCCTCCCTTAAAGCCCCTTTTTTCACGGTGCTTGGTTTATAGAAAAAACCCAAAAGACCACACCAATACTACCCGGGCTCATGGGATGACATTCCATTTTACTCAGTATCCAGTGTACTAGCCGCGGGGTTTGAAATTCAAGATCACGCAATCCCCTGGTACTTCTTTTACACCTCTCCCCACCCAACTAACCCTTCTTGCCATGTTAAACTCGGCAAAGAGTCTATCCGTTTCTCCTGTCCTAGTCCCTAACCAAGCTAATGCCTTATTTCTCAGTGCGTGCCATGGTTCATGGGAACCAAGGCGCAGCTTAGGTACGTTAGTTAAAACCACTGTATGGGGTAGCAGCAGGTGGTAAGTCTAATGTAGGGGCGGACTGTTCTTGATCTCGGTTTCTGGCTGGATCTACATTACTCCGATTTATACCTTCAATGCCATCTCTTTTATTACTCCTCATAGTTTGCCTACAATTTATATGATTAATAGTATTATCTGGGGGGCTAAAACATGATCACCGGTATGCATAGAATTCACATGCGAAAACCCCAAATTTGATGTAACCTTTGTCTGATCATTATTAGTCCTGTAAGAAGTTGAGCTAGGAAGTAAACTTGGAACCTGAGAAGGTTTGAGAATTTTAGAATAGTTTAGTAATGACCCTTCAATCACTCCGAGTCTGTTCATAATGTTACATATAGAATCTCTAAGGAATTTGTCCACCACATCAATTTTGGCTTTTAGGATCACCAATTCTTTCTGTATGGGTGCCTGAATAGGAGTTAAATCAGTTCCTCGATTAGTTTTTTTCTAACTCACAGTAGGCTTCTTAGTACTCTTTTTTGGTACCTTCCGTGTAACTGCCTTAGCCCTCACAGTATCTCCTACTCATGTATCTTGATCAGGGTCAGTATTTCTCGTACGTTTAGTGGGTGGTTGTAACTCTACATCCTGGTCAGTAAAGGAAACATGGTCTGAAATATTCAACACACATCCATTACTTTCTACATTTAAATCATAAACTCTTTGTTTAGTCGTGTTTGGGGGAAGGTCACCTGGACCATCGGTGACCGCCGTGTTATCGCGGGAGATTGTTTCTTCCACTGACATGATTTACTCTTCCAGGGCACCCATTGCCCCTGTTAAATAATTCAATATAGAAACACAGGGACCCTCCGCCGATTTAGGTGCCTTCTTTTGCTTTGAGCTAGAAGCCTTTCTTTTCACCATTGAAAAGATTTACACAGTAACTTGAAGTCAACACCGCTACAGTGTACAGCAAATACTAATCCGCTCAAAAGGATTCTTGATACTTGAGTGGTGTCCAAGTCTTGCCTATTCAATTGCCAGGAAAGTTATCAATAACATGTACCATAAACTCTAAACTCAGTAATCAAAATTATCAGAAGCAAACAGGTCCACCGCGGCCTACAAGTCCAGTGATTTATCATATGTCAAATGAGTTATTATGCTTGAACAATAGTACCTTAGAGGACGCCAGTCCAAGTGGTCGAGCTAAAATGCCAAAGTCCGCCCAGTCCAGTGTACTCCTGGCTACGACGGCCTAAACCGGGCCCTTCTTGGCCCTGGCACGTCCCGCGCTGCGGGACCTCGTCGCTGGTGATAAGGGCTCCGCCAGGGTGCCGTAACCAAAGTGCAAGTGCAGTTGAAGGTGTCCAGGGGCTGAAGGTGCCCAGGGACTGTGCAAAATGCGCTAGCTGGCTCCGCTCCAGGGAGGTCTCCTGTGATGCGGGACCTCGTCGCTGGTGATAAGGGCTCCGCGAGGGGCCGTAACCAAAGTGCAAGTGCGGCTGAAGGTGCCCAGGGGCTGGGCAAAATGCGCTAGTTGGCTCCGCTCCACTTAAGTCTAAAAATGGTCTTTGAGAGTACTTAAGAGGCTTACCCAGACTCACAATGATGAAACTGGGCATCCACGCTTGAATTCCTGGCTCTGCAACTCAAGCAGTCTGCAGTCTGCATTCAACTGGGAGACACGGGAAACATGGATTGAACTCACAGCCTCGCATGAATCAGGATTCTGTCTGCAGGCGCTGAGGCACAACAGGCTCCTGCAGCTCCTGTGGGTCCCCTGGCAAAGCAAAGCAAAGCTCCTCACTGTCGCCGTCACCGTCACTGGTGCTGGCGCTGGAGGGCGCTGGTAGGTGCGGGTGGGTGCGGGCTGCAGTTCAGCTGCAACGGCTCGTAAACGGCTGCTGGTCTGTACCATGCCACTCCGTCCCCCACCGCCTGAGCCGCTTCGTGTCTGTAGTCTGTATCCCACTGCCTAGTATTTTACCCACGGGCCGCCACTCGACTCGCTATCAAAACCCCCAGTGCGAGGAGATTAGCGAGAGATCAGCGGGGGAACCGGGCCGGGCCGGGGGTGAGTGCAGGGAAGTAGGGGAATTAAGGGGATTCAGCAGGTTTTGTTGTCCCGCTCGCATCCTTGCATCCTGCTCCTGCTCCTGCAGCCAAAGCGAAGATGCGGTGACTGGATCCATGGAGTATGCGGTAACCATACAATGTTGCCTTTTGCTCTTTAATAACATCCACTAACTCCTGCCAGATTTTCTTATTCTCAGTCGGCACACCATTAACATGAATAAGTAGAGGTTCACTTTCTACACTCTCCACACCAATAGTTTCTGTATTTGTCTTTAAATCTAACGGTGAATACACAACTCTTTCTTTTAATCCTCTTTGTAAATCTGAAGAAGGCAATTTACCTGTTTCAGGCTCTGTTAGACCTTTCAGCTGGAGGGGACACTTGTTAGACCTGGCATCTTTGGCGTGGTTTCCCCCTGTCTTTTTGCCTCTACCTCCTGTATTTTTGATGCTGTGCTAGATTTCGTTTTTGCTGATTTAGATGCTTTGGACACTATGCCAATGCTGATCAGTGTCGTAGTGTAAGTGCTCCCTGTGTAAATTGTTATTATGATTGGATATACATGATTGGCATATTTGTATCACCAAGAAGTCCCTAGTAAAGTGCACTGGGTGTGCCAGGGCTGGTGATGACAAATGCTACTTGTGGGCCTGCAGCACTGATTGTGCCACCCACATGAGTAGCCCTAAAATGGTGTCTCAGGCCTGCCACCGCAGTGACTGTGTGCAGTCTGTGAACTGCCATGACCTCCTGGTCAATGTCCCCACTGACCAGGCCTGTGCACATTGGTCACCCCTATGGAAGGCCCAAGGTACCCCCTTGGGCAGGGTTCAGTGTATGTGAAAGGTAGAGCATGTACTTGTGCAGGTGACATGCTCTGATAGTGAATTACAGCCATTTTCGTTTTTTACTGCTGCAAGGCTATCTTGCTCCATAGGCTATCATGGGGGATGCTGGCTACAGTGGCAACCAGCATATCTTCCCATAGGAACAAGGCAGGACATAAAAGTCTAGTATCCCTGAACTCAGAATTTAATAACACATCGTTTAGGAAAGGTTGTTTTTAAATCCTATCTTTGAGAACAGCACTTTTAGAAAGTTGCTGTTCTCTTGTCTGACCTTTCTGTGTGCCTTGGCCTGTTTGTGAATTGAATGTCTGGTTTGAGAGTGACAAGGGCTGGGGATTTCCCAGGAGGCTGGCTGAGCCAGCCCTAGGCTGAATGACTGCATTTGCAACTTGAGTGGTTGGAGTAGATAGCACCTGGGCCTGAATAGGGCTGTGCCTGCCTTCCACAATCCTGGCTCCACCTCCTGCTGGGCAACTGACAACCCTGCCCCTCACTCTGAAAGGAAAGGAGAAACCATGAAAACAAAGTGCTCAAGGAACACACAGAACTGGTTCAGACCGGGCTCTGCACAAAGAGAACAAAGACTTTTAGGGGTATAAGTACAGGACCCCTGACTACATAAAATTAGATCATCCTGGAATCAAGAAGGAACCTCTGCCAAGGAGCAAGCTGAAACTGAAGAAGGAAGACTGTCCTGCTGTTGCTCTGCTGGACTGACCTGCTGTTGCTTTGCTGCCAAGTAGAGGGGAAGAACTTTGCTCTGTGCTCTGTCCCCTTCCTTGAAGGAATCTCCAAGGGCCTGAGAAGAGCTGGCTCCCTGTTTTTGAAGTCCGAGGGACAAAAGGACTTCACCCCCAGGTACCCTGAACTCTACTGAGAGAGTTCTGTCCTTCCTGGAGTGTGTGGCCCATGTGTGGTGCCTCTGGAAGTTGTACCTGTGTTGGGGAGCTGGAAACCAAGCTTTTTAAGACTTTCTGCAGGTTTTGTCGCACCGCTTGCTTGCCGAGTGCATCCCCGACAGTGCGACAAAATTCAAGCCGCTACGAATGCCGGGATCATCGCAGCACCTTTTGCCGCTGCCAGAGCCATCGCATCCTTCATTTGTGGGACGCACCAAATCGGTGCGGGAAGACTACCATCGCACCGATTGACGTCGCAAAGCCTGTCGTCGCTGGGTGAGATCGCCGCACTGCTTGCTTGCGGACCGCATCACGTCGCTACGAGTGTCATCGCAGAAAACATTGCATCGAGGAGCTGTGAGAGAAAGATCACCGCTGGTCCGCACATCGTCGCCCCGGAGATTGACGCAACTCCAAAGATCATCGCATCGTGCCTTTGCGAGAGAAAATTGTCTATGGAACCTACGCACCGGAATCCATACAAGTCCGCCTTCCTCCCCATACAGACCAGATTTGTCGCAACACACCCGCTGCTGCAGAGGGGTTGTTGCATCGCCTCCCCAGGGTCTCAGGAGCAACGCTTCGCTTGTTTTCGACTGCACCAGCTTCTGCTTTGGAACTTTGTCTCATTTAAAAGGTACTGTTGGCTAAACGTGACACAACTGTGAACTTTTCACGCAACTGTGGATTATTTTATCGCAACCTTAAGAACTCTTTTGCAACCATATTCTTGAACTGTGTTTGTTGGATTTCTGTTGTTTTGGTCTTGTGTAGTTTAGATTGAATACCTTTATTTTTCTAAACTGTTGTGGAGTCAGTTTGTGGTGTTTTCACTGTGTTACTGTGAGTGTTGGTACAAATACTTTACGCATTGCTTTTGGATAAGCCTGACTGCTTGTGCCAAGCTACCAAGGGGGTGAGTAGAGGTTATCTAAAGAGTGTTTCCTCCTTACCCTGACTAGATGCAAGGGTCCGTATTTAGACAGTGGTACCTACCTCTGCCAACTAGAGACCCCCAGTTCTAACAGGCTCCATACGAACAATAGCCTGAAACGGGTGCATACATTGAATGAGAATAGACTCATAGAAGTTTAAATCTATCAATTCTGGAGGAATAGCAACTAACTCTGAATTATTATACACAGTTCTAGCGGGAATTTTATTCTCATCTAATTAGTTATGACAATACTTACAAATACACTGATCAGAACTCAAATCAAAACAATTCTCTACCAACAAATAAGATGAAAATTCCTTCCACTTATCAATATTTTCTTTTTCACTTTTTAAATACAGATCAACATTCCTAGTCTGATTTTTATAGTGAGTTCGCCGACAACAAATACAAGAAAAATGTAGCCTTTCACCTGAAATCACCTTAAACTTTGTAATTTCATTTTCAAAATTTTTTGTACAACTATATTCAACATTCTCTACAACATTTGCTTCTATTAATGTCTGAGTATCTTCACTCTCTTCCTCAGGACCAAAGTAACAAAACTCAATATCATCACAAACCTTTTTCACATCTGATACTGACCCACACAAAAGAACATTGTTCAACTAATTTAACTTTAGCACTGGACTTTTTGCATAATACAATCTTCCACTAACTTCTGCATTTGAGTATAATGTACTGCCAACATCCTGAAAAGGCGAAAAACACGTTGACATACTTTCCTAGAAAGACAAGCCAGAGAATGACCTTGCAAACCAGTATGTTTTCTCACTTTGAAAGGGTCTAGTGCTTGCAACACCTTAATCTTTTGTTTAACTGTTTAACACTTTTTTTACAATATGCTTGTGAGAAATTCCGTAATATATCAATAGATTCTTGTCGTACACTACAAATAGTACAACAATCCCAAGTGTACACTGGGGCTTTAGTACGTCTGCCTAGAACTTCATCAGCTATCACTTTTCTGCATTTCTAGGAACCATTCACTCTTTGTTAATTGGACAACCATTTCTAACCTTATAAGCTCGACCACTGGTGTCAACTGCATGCAACAAATCATTGGTCTGTAAATCACTCTCTTCATTAAAAAAAGGCACAAAATTTGAACTGTATTTCCATTGCCTTAAGAAAATATCACAAAAATGACTTTTGTTAATTACTCTTTTCCTCTTACTTTTGGCCTTCATTAAATGGATTACTTTATCCAGTGATCAAATTCTATTTAATACTAAAATAAATAGTTTCCTCTTTACTTCAAAAGCCTTTTCAACAATGGATTCGATATGCTTCTTCTTTTTATAAAATGCTGTTCTCTTTCTCTATTTCTCTGTATGTTTCATCAAATTATGGACTACTCTGTTGTAAAATATTTTTTGCGGATTTCTTTATATTGATTTTCTCTTCTTTTACTATACGTTGTATCCTTTGCATATACATTGCCTTTTTTTCCTTTCCTATTCTTTGCACTTTTTTTTGTGCTTGGAACATTTTCACTGCTATGCACATTTCCTTTTTTTCTGAATCTAGTAATATCTTTTTTTAAGTCCTTTGTGGTCTTACCAGAACTTTTTCTCTTTTTAGCCACATTATATTGGTCTTCCAATACTTGTGTTTGAGTTTTTTTCAAGTAAGTATCCTTCTTCTGACCTTTTCTTCTTCTTTCTTTCTCTGGCATGATAACTTTTTTTAATGATGATAAACAGTATCTGCAAAAAATTATCATCAATAAATATTTATTAATAACTTTAAAATTATACTTTTTTATTACTATACAAACACATTCCATATAAATTCTGACTGAGAAATTGTAGGCCTGAAGCACAAATGTGAAGGTGGTGGGAGCTGTACATACATAGGACATAGCAGTTTGAAGCACTCCATAACACTAAAACCTGAAGCACTGTATGAGTACATGCATAATAACTAAATGATCGCAATACTGTAAGGAGAGACACTGAGTGATTTCATAATTGGTTCACTTTTGCTTTAGTAAATAGATTACTACATGGTACAAAAACAGTCACTATGGGTTTGCAACAGTAAAGATTTGGAGTTGAGAGTAGTGCAGGGGTGTTTGTGTAGTGTAGGGGGTCATTGTGGGGTACTGTTCTTGGGTAGTGCAGTGGTGTTTGGGTAGTGTAGGAGGTCATGCTGGGTAGATTTAAGGTTTAGGGTAGTGTAATTGTATTTGAGTAGTGTAGGGGTTGTGCTGGGGTAGTGTTTTAGGGTTTAGGGTAGTACACTAGTGAATGGGTAGAGTAGGTGGTCGTACTGGCGGTAGATTTAGGGTTTAGGGTAGTGTACTGTTCTTTGTGCAGTGTAGGAGGTTGTGCTGGGGTAGATTTAAGATTTGGGGTAGTGTAATAGTGTTTGAGTAGTGTAGGGGTTTGTGCTGGGGTAGTGTTTTAGGGTTTAGGGTAGTACACTAGTGAATGGATAGAGTAGGTGGTCGTACTGGGGTAGATTTAGGGTTTACGGTAGTGTACTGTTCCTTGTGTAGTGAGGGGGTCATGCTGGGGTACTGTTCTAGGATAGTGTAGTGGTGTTTGGGTAGTGTAGGAGGTCGTGCAGGGGTAGATTTAAGGTTTAGGGTAGTTTGATGGTGTTTGGGTGGTGTAGGGGGTCGTGCTGGGTAGTGTTTTAGTGTTTAGGGTACTACAGTAGTGTTTATTTAGTGTAGGGGGTCGTACTAGGGATAGATTTAGAGTTGAGGATAGTGCACTGGTGTTTGTGTAGTGTAGAGAGTCGTGGTGTGCTAGTGTATTATGGTAGTGCACTAGTGTTTAGGTAGTGTAGGGGTCATGCTGGGGTAGATTTAAGGTTTAGAGTAGTGCAATGGTGTTTGAGTAGTGTATAAGTATGGCCGAATTTTGAGAATCTGGCGTTCGCGAATTTGCGTATTTGCGAACTCGCAATCCGCAAAATCCGCGAATTCTCGCGAATTTGCGGATTTTTTTTTTGGGTTCGCAAGGTTTTCTGCCAGTTCACGAGTGTTTTGTACCAGTTCGCAATTGCGAACTTACTTGTCGGCTCGCAACGGTCGCGACTATGTTGTTTCTACGTCTGGTTCATCATCACAGGTTCCCAGCACCATCTGTTTCACCACTGCCACCCTCTGTTTCACCCATGCCACCCTCTGGTACATCAATGCCACCCTCTGGTTCATCATCACTGTAGATTATGGGGGGAAAAGCAAGCAACTGACATGAATTAATTTGGGGTTGGTTTATTAATGTGTCACTCTTTTAAAATTCCAGTCTGGCACCTGCTACCTTATCTGTAATTTGCTTTATGTTGCACTGCAAATTTTTTTCCAGGACCTTTGTCGCCTACTTGTAGCTATTCAATGAGCCTGCTGTGAGGGTCAGAGCAGGGTCATACAATTGTTGCAACTAGCAACTGAACTCTGGAGGGGCCCCAGTCAGGAAGCACTACAGGGAATGGTTACTGATGATGAGTTTGAACTTTTGCACCTGCTGATTGCTTTCGGTTTTGCAAAACTCGTTTTTCTGCAATTTCGCGGGATTCGCGGGGCTCGAACTTGCGCGAGATCGAATTCGGAAGCTGCGAATATGTGCGAATATGCGATTTGTTTTTTTGCAGCGTGTTAGTTCGCAAGGTTTTGTGCGTTTTAGCGAGCCGCTTGTAGCGCAACAGCGCGGAGTTACCCTTGCGTCCGTTCACGGACGCGGCCCTCTTGTTTGCATGACGTATTTCCGTTTTCGGGCGCGATGTATAATCTCGCAAAGTGTGCGGCTCGCTAGTACAATTTTGCGTGTGATCGCGAGGAAAATCTCGCCGAACTTACCCACGCGGTCGTGAACGGGCGCGGCCATCTTGTTTCTCATTCATTGCTATGGTTCTGGGCATGCTTTTTGTATACTCTCTAAATCTCTGCCATCCTTTGCTTGTTTGAAGTTTTTTATATCTATTTTACTTATTATCTATCCCTCTATTTTTCTAGCCCTATATTTTTGTGTTTTCTGCTACTTTTGGTTAATTTTAAACTACTTTTTTAAACTCTTTTCTTTTCTTCTCTTCCCTATTCTATTTTCTTTATTATTTAGCTTCCTTTCTGCCCAGACCATGGTAAAGAGAGCCGGGAAGCATCCCGAGAAGGGGAAGGGTCCCGCACCCCGTGCCCGGCTCCCGTGTGGGCGTTTGAGGGGGGAGCAGGTCGCACCCCGGGGGATCTTCAGCCCGGAGGAGGTGGCCGCACTAATTTTTTATGTTCAGCGCCGCCTCCCCAGGACCATCATGGCAGGCGGCAAGATCGGTAGTGGGTACGGGATCCGGGAGCGCTGGAAGCAGTGGGAGAAGGTGTGCCGGGCCATGTACCACCACTCTCGGGTCCAGCGCACCTACAACCAGGCCACCCACCGCTGGATGGATGTCCTGGACCTTGAACGCGATCTGCTCGACCTGCTTGGCCTTAAGATCCCCGGGCTTGGTGAGTAGTAATAGCTATTTCTTTACTACTCTGTTTTCTCCTGCTCTGTGTGTTATTATATTGCAAATTTTTGTTTTTTACCAAGAGCAATAATGCTGCTGATTACATTGTAGGTAAATTATATTTCCAAATCTTCTGTGCATTTCAGGTGCACTGCTCTCCTTCTCAGTAGTGTTGCTACTATGCTTATTTGTTTTCGATTTTGTTTTCATTTCATTGGCCTGTGAAATTATGTATGAGTGTAGTTTAGAGAGCTGCGTAATGCTAGACACTAAGGTTCAGATTTTTAATTACCGGCGCATCCCTAAAAAGTAGCAGGGATGCGCCAGTAATTGTGCGCCACGCCACCACCACCCATGGTGCGCCGTATTTACAATGAGGCGCACCATGGGCCCAAAACGTCACCAAAGCGTTACACATCTGTGCCGTAAAGGCGGTGCATTGCTGGAGTTGCGTCGCAACGATGGCGCAGCTCCATCAATGCTCTGGGGTGCCCTATCTCCCCAATGCTGCGTCAAGCCGTACGTCTGCTTCAAGCAGGCGCAAGGTTTGAGTCACACATCATTGTCCTTAATGTGACTGATTGAAATCTTGTAGATTTCCCACAGCCACTTTTAGGATGTGTTCCTGCGCAGGAACGCCCTCCCTTGCGCCGGAACGCCCCCTGATGGTGCAGGGCTTTACAACATGATGCATCTCCCATATGCGTCACGTTGTTAATATACGCCGCACCATTGCGCCTCTTTTGTTCTGCCGCTGGGTCACAAAAGTCATGCAACAATGGAGCAAAAGAGCCGCAAGGGGCTTCTAAATCAGCCCCTACAGACTCAAGTCCAGTCCTTCCGTTGTACACATGGCGATAAGACGAAATAGTGGTGGTGGATTGATAGTTTGAGTATTTTAATGACTGGTTAATGTAGTAGGAAACTTTAGTGTTGTCGATGAGTCAGAGTCAGAGTCAAATACACTTTATTCAATTAATTTAAAATCATAAAAGTATGCTATACATCCATTTCTGATCACAAAAAAAGAAAAAATTATAAAATTCTTTAAAAACAGTAATTCATTATGTACAAATCTTCAGTGGTGACCAAGATTACTATACAAAAATTTTATACAACTACATAATTTTTAGAATCACTGTAGATTGTTCAGATTTATCAAAAGATTTACATAGTTTGTACAATGAATTTACTACAAGTCTATTTACAATTCTATTTACAGTTCTATTTAGTGTTGTCGCTGATCTGCAATCACAATGGACTTTGTCTGTCACTTCGCGTGCTGCGGACTGCTGCCTGCCAATCCTAGGCAAACCTTTTTAGTACTTTGTTTAGTGAGTTACATAAGAACTTTCCAAGTCGACGGTCCGCAAATCAAGCAATACTAATAACGTAGTAGACCACATGAGATCGGTCAATATATCCCGTGGAATAGTTGTCTATTTGCTATTTCGCCAAAATATTTTGTTATTGTTGTTTTGAAATGTTTGATTTGGTTGACACATATCATCCATGTTTTCTGGTCTTTCTTCTTTCATGTTGTAAATCAGCTCCCCCCAGGGGCAAGAGGACACAGGAGGAGGACGAGGGTGCTGTTCAACAGGATGCAGACGAGGATCGGGCAGGCGAGGGCTCCTTTGCTGGCCCCAGTAAGTTTTTATTTTAATATAGAGTACCTATTTTCCCAGCGTTCCTCATTCGATTTTTTCTAAATCGTCTTTGATCTTCTTGTAGACTGGATCTAAATTCTTATCCTGCCTCGACTATGACTCCCTGTGGTATTACTAGATTATTCTTATTAGTGTGTCTGTGTAGCAAACTAATATTGCACATTTGGCAATTCCATTGGACTCCCATTCTAGTCAGCAATAGCTCTATGCACTGAGTGCAGTCCTCTGGGATTGTCCATAATGTCTTTTCAAGTCTTCTAAATGTTTATGCTTTGACAATTGCCAACAATAAAAAGGTGAATGACCACCAAGAAAGAATAAGATACTACTTTACTTTTGGTTTGGATAGGAGGACAATCCATTCTACTACTGTTGCAGGGACTAATCTGCACAAACAGAACTATGGACACTGAATAATGCATTGCTTAGCTTATCAATTATAATAGGCGCTGTTAGACTTTCCACATACCTCAGTGATAACAGACTTTGTAGTTCAACCGCCAATCTCCTTACTGACTAGTTAGTGTGGCAGAGTCATTCAGCTCCCAAAGTCACCGATGATTGATCCCCAATGATGATTAGATTATCCAACGCAGGACAAGCTCATGCTTGCAAAAATTCCAAAACCTTTAGCTCATCCACTCTAGTCTGGAGGACCAAAAACCCCAGAGTCAATTTAGGTTTAAAAGCTTTATTAAAAGTAAACACATTTATTAAAATCAAGTTTGTCATAAAACTAAACGTTTAACTGAAAATGGAAAAGTGCTTAGTGCTGACGATAAATTGGACACAGTTCTTGTGGTCGAGCTGAGCTCTCACCTGGTTTGAACTTGATCCTGCTCGTGTTCTTAGAAGTCAAGCTTCTGTCTGTTAGGAGAAAAAGTGGTGCGTGTTAAAAATAAAAAGCAAGCATTCATCAGTTGTGCCAAAAAGTGCAGCAAGACAACAGCCTTCCCTGGAAAAAGGGACATTTTTACTTTAGAGTAGACAGTCACAAATGATTACATTGTTTTCTGTTTTTTTTCACATTTCTTTATTCCTCCTAGACCAAATATTATATAGTAGTGAGTGGTGTATTCTAACATTCTTAAATGTACTTTGTAGGTGGAACATCTGGTGGCGGGGCCAGCGCGGAGGTGGTGGAATTGGACGAGGGTAACAATTCTGGGGAGGAGGCGATGCAAGTGCCGGACGACACCAATGTGCCTGTGAGGGTTCACACGGTGGTGGCGGGCAGAGGTAAGCTATATATTCCTTACTTATTGAGATTGAAGACTTCAGAGTGTGCTTTCTGCACAGGTGTATTATAAATCAACCAGGTAATAGCCTCCTCTAAATGTACTTCGACTTAGCTGTGAAGTTTTAGGCAAGAAGAATTCCAATCAGATCTGAGATGAACGTGATGGATGGGATGAACGAAAAGTGAAAGAAGGGTGTAAGTAAGTGTGGAAGGATGAGAAATTTAATGATGACTGGCAAAGAAGAATGATATGTGTTTGCTTGGTCCCCGAGGTGGCTGGGTAGGAAAGAATATGGTATGGTGCATGGCTGGGTGACTAATGAAGCTAGGATGGGTGGAAGGAGAACAGCCTTGGGGGGTGAAACAGAAACTGTATGTGTGCATATACTTTGGATGGATGAATGCCTGGATCATGGTACTATCTGACTCTTAGGTAGCATATGTGTATCTAGAGAGAGTAGACGGTCACTGGATGAACTAAGTGTTACTTTGAAGAGCATGTAACACCGCACCCGCATGTCCGTTCCAGGCAAAGGCAAGGAAAAGAAGTTGTAATTTTGACCAAATACTACCATGAATAGTAGCAGTAGTTTGTATTGCAACTGCAAGCACAGCATATATCCGGTTATTACGGTGGACACTCCCTACCTCTCTTAATAACTTTAGTTTAGTAATAGTACGTCATTCATGTGTGGGTGTATCACTGTTCACTCAATAATAAGCAAAGCACCTAAAGTCATCCCATATGTAATCAAATACATCCCATGTGAAGTGATAGATAATCAGATTATTTAGCTTCTTCATTTTCCTTTTCTAGTACTCATTTGCACTGTAGGGTGAAAGCTAAATAAATTAAACAGTAGCCCTTTTAACAGAGTATTCTCAGTGCCACCCGTAATAGAAAAGTAAGAGCTTCACCCCCTGCATGTACTGGACCGGTACAGTAACGCAAGTCTGTCTCACTCATCATGGTGTGCGTCTGTTTTTCTCGGGTGCAAGTTCACTGCGCTGGCATTATGCCGGCTTGCATAAGATAACGTACCAATTTTCCTAAACAAGAGAGAAGAAGAAGAATAGGACTGGTGTACTGTCATAGTCGACTATAATGGAAGTCCATAGTGCTCGTAGAATTTGTTCCTTAAACTCCCACTAATGTTAGAGCAAGGATGAAGAAGTGGGAGGTTAGATAGATACTGTCCTCAATAGTTATGTACTGTGCTTTCAATTTGCTACTTGTACTGTGACACTACTTTCTGCTCAATCATTTTGTGTTAATCTTAAGGAGCATTGGTTACAGACTATGTCTTTGTTTCTTCATATAGTTGCTCCTTCCAAATCAAACAGACCATCAAGGAGGGAGCTGGCTCGAATGGCCCGGCAACGGAGGCTGGATGCCACTGTCGCCGAATATCGGCGGCTGGTGGCCCTGGAGGAGGAGGACACGCAGTCTACCGGTACAACATCCACTGGGACAGCTGCATCCTCCTCCGTGCCCCCACGGGCTGCCAGCCAGCGCAGTGCTCCAGCGGTACGGAGCCGGGCTACCAAAGCCAACCGCCACCGCCGAGCAGCAAAGACAGCAGCTGCCCCCCACAGGAGTTGCAAGGCACGCCAGCGCCGCTTATGCCTCAGAGTGTCCTACCTGGAGTAGGAGGTCCTAACCTTTAAGAACTTGGTGGAGGGCCTCCGCTTCGACCATGCCACCCTCCGCAAGGAGTATGATGCCCTGGCCGCTAAGGTCAACAGCACCCTGCCGTAGTGTCCCTTGCCCCTTTTTTAGAGACTTTTGGGGGGTGGGAATTGGGAGTTGGGTTGTTTTTGGGACTTTTGAAGGACAATTGTTGGGGTTAGGGAGGGTCTTGCAGGAGATTATTTTGTTAGGGCTACAAAAATATACTTTTTGAAACTTTATCTGACCATACCTGTTTTTTAATGCTTTTGAGTCTGGTGGGTGGGGGTTTAACAGTAAGTTTGTTTTCCTGGAGAGTCCTAGGACTTTAGTAGTACTACCGTCAATCTCTGGTCTCTCCTAATACTCCATTATACTACCTCCCACCAAACGCTTATCTTACCAGTAATTTGTGTTTGAAAGTAGGGCTAGGCCCAGGGCTGGCTCCACGGGAAATGGCGATTAAGGTTGGCAATCCTGGGTGGATGAAATGTCCTCATTGCGGTTGTACTAGTGGTGTGATACAGTGGCAGTTGCATGCCTATGGAAAAAAAGAAAATAAAACCTGGTTTGTCCTTACTGTAGCATTACAACGGTACGATAAAGAATATAGCAGGTGACAGTACACTAGAACAGTGCCACAATGTAGCCTAACAAATGGTAAAGTATTGAAAGTATAACTAGTACTTGCGTTGAATTTCTTTGACATTGGCTACTACTACAAGAAATAGTACTGAAGCTGAGTAAGTCTAGAATATATCCTCGGATTCCTTCACCAGCCTGTTGCTATGACCTTATCCTCCCCAGCAAGTGTGTGGAATTATTGATGTCATTTAGTCACACATCAATCAAAACCACACAGCCCGGGGGAAGAGGGTTAGAGCTTGTAAAATGGATGGGAACGGGGGTTTCTTTTTGGGTAGGTTTTGTAGAGAGAAGAAAAAAAAAGCACAACATGGACAAACAATAATTGAAGATAAAGAAATCTTTGGGTACACAGCTAACCATAAATCTTTTAAGTGACATAAAGGAAGTGCATGCACTACTGCATGCATTGTTACTGAAAAGTAAGTAGTACTTTCGACAACCGTGAATGACAGAATGGGACAGTACAGGGCTGCAGCGTTTTCACTTGCCTATCTCTGCACTCAGAGAAACACTTCTTTCATTAAATTAGGTTTAAAAAATAGCCGAAGTAAAACCTATAGAATGGCTGTAGGGATCAATTTAGAAGCAGAGAGAGATCCAAGAAATGCAGTCACACTCATAGAAGAAAACAATGGATACTGTATCTGTATGTTGTTGTAGTTGTCCTGTTGAATTTGGTAAGTAAGTAGCACGCATCAAACAATTCCTCTTATTAGCGGCACTCCTCCATTCCATCTGACGCTCCGTCCATCAATGTTGGTGACCAGAAGACACCCTGTCCACTGCCTGCCTAGCGGATGCTGAATTGCGGCTCGCTAATGTGAAGCCTGACTTCATCCTTTTTTTCCCATTGCACAGGCTGAAACCCGGCCTGTAATTATTGATGGAAAAACAGGAAGTGATTTTAGAACCCCACTGACAAATAAATATAAGGTATGTACGCTGTGTAGTGCAAAAAGTCACACTTTGAGTTTCCTAATAGACAGTACAAGATTTTTGAAAGTGCGTACTCTGTCTGAGTCTCCTTTTGAAGGATAAATAAGTATGGGCAAATTAATTTAGCGGATCTTTCCCCTCAAGCTAGGTGTACTGTAAACTGTGTTTTAGAACAAAATTAGACCTTCCCAGCAGTACTCCCATCCAGACCCTTACTAAAGCCAGTCGCAAAAATGTAGAAGACCCCCAATCAGATCTCAAAAAATGAGGCCTAGTAGAAAACTGGTGACAAAACGTACTTTGAAAGTAAAAGTATGCCCAAATACCCCCTTACCCACCGTGGATTGTATTAAAACCACTTGCAAGCAAGCAAAAGTATCCATACCCAGCATCGCTCCAAGACTCGCAAACCCCCCACCCAAACACATGCAATACAAATACTGCTAACCCTAACAAGCCCTAAGTTAAGAATAGTGGCAAAGGCTTTCTTTAACTATGCCAAATTCCCCCTTTCCCACCATGGATTTTCATCAAATCACTTGCAACCAAAATTACACATTCCCACGAGTGCTCTAAGACCCCAGAACTCAGTTGCAAAAATCTAGAGCACCCCGAAACACATGCAATCCTGCTGCTAGGGCTAACCCTAACGAACTCTAAGTTACAAAAAGTGCCAAAAGGCTTTTCCTTATGGATTTTGTCCAAACCACTTCTATCTGGTATTAGACCTTCCCAGCAATGCCCCAAGACCCGCCAACCCACCCGCAAAAAAGCACAACACCCCCAAACAGTCAAAAAGGAAAATCTCATACTTACAATATTTATCGACCTTCGGTCCAAACGTGCTGTGCAGCTAGGTCATAACTCCCGTTTTCCACCACGGATTTCCTGAAAAGCAAATGCAATCAAAATAATACTGTCCCAGCAGTGCTCCCAGACCCCAAAACTCACGCACAAACACCCGAACCCCCCAAATAGCACCTCAAAGGCAAGCAACTCAGCAAAAACGCAAAAAAAAATGTAGCCTCCGATTTGGCCCATACCACTTTTATCCGGTATTAGAGCTTCCCAGCAATGGCCCCAGAGCCGTCAACCCAGGCGAAAACTAGTAGAAGACCCCCAAACAGCCAAAAAGCAAAAGTTCAAAAGTGGGGACCTAGTGATTTTCTTTGCAATTTCCAAAAATGGGGACAGTCATTTTTTTGCCAATTTCTAAAATCACTCAGCGCATTGTCTGCAGCTAGGTCCTAACTCCCCTCTGCCACCACGGATTTGCTTCAAACCTCTTGCAATCTAAAGTATCCATAGCCAGCAGTGCTCCCAGACCCCGAAACCCACCCACAAACAGCAGGAAGCCCCCCAAACAGGCCCCCGAAAACGCTACAGTGAGCAAAATGACAGAAATAGCACAACAAAAATTCTTCATGGATTTTGTACAAACCACTTCTATCCGGTATTAGACCTTCCCAGCAATGCCCCAAGACCCGCCAACCCACCCGCAAAAAAGCACAACACCCCCAAACAGCCAAAAAGGAAAATCTCATTCAATTTTTCTCGGCCTTCGGTCCAAACGCGCTGTGCAGCTAGGTCATAACTCCCGTTTTCCACCACGGATTTCCTGAAAAGCAAATGCAATCAAAATTAGACTGTCCCAGCAGTGCTCCCAGACCCCAAAACTCACCCACAAACACCCGGAACCCCCCCAAAGAGCACCTCAAAGGCAAGCAACTCAGCAAAAACAAAAAAAAATGTCGCCTCCGATTTGGCCCAAACCACTTTTATCCGGTATTAGAGCTTCCCAACAATGGCCCCAGAGCTGTCAACTCAGGCAAAAACTAGTAGAAGACCCCCAAACAGCCAAAAAGCAAAAGTACAAAAATGGGGAAAGTCATTTTTTTGGCAATTTCCAAAATCACTCCGCGTGTGCTCTGCAGCTAGGCCCTAACTCCCCTCTGCCACCGTGGATTTGCTTCAAACCTCTTGCAATCTAAAGTATCCATAGCCAGCAGTGCTCCCAGACTCCGAAGCCCACCCACAAACAGCAGGAAGCCCCCCAAACAGGCCCCTGAAAACGCTACAGTGAGCAAAATGACAGAAATAGCACAAAAAAATTAGCATGGATTTTATCCAAACCACTTCTATCCGGTATTAGACCTTCCCAGCAATGCCCCGAGACCCGCCAACCCACCCGCAAAAAAGCACAACACCCCCAAACAGCCAAAAAGGAAAATCTCATACTTACAATATTTCTCGGCCTTCGGTCCAAACGCGCTGTGCAGCTAGGTCATAACTCCTGTTTTCCACACGGATTTCCTGAAAAGCAAATGCAATCAAAATTAGACTGTCCCAGCAGTGCTCCCAGACCCCAAAACTCATGTACAAACACCCGGAACGCCCCAAAGAGCACCTCAAAGGCAAGCAACTCAGCAAAAACGCAAAAAAAAATTTCGCCTCCGATTTGGCCCAAACCACTTTTATCCGGTATTAGAGCTTCCCAGCAATGGCCCCAGAGCCGTCAACCCAGGCGAAAACTAGTAGAAGACCCCCAAACAGCCAAAAAGCAAAAGTTCAAAAATGGGGACAGTCATTTTTTTGCCAATTTCTAAAATCACTCAGCGCATTGTCTGCAGCTAGGCCCTAACTCCCCTCTGCCACCATGGATTTGCTTCAAACCTCTTGCAATCTAAAGTATCCATAGCCATCAGTGCTCCCAGACCCCGAAACCCACCCACAAACAGCAGGAAGCCCCCCAAACAGGCCCCCGAAAACGCTACATTGAGCAAAATGTCAGAAATAGCAAAAAAAAATTCTGCATGGATTTTGTACAAACCACTTCTATCCGGTATTAGACCTTCCCAGCAATGCCCCAAGACCTGCCAACCCACCCGCAAAAAAGCACAACACCCCCAAACAGCCAAAAAGGAAAATCTCATACTTACAATATTTCTCGGCCTTCGGTCCAAACGCGCTGTGCAGCTAGGTCATAACTCCCGTTTTCCACCACGGATTTCCTTAAAAGCAAATGCAATCAAAATTAGACTGTCCCAGCAGTGCTCCCAGACCCCAAAACTCACGCACAAACACCCGGAACCTCCCCAAAGAGCACCTGAAAGGCAAGCAACTCAGCAAAAACGCAAATAAAATTTCGCCTCCGATTTGGTCAAACCACTTGTATCCAGTATTAGAGCTTCCCAGCAATGGCCCCAGAGCCGTCAACTCACCCGCAAAGAAGTAGAACACCCCCACAAGTGCAGAGTCTTTCTTCATTGGGCGTAATCCAGCCCTCTGCTTTGAGGGAAATAGGAGTCTGGAGGAGGAGGATAGAGGAGCATGTTCTTGTGAACTTGTGAACCTGAGGAATGCAGACTGCGGCACCTTCAAATCAATAAGCAAACAAGTGAAGACAGTTCTGCTGATGGGCTTGTTTTTGTTATTAGGTGATTAAAGTTTGAATTATATTAACTGTGCACAACAAAAAAAGACAGACACACAGGAATAAAAGTTATTGATTCTTTGTCTCATTTTCAGGGCTCGGTGTCAGTGAATAAGAATAAGGCTTCATCATCATACTCTGCGAATTCAGGCAGGGTGAGGTCAGTGTCACCTAACAGAGAAGAAATTCCCTCATCTACGTTGCTGTCCACCTCGTCTTCATCCGGCGTGCTTTCTCGTACTTTGTAATCTGGTGGTATGAGGTGCTGATTCATCTTGATCATTGCTAACCTCTCCACATTTTTGGGCGAGAGGCGGCTCCGTTTGGAAGTTACAATGCCACCAGCAGCACTGAAAACACGTTCAGAAGACACGCTTGTGAGTGGGCAAGACAAGTAGTTTATAGCCAGGTTGGAGAGCTGTGCCCACAATTCTTTTTTACCATGCCAGTACGCCAATGGGTCAGCATTAACATAGACCTCTGTTGAGTCATTCAGGTAGTCCTGCACCATCGACTCAAAGTCCTCCGAGGTTCCTCCACTTTGCTTACTTTTTGCTGTGACCTTTTGAGAACCAAACCCAAGCCGAGTTAGCCAATCCTCTTCTGCATCCAATGTTACTGTTGTGTCTGGTGCAGATGATCCGGTTGCCGGTGTCTTTAACGGCTGAGAGGTCACTTGTGCCACAGCCACAGGTGCAGAAGTGGATTATTTTGACTTGGGATGGCCTGCTGATGCTGATGTACTGCCTTATCCCTCAATTTGCTGCCGTTCTCTTTCAAACCTCTTGGCTGACAAGGCTAGCCAACGTTTGTACTTTGTAACATCTTGATCACCAAAAGGAAAGAATGCTTGGCCTGCCAGCGCCTTTTTGTAGCGTGGATCCAGAATAGTAGCACAAATGCAAAGCTGTTCTGAGTGGATCATTTTAAGACGTTCATCACCAAGTAGGCGCTCTAATAATTTCTCCGCCAAAAGAAAAGCGTCTTTCTTTTCTTCATCTTTTTCAAACATAGAAGACACCGCCTTCAGTTGGAGCTCCAGCATGCGCAACAATGGGATAGCTTTTCCCAAATTACAGTCCTCCTTGCTGACTGAACGCGTGAAGACCTCAAAAGGACGAAGCATGTCTGTCAGGCTTTTAACTAGGTTCCATTGCGCTGCATCTAGCCTCAGGTCCTTCTGAGCTGGACCCACTGTTAAGAAATAGTGATCGAGTACCGTATACTGCTCATACAGACTCTCAAGCATGTAGAAGGTTGAGTTCCAACGTGTTGCCACCTCCTGGATGAGTCCTTTCACTGGCATTCGACGTTCATGTAGCAGGCTCCTCAGATGCTTCCGGGCCTTAAAATAATGGCTGAAATGGTTGCACATTCTTCGGCAGGTGGCCACTAACTCGCACGCTGGACTGTCTTCATCACTCAAGAATTTTTTAACAACCAGGTTTATACAGTGCGCCAAACACGGCACTCGGAAATACTCACCCAGCTCCATGGCCTTAACTACATTGGCGCCATTATCCGTGGAAACATAACCAATCTGGCATTTTTTTGGGGACAGCCAGTGAAAGACCTTTGTGTTAAACTCATCCAAAATGTTTTCTGCTGTGTGACGTTTCTCCAAGCCAAATATGGCTAGTGTTGCATGTTTCCGAGCAGCTTTAAAAACTTGGTCCGGGTCAACACCTGCATTTAGCTTTGCTTTAACCCCTGAAAAATAGACCCAGTGTGCAGTGATGCACATGTAATAAGCGCCTGCGCCACTGGTCCACATGTCTGTTGTCAGATGTATAGTGTGAACAGCACTCTTCTGCAAAGCTGCCCCAATCACCTCCAGCACATCTTCATGTAGTGCTGGAACCGCAACTCTGGCAAAATAGAACTGGCTAGGAACCTTCCATTTAGGGCAGAGCACTGCCACTAATTCTAGAAAACCAACCCCTTCTACAAAAGAAAAAGGTAGAAGGTCCAGAGCTAGCATTTTATTCAGCTTAGTGTTATACAGACGCGTCAGTGGGTGGTTGCATTCATATGGCGCTTCTGTAAACATCTTGGTTCTAATGTTGCCCTGAACCATGCATTTACGGGATGATGATGATTTCTTCGACCCAGTTACGCTCGCTGATGAACTTTTTCGCATTGGTGTCTCACTCTCTCCCACACTCTTAGTGTGGCTCACATGGGGTGTGCTGCTGACATGGGTACTGGGTGTAAGTGAAGTGTTTGACACGTCTTCTTCCTCCTCGTCATCATCAGATGAAACATCAACGTTTTTTTGACTTGCAATTCGGGCTTCCTTGATCTCCTTTAGGTGCGCAAACCATTGGACAGCGTGCTGTCTCTCAAGATGACCCCTCTGGCCTCCGGTACCATAGTTGGTACCAAACTTACCACGACTAACTGTATGCTTACAAATGCTACAAATGGCGAGGTTTTCCTTTTTTGGGCAAACACTAAAGAAGTCCCAAACTGCGGACTTCAAATGTCTTTGGGGGCCGGAGGAGGTGGCGATACTGGTGGTGGTGGTCCTGCTGCTAATGCCAGATGAAGTGGAGGATGTGGATTGCCGAACTTTAGTACGTTTTGCACTTTCACCACCACTAATTGAGGTCGAGGGGGATGGAGGTCCCTTCTGGCGAGGAAGAAATATGGAAGCGGTACGTGTTGGTGTACTAGTTAACTCCAATGTTTGTGGTGTTTCTTCCATTGCCTCCTAGTCGACAACATCATTACGCTCAGCAGCTTCTCGGGCTAGGGTCAAAATGTCTGTTTGCTGCATGCCCGCTGGGGCTGCAGTGACCTTTATGATGACTGGGTCGTCGTCGTGACAGTCTTCATCAGCAGCAGTATCCGCCACTTCTTGTTGAGCCTCATCACACTCCATAACTAGGAGACGTTGGACGAGCTTCCTTTTACGCTTAACTACCTTTGTCAGATCATTGTGTGCCTCACTCTCAGACGGCAGTGGTGCTGGTTCCCAATTTTGATCCATATCATCAAAAGGAGGTGTGCTTGAAGAAGATATAGACGCCACCCTTGATATTTTCCTTGCTAGGGATGAGGAAGACAATGAATGATCAGGGGGAGTGGCTTCCTCAAATGATACCTCGGCTTGATTGTCGATTTCCTGATGTGCCCCTACTTCTGGAGGAACAACTATTGTGGGCACTTGTGACCCTCCATGCACCTCTGCTTGCGCATCTCCTTGCACTGCCTCTCCTTCCACAAGTACTTGGGCTTGTACTTGCACATGTGGTTGTTGTTGCGGCTGTGGTTGTTCAACACTCGTCAGATGAGTTACAACAACCTGTGTTGATTGAGGGACATTGCTGCTACTTTCTTGCGATGAGCCAACATCACTGGTCGATGGTGATTGAACAACTAGACTAAGATCCTCTGCAGCACTCAAGGGCTTGGACTTAAGTTGGCGTGGTGGTGGTGGTGGCACTGAGCTCAATGGAGCGGGGGTGCTGCTCCCAGCTTGGCCCCCAGCATATCCCGCTGCTGCTGCAGGCGTACTTTTTTTTTACTCCCAAAAAATATGGCGGGCGGCACACCAGTCTCCTTGGTAACTTGCTTCTTCTGCTCCTTATTGGCAACTTTCTTGCTAGAGGAGCTACGGGGAACTTTTTTTGGGGCCATCTTCTTCAAAGTAGGTCAGAACAGCAGGCCGCAGTTGCACGAGTTGCAGAGTTGTCTGTGGCCAGACGTGACGTCGCGTGACATTATGCTGCACACACACACCGCTGCAGGACTTCTTCCTGGCACTGGTGGTTCTCGTGAGTCTTGTGCACCTAAAAGCAATGGAAGACAGAGGAACATCAGTTCAGTTATACACCCCAAAAAATCGAAAATCACAGAAAAATCAGCACAATCCCAAGCCCTCCATGATGTTTAAATTCAAGACACCCCACAGAAAGACTAGGCCCATGCAACACTCACTACCCCTGGGCATAAAGGTTGAAAGCTAGGCAAAATGGTTGCAGACCTAAGAACACTGCCTGCATTCAAAATGGCCAGGGTCTGCCTGTAGCAGCACTCAAAACGGCCCCCACCCACATGGCCTGTCCCCATGAACACCCCAAAAAATCGAAAAACACAGAAAAATCAGCACAATCCCATGCCATCCATCCCCTCCATGATGTTTAAATTCAAGACACCCCACAGAAAGACTAGGCCCATGCAACACTCACTACCCCTGGTGAAAAGGCCACAACAACAGCCCAAAAAAATGAAAATCATAGAAAAATCAGCACAATCCCAAGCCATCCAGGCCCTCCATGATGTTTAAATTCAAGACACCCCACAGAAAGACTAGGCCCATGCAACACTCACTACCCCTGGGCATAAAGGTTGAAAGCTAGGCAAAATGGTTGCAGACCTAAGAACACTGCCTGCATTCAAAAAGGCCAGGGCCTGCCTGTAGCAGCACTCAAAATGAACCCCACCCACATGGCCTGTCCCCATGAACACCCCAAAAAATCGAAAAACACAGACAAATCAGCACAATCCCATGCCATCCATGCCCTCCATGATGTTTAAATTCAAGACACCCCACAGAAAGACTAGGCCCATGCAACACTCACTACCCCTGGTGAAAAGGCCACAACAACAGCTCAAAAAAACGAAAATCACAGAAAAATCAGCACAAACCCAAGCCATCCAGGCCCTCCATGATGTTTTTATTAAAGAGACCCCACAGAAAGACTCAGTCCACCCACCACTGAATACCCCTGGGCAAAAGGCCCCAACAACAGCCCAAAAATCGAAAATTCCAAAATTGTAGTTGCAGCAACTGTAATGCCCCAAACAAACTACTTGTGAAATTTCTAATCCAAAAGTGATCCAAAGAAAATCAAAAATGCCTCAAATCCAAATATCCAGCAGCATCCACAAAACTAATCCTTCCAGGTGAAGAATCCGAATGAAAGTGACCAGCACATGAAGAAAGCACTGGGAGGAGCCTGCTGGACAGGAACAGGAAGTTGGAGACTGTGGGGCACTTTCTTCCTCCCCCCCCCCAAAATGGACTCCTTGCAAAAAAAAGTGCAGGCAAATGTCAACCTGAGAAGTTATTCTGATAAAAATCATCATTTCCAGAAGGTCTATGCTGCTTGCTGGTGGATTTCTTGTGCAGAATTGCAAATTTTGTATTTTGCCAAGTGCAAGATTGTTGCTGCCCGCCGAATCTACGTGTTTGCAATTGCGAACTCCCGCGATACGTGATCACGGCGTACTCGCGTTGACAAACTCTCGCTGTGCAAGGTGGCAAGCCGCGATGACGTAATCGCGGTCGCCAAACTCCCGCGGGATCCCGCAGCAAGATCCAAAATGGCGCAGCACTTGCAAAATATCGAGAAAAACAACTCGGCAAATGCTGAATGACGGTAAGTGAACGCCGCGCTCCGCAAAATTGTATCACCAAGAAAAAAAAATCTGCTGCGTGCGAATTTGCGGATTTTCGGTAAATTCGCGAGCGTTCGCGGATTGCGAATTTACCTAAAATCCGCAAAATCCGCGAGCGGAACGGATTTTCCGCCCATGCTTAGTAGTGTAGTGGGTCAAGCTAGTATAGCGTTTTAGAGTTTACGGTAGTGCAATATTGAATGGGTAATGTAGGGGGTCGTGCTTGGGGTAGATTTAGAGTTCTAGGTAGTGCAGTGGTGTTTGTGTAGTGTAGGAGGTAATGCTGGAGTAAATTTAAGGTTTAGAGTACTGTAATGGTGTTTGGGTAGTGTCGGAGTTGTGCTGGGGTAGTGTTTTCGGGTTTAGGGTAGTGCACTGGTGAATGGGTAATGTAGGTGGTCGTACTGGAGGTAGATTTAGGGTTTAGGCTAGTGCATTGGTCTTTGTGTAGTGTAGGGGGTCATGCTGGGGTAGTGTTCTACGATAATGCAGTGGTGTTTGGGTACTGTAGGAGGTCGTGCTGGGGTAGATTTAAGGTTTAGGGTAGTGCAATGGTGTTTGGGTAGTGTAGGGGGTCCTGCTGGGTAGTGTTTCAGTGTTTAGGGTAGTACAGTAGTGTTTATGTAGTGTAGGGGGTCGTACTAGGAGTAGATTTAGAGTTTAGGATAGTGCATTGGTGTTTGTGTAGTGTAGAGGGTTGTGCTGTACTAGTGTTTTACGGTAGTGCAGTAGTGTTTAGGTAGTGTAGGGGGTCATGCTGGGATAGATTTAAGGTTTAGAGTACAGTAATGGTGTTTGGGTAGCGTAGCAGTTGTGCTGGGGTAGTGTTTAGGGTTTAGGTTAGTACAGTGGTTAATGGGTAGTGTAGGGGGTCATGCTGAGGGTACATTTTGTTTTTAGGGTTGTGCAGTGGTGTTTATGTAGTGTAGGGGCTCGTACTGAATTATTCTTTTTGGGTAGTACATTGGTGTTTGAGTAGTGTAAGGGGTCATGCTGGGGTAGGTTTAAGGTTTAGGGTAGTGCAATGGTATTTGGGTAGTGTAGGGGGTAGTACTGGGGTAGTGTTTTAGGGCTTAGAGTAGTACAGTGGTGTTTGTGCAGTGTAGGGGCCGTGCTGTCATAGTGTTTTATGGAAGTGCAGTAGTGTTTGAGTAGTGTAGGGTATCATGCTGGGATAGATTTAAGGTTTAGAGTACTGCAATGGTGTTTGGGTAGTGTAGGGGTCATGCTGGGGTAGTGTTGTAGGGTTTAGGGTAGTACAGTGGTGAATTGGTAGTGTACGGGGTCGTCCTGGGAGTAGATTTAGAGTTTTGAATAGTACAGTGGAGTTTGTGTAGTGTAGTAGGTCGTGCTGGAGTAGATTTAAGGTTTAGAGTACTGCAATGGTGTTTGGGTAGTGTAGGGGGTCGTACTGAGGTATTGGTTTAGAGTTTAGGGTAGTGCAGTGGTGAATGGGTATTGTAGGGGGTCATGCTGAGGGTAGATTTAGAGTGTAGGGTTGTGCAGTGGTGTTTATGTAATGTAGGGGATCGTGTTGAATTACTCTTTTAGGGTACGCCAGTGGTGTTTCGGTAATGTAAGGGGTCGTACTGGGGTAAGTGTAAGGTTTAGGGTAGTGCAATGGTATTTGGGTAGTTTAGAGGGTTGTGTTGGGCTAGTGTTTTATGGTTTAGGATAGTGCAGTGGTGTATGTGTAGTGTAGGAAGTTGTGCTGTAATAGTGTGTTAGGGTAGTGCAGTAGTGTTTGAGAAGTGTAGGGTGTCATGCTGGGGTACATTTAAGGTTTAGGGTACTGCAATGGTGTTTGGGTAGTGTAGGGGGTCGTGCTGGGTACTGTTTTAGTGTTTAGGGTAATACAGTAGTGTTTATGTAGTGTAGGGGGTCGTACTAGGAGTAGATTTAGAGTTTAGGATGGTGCACTGGTGTTTGTGTAGTGAAGAGGGTCGTGCTGTGATAGTGTTTTAGGGTAGAGCAGTAGTCTTTGAGTAGTGTAGGGTGTCATGCTGGGGTAGATTTAAGGTTTAGGGTAGTGCAATAGTGTTTTGGTAGTGTAGGGGTTCAGCTGGGGTAGTGTTTTAGGGTTTAGGGTAGTGCAGTGGTGAATGGGTAGTGTAGGGGGTCGTACTGGGAGTAGATTTAGACTTTAGGATAGTGCAGTGAAGTTTGTGTAGTGTAGGGGGTCGTGCTGGGGTAGTGTTTTAGGGTCCCTGCAAGAGTACATCTACCTATATGTCTGAAAACATATCAACCAATCAAATTATTCTATCCCCATTTTTCTCAAATGGACACTGACTCATAGTGTGATTCTAGACAAATAACAATATTTCTTAAAAATGGAATATATAGATACTAACTGGGGAAATGTAGTGTCACATTTTAGGCTAGTGAAAACTGGACTGCATCTCCCAGAATGCCTGCAGTTTAGTCTGTTGTTTGTGTTTGTTGCACCTTGTGTCTATATCTTTTCTTCCTTTCCCTTCTGCCGGTGCTTGTCACTTGTGGAGCCTGTCTAGTGATTACTCGTACTCGAAACCAGTGTTAATCTTCGTTGCCCCGTGTCATTGCTATGGAATTGTAATTCGGAGTGGAGGAAACTAAGAGAAGCCGTGCGGAATCCTGCTCCGCTGCACGGCGCTTTGTTTGCCCTTTGACCCGGAGCCGCGCTGGTGATTCAGGAGGAGCCGCGCTGGAGTTTCCTGAAGCCGTGTAAGAAACCCGAGACGGCGGCTGCTGTTTTGACGGGTATGTGAACACGGAGCCTTTTTGACTTTGAATAGCGTTACGAACGCTAAGGGTTCAGTACTAAATCGTGTAGAAGTAGAAGCGGCTGCTTCTGCTTCATTTCCTGTTCGGAGCCCTTTCTCTGTGTTTACTCGAACTCTGGCTGAATCCTTGCAACGAGTGATCAGTAATTAAGTTGGAAGTTTGTGCCTGTGGATTTAGGACATAAAATAACTTTCAGTGCACAGAGAAATAATTACAGGCTAAAGAAATACAGACTTCAGAAGAGAAGAGTACATTAGTTTCTTGGATGTGAATTGGGAACTAAGGATACTGCTTTCTCTCTGGAGCACAACACCCTTTGGAATTGTTTTCATTTCTTTTTCTAATTCTGATTCATTATTCCATATCTTGGATTGGTGTGGCAGTTTAGACTAGTGAGTATTAGTGTGTATCTTAGTACTCTCAGTCTAGTAGTTTGTATAGGGAGGGGGTTTGCATTTATATGTGTCTTCTTGTGTATCCCTGCAGACCACTACTGTAGCAAACGAAGGAAGAAGGAACAACTATCCTGTCCTCTCCAGCTGTAGATGGTTTCAGGCTGCCCGCCTGTTTTATTTATTTTCTCCATTTTTTCCCCTTCCCTGGGAGGAGTTGTCCTAGAAGAGAGTTATATTTATGGCTCGCCTGGGGGACTGTTCCTAGGGAGGAAGGAAACGGGCTACGACATCGCTCCTGCTGCATCTGACTATCAAGGTTAGTCATCCTGCCTTAGTTGTGACAGAGTGACAAGCCCACGTTCTCTTGCAGCCCGAGCGATGGATACCAACACTGTATTGCAAACTGTGTTGGAGTCTTTAACTGCCTTACGTGTAGAGGTAGACGCAGTGAGAGGGGAGAATCATGATATGCGGAACGAGATGGGGGCTCTTAGACGTGATGTGGAAGGATTGGCCCAAGCTAGAACTGCAGGAAAACAGTACATTAGAGAGGCCACATTACCCCCCCCCCCTGTCCAAGCATCTTCTCATTTAGCTCCAGGAGCACAGGCTCCGTCTACCATACAGGTTATACAACGTGTTCAATTACCGTTGGCACCGCCTGAAAGGTTTTTGGGGGATCCCCGGAAATTTTGTACCTTTTTAGGGCAGTGTAAGTTGCACTTTATGTGCAAGCCCTCTGTTTTTCCTGATGATCATTCGAAGACCGCCTTCATGCTGTCTTACTTGGGGGGCAACGCTGCTAGTTGGTCTTTTCCCTTGATTGAGAAAAACGATCCTGTGCTAGCTAGATTTGACGATTTTTGCGATGAAATGCGCAAGTTGTTTGATCGCAAGGCCCATATGTTATCTTTGGATCGGGAACTTATAACTCTCAAACAAGGGTCTTTAGATTTGTTAACATACATTACCCATTTCAACCGTCTTGTTGTCGAGACTGATTGGCCTCCTGCTAAACGTGTATCCTTGTTTTATCAAGGACTGAGAGGGGAATTGAAGGATGTACTTGCCCAGGTGGTGAACATGCCCACTTGTTGCGAAGAACTGATAGACCTCACTATACAACTGGATCACCGGTTACAAGAACGAAAGGGCGATAAACATCGCTATGACTGGCGTTTTCCAGTGTCTAAACCGAGAGTGACTACGGAAGGGGCATCCACTGCTAATACCCTGGAACCTATGCAAATAGGGGGAGTCAGAGGTCCATTGAGTGCAGAAAAAAAAATGCGTCGACGCAACCAAAAGCTTTGCATGTATTGTGGAAAGCCTGGACACTTCATCAGAGACTGTAAGGCTAAAACAAAGAGTATACGAAATATACCTGCGGTTGAATACCCTTCTTCGGATTCGGGAAACGAGAAAGCTCAAACAAATCAGAGGCCCTTGGTTTGAGTTATGATGGAGTAAACGAGGTATCTCATGCAATAGCTAACACTATGCAACCTTCTGTGCCCCACATGAATTTATGTGTTACCCTTACATGGCTTGGAGAAATACCGGTAATGGTGCATGCCATGCTTGATTCCGGAGCAACGGGTAACTTCATCGATGTACAATATGCCAAGAGGTTGGGAATCCCTTGCATTGAAAAAGAAGTACCGGAAGCGGTGAAAGCTGTAGATGGTTCGGATTTGACATCAGGACCGGTGTGTTATCATACCTGTCCATTGGTGATGCAAGTAGGACATGAACATTATGAACGCATATCCTTTGATTTGATTGACGCTCCTCAATTTAGATTGATCTTGGGTATGCCTTGGTTAACACAACATGACCCACTGGTCAAGTGGGCTGCTCGATCCATTACCTTGAGCTCAGCATATTGCGCAGAACATTGTATACCAACGCATCCTTGAGAGGAAATCAAACTGGAAACACCTGCTAGTACGTTGGCTTCTGGAAGTAGAGAGTTGGGAGTCAACGCTATTACCACTCTTCCGGAGGTATATCAGAAATACCAAGAAGTCTTCAGTGAAAGAGAAGCCAGTAAACTACCCATACACCGGGATTATGACTGTGTCATCGAATTGGAACCCGGAGCTAATATCCAGTGTAGTAGAGTATATGCTCTTACTGAAGCTGAAAACGTTTATTTACAGCAATACCTGAAGAAAATGTTAGAACCCGGATTTATCCGTCCATCTACGTCTCCAGCATCGTCACCTCTGTTTTTTATTCCTAAAAAGGAAGGGGGCCTAAGAATCTGTATAGACTATAGAGCTATTAACAGAGTTACAAGAAAGAACAGGTACCCAGTCTTGTTGGACCAGTTAAAATATGCTAGAATATTCACCAAGCTGGATCTGCGGGGAGCCTATCATTTGGTGCGTGTCCGCAGAGGAGACGAGTGGAAGACGGCTTTCCGCACCCGTTACGGGTTGTATGAATACCAAGTGATGCCGTTTGGCCTCTGCAATGCCCCTGCGGCGTTTCAATTCTTCATGGATGAAGTTTTGCGTGGTTTATTGGATGTGTCCTGTATAGTCTACATAGACGATATATTGATATATTCATCTACGGGAGAAGAACATGTCCAGCATGTGATGGAAGTTTTAGAACGATTACAACAACATGAGTTGTATGCTAAACTGGAGAAGTGCTTGTTCCATACCAGAGAAGTGGAGTTCCTGGGTTACGTCATCGGCCCTAATGGTATTCAAATGGATAAAAAGAAAACACAAGCTATTATCCAGTGGGAATCACCTTCGACTGTAAAAGCTTTGCAGAGCTTTTTAGGTTTTGCGAACTTTTACAGGAGGTTTATAAAAGACTTCTCTAGGATCATACAACCTTTGACCTTTTTGCTGAAGAAAGGAGCTACCTTCAAGTGGACTGATCCCGCGGAAGATGCTTTTCGAACTCTAAAGACATGTTTTGTGACTGCTCCCATTCTCCGTCATCCAGATGCGAGTCAACCTTATATCATGGAGACGGATGCATCATACTACGCCACAGGAGGTATTCTTTCCCAGAGAAATCCGGATACTGGACAACTGCATCCGGTGGCATATTACTCTCGTAAGTTGTCCTCCTGTGAAGTCAACTACAGTATTACCGACAAGGAATTGCTAGCCATCAAGGGGGCTTGTGAGGAATGGAGACATCATCTCATGGGGGCTAGACATACTGTGGAAATTTTCACCGATCATCGGAACCTCCTCTTTTTGAAAAGTGCACGAGCATTAACACCACGCCAATTACGGTGGTCGTTGTTCTTCTCGGATTTCGATTTTGTAATCAAATATCGTCCGGGTCCCCAAAATGGCAAGGCAGATGCGCTATCAAGACCTGAAGCAGCGGTGAGAGACCTTTCCCCTGAATCTGAGAATCCTCCAGCCATTATCCCGGAGGCTTCCTTCTCTCCGTCGGCTTCCGCTATATCAGGTTCCCTTGACTTCTTGAAACAAGTGGAGGAGGAAGTCAAATCGATGGATGCTCACACTTGGATCGCTGTAGAACCACAGAAGAGAACAATGCGAAAAGGATTTCTTTTCAGGGACAAACAGCTGTATGTCCTTACGACGGAACTACAAGAGCAGGTTTTGAGATGGACTCATGATTCTACACTAGGAGGTCATATGGGCGTTCAGAAAACTATGCAAACTGTTGTCAGGTATTTTTGGTGGGAATCCATGAAAAAGGACATTGTGGACTATGTGGCTAAGTGTCCTGTATGTACTCAAGCGAAGGCTCTACATCAACGAAGCAGTGGTTTGTTACGTCCTATACCAATACCCCCTGCGCCATGGCACACTGTTTCTATTGATTTTATAGTGGAAATGCCTCTCAGTCACGGCAACAACACCATCTTAGTGGTTATTGACCATTTAACCAAAATGGGTCATTTCATAGCTCTTACCAAATTGCCTACCTCTGGGGAGTTGGCTCTAGTCTTCCTACAGAACGTGGTTAGATTACATGGGGTGCCTTCTGTTCTCATCACAGATAGAGGAACACAGTTCACCTCTAAGTTTTGGAAGGCATTGTGTGACATCCTGGATATTGATGCCCGTCTGTCAACGAGTTATCATCCTCAGACAGACGGGAAAACAGAAAGGCTTAACCAAACACTATAACAGTACCTACGGTGTTTTACACTGCAACACAGTGAGGAATGGAGAACGTTGTTGTGGATGGCCAAATTTGCCTACAATAGTGCTACCCATTCATCCCTGGGATGTTCGCCCTTTTATTGTCTTCATGGCTATCATCCCAATTTCCTGCCTTTTGAACATCCTGGTGTATCCTCCCTTCCTTCTATACAAGAGCACCATACCCACCTTATCTCTATAGCTGAAGAAGCCAGAGAGCAGTTGGTGGCGGCCAGGGACCATGATAAACAGCAGGCTGATAGAAAAAGATCTCCTGAGCCTGAGTTTACTATCGGGGACAAAGTGTGGTTGAGTACGAAATACTTGAAATTGAAAAGGAATACCAGATTGCAGCCTAAATATGTCGGCCCATATTCCATTCTTGCTGTTATCAACCCGGTAGCTATGAAGCTAGATCTTCCCCCTACTTGGCACATACATCCAGTATTTCATGTGTCTCTATTGAAGCCTTATGTTCCGGGTACAAGAGTCATGGGGAGGCCACAGCCAGTGGAGATAGATGGGGAAACTGAGTATGAGGTGAGAGCGGTACTTGATTCCCGAAGAGTGAGGGGTGTGTTACAGTACTTGATTGACTGGAAAGAGTATGGGCATGAGGAACATTCATGGGAGCCTTGTTCTAATCTTCATTGCCCTGACCTTTTGAGACTTTTTCATGCTAAGTTTCCCTTTAAGCCTGGTGGACCGCCGAGACGTTGGTCCTAGAGAGAGGGTTCTGTCACGTTTTAGGCTAGTGAAAACTGGACTGCATCTCCCAGAATGCCTGCAGTTTAGTCTGTTGTTTGTGTTTGTTGCACCTTGTGTCTATATCTTATCTTCCTTTCCCTTCTGCCGGTGCTTGTCACTTGTGGAGCCTGTCTAGTGATTACTCGTACTCGAAACCAGTGTTAATCTTCGTTGCCCCGTGTCATTGCTATGGAATTGTAATTCGGAGTGGAGGAAACTGAGAGAAGCCGTGCGGAATCCTGCTCCGCTGCATGGCTCGTTGTTTGCCCTTTGACCCGGAGCCGCGCTGGTGATTCAGGAGGAGCCGCGCTGGAGTTTCCTGAAGCCGTGTAAGAAACCCGAGATGGCGGCTGCTGTTTTGTCGGGTATGTGAACACGGAGCCTTTTTGACTTTGAATAGCGTTACGAATGCTAAGGGTTCAGTACTAAATCGTGTAGAAGTAGAAGCGGCTGCTTCTGCTTCATTTCCTTTTCGGAGCCCTTTCTCTGTGTTTACTCGAACTCTGGCTGAATCCTTGCAACGAGTGATCAGTAATTAAGTTGGAAGTTTGTGCCTGTGGATTTAGGACATAAAATAACTTTCAGTGCACAGAGAAATAATTACAGGCTAAAGAAATACAGACTTCAGAAGAGAAGAGCACATTAGTTTCTTGGATGTCCATTGGGAACTAAGGATACTGCTTTCTCTCTGAAGCACAACACCCTTTGGAATTGTTTTCATTTCTTTTTGTAATTCTGATTCATTATTCCATATCTTGGATTGGTGTGGCAGTTTAGACTAGTGAGTATCTGTGTGTATCTTAGTACTCTCAGTCTAGTAGTTTGTATAGGGAGGGGGTGTGCATTTATATGTGTCTTCTTGTGTATCCCTGCAGACCACTACTGTAGCAAACGAAGGAAGAAGGAACAACTATCCTGTCCTCTCCAGCTGTAGATAGTTTCAGGCTGCCCGCCTGTTTTATTTATTTTCTCAATTTTTTCCCCTTCCCTGGGAGGGGTTGTCCTAGAAGAGAGTTATATTTATGGCTCGTCTGGGGGACCGTTCCTAGGGAGGAAGGAAACAGGCTACGACATCGCTCCTGCTGCATCTGACTATCAAGGTTAGTCATCCTGCCTTAGTTGTGACATGTAGACATCAAATACAAGTGTGAAGGTGATTACACTACTACTTGCATAGTGCATAAGAGTTTCAAGCACTGCATGCCCTAAAGCCTGGCTCACTGAAAACAGTACATGTACTTATATATCTGCAAACACATCAAGAATCCTTTCTACATATTTCATAACTGCATTTTACTACTAAAGATAAACACTTTTTGGAAACACATAACCAATGACTGCAAACACATCAACCAACCAAACCATTCTCTCTTAATTTTCCCAAATAGATACTGACTCACAGAGTTATTCTAGACAAATAACAGTATTTCTTATAGATGGAGTAGTAGAGTAGTACAGTGGTGTTTGGGTAGTGTAGAACGTCGTGCGAAGATAGTGTTCTAGGGTAGTATAGTGATGTTTGGGTAGTGTAAGAAATCGTGCTGAGGTGGATTTAAGGTTTAGGGTAGTGCAATGGTGTTTGGTTAGTGTATGTGGTTGTGCAGGGGTAGTGTTCTAGGGTACTGCAGTGGTGTTTATGTAGTGTAGGGGGTCATGCTAGGGATAGTGTTTAGGGTTTAAGGTAGTGCAGTGGTGTTTGTGTGGTGTAGGGGGTTGTGCTGGAGTAGTGTTCTAGGGTAGTACAGTGGTGTTTGGGTAGTATAGGAGGTCATGCTGGGGTAAGTTTAAGGTTTAGGGTAGGGCAATGGTATTTGGGTAGTATAGAGGGTCATGCTAGGGTAATGTTTTAGTGTTTAGGATAGGGCAGTGGTGTTTGTGTAGTGTAGGGGTCGTGCTGTGATACTTTTTTAAGGTAGTGCAGTAGTGTTGGAGTAGTGTAGGGTGTCATGCTGGGGTAGATTTAAGGTTTAACGTAGTGCAATGGTTTTTGGGTAGTGTAGGGGTCGAGTTGGGTTAGTGTTTTAGAGTTTAGGGTAGTGCAGTGGTGAAAGGGTAGTGTAGGGGGTCATGCTGGGAGTAGATTTAGAGTTTAGGATAGTGCAGTGGAGTTTGTGTACTGTAGGAGGTCATGCTGGATTAGATTTAAGGTTTACAGTACTACAACGGTGTTTAGGTAGTGTAGGGGGTCATGCTGAGGTAGTGTTTTATGGTTTAGAGTAGTGCAGTGTTGAATGGGTAGTGTGGGGAGTCGTGCTGGGGTAGATTTAGGGTAGTGTAGTGCTGTTTATGTAGTGTAGGGGATCGTGCTGAAGTACTCTTTTAGGGTAGTACAGTGTTGTTTGGGTAGGTTAGGGGGTCGTGCTGGGATATATTTAGGGTTTAGGGTAGTGCAATGGTATTTAGGTAGTGTAGGGGGTCGTGCTGGGGTAGTATTTTAGAGTTTAGGGTAGTACAGTGCTGTTTGGGTAGTGTAGGGGGTCATGCTGGGGTAGTATTTTAGAGTTTAGGGTAGTGCATTGGTCTTTGTGTAGTGTGGGGGGTCATGCTGGGGTAGTGTTCTAGGATAATGCAGTGGTGTTTTTGGGTACTGTAGGAGGTCGTGCTGGGGTAGATTTAAGGTTTAGGGTAGTGCAATGGTGTTTTAGTAGTGTAAGGGGTCATGCTCGGGCACTGTTTTAGGGTTTAGAGTAGTGCAGTAGTGTTTATGTAGTATAAGGGGTCGTACTGGGGGTAGATTTAGAGTTTAGGGTAGTCCACTGGTGTTTGTGTAGTGTAGGGGGTCGTACTGAGCTACTATTTTAGGGTACTACAGTGGTCTTTGGGTACTGCAAGGGGCGCGTGCTACAGTAGGTTTAAGGTTTAGGGGAGTACAATAGTATTTGGGTAGTGTAAGGGCTCATGCTGGAGGTAGTGTCACTGCAAAAGTACATGAACTTATATATCTGCAAACATATCAAACAACTAAATTATTCTATCTCAATTGTCGCAAATGGACACTGACTCACAGTGTGATTCTAGACAAATAACAGTATTTCTTATGAATGGAGTGTATAGATACTGACTGGGAAAATGTAAGCATGAACACAAGTGTGAAGATGGTTAGACTACTACTTGCATAGTGCATAGACATTTCAAGCACTGCATGCCCTAAAGCCTGGAATGCAGCAAGAGTACATATCTGCAAACACATCAACCAACCAAACCGTTCTCTCTCATTTTTCCCAAATAGACACTGACTCACAGTGTTATTTTAGACAAATAACATTATTTCTTATAAATGGAGTGTACAGATACTGACTAGGGAAATGTAGGCCTGAAACACAAATGTAAAGGTGGTTAGACTACTACATGCATAGTGCATAGGAGTTTCAAGCACTACGTACCCTAAAGCCTGTCTCACTGCAATAGTACTTGTACTTATTTGTCTGCAAACACATCAATCATCCTTTTCACATATTTCATAAATGCATTTTACTATAAAAGATAAACTCATTTTGGAAACACATAACCAATGACCATTTTCTAATTCTACAAAAATGTGAGAACACAATACGTTTTTAATGAATTACATGTCAGGATACACATGAAGTACCAAAATGCTTCTCTCAGAGTGATTCCTAAATGCACACAGACTCACTGTGTGATTCTAGACAAGCAACACTATCCCTTGCATTTTACCAAAACACATTTACTAGTCTACAATACTTAAGGTGACTATACACATTGCACAACATTTTCTACTACACATTAGTATAGCGTGCTTCTATCAGAACGATTCCTAAATGCACACAAGACTCACTGTGTGATTCTAGACAAACAACACTATCCCTTGCATTTTACCAAAACACATTTCATAGTCTAGAATGAGTACTGCATTTTAGTGTAGAAACTTGACTCATTTTGCAAATACATAAAAAATGACGGGTTTCTAATTCTACCAAAACATGAAAACAGTATAGTTATCTGTCTGCAAACAGATGAAATACACAAATGCTTATCTCAGAAAGGTTTCTAAATGCACACACACTCACAATAAAATTCTACAGAAAACAAAATACTCCCTGCACTTTAGCAGGAGAAACGCATTAGTGTGATTAAAATCAAAATGCACCACATACATCCCCTCACAAATTAATAACTCACCTTTCAAATTGTTTTATACAATAATAAGTATGTCATTCACAAACCAGATTATCCTGTGCAGAATATCTCTTCTGTACACCTGAACCAAAGAATGGCAAAGTTCCCCCTCCATTTTGAACAAAAGCAAACACACATTGCTATTGGTTACACATTTGAACCCTTTCCAATTGACATAAATTTGAACACTACCCCATATCTGCCTTCTGCCTGTTACCATATAAACTGTTCATACAACACTTAACTGAGCACACAGGTCAAAAGTTCATCACACAATGTTGCTAATCAAAACAGCAAGTGTGCTTGACTTTTCAACATATCAGCTTAACCTATGTAATGTTCCTTTCAATCATATTGTGTTAACCAATAAGAATCATGCTTTTAAAAAACAGAAACATGCACCCTACTTCTTAGTGTAGAAAGTTGTCAAACAACCAATGATTTCTTTTCTTTTTTCAAAACTGCATCTTTTCCACCATTTTAGAAAAATTTTAGTTTTCAAACTGTCATTTCATTTACAGACACCATCTGAGTGCATCCAGACCTCGCTTCAAGATGCTTAGAGCGTGGATTGTGGGACACAGCTATATTTTCTGGAGCCAAAGGTACACAGAAAACAAAGGAATTCATAAAGACCTAGGTTTACCAAATGTAGACATTAAATGGATTGGACAGAGATGGTTAAAGTGGCATAAATTGCTGCCATTGGTTAAATCCTATTTGCATCTCCAACACACTGACCTCATAATTGTGCAGAGTGGTGGCAATGACCTAGGCACTTTGACTGGGGTTGGTCTGGAAATGTTTAAGAAGGACACCTTTGGAGAAATGATGTCACTTTTCCCCACAATTGCCTTTGTCTATTCTAACATATGCCAAAGGCAGAAATGGAACTGGTCCAATCAATTTTGTCCACAGATTGAGAAAGCTAGGAAACATGTGAATCGATCTGTTTCTGCTTTTCTCCGAGACTATCGATTGGGGTCCATTTACCACAACAATCTCTGTTTCAATACGGATGGCATCTATAGGAAAGATGGTGTACATTTTACAGATGAGGGCAACAGAGTCATCCTCATAAACTTTAGACTCTGCATAGGTACTTACTTGTAGGTATCAACATCTCTCAATAAACACAAGGGCTCTTTTTAGAGCCACCTAAGAACTAATCACATAAACTTGAAGTATATCAGATTTTTTTTTGATTTTTTTTCTTAGAGCCGCGCACCCAACGCGTTAGAGTAGAGCATTTAACGCGTAGAAGTTGTGCACCAAACACTCCTGCCCTCTCATAGCAAACAACAGTGTCCTGGGGGTCGGCTCCCTAGGACTCTGCAGGAGCAGTCCTGGGGGATGGCGGTCCCCTGGACTCTCGAGGACTCCAGGAGCCATACAGCCCCTCTCCCGCAATACAGAAAGCCCTGGATGTGGTGGTCCCCGGGGCTTGAAAGGCCGTTAAGCACCCCCACAAATTATACTGGGAGGGGTTTTTGAGCCCTTCCCAACAATTTATTTTATAGCCCCGGGGGGTGGTGGTTATTAATTTTGCCCCCGGGATTTGGCCCCCCGGGGACCAATTATAAAAGAAGCTCCATTTTATAATTTTTTTTTTACGGCAGAGTGCGAGCACCCTACACGCACCTGCCAGGTTTAAAAAAACTAAAAATTGTGGGCCCTGGGGACCTTCTGGGACCCCTAAGCAGGTCTAGAGGGTAAAATTATTTCTACCCTGCCCCCTTTCTATGTTTGTACACATATTCCCCTGACTTCCTCAGACTCGCTTCTACCGAGGCACAGAATGGCTGCCAACAGTTCTTGGTTTTGAATGTTGACCTGCACTTGACAGCCAATTAGCATTTAGCGCGTGATCGGAAGGGTGTGCTTATGGTGCGATTGCAATCCTCGCACAATCCGCGGATCCAGCGCACCCATAGATACATAAATGACTTTAACTGTCACTTCCTCCGGAACTACTGAACAGATTGACACCATTTAAGCAAAAGGCACAAGCCTAAACTAAGGACTACCTATTTGCCAAATTTGGTGTAATTCCGTTCAGCCGTTCGGGCTGTAGCTGTGGCTAAAGGTCCTATAGGAAATTGCATGGTGAAAACACGTTTTGGGACCCCCTGTTGTCTTGGCCCCCACTTAACGAATCACCATGAAACTTTCAGGATAGGAGCATACCAGAGCTGGCCAAAAGTTTGGAATATTTTGCAAAGATTCATCAATCTGCACCAAAGTCATTGTGAATAGAATGTTGCGGATTTCCGATGCATAATAGGTCCTAACTATAACTACCTACTGGCGACAACCAGTAGGTAATATATATATATAAATATATATATATATATATATATATATATATATATATATATATATATATATATATATATATATATATATATATATATATATATATATATATATATATATATATATATTACCTACTGGCGGTCGCCAGTAGGTATATATAGTTAGGATTTTTTCTCTATGGGATTTTTGAAAATTCTATGTCTAATAACTTTGGCGTTTGTGGACGGAATTGGCTGAAATTTTCAGGAAAATGGAACATTTTGTTCCTGAGCAGCCCCTGACAATTTGGGGGGGTTTCATCAAGGGGGGGCCGAGAAAAAAGGGGGGTCCCAAAACGCGTTTTTCCCATGTTAATTTCCATAGGGCGGTTGGCCTCACTTTTAGCTTGAACGGCTGAATGGATTTGCACGAAACTTGGCAAAATTGTAGGGACTGTTAGCCCGATGTGCCTTTGCTAGGTCTCAATATATGTGCTCCAGTGGATTTTGAGTAATTTAGGTTCAAAAAAAGATATATATCTGGGCGGAGCCTAACCACACATCTGATCTGATTGGCTGTCAGCACTTCATCCAAGAAGTGTTGGCAGCCATCTTGGGACCAATATACATGATAGCACCTCATTAAAAAGCATTGTAGTTAATAGAGGGTTTTAGGACTTTAGTTACATTATAAATCATTTGTTGATTGTACCATACTCGTTTTAGGAATTGTGGTGGGTTCTAAGGTGATTTTACCATGTGAAAAAACCTTCTGCTGTGATATCATGAATATTGTTTGAAAGAAAACTAATATCTCATGATTTTCCCACAGTGGTTTGGAAGGGGATCTATAAGCTAAACTGAAAGCATATTTTCTGTAAATTCACATTATCTTTCTCAGTCATGTGAAAATGAAGTCTGACATTCTCAGTAAAACATGTACATCCAACAAGGACAGAGACTGTCAGTTGATTCCTTTGTGCTCTACTGCAGCCTCCTAAAGTGTTCTAAAGAACAACTAGAGCGCTAACAGTCCTACGTATTACAAAGGTATAGCACACCTGGAGCCATCGTGATGGGAATAAAGTGGTAACTCTTAAAACATTTAATTTAAAAAGGAACAAAATGAGGGGGTATATTATGCAATAGAAGGTATTATTAGTGCTGCAGAAAGAAAAATTAGGGCACATTTTGAGTGACTTTTCAAATCCTCTTCTATTTCATTAAAACATTCTGACATGCAGTCTCCCAAAATGGCCACCAGAGACAAAAGAGCCCAAATGTAGCCCAAATATCACCCAGATGTAGCCCAAGTATAGCCCAATGACAAAATGTCCCAGAGTGTTCTAAAGAACAACTAGAGCGCTAACAGTCCTACTTATTACAAAGGTATGGCACACCTGAAGCCATCTTGATTGGAATTAAGTGGTAACTCTTAAAACATTTAATTTAAAAAGGAACAAAATGAGGGGGTATATTTTGCCATATGAATTATGATTAGTGCTGCAGAAAGAAAAATTAGGGCACATTTTGAGCGACTTCTCAAACCCTCTTCAATTTCATTAAAAAATTCTGACATACAGTCTCCCAAGATGGCCACCAGAGACAAAAGAGCCTAAATGTAGCCCAAATATCACCCAGATGTACCCCAAGTATAGCCCAATGACAGACTGTCCCAAAGTGTTCTAAAGAACAACTAGAGCGCTAACAGTCTTACTTATGACAAAAGTATGGCACACCAGAAGCCATCTTGATTGGAATGAAGTGGTAAGTCTGAAAACACTCAATTTAAAAAGGAACAACATGAGGGGGTTAATTTTGCCATAGAAAGTATGATTAGTGCTTCAGAAAGAAAAATTAGGGATCATTTTGAGTGACTTCTCAAATCCTCTTCTATTTCATTAAAAAAATTCTGACATGCAGACTGAAACATGCACTTTGAATACCAGCAGCAGACGTCCCTGGTGAGCAGTAGCTTTACTACAGGGATATAATGTGCAACTAGAGTGCTAAAATTCAGAATTTATGGCAAATGTGTGACACATCTGAATGCCTTCTTGATGTAACCAAAGTAAACAAGCATTGAAAATGCAATAGATCTCGCCCTCGTTTAAGTTAAAGCCATTCTGTTTGTAATGAGGTGGCTTTTTAGCTTTGCTTTTATTAGTGTTTTTTCAACTTTCATGTAAATAACATGCATCTGTATGCATATAAGTATATGTATGCATGCATTTATGTTTGTATTTATATAGATATACAGATGATATATGTTTATATATGTATGTATATATATATATATTCACTGAAAAAACCATAGGTTATAGACCATATATAGTTAGGAATTAGCATTTACAAAACCTTGAAAATTCACTGAAAAAACCATAGGTTATAGACCATATATAGTTAGGAATTAGCATTTACAAAACCTTGAAAATTCACTGAAAAAACCATAGGTTATAGACCATATATAGTTAGGAATTCGCATTTACAAAACCTTATTTTACTCACACAAAACCATTGAAATTCCATATATAGTTAGTTGCACTAACTATATATCGCGCACCCGCAATCCACTGCTGATGATGTCACATATTACATCATTCATGACATGGTCAGTGACATCACTGATGACATCACTGATGACATCTCAAATGACATCACTGATGACATCACTGATGACAACATCCAGTGACTGTATGTTTCTGTAAAGTTAAAATATGTCTTACATATTGAAGAATGAGTGGATGTATAAGTGTCTGGATGAAGATTTTAGTAGGTGCATGACTGACTGTATGAGTGAGTGATTAAATGTGTCTCACTGAGTGCATGGGTTAGTGACTAAACTGTCCTAATTTGTGCATCATTATATCTGTTGTTCTGTAAACTGCTGCATGTGTTGATCAGTAGCTATATGAGTAACTATATGGGTTATTGATTGGTTGCCCAAGTATTTGTATGGGAGACTGAGTGTGTGTGTGGGTGGCTGGGAGGTGTATGACTCTGTGCATAGATGTGTGAGCAGTTGATTCACTAGATGTATGGTTTCAAAAGTGCATGTGGAAACTGCTGTATGGGCGGTTGACTGTGTGCATGAGTGTATTGGTGAGTGAATGGATATCTCAGTGCTACATGTCAAAGTAAGTACATATGTAAAACACAGTACATGTGAGAGTTGACATATATAAATAACTGTGCATGAGAGCCAGTGAATGTGTGAGTGGCTGTATGGATCATTGTGAACTTGTATCAGGGATTGTATAAGAGAGTAAATATGTGTTAGTATATGTTTGAATAAGTAAGGTGTGTATAACTGTATAGTTGAGAAAATGGAGGTGTGATTGATTCTTTGCATGACTGACTAGGTGTGTGAGTAACTCCATGGATAAGTGACAGTCTGTGAGTGTCTGTTTACACTGATTGTATCTAAGGTTATATTAGAGTCTGAAGATGTTCATTGTATTATCACATAAATGATATCATCAGTGATGTGATCAGTAATGTCAAATGAATGTCATCAGTGATGTCATCAGTGATATCAATAGAGATGTCATCAGTGATGTCATTTGAGATGTCATCAGTGATGTCATCAGTGATGTCACTGACCATGACATGAATGATGTAATATGTGACATCATCAGCAGTGGATTGCGGGTGCGCGATATATAGTTAGTGCAACTAACTATATATGGAATTTCAATGGTTTTGTGTGAGTAAAATAAGGTTTTGTAAATGCGAATTCCTAACTATATATGGTCTATAACCTATGGTTTTTTCAGTGAATATATATATACATATATATATATATATATATATATATATATATATATATATATATATATATATATATATATATATATTACCTACTGGCGGTCGCCAGTAGGTAGTTATAGTTAGGATTTTTTTCAATGTTAAATCTCAAAATTCTATTTGGAATAACTTTGGCGCCGGTTGACGAATCTGCCTGAAAATTTCCTGAAAATGGCCTCGCGGGGTTCCGGTCCTTCCCTGAAAGTTTGGGGGGGATACGTTAAGCGGGGGCCGAGATAAAAGGGGGGTCCCAAAACGCGTTTTCCCCATGTTAATTTCCATAGGGCGGTCGATTTCACTTTTAGCCCGAACGGCTGAATGGATTTCCACGAAACTTGGCAAAATTGTAGGGACTGGTAGCCCGATGTGCCTTTGCTATGTCTCAAGATATGTGCTCCAGTGGATTTTGAGTAATTTAGGTTCAAAAAAATATATATATCTATAGGCGCTCTCCGGTGCGCGCACCGGAGTGCGCTCCAGGCGCGACACGCGACTTGCGCGCAGAAAGCTGATTGGCTCTCAGTTGTCTGTAAACATTCTAAACAGTCCGGAGCGGCCGCCATCTTGTCTATCGGTAAAATCTAGTCATAAGAGGTGGCAAAAACAAAGGGTGGAATTGACCATAAGGGGGCAGGGTAGACCCCCCCTGACCCCCTAGGTTTGATATGGGGGCCATTAAAGGGCCCCGCAGGGCCTCAAAATTTTTTTTTTTTTTTTTGATTTTCGCGGGGGAAGCGCCTGGTGCGCGCACCGGGGAGCATATCGAGGAGGGTACTATGGAAAAATAATCACTTCAAAAAATTGTATGTTTATTAATTGTTTTTTTTTAATTTTTTTATTTTATGTAAGTACCTACATGTAGGTACTAATGAAGAGACTTAAATTTAATGTTCACCATCTTCTTTGTAGACATCTTGCATGTTGTTATTGTATTTTTTGTGGTATATGGAATTCATAACATAGTCTGTCTGGAAAGGAGAAACAGATCTTTTAAGCACTCCCTGAGAATTACATATAAAAAAGAATATTGTCTGAAACAATTGAAATTATTAAAGATAAATTTATTCCTCTGATTCTTTTTCATAATTTAATAAAATTTCTAACATAATATTGTCCGGAATTTCCTCATAATTATATGTACATGATTCAATTTCTTCCAAACATTCTATAAACTGTTCATCCAAAGAGTCATCCATGAAATCAACTTCTTTTTTTTCATCTTCTGGTTTTTCCACCTTTACTTTGATAGAAGTATCATTTGCCTTATTTTCTCCTTCCATTTTCTTTCTGAAAATTGCATATAAATTAACTATATTAGTAGAGCTAGTATACCAGAGAAGCCTAACTCAATCCATAACTATTACAGAGAAGTCTATCTCTATCTCTAACTATTAAAGAGGGATAGCATATCACTAACAGAATATTTTTTAAGAAATAAACTTAAAGTGTACAATATACTTCCATAATTAGAAGTTACCTTAGAGAAATTAGTTGAAGTTGTCAGTGAAATTTGTTTTCAAGTGTACTTCTGGAAGCAGTAGTCAAAATGGCTGTGTTTCCCTCTCTTCTTTTATATATATTCTTGTACTTAACCAATCAAACGTCAGGAAATAATCGTAGAAAATGAGAGATACTTTTTAATTGGTTGTAAATTCTAACATTACAAGTGTGTTTTTGTCATGTAATTTACCTCAGGATATTTAGACAGGCCTGTAGCCTAAATGTCTCAATGGAATTTCACCAAATTTGGGCAAATGGTAGGGACTGCTATGTAGTAGGGCCTATTCTATATTTGATGAAAGTGTCTCCAGTGGTTTTTTTGTAAATTGCTTTCCCACCTTTTTTTAACGAGCGCTTAGCGGTGCGCGCTCCTTTACGCGCACTGGCAGCGTTACGGGAGTCCTCCATTTTGTGTTTCGGAACAATCGAGACACAAGATGGAGGGTAAACAATGTTCGGAATGGATAGAAGGGGGAACTGTAGAGACTTCTTGACCCTCTAGGTTTTGTGAGGGGGGCTTAGGAGGCTCATAAACGTAAAAAAAGAAGAAAAAAAATCTTTAATTTTCCACGGGGGGAGCGCCTGGTGCGCGCACCTTTAAGCGTACCCGAAAGCGTACTTTGGTGAAAAATAGTGAAAAAAGTTAGAATAAAATAAACGCTTTGAATGATCAGAGTTAGGGTAGCTCTGAAAAGAGCTTTTGGGTTCTGTGGTTGATTTAGGTACCTACAAGTAGGTTCCAATACACATTCTTAAATTCAGGAGGAATATTCTATTCCCCTCATCTGAGAAGTGCACTCCATCTCCTCTGTAGATGTCTTGCATGTTGTAACGCAAGTTATTATTGTATAATGAACCCATTCCATAGTCTCTCATGTAAGCAGAAACAGATTTATTTACATGTTTCCGTGCTTTCTCAAATTGTGGACCAAATTGGTTGGACCAGTTCCATTTCTGTCTTTGGCATATATTGGAATATACCAAGGCAGTGTGGGGAAAAAGTATCATCAATTGATGAAAGGTGTCCTTTAATAGCATTTCCAGACCTACCCCAGTTAATGTGCCTAGATCGTTTCCACCACAGTGCACAATTAACAGGTCAGGTTCTGGCAGATGCAAAAAGGTTTTCACCAATGGTATCAATTGGTGACATTTTAATCCTCTGTGGCCAATCCACTTGATTTCCACATTTGATAAATCAAGGTTATGAAAATTTCTGCTAGCTGCATACCTTTGAGCCCAGTGGATGTAGCTGTGTCCAAGGATCCAGACAGAAAACATGATGAGAGATGGTTCTGATGTAGTCAGATGATGTGTGGGAATGAAATGGCAGTTGGAACAGTAGGAGTTTACAAAAAAATAATTGTGGAGTTTCTCTGCTCTTGAATCACAAGCAATGATTGGTGGATTCACATAGTTGAAAACTGAAAGTTAGGGTGCATGGTTATGTTGTGTGAAAGAAGCAATTTGAATGGTTTAAAAAAAGTCACCAAAAGCAAAAATACCCTGTATAGGCTGCTGTATTGAGAGGTCAAACATCCTTGCTGAGTTAATTTGCAACATTGTAAGATAAACTTTTGAACCTTACAGTTCAGTTAGGAGGGAGTTGCTATGGTAACAGATAGAAAGGTTTGAGAGGGGGATGGGTGTTGGTTTGAAAATAGTGAGGGAAGAGTTTTCATTGGTTGAATTAAGGCATATGTGTACAAAGATAGAGATTTTCTATGCCAGTCTTGGTTTCAGTGTATTGAGAGCACACCTTTTCCTCTGCTAAAGAAAAATTGGTGTGTGTGTCTGACACTGTTTTCAATCTCCAAAAGCATTTGTAAAGGTAAGTAATGATTCATTTAATCTAGAAAGAGATTTATTTGCTCTATGGAGAATATTTGGAAGCAGATAGTTATGTTTTAGAAGTGAAATTGTATGTTAGTATATAAGTCCTGCGCAGTGTTTCTTACATGTTATTTAAAAATCGATTTTTGGATGCAATTGATTGGTATATGTATTTAGCTTTTATTTATGATTGCCATGTGCAGCTGATGCATGATTTTAAACATGGGTAATAAGTGACGCACTGGTGGCGCAAGGCCTTTATAAATCAGGCCCTGACTTTGTTTGATGATATTGAGTGGTTGTACTTAGGTTCTGCGCAGTGTTTCTTACATGTTATTCAAAAATCGATTTTTGGGTGCAATTGATTGGTATATGCATTTGGCCCTTATTTATGAATGCCATGTGCAGCTGATGCATCACTTTAAACATGGGTAATAACTGATGCACTGGTGGCGCAAGGCCTTTATAAATCAGACCCTGACTTTGTTTGATGATATTGAGTGGTTGTACATAGGTTCTGCGCAGTGTTTATTACATGTTATTCAAAAATCGATTTTTGGGTGCAATTGATTGGTATTTGTATTTGGCCCTTATTTATGATTGCCATGTGCAGCTGATGCATCACTTTAAACATGGGTAATAAGTGATGCACTGGTGGCGCAAGGCCTTTATAAATCAGACCCTGACTTTGTTTGATGATATTGAGTGGTTGTACATAGGTTCTGTGCAGTGTTTCTTACATGTTATTCAAAAATCGATTTTTGGGTGCAATTGATTGGTATATGCATTTGGCACTTATTTATGAATGCCATGTGCAGCTGATGCATCACTTTAAACATGGGTAATAAGTGATGCACTGGTGGCGCAAGGCCTTTATAAATCAGACCCTGACTTTGTTTGATGATATTGAGTGGTTGTACATAGGTTCTGCGCAGTGTTTCTTACATGTTATTCAAAAATCGATTTTTGGGTGCAATTGATTGGTATATGCATTTGGCACTTATTTATGAATGCCATGTGCAGCTGATGCATCACTTTAAACATGGGTAATAAGTGATGCATTGGTGGCGCAAGGCCTTTATAAATCAGACCCTGACTTTGTTTGATGATATTGAGTGGTTGTACATAGGTTCTGCGCAGTGTTTCTTACATGTTATTCAGAAATCGATTTTTGGGTGCAATTGATTGGTATATGCATTTGGCCCTTATTTATGAATGCCATGTGCAGCTGATGCATCACTTTAAACATGGGTAATAAGTGATGCATTGGTGGCGCAAGGCCTTTATAAATCAGACCCTGACTTTGTTTGATGATATTGAGTGGTTGTACATAGGTTCTGTGCAGTGTTTCTTACATGTTATTCAAAAATCGATTTTTGGGTGCAATTGATTGGTATATGCATTTGGCCCTTATTTATGAATGCCATGTGCAGCTGATGCATCACTTTAAACATGGGTAATAAGTGACGCACTGGTGGCGCAAGGCCTTTATAAATCAGACCCTGACTTTGTTTGATGATATTGAGTGGTTGTACATAGGTTCTGCGCAGTGTTTCTTACATGTTATTCAAAAATCGATTTTTGGGTGCAATTGATTGGTATATGCATTTGGCACTTATTTATGAATGCCATGTACAGCTGATGCATCACTTTAAACATGGGTAATAAGTGATGCACTGGTGGCGCAAGGCCTTTATAAATCAGACCCTGACTTTGTTTGATGATATTGAGTGGCTGTACATAGGTTCTGCGCAGTGTTTCTTACATGTTATTCAAAAATCGATTTTTGGGTGCAATTGATTGGTATATGCATTTGGCACTTATTTATGAATGCCATGTACAGCTGATGCATCACTTTAAACATGGGTAATAAGTGATGCACTGGTGGCGCAAGGCCTTTATAAATCAGACCCTGACTTTGTTTGATGATATTGAGTGGTTGTACATAGGTTCTGTGCAGTGTTTCTTACATGTTATTCAAAAATCGATTTTTGGGTGCAATTGATTGGTATATGCATTTGGCCCTTATTTATGAATGCCATGTGCAGCTGATGCATCACTTTAAACATGGGTAATAAGTGATGCACTGGTGGCGCAAGGCCTTTATAAATCAGACCCTGACTTTGTTTGATGATATTGAGTGGTTGTACATAGGTTCTGCGCAGTGTTTCTTACATGTTATTCAAAAATCGATTTTTGGGTGCAATTGATTGGTATATGCATTTGGCCCTTATTTATGAATGCCATGTGCAGCTGATGCATCACTTTAAACATGGGTAATAAGTGATGCACTGGTGGCGCAAGGCCTTTATAAATCAGACCCTGACTTTGTTTGATGATATTGAGTGGTTGTACATAGGTTCTGCGCAGTGTTTCTTACATGTTATTCAAAAATCGATTTTTGGGTGCAATTGATTGGTATATGCATTTGGCCCTTATTTATGAATGCCATGTGCAGCTGATGCATCACTTTAAACATGGGTAATAAGTGATGCATTGGTGGCGCAAGGCCTTTATAAATCAGACCCTGACTTTGTTTGATGATATTGAGTGGTTGTACATAGGTTCTGCGCAGTGTTTCTTACATGTTATTCAAAAATCGATTTTTGGGTGCAATTGATTGGTATATGCATTTGGCCCTTATTTATGAATGCCATGTGCAGCTGATGCATCACTTTAAACATGGGTAATAAGTGATGCATTGGTGGTGCAAGGCCTTTATAAATCAGACCCTGACTTTGTTTGATGATATTGAGTGGTTGTACATAGGTTCTGCGCAGTGTTTCTTACATGTTATTCAAAAATCGATTTTTGGGTGCAATTGATTGGTATATGCATTTGGCACTTATTTATGAATGCCATGTACAGCTGATGCATCACTTTAAACATGGGTAATAAGTGATGCACTGGTGGCGCAAGGCCTTTATAAATCAGACCCTGACTTTGTTTGATGATATTGAGTGGTTGTACATAGGTTCTGCGCAGTGTTTCTTACATGTTATTCAAAAATCGATTTTTGGGTGCAATTGATTGGTATTTGCATTTGGCACTTATTTATGAATGCCATGTGCAGCTGATGCATTACTTTAAACATGGGTAATAAGTGACGCACTGGTGGCGCAAGGCTTTCATAAATAAGGCCCTGACTTTGTTTGATGATATTGAGTGGTTGTACATAGGTTCTGCGCAGTGTTTCTTACATGTTATTCAGAAATCGATTTTTGGGTGAAATTGATTGGTATTTGCATTTGGCCCTTATTTATGAATGCCATGTGCAGCTAGTGCATCACTTTAAACATGGGTAATAAGTGACGCACTGGTGGCGCAAGGCCTTTATAAATTAGGCTCTGACTTTGTTTGATGATATTGAGTGGTTGTACTTAGGTTCTGCGCAGTGTTTCTTACATGTTATTCAAAAATCGATTTTTGAGTGCAATTGATTGGTATTTGCATTTGGCCCTTATTTATGAATGCCATGTGCAGCTGATGCATCATTTTAAACATGGGTAATAAGTGATGCACTGGTAGCGCAAGGCCTTTATAAATCAGACCCTGACTTTATTTGATGATATTGAGTGGTTGTACTTAGGTTCTGCGCAGTGTTTCTTACATGTTATTCAAAAATCGATTTTTGGGTGCAATTGATTGGTATTTGCATTTGGCTCTTATTTATGAATGCCATGTGCAGCTGATGCATCACTTTAAACATGGGTAATAAGTGACGCACTGGTGACACAAGGCCTTTAAAAATAAAGCCATGAGTTGCTATTGTATAAACTTAAATATGTTGCAATTTATTGTTTATATTGTTTGCTTTTTAACATTACTTTGTTGTTTGCTAATAGTGGTCTTTCATGTGTTTTTTTAACAGAACAACAGATTCAAATCAACTTCTGAAAAGGAAGCAAAAATGCCTTCAAGGCAAAGAAATATCAAAAATACCATACGGAAAAGGAGAACATCAACAACAGACTTTATGGAATCCTCTTCAACAAGTACTTCAAAAAACACCAGAAAAGCTTCTGGTAAGCCAATTAAGTCTTTTCTTCGCAACATATGTCGTAGGAAAAAAAATGAAATTGCTAATGTGAATATACAGAAAAAGTCAACAAATCTAAAAAGGAAAGAGAAGCCCACAAAAAATGTTTCCATTGGACCAGGAGAGAAGAGAATGGTTAGCAATAGAAGGGTAAATGTTTTTAGGGACATTCGTAGGCGAATGTTTCGCAATAGGGTAGTTTTAAATTTGCTAAAAAATGATAAGAAAAGTAAACTAAAAGCTGCTTTTTACAAGAAAAAGAAAAGTGTAGAAAAGATTGTTGATCAGGCTTTTGAAGTTAAGAAAAAATTATTTATTTTAATAATCAATAGAATTAGGATACTTAATAAGGCAATGGATGTTTTCAAATCGAACAGTAGATGGAAAAGAATTATTAATCGGAGTAATTTTTGTGAAGTATTTTCTGGTGAATGGATGCATAGTTCAAGTTCTGAGCCTTTTTTTAATGAGGAGAGTTACTTTCAGGAAAATGATTTGGTGCATGCAGTTGACACCAGTGGTCGTGCATATGAGGTGAAAGATAGTTGTGTGATGGAAAAAGAAAAACTTGTATCTAGAGATGCAGAAGAGGTGTTAGCTGATGAAGTTTTAGGGAGACGTACTAAGGGTCCAGTGTACACATGGAAATGCAGTAGTATTTGTAGTGTGCGACAGGAATCAATTGATTTGCTTCGAAATTTCTTACGTACATATAGTAAAAAAAGTCTCAAACAAAAAATGAAGATCCTGCAAGAGTTAGATCCTTGCAGAGTGAGAGAAAGCACAGGTTTGCAAGGGCATTCACTAGCATGTCTTTCTAGAAAAGTTTGTCGGAGTGTTTTTTATCATTTTAGGATGTTAGCAGTGCATCATAATAACGTAAGGAAATTAGTGAGGAAGTTGTATTATGCAAAAAGTCCTGCACTTAAGCTTAAACAGTTAAATAGTGCTCTTTTGCATGGATCTGAAGTGGATGTGAAGACTATTTGTGAAGAAATTGAGTTTTGTTATTTTGGGAACAAAGAGGACAGTGTAGAAATAGATATAGTAATGGATGGTAATGCAGAAGATAATGGACAAATTTCAAGTATTGAAAAGTTTGATGAGGAAATTATCAAGTTTAAGGTGAAATCAAGTGAGAGGCCTAATTTAACTTGTGTGTGTTGTCGACGGACTCATTATAAAATTCAGACTAGGTTAGTTGATTTATATGCAAAAAGTGAATTGGAAAATAATAGTGAATGGGAGGATTTTGTAAGTTATTTGTTGGTGGAGAATTCTTTTGATTTGAGTTTGGATCAGCGTATTTGCAATTATTGTTTGAAAAAATTAAATGAAAATAGAATGCCTGCAAGAGCAGTTTATAATAATCTTCAGTTGATAGATATTCCTTCTGAATTGATGGATCTAAATACTTATGAATCTATTTTGATTCAATGTGTCCATCCTTTTCAGGCTATTGTACCCATGGAGCCTAAGACAGGGAAATTGCCTCCATCAGATTTACTGAGAGGATTAAAGGGAAGAGTTGTTTATTTGCCTCTAGATGTAAAGAAAAATATTAATACAATTGGTGTAGAAAGAGTAGAAGAAGATCCTTTAGTTATTCTAGTTAATGGGGTTCCAACAAAGAGTAAGAAAATTTGGCAAGATTTAGTGGATGTTAAAAAAGTCAAGAAGGCAACGTTGTATTTAGTCAGAAACAATGAGTACTACAAAAATGTAAGTGTTGGAGTAGAGGAAACAGCTACAGAAGAAGATAGTGATTCTTCAGTTGGTCAAATTGAAAAAGTTGATGTGTCTAGAACTGAAGAAATATATGAACATTATACTGTTCATCCTTTGCATTCCAAAGAGGTAATGGGAAATGCAATTGACTTGTTTCAAATGAAAGCAGCAAAAGGAAGTCCCATTAGTGTATGGGAAGAAAGTTTGGAAGCTCGTTGTTTTCCACAATTATTTCCAACAGGTTGTGGTGGACGATATGATGATCGACCAGTTCAAATTCCTGCAGCTGAATACCGGACTCTAAGATTATATGCAGAAGATCCAAGGTTTCGTCAATGCATTCCATATTTATTTCATCTACTGTTTGAAAGTGATTTGTCTGGGCTTTCTTATGCAGTTAATCATATATTAAAAAGTGGACCTCATTTGCAGAATGTTTGTGCAAGGGACTTTATGGAGAAAGTTAATCTGCAAGACAGTATTTTGGAATCTCAGCTAATCAATCTCATGGCATGTCAACGTGGAACCAACGAGTATTGGTTTCGTCGTCATGGAGAATTGAAATGTATGCTAAGAAACTTAGGAACTCCTACATGGTTCCTCACTCTTAGCTGTGCTGAGTATGCATGGGACGATTTACTTCAATTTCTACGAGAGGCAAATGAAAACATACCAAATATAGAATTGAAAACACCAGGAGAACTGTGTTCTTTAGATCCAGTGAATGTTTGCAGATATTTTAATCATAGATTTGAAGCTATGATGTCTTTTATTACCAACAAAAAAAATCCTCCCCTTGGAGAGGTTTTGGATTTCTTTTGGAGGAAGGAATATCAAGCGAGAGGTGCTCCTCATATACATATGTTATTGTGGATTAAAGATGCACCCAAATTTGGATCAGATTCAGATGAAACAGTGATGAGTTTCATTGAAGAGTATTCAACATGTGCTGTTCCAAAATCTACTGAAGAAAACAATTTAAGGCAACAAGTTTTACGTTTTCAATCTCATCGTTGTGGAAAGTACTGTCGTCGAAAATTTAAAAACAAGGAAAAGTACTACACGAAATGTCGTTTTGCATTTCCTCGACCAGTGATTTCTAAGGGAAGAGTAAATAATTTGATGTCATCTCTACGACATACTGTGACGAGAAAATCTCCCAAAAACACATATAATTTGAAAAGAAATGAAGAATCTAAGTACATCAACGATTACAACCCAGTGATTTTGTCCATGTGGAATGCTAACATGGATATTCAGTTCGTTGCTGACAACTCTATTGCTGTGGCTCGATATGTGACATCTTACATCACCAAAAAAGAAAAGACAGAACTGAAGGAAATGTGGGAGGACATTTCACATGAAAAGAGTCTAAGCAAGAAATTATACAGTTTCAGTCTGAAGATGTTGTCACATCGAGAAATTGGAGCATATGAATGTTCTGATCGGTTATCATCAGCAAGTCTCTATGCCAAATCAAGAACAATCATTTGGGTGAGTCTTGGTCTTGCTGCAACACGAAACCGAGTTTTGAAATCTGTACAAGAAATTGAATATTTGGCGGAAAAAGAACCAAACAGTACAGATATTTTGAAGACAAATATGTTGGATACATACTATCCAAATAGAAGTACTCATCTTGAGAACACATGTTTGTATGAAGTTCTTCAAAACTACAGTTATAAGAGGAACATCACAGAAGATATCAATAATGGAAAATATGCACTCATTGGCTATGAAGGATGTCTAGTGAAGCAGAAAAAAGGCCATTTGATTAATCATCGAAAATTGAGTTGTGAAGTTCCAGACAAAAGAGAATTTTACTATTTAGCTCTTTTGCAACTCTTTAAGCCATGGCGTACAGAAGAGGAACTACTTGGAGATTTTCTCTGTTATGAAGACTCTTTTAATGCAACTAAGGATACCATAGAATGTCCTATTTTTCTAAATTATCTGCAAATGTTGAATGAAGAAATGGAGCAAGAAACCACAATTGCTGAAGAGATAGCTAGAAACAGTTCTCAAGATAGTCAGAGTTCTACTTCATTGAGCCAGGATCCACTAGGAGGACCAATTATCCAAAATGAAGCTGCCACTGCCATGGATGAGGTGGAAAGAGCTATGGAACAAGCTCAAGAGGATGGAGTTAACTTAGAAGATTTGGTAAAGCAACTAAACATTGAGCAGAAAAAGATATATGATGAAGTCACAGAGCAGATTGAACATGGATTCAGACATGAGAAAAAAGAGTGCTCATGTATATTATTTGATCCTGTCCGACTGTATGTAAGTGGAGAAGCGGGAACAGGAAAAAGTTTTCTAATTAAAGCCGTTGCAAGTTATCTGCAGAAAAGGACTGATTCACCACTGTCTTGTGTTGTAACTGCTCCAACTGGTCTGGCAGCACATAACATTAAAGGGATTACTCTACATCGTTTATTGATGCTGCCAGTTGAACATGATAATAAATTGCATTACAACAAGCTATCTGGAGATGCGTGTTCTGAAGTTTCAAGAGTCTTGAAGAAAATGAAACTTCTTATCATAGATGAAGTAAGCATGGTCTCAAATCTAATGCTTGCTTTTGTGCATTTAAGAATGCAAGAAATTCTTAAAACAGACTATGATGTGTTATTTGGAGGAAAACACATTATTGTTTTTGGAGATCTATTGCAGTTGACTCCAGTAAAAGGACAACCAGTGTTTAAAATGCTCACGCATGAAGATACCAGGAAGTCCCTTGGAAGCATTGGAAATGTTAATATATGGCTAAATTTTAAATATGCTGAACTGCTTCAAAATATGCGACAGGCCAAGGATGAAGATTATAAAAATATTCTACAAGATGTAAGAATTGGAAAAATGACTGAGAAAGGGAAAAAAGCTTTACATAGTCGATTAATTTCAAATTTGTATCCAAATGAAAACATTCTTCCAGAGAATATTTTTAAAAAAATGACTGAGAAGAAATCTGGGATATGTTTGATGCCAACTCTGCAAGAATGTTCCATCTTCAACCAAAAAATGTTAGACTTAGAAAATGAAGAGATTGTGAAACTGGAAGCAATAGATAAAATAGAGCATATGGGTGCAACAATTGTTTTGTCAGAAAATTTGAAAACTAAATTGGATTCATTGGAGAAAAGTATTTCAAAAACAGCTGGTTTTGAAAAGACTCTGAATGTGTGTTTAAATTGTCGTATCATTTTGAGAAGGAATTTAAATGTTGAAAGCGGTCTGGTAAATGGAGCAATGGGTTATGTTGTTGATTTTGTGAATTACAGAAATAGAGATGGAATTGAATTTTTAAAAATAAAATTTGATGGGATTGAACAAGTACAACAAATAAGTCGTTGTTCTGCTAGATTTTTACTTGTAAAAGATTTATATGTTCGCCGAAAACAGTTTCCTGTTTGTTTGGCGTATGCGGTGACAATTCATAAATCTCAAGGTTTAAGTGTAGATAGTGCTTTGGTGAACATTGGAAGATCTGTGTTTAAAGAGGGTATGGCATATGTGGCATTATCTCGAGTCAGAACTTTATCAGGATTGTACTTGATTGCGTGTGATGAGACAAAGATTTCTGCAGATCTAGATTGTGTTAAAGAATACAATAGGTTAAGAAGAGAGTATGCTCCACATTTGCCTCAATATCCTCTGTTTGAAAAACGTGTGGTAGGCCGAAAAAGAAGAAATGAGGATAATTGTAGTGAGGTAGTTGCAAAAAGACAAAAAGTAGAGAAAACTGTAATTGAAAACAGGAAGAAAAAGAATTGTGGAGAAAATGTTGTTGGATTTCAGTTTGAAAATAGTTCTGGTGTCAACTGCTATGCTAATGTAGTGGTTAATGTTGTTTTTTTTCTTAAAAGTTTACAAGAACAGATTGTTGAAAATCGGGATCAAAGATTGTGTGGTTTATTGAATTCTGTGTTTCAGAAATGTAGCAGTGTTACAGCACAAATAGAAAGTGTAACAGAAATTCGAAATATTTTAGATTTGTGTTCTGGTCAAGATAAATTTTCACAGAACATTCAGCAGGATTGTCAGGAATTTTTAATGTATATGTTTGGTGTTTTGGAAGATGAAGGTGTAGATGTAGATAATCTTTTCAGTCTTTCTTATCAATGGCAGCATGACTGCCACAATTGTAGTTTATCAAGTACTACTAGAATAGACACTGAAAGATTTATATATTTGACTTTACCAGACTGTAAATCAGTGTCTTTTAAAAATCTAGTTAAAGCAGCAGATCATAATATGGTGTGTACCCAATGTAACTGTACAATGCTGTCCACATTATTTATACAAAGGTATGGGCAGTATATTATTTTAGTTTTCCAACGATGTAGACCTGATGGAACTAAATTGACAACTTCTATCAAAAATTTTGTGGCTTCTCAGTTATCAATTTCTGGAAGGACCTTTACAACTGAAGCTATTATTTATCATGATGGATCTTCGACCACCTCAGGACATTATACATGCTACTTAAAATCTGAAAATGGATGGAGTTACTGCAATGATTCTCATTTAACTTATAAACAACGTTTGCCTTATGACTCTACAAATTCTTATCTAGTGTTTTTAAAACCAAAGTTTTAGTAAAGGGAATTGGCCTTTGAAGACGGGAATAGTTAATAAAAGTTAGTTAGTTAGTTAGTTAATCTAATATTTTAAATTATTTATCTCATGTAGATACTTTAAGTGGATCTCAAAGTAAAAAATACTGATATATCTGACACAAATTGGCCGTGAGGAAAATGTAAGATATGATGTTGTTAGATCTTTTTTCATAGGAAGTTGATGAAATCGAAGTTATAGAGCACAGCAGACTTTTTTTCACCAAAAGGACCTTCACTATCTGCAATCTCATGTAGATACTTTAAGTGGATCTCAAAGTAAAAAATACTGATATATCTGACACAAATTGGCCGTGAGGAAAGTGTAACAAATGATGTTGTTAGATCTTTTTTCATAGGAAGTCGATGAAATGGAAGTTATAGAGCACAGCAGACTTTTTTCCACCAAAAGGACCTTCACTATCTGCAATTTGGTCTCACGGAAAAGTAAGTGAATCAAAGATTAGTGTACTTATATGAGATGTATGTTTGAATGGGTTTTTTTAAACACAATCTTTTAGATTGTGTTTTTTTTTTCCCGCTGTTATATGATGAAGACTTTGATCTCACAAATTTAAGTGAAATTCAATATATTCTGAGAACAGCAAAAATAAATAATGTAACATATTGTAGAAGTTATTGTGTAGTTTGCATTGTGTAATTTATATTGTGTTCACATTGTCTTATACTCATTTTCTTTTTCACCCTTATTTACCTCTCTTTACTAATTTACACTCTTTTTTCATCGCTGTTTCTTTAGTGCACTTCATTCACAACTTCTTAATCTAATAGGAACTGTCTGCATTTCCTCTGTTCCTTCCACCACTTTTTATCTTTTTCATATTCTCACAGTACCACTGCTTTAGTTTCCTAACCCTCTCTTTCTTTTTCTCCATTTTTTTTCTTTCGCATCCATTGTACTGTAGTTCACTTAGTTCTTCCTTTTGTCTTTCTGTGTACTTACTCTCTCACTCCTGTTTTATCCATCGTTCTATACTAACTTCATTCCTTTCATCCCTTCACTCTGTTACTTTACTTCACTCACTCTCAATCATCTTCTATTCCTCTTTTTTATTTATAGTTTCTCAATCAGACTTCTCTCCTTTTCACTAATTTTTCTTTTATTTTCTTATCTTTACTGATTTTGATTTGATATCTTACATTCTTTTAGTATCTTATTTATCTTTAGGAATTTGTTTTCTTTCTATTTCTTTTTCCTTTTTTTTCTCTTTCTACATTACTTTCTTTCTGTTTTTGTATCCTTCACTATTGCATCATTTCTTAGTAAACTTTTGTAGATTTTTAAACCTCATGAACTGTTGCTTCTATTTTATTATATATTTTTAAGAAATTATAACGTGTTTTTTCTTTTATCTTTCATAGATACAAGTTTGCATTGATTATATGGTAAGTGTGTTTACAAAATCTTTTTTGTTATCATCTTTGGTTTTATTTTCACTATTTTTCTCTCACCCTACCTCACCCCTGTTTCCTTACTTTGCTTTTCTCACTTATTCTTTTCTTCCATGTTTACTTCCTACCACATTCAACTTCTTTCAGTACCTCTGTCTATGCACACTCGTTCACTTACCTTTTTTACTGGTTCACTTAGTTCCTTTGTGACACTCCTTCTTTTACTCTCTTTCTTCTTTCGCTGTATTATTCCCCATGTCTTACCCTTATTCACTTACATGTACCCTGTTTCACCCCTCTTTGCTTATATTCACTGCTATTTACTATCCCTCCATCACTACTATTCCTTTTCTTTCATTCCGTCACTACCTGTCATTCACATGCTTAACTGTCCTTCCTTTTACTTTCATCATCCATTTACATTCTCCCGGAACCTCTGCTTTTGTCTTCTTCCTATTTCTTCTTTTCTTTTGCTCCCTTATTCATTTTTTTTTCTCAGTTATTTCCTCTTACACTTTTTATCTGTCTTACTATCTATTACACAGTCCCTCTGTGTTCCTCCCTTTAGCTCTCTTTCTCTTAACACCACTCTCTCTGTCCCCATTTCTTATGGTCACTCCTTCATTATTTTTTTTTTCTTTTTTTTTGTTGATGCGCTGACGGTGCGCGCACCCGGGCGTTTATCGGTATGCGCACCGGGAGCGCTCCAGAGTCAAATATAAAAAAAAAGGAAAAAACTTTTTTAAAATAAAAATAGTATCTTAATATACATTATAGGGTTCATTTTTAGAAAAACATACCTTTCTCAGGTAAAGACATTTGCGAAAAAATAAGCTTAGAAATTCAATAAAACGTACATAGGTATGAAGCCCTACAAAAAGTTAAAAATTAGTATTAAAAAAACCTATGAAATTCACTGAAAAAAACATAGGTTTCACACCAGTTATAGTTAGGAATTAGCATTTAAAAAACCTATGAAATTCACTGAAAAAACCATAGGTTTCACACCAGTTATAGTTAGGAATTAGCATTTAAAAAACCTATTAAATTCACTGAAAAAACCATAGGTTTCACACCAGTTATAGTTAGCTGGAAATTTTACTGATATAAAACCATTGAAATTCCCACGTTATAGTTAGTCGGACTCACTATAACTTGCGCGTGCAATGCACTGCTGATGACATCACATATTACATCACTCATGACATGGTCAGTGACATCACTCATGACACCATCCTTGTGACATAGTGACAGACCTCCTTTCACTATAATGTAACCCTTGAGACACATATTCAAAAATAGAAACTGAAATTTTTAAAAAAATGGAGATACCTATATCAGTTACAACAAGCAATTCAGTAATTCCACTATCTATATACACATCCACTCATTCACCAACAGTTCTATATAGTCACTCATACATATACTCACTCATCATATGAAGTGATACACCTATACATCCTGTTACACACCGACATTCATCCAAAAGTTACTCACACACATATTCACACGTGCAAATAAACTATTGGACATCCATTTATTTGAATATAGAGTTATACACACACTTCCACCTTACTTCTATTTAAAATTACACATATTTATTCTCTTAAACAATCACTTATAGAAACACATACTTATTTAAACAGGAACTCTTACAATCTCTTACTCTCACATATACTCACTTATATACATCAATATTCATATATACTAGATTAAAACATATGTAGTTACTGATAAAGACACTAGTGAGACAGTCATTCACTCACTAACAAACACATATAGACACTCATCCACCCATACAGTCCTGTACATATGTTGTCTTCAAAACACATACAAACAAAGAGTCAGTCACTCATGCATCTATGTGCTAAGTAATACCCCCACCAAACCATATAGACACTCATACTGATACTAATAAAAATATCTAATAACCCATATACATACACATGAGTGGATGTGTATTAGATGGTGGTATTACTGAATTGGTTGTTGTAACTGGTATGGGTATATCCACTTTTTTGAAAATATTAGTTTCTATTTTTGAATATGTGTTTCATGGGTTACATTACACTGAAAGGAGGTCTGTCACTGTGTCACAAGGATGGTGTCATCAGTGATGTCATGAGTGATGTCACTGACCATGTCATGAGTGATGTAATATGTGATGTCATCAGCAGTGCATTGCACGCGCAAGTTATAGTGAGTCCGACTAACTATAACGTGGGAATTTCAATGGTTTTATATCAGTAAAATTTCCAGCTAACTATAACTGGTGTGAAACCTATGGTTTTTTCAGTGAATATATATATATATATATATATATATATATATATATATATATATATATTCACAGAAAAAAACCATAGGTTTTACACACGTTATAGTTAGGAAGTAGCATTTAAAAAACCTATAAAATTCACTGAAAAAACCATAGGTATGACACATGTTATAGTTAGCTGGAAATTTTACTGACATAAAACCAATGAAATTCCACGTTATAGTTAGTTGGACTCACTATAACTTGCGCGTGCAATGCACTGCTGATGACGTCACATATTACATCACTCATGACATGGTCAGTGACATCACTCATGACATCACTGATGACACCATCCAGTGAATATGTGTCTTTGTGAAAAATAAATATTAGTGAGTAATGTTTAAATATTTAAATATATATATTAGTGTTTCACTTTGTGTATAAGTGGCTACATGTGTTGGTAAGTAGCTACATGCGTATGTATATGGATTATTAGATGTTTCTCTTAGTATCAGTATGAGTGTCTATATGGTTTGGTGGGGGTATTACTTAGCACATAGATGCATGAGTGACTGACTCTCTGTTTGTATGTGTTTTGAAGACAGCATATGTGCAGGACTGTATGGGTGGATGAGTGTGTATATGTGTTTGTTAGTGAGTGAATGACTGTCTCACTAGTGTCTTTATCAGTAACGACATATGTTTTAATCTAGTATATGTGAATATTGATGTATATAAGTGAGTATATGTGAGAGTAAGAGATTGAAAGAGTTCCTGTTTAAATAAGTATGTGTTTCTATAAGTGATTGTTTAAGAGAATAAATATGTGTAATTTTCAATAGAAGTAAGGTGGAAGTGTGTGTATAACTCTATATTCAAATAAATGGATGTTCAATAGTTTATTTGCACGTGTGAGTATGTCTGTGAGTAACTTTTCAATGATTGTCGGTGTGTAACAGGATGTATAGGTGTATCATTTCATATGATGAGTGAGTATATGTATGAGTGGATGTGTATATAGATGGTGGAATTACTGAATTACTTGTTGTAACTGATATGGGTATCTGCATTTTTTTTAAAATTTCAGTTTCTATTTTTGAATATGTGTTTCAAGGGTTACATTACAGTGAAAGGAGGTCTGTCACTATGTCAAAAGGATGGTGTCATCAGTGATGTCACTGACCATGTCATGAGTGATGTAATATGTGACGTCATCAGCAGTGCATTGCACGCGCAAGTTATAGTGAGTCCAACTAACTATAACGTGGAATTTCATTGGTTTTATGTCAGTAAAATTTCCAGCTAACTATAACATGTGTCAAACCTATGGTTTTTTCAGTGAATTTCATAGGTTTTTTAAATGCTACTTCCTAACTATAACGTGTGTAAAACCTATGTTTTTTTCTGTGAATTTCATTGGGTTTTAAAATGCTAATTCAGAAAAATGTCGTGTATGCAACCTATACTTTTGGCAATAAAGTTCTGGCAATATTTTTTTCGAAAACAAGCCGTTTTCTTCACTGTTCAAGTTGCATAGAGACTCCTTGTAAAGCAATACAGAATTCGAAAGTCTGTACCTTGCCTTTTTTTAAACACATTAAAATTTGTCTGTAAATAAAAATAGCCTTACTAAACTTTCGTGCGCGACCCGGTGTGCGCACTCTCGGCAACAGTTGTCAATAAAATGGATATCGCATTTCCAGGCTTTCGTGCGCGACCGAGTGCGCGCACAGGCCTATATATTTCGTAAAAACCTTGCGATTTGAACTTATTGAATTTCTTCATACACCCCTCAAAGAACTTATAGTACGTCAAAGAGACTGTAACTAGACTTCTTTTTTATTCTTATGAAACTTTTCAGTAAATGTAGCCGAATGTCTTTTTAAACTTTCGTGCGTTACCGGATGTACACACCTTGATATTTTTTTTAGAAATATAAAACGTTTCATACTTTAACAATTGTGTGCTTAAATCCAGCTCAGAAGATATACAAAATCATGATGGTAGTTGGTTCAACCCGGACCGTTTATTAGAGGTAGATCGTCCGACTCCACCGGAAGACACCCCTAATAAAAAGGACATATATATAAAATGCGGACTAGCCGCTGTATCGTGCTAGCAAACTATAACATATAAATCGTTAAAAAAAAACAAAAGGAATCGAGCAAAATCAGTAGGCCACTGATGAGATCTTTTTTTGACCTCGCTAAAATAGAAAAATTAGGAACAACCCCTCATGAGAAATATGAAACTAGTGAGAGAAACCGAGCTCGACGCCATGATGGCTGCAAGACAGCTCGGCTCCGCCGCCCACCCCACCCAAAATAATGACAAATATTATAAAGATACACAACACACCAGCAAAGTAACAGGGTAAAACGTTTTATTAAATAACTATTTACATGGCAGCCTACTGCAACATGAAAACAACACTTTCAATTGGTTCTTAATAGTTTAAATTCTGGAATTTACACGCAGCACTCCACCCACTTCCCTCACTATCTTTTCTACTCTCAAGAGACAACAACGTCCTACATCTTTCGGAAGACTTTGGTGAAATGGCTACCGTATCTCATTCATCTTCCGAATCTGACCAAAATGATCAACTACCTTTAATAAGAAAAAATAAATCTTTAATCTGGCAATTTTTCACTTATCCTGAAGATCAAAAGAAAGTGAATGCACCAAAAGTAACCTGCACGATATGTGACTTGGTTCTCTCAAGAAGAAATCCAGCAAAAAAATATTTCTTTTCCATACATACCATGGTGCGGCATGTCAAACAAGTGCACCCTCTGCAATTTGCAGAGGCAACGACAAGAGCCCTGGCCACGCTATTACCATTAGAGGTGGCCAGCACATCTTCTGATCGACGACCTGTATCTCCATGGAGTGCAGAGATGGACTTCAGATATTTAACTATATATGGTCTATAACCTATGGTTTTTTCAGTGTTTTTCTTTGGTTTTTTAATAGCAAATATCAAAAGCTTTTTTGTGGAAAATGACTAAAATTAGGTATACATAAGCGGCGTTCATTTATGTTCACCACAGCCATTGTTAAAAGTAAAGTGAAAGTCGCGAAACAGTGGCCACGCCATCTAGTCCCTTTTAGGCCCCATCATGCACGTAAGTAACAGCCATTTTCTGTGTCATGGCCTCTCTGCCCACTGCCAATAGCCTATGATTGTTCGAAATTGGTTCTCTTTGGGTCATTCTCTGTTCACAAATAAGCATAAAGTCGCAATACTCTATTTAGTTTTTGCAGATAGTGAAGGATAGGTAGTGCACACTTTTGTCCCCTTTGTAACAGTCATGCCTATCTCTGCCCCGTTTGTTGGTAGTTGGTTCAACCCAGACCGTTTATCAGAGGTAGATCGTCCGACTCCACCGGAGGACCCCCCTAATAAAAAGGACCTATATATAAAATGCGGACTATCCGCTGTATCGTGCTAGCAAACTATAACATATAAATCGTTAGAAAAAACATGAAACTAGAGAGAGGAACCAAGCTCGACGCCATGATGGCTGCAAGACAGCTCGGCTCCGCCACCCACCCCGCCCAAAATAACGACAAACACTATGCAAATATTATAAATATATACAACACACCAGCAAAGTAACAGGATAAAACGTTTTATTAAATAACTATTTACATGGAACCTACTGCAACATGAAAACAACACTTCTAATTGCTTCTCAGTAGTTTCAATTCTGAAATTGAACACCCAGTACATCCAGAGGTCATGTCCGACAAGTTGTGTGGGGGGATGCCTTGCTAATGCCGCCACCCCCACCACCTTCTGTAGGAAGGACTCTGGATATCCTTGGTCCCTGAGAGGCTTCGATGTCCCTGCCTTGCACAAATGTCATAAGTTCTGGATGTTGAGAGCCATACTTCAGGGTCCGACAAGTTGTGTGGGGGGATGCCTTGATAATGCCGCCACCCCCACCACCTTCTGTAGGAAGGACTCTGGATATACTTGGTCCCTGAGAGGCTTCGATGTCCCTGCCTTGCACAAATGTCATAAGTTCTGAATGTTGAGTGCCATACTTCAGGGTCCAAGAAACACGGACTCGGAGGGGGCGCTTGGTTCCTGCCCCCTCCCCAAGTCTTGTTCCCCTGGTATGGCCTAAGATCGCCCCCGACATAGGCGGCCGGCTCCCGGGGTCAGGCGGAACTTCTTGCCTTTTGATGCCTCTTCCGTTCTGGACCTTGTCCCACAATCCGTTTGACCTGAAGACACGTCCTGCGGTGCCCTGGTCCAACCATCACATTTACACCGTCTCACCCGCCATCCGGCTGAATTGCACCCACTCTTCCGATACAGCGACAGGCGGCTGCCACGGAGCTCAGGAAATGGCGGTCGGCTCCACAGACTTGGGCCTGGCCTGCAAGGATGGCTCTGGGCAAACCTGGAACTCGGACGCTTGACTGCTAGGGCATGAGCCCCATTCCCAAAAGCGTCCCGTCAGCCTTGAAGATTCTACAAGAGTCACTGAGGCCCCCGACTCCTGCAGACTTCCGGTGGGGAGCGACTGCCATGATTGCTCGCGGAATGGCCACGACGTAGCCACGAGGTGCTCTCATGCTGACGCCAGCTTCAGTCTGAAACATCCAGAAACACTGTAGACTACCAATTCGATCAGTTCCGGTGGAGCCCCAACGACGTATCGCGTTCTTGTGTAATCCGTCATATGACGCGCCGCGTTAGCGCACCCGGAAGTGCTCCGGTGCGCGAGGCGCGAAGCGCAGCTTCCCGGAAGCAATGCGGAGCGCGTAACGTAAGCAATTACATTTCAGTTGGTTCTCCCTCACAATATTTTCAATGTCACATAAAAGTCACCCATCACCCACTGCCATCTCTGGCTGTTTCCATGGTAACACCTCATTCTGCACCTGGCTGAAGGCACAGGTCAAAAGTTCATATCTCAACGTTCTACAGCAAAGTAACAACACTGTTTTCCCTCCAGAAACACCTGCCAATCCACAGCTCTGTTACATGTCTTTTTTTTTCACACCCAATAGTACTTTTCGTTTAACATAAACATTAACATGCAACGTATTGTTCAATCTCCTCTTCTTACAATCAACCAATCATTTTTATTTTTTAAACCACACCCAGCCTCTTCCTTTTTCTTTATTTAGAATTTCAACTTCTAACTACCATTCCACTTCCAGAACCGATCGGAGGACGACTACAAATCCCTTGAAAATGAAGGTCTGGCTAATAGGACACAGTTATATTCACTGGAGTGAAAAATATGCAGTAAGCAGACGAATTTGCAACCTCAGCTTACCAAATGTACACATAACATGGATTTCCAAAAGAGGATTGAAATGTCACCAATTGATTCCATTGGTGAAAACTTTTATGCATCTCCCAGAACCAGACCTTATAATTGTGCACTGTGGTGGAAACGATCTAGGCACAATCACTGGGGTAGGTCTGGAAATGCTTCTAAAAGACACCTTTCGACAATTGATGACACTTTTTCCTCGATCTGCCTTGGTATATTCCAATATATGCCAAAGACAGAAATGGAATTGGTCCAATCACCATTGTGCACAATTTGAGAAAGCAAGGAGACATGTAAATAAATCTGTTTCTGCGTTCCTCAGAGATTATAGCATGGGTTCTATTTACCACAACAACTTGCGATACCACATGCAAGACGTCTATAGGAGAGACGGTGTTCATTTCACGAAAAAGGGAAACAGAATCTTCGTCAGCAACATCAGTCTGTGCATCGGTACTTACTTATAAATGCAGAAAACACTAAATTAACACAATGGCTCTTTTCAGAGCCACCTTATATCTAAGCACTCAAACTTCTGATTTATCTCCATTTTCACACTCTTGTAAAAAGGTGTGCGCGACCGAGTGCGCGCACCACGCAACTTTAGAAAAAAAAAAATATATATATATATTTTCGCCTTTAAGGGCCTTACTGCACACCCTGAGAAAACCTACGCAGCAAAACAATCTCTACCTTCTCCCCTTTCCATATTCCAACGCTTTGAAATCAACAATATATTTACTCGCTATGACAAAATGGCGGTCAACACTTCCTGATTTCCTTCGAATCGAACGTTAACAGACGTCACGCAACAAAATTCCGCTCGCGCGCGCAGCCGTTTGGGTGCGCGCACATGTGCGCGCGTATAGATATATAATTGACTTTAACTTTATTTCCTCAGCAACTACTGAACGGATTTACACCATTCCAAAAAAAGCATAATCTGCGAGCCGGACTGTACAGTTTTGCCAAATTTCTTATAAATCCATTCACCCGTTCGACCTGTAGCCGAGTCTAAAGGTCCTATGGAAAATAACATGGAGAAAACACGTTTTGGGACCCCCCTTTTATCTCAGCCCCCACTTGACCAATCCCCCCCAAACTTTTAGGGAAGGAGCGCACGGACCGAGCCATCTTCTTTGAGAAATTCGCTAAGATTCTTCAACCAGGGCCAAAGTTATTCCAAATAGAATGTTGAGGATTTCCTATGGAAACTAGGTCCTAACTATAAGGTAATATATATATATATATATATATATATATATATATATATATATATATATATATATATATATATATATATATATATATATATATATATATATATATATATATATTCAATGAAAAAACCATAGGTTATAGTCCATATATAGTTAGGAATTAGCATTTACAAAACCTTATTTTACTCGCATAAAACCATTGAAATTCCATATATAGTTAGATGCGCTAACTATATATCGCGCACCCGCAATCCACTGCTGATGATGTCACATATTACATCATTCATGACATGGTCAGTGACATCACTGATGACATCACTGATGACATCTCAAATGACATCACTGATGACATCACTGATGACATCTCAAATGATATCACTGATGACATCTCATTTGACATTACTGATCACATCACTGATGATATCATTCATGTGATACTACGATGAACCTCTTCAGACTCTAATATAACCTTAGATACAATCAGTGTAAACAGACACTCACAGACTGTCACTCATCCATGGAGTTACTCACACACCTAGTCAGTCTTGCAAAGAATCAATCACACCTCCATTTCCTCAACTATACAGTTATACACACCTTACATATACTAACACATATTTACTCTCTTATACAATCCCTGATACAAGTTCACAATGATCAATACAGCCACTCACACATTCACTGGCTCTTATGCACAGTTATTTATATATGTCAACCCTCACATGTACTGTGTTTTAAATATGTACTTACTTTGACATGTAGCACTGAGATATCCATTCACTCACCAATACACTCATGCACACAGTCAACCGCCCATACAGCTGTTTCCACATGCACTTTTGAACCCATACATCTAGTGTATCAACTGCTCACACATCTATGCACAGAGTCATACACCTCCCAGCCACCCACACACACACTCAGTCTCCCATACATATACTTGGGCAACCAATCAATAATCCATATAGTTACTCATATAGCTACTGATCAACACATGCAGCAGTTTACAGAACAACAGACATAATGATGCACTTATTAAGACAGTTTAGTCACTAACCCGTGCACTCAGTGAGACACATTTAATCACTCACTCATACAGTCAGTCATGCACCCACTAAATCCTTCATCCAGACACTTATACATCCACTCATTCTTCAATATGTAAGACATGTTTTAACTTTACAGAAACATACAGTCACTGGATGTTGTCATCAGTGATGTCATCAGTGATGTCACTGACCATGTCATGAATGATGTAATATGTGACATCATCAGCAGTGGATTGCGGGTGCGCGATATATAGTTAGCGCATCTAACTATATATGGAATTTCAATGGTTTTATGCGAGTAAAATAAGGTTTTGTAAATGCTAATTCCTAACTATATATGGACTATAACCTATGGTTTTTTCATTGAATTTCAATGGTTTTTTGAAAGCTAATATTTCTATCTGTAAAATGTATTCTTCTTAAAATCATAAAATATATTGTACATGTTTTTTATACATTTAAAAAAAAAAAAAAATTGTTCCGCTCCTAGTCCGCGAACTGGTCAGCTTCCCGTTAGCTGAATTCAAAGCCGCGACTTGGTGCGCGAGCCGGTAATCGCTCCTTAAGCGTAACTGTTACGTTATCATGACGTTTTGCGTTGTCGCGTAATACGTTATCCGACGCGCCAAGTTAGCGGACTCGAAAGCGGATTGGATAGCGGCGCAAAGCGCGAAACGTAAAGACCGCAGGTCATGTGACTCGATAATAACACTTTTCATTAGTTCATTTCACTTTTGGTTTCCTAATGATGTAATACTAGGTCATGTGATCTAAAATTAACACTTTTCATTGGTTTAGAACTTTGGCTTTTCCCAAATGATGAAAACCCCTCCTTCTTTCCTCACTCTGACTTTCATCTTGATGAGAGAAAGACCTTTGTACAATCCAGGGAAATGGCTTCTGTTGTTGCTTCTGGTAGTGTTCCCCCACCACCACCTCCACCTCCTCATGGAAAGAAAGGACCACCAACTCAACCAATCTTTCAAGAAGAGGAAGAGCAGGAAGAGGAGGAAGAGCCTGAATATTTGCCTGAGGAGCCCAGGAGATACAACAGGAAGGAAAATTTCATTTGGCAATTTTTCAAATTTCCACCAGGGCAAAAGAAAGTGAACGCCAGGTATGTCTTTTGCCGAATCTGTGATGAACGTCTTTCTAGAGGCACGGATAAAAAATATAGTTATGGGAATTTCACTATGCACAGACACATGAGCAGGTGGCACCCAAATAACTACAGTGCAGCTCAGCTTCGAGACGAACAACAGAATTCACCAGCAATAGCCAGAAGATCGGTTGTGCCAGAAGTTACGGGACCTGAAGCAAGGGAGCTGATCCCAAATATTCAAATGGACATGGGGGAAGTCAAACAAGTTTGTGTGAGGTGCAATCAAACATTATGCTACCGCGAAAGTAGCATAACTCTTATCATTAGAGCCATCAAAAATCATGTATGTCCAAAACGCCCCCAAAAATAAATTCTTCTTTTTTTTGTTGCTCCTGTTGAGCCCTCTTCGATGAATCATTTTTGTTTCCCCCCCTCCCCCCAAAAAATAAAAAAAATACAAAATGTTCAGAAAAAAACAAAAAAATATAAAAAATGTTCAGAAAACTAATAAAAATATTTAAAACAACAAAAACAAAAAAAAAGTTCTTTTCAGAACTACCTCCCCATTATTAAAAAAAATTGGTAGAATTCTTTGAACTCTGCCAAGCTCTATTTCTATTAGTTCGCTCCCAGTTCGCACTCCGGTACGCGAACTTTGAGCGCACCAAAAAATTTTTTTTTAAAAAAAGGAACAGTAAGTATAAGGAAAGAAAACAGACAGCTATGTTACAAAAAAGACAGCTATAGGGAGTAAAGAAAAGATACTGTGACCCGCAATTCACTTCTGATCATGTCATATATTACATTATTTTTGACATAGTCAGTGACATCATCAGCAGTGGATTGCGAGTAACAGTTTTTTTTGTTTACGTCCTATAGCTGTCTTTTTTGTAACATAACTGTCTGTTTCCTATCCTTAAACTTACTGTTCCTTTTTTTAACGAGATAACAGATATGCCCAATTATTACATCATTCATAACATAGTCAGTGACATCATCAGCAGTGGAATGCAGGTTAAAAAAGTAGAAAACATTTACCTTATAATTCTTGTTAATTTTTAAAGAAAATTTTTCATACATTCAATCTGTAAAAGAGAGAACAAACATTTCCAAAAATATTAAAACATGTATTTAAAAATTAGAAAAAAGAAGGGAAAAGGTTCAAGAAGAAACACTTTTTAAACAACTTTGACACTTATAGAAACCTCTACTTCTCTACGACCCCTACACAATCCTAAATATATTTATTTTCAACAAACAGTATCTTCATGCTGATGAAATGAGGCCTATTTTGAAATATGATGCTTCTTTTGCATTGCTTATGTCTCACAATAGTGATGCCATAACAGCGCAAAAGAGATGTAAAACCATCATAAAATTGTGTCTAACATTTAAAATGATTATTTTAGGATGCAAATAAGATGTGTGCTTTCAAGAGCTTTCTTTGAGGTGAGGCCTCTTTTCTTTTTTAAAAAAAAAACAGTACCCAGAAGTACAGCACTGTAAGCATTAAAATTGACACTTACAGAAGACTCAGCTTACCCATATGTACCTCACATTTCTAAATGTATATCATAAGTACAAAAAGCATAACATTAATTATACATGTTAAATGGTTTATTTTTGCTGTTCTCAGAATGTATCAAATTTCACTTAAATCAGTGACTTGAAGGTATTTATCATGTAACAGCGGGGAAAAAAAAACACAATCAAAATGACTGTGTTTAAAAAACCCATACAACCTAAGAAATCTGATTTCAAAACTCCTTAAAATTGACTTACTTTCAATGACGTCAAAGGATCTCCTATAAACAGCATCCACTCTGTTGTGCTATAAATATTTTCAGCCCGCCACTTTCTGAAAGAAAACCTCCATCGATACGTAAAATATGTTACATAGAAAAAAAAACTTCTCTCATTCTATCACATGTTTCCACTAGGCCAAATCATGTTGCCGCGATTCGCAAGTCTTATATTTCTTCCAATCAAATCCCGACATTTTCTATTTTCGCAACTTTCAAAAATAAAATATTTGAGATTATTTTCACAATCCTGGACTACTAATATCTTACTCTTCTTTGTCACTCATGTTCTCCTTTTCCTATGACACTGATACTGCTTACTATGAAGCAGACTTACTTGCATCAGGTTTATATAGTTGGATTTTTAATCTAGACAGCATTGCAGACTTACATTCCCTCTACTTAAAATTTTGGTTTTAAAAACACCAGGTAAGAATTTTTAAGGTCAAACGGCAATTTTTTTTTGAAAGTTACAACGGAATCATTACAGAATGACCAGCCGTTTCCAGACTTTAAGTAAGCTGTATAATGTCCTGATGTTGTTGATGGACCATCGTGATAGATAATTGCTACAGTTACAAAAGTCCTCCCTGATATTGACAGCTGAGAAGCCACAAAATTTTTTATTAAAGTTGACAATTTTGATCCATCAGGCCTACATCGTTGGATCATTAAAATGACATACTGGCTATATCTACGTATAAATAATGTTGACATCATATCACATTTACATTGGCTACACTCCATGTTGTGATCCGCTGCATTTACTAGCTTATTAAAGGACACTGATTTACTGTCTGGCAAAGTTAAATATATAAATCTTTCTGAGTCTACACTAGTAGTACTTGATACCATACAGTTCTCGCAGTCATGCTGCCATTGATAAGAAAGCCCAAACAGGTGATCTACATCTACACCCTCATCTTGCAATACATCAAGCATATACATTAAAAACTCCTGACAATCTTGCTGATTATTTTCAGAGAAGTCTGTTTGACCTGAACATTCATCTAACAGATAACGAACTTCAGACACACTTTCTACTTTTGTTCGATCAGTGCTACATTTCTCTAACACAGAATTCAACAAGCAGCATAAACTTTGTTCCGAATTGAACACAATCTGTTCTTTTAAACTCTCTAGTGAAAAGAGAACATTAACCACTACATTTGCATAGCAGTTGACACCAGAACTGTTTTCAAATTGAAAACCGACAACATCTTCAACAGAATCCACTTTCTTTCTGCTAACAACTTTCGGTTCATTGACTTTTAGTCTTTTTGCAACAACCTCCCTACTATTACTGATATTTCTACGTTTCTGGCCTACCACACGTTTCTCAAACAAAGGATATTGAGGCAAATGTGGCGCATACTCTCTTCTTAACCTATTGTATTCCTTAACACAATCTAGATCCGCACAAATGTTTGTGACATCACAGTCAATCAAGTACAATCCCGATAAAGTTCTAACTCGTGACAATGCCACATATGCCATACCCTCCTTGAACACAGAACTGCCAATATTCACCAATGCACAGTCTACACTTAAACCTTGCGATTTATGGATTGTCACCGCATATGCCAAGCAAACAGGAAACTGTTTACGGCGAACATATAAGTCTTTAACAAGCAAAAACCTAGTAGAACAACGACCAATTTGCTGTACTTCCTCAATGCCATCAAATTTAATTCTTAAAAATTCTATTCCATCTCTATTTTTGTATTTCTCAAAATCAACAACATTACCCATTGATCCATTTACTAGACCTCTTTCTACATGTAAATTCCTTCTCAAAATGATTCGGCAATTTAAACACACATTCAAAGTCTTTTCAAAACCCGCTGTTTTAGATATAGTCTTCTCTAATGAATCCAATTTTGATTTCAAATTGTCTGACAAAATAATTGTTGATCCCATATGCTCTAATTTGTCGATAGCTTCAAGTTTCACAATCTCTTGCTTTTCTAAATTCAACATTTTGTTGTTGAAGATGGCACATTCTGCAAGAGTTGGCATGAGACATATCCCGGATTTCTTCTCAGTAATTTTCTGAAAAATATTCTCAGGCACAATCTCTTGTTTGGGATATAAATTTGACAGTAATCGTGCATTTAAAGCTTCTCTCCCATGCTCGGTCACTTTTCCAATTCTAATATCTTGTAGAATATTCTTGTAATCTTCATCCTTTGCCTGACGCATATTTTCATGCAGTTCTGCATAATTGAAGTTTAACCATATATTGACGTTGCCAATGCTCCCTAGGCACTTCCTGGTATCTTCATGTGTGAGTATTTTGAACACAGGTTGACCTTTTACTGGTGTCAGCTGCAGAAGATCTCCGAAAACAATGATGTGTTTGCCACCAAATAACACATCATATTCAGTTTTAAGTACTTCTTGCATTCTCAAATGCACAAAGGCAAGCATGACATTGGAAACCATGCTTACTTCGTCAATGATAAGTAGTTTCATTTTCCTCAAGACTCTTGAAACTTCACAGCAAGCATCTCCAGATAACTTGTTGTATTGTAATTTGTTGTCATGCTCCACCGGCAGCATCAGTAGACGATGCAAAGTAATACCTTTAATGTTATGTGCTGCCAGTCCAGTAGGAGCGGTGACAACACAAGACAGCGATGACTTAGTCCTTTCCTGCAAATAACAAGAAATTGCTTTAATGAGGAAACTCTTTCCAGTTCCCGCTTCTCCACTCACGTACAGTCGGACAGGCTTCAACGACGTACATGAGCACTCTTTCTTCTCATGACTTAATCCGTGCTCAATTTCCTTGGTAACTTCATCATATATTTTCCTCTGCTCAACGTTGAGTTGTTTTTCCAAGTCTTCTAAGTTAACTGAATCCTCCTGAGCATGTGCCATGGCTCTTTCCACTTCATTCATAGCAGTGGCAGCTTCATTTTCGATAATAGGTCCTCCAAGTGGATCTTGACTCAATGAAACAGAACTCTGACTGTCCTGAGAACTGTCTCTGGCAATCTCGGCTGCAATCGTTGCTTCCTGCTCAATTTCCAAAGTTAGCATTTCTTGATATTTAGGAAAAGCAGGACATTCTATGGACTCCTTGGCTGCATTAAAAGAGTCTTCGTAACAGAGGAAATCTCCAAGCAGTTCCTCTTCTGCACGCCAAGGCTTGAAAAGTTGCAAAAGTGCTAAATAGAAAAACTCCTTTTTTTCTGGAGATTCACCACTCAATTTTCGATGGTTTACTAATTGCCATTTTCTTTGCTTGACCAGGCATCCCTCACTTCCAATTACAGCATACACTCCTTTCTCAATATCTTCTTTGATGTTCCTCTTGAATATATAATTTTGGAGAACCTCATATAGACAAACATTCTCAAGGTGACTGCTTCGATTTGGATAATATGTATCCAACATGTTGGTCTTCAAAATGTCGGTACTGTTTGGCTCCTTTTCCGCCAAATACTCAATTTCCCGGACAGGTTTTAGAACTCGATTTCGCGTTGCAGCAAGACCAAGACTCGCCCAAACGATACTCCTAGATTTGGCATAGAGACTTGCTGAAGACAATCGATCTGAACATTCGTAAGCTCCGATTTCTCGATGCGACAACATCTTCAGACTGAAACTATACAACTTCTTGCTGAGGCTCTTTTCATGGGATATGTCCTCCCACATATCCTTCAGTTCTGTCTTTTCTTTTTTGGTGATGTAAGATGTCACATACCGAGCCACAGCCATGCAGTTGTCACCCACAAACTGTATATCCATGTTAGCATTCCACATGGACAAAATCACTGGGTTGTAGTCATTGATGTACTTGGACTCTTCGTTCCTTTTCAAATTGTATGTATTTTTGGGTGATTTCCTCGTCACATTATGTCGTAGTGAAGACATCAAACTGTTCACTTTTCCTTTAGAAATCACCGGCCGTGGAAAGTTGAAACGACATTTGGTGTAGAACTTGTCCTTGTTTCTGAATTTACGACGACAGTACTTTCCACAACGATGGCTTTGGAAACGTAGAACTTGTTCTCTTAGGCTTTTCTTCTCCGTTGCATTTGGAACAGCACACGTAGAATACTGTTCTATGAAATTCATCACTAAGTGATCGGGATCTGTTCCAAATTTAGGTGCATCCTTGATCCACAACAACATATGTATATGAGGAGCACCTCTTGCTTGGTACTCCTTTCTCCAGAAGAAATCCAACACCTCTCCAAGAGGTGGATTCTTCTTATTTGTGATGAAAGACATCATAGCTTCAAATTTATGATTGAAGTACCTGCATACATTCACAGGATCCAAAGAACACAGTTCTCCAGGTGTCTTGAATTCAATGTTTTCAATATTTCCATTTGCTTCTCGTAGAAATTCAAGTAAGTCTTCCCAGCCATACTCGGCACAGCTCAGAGTGAGGAACCATGTCGGAGTTCCTAAGTTCCTCAGCATACATTTTAAATCACCATGACGACGATACCAATACTCATTAGTACCACGCTGACACGCCATGAGATTAATTAAGTGAGAATCCAAAATACTATCTTGGACATTAACTTTATGCATAAAGTCTCTTGCCGAGATATTTCGCATCTGTATACCACTTTTTAAGATGTGGTTCACTGCATATGACAGTCCAGACAGATCGCTTTCAAACAGGAGATGAAACAAATAGGGAATGCATTGACGAAACCTAGGATCTTCTCCATACAATCGTAAAGTCCGGTATTCAGACGCAGGAATTTGATGAGATCGCTCATCATATCTTCCTCCTCGACCTGTGGGAAATAGCTGTGGGAAACACCGAGCTTCCAAACTTTCCTCCCAAACACTAATGGGACTCCCTTTGGCTTGTTTCATTTGAAACAACTCAATAGCATTCCCCATGACTTCCTTGGAATGCAAAGGATGAACACTATAATGTTCATATATTTCTTCACTTTTAGAGGCCTCTACTTTCTCAATTTGCCCAGCACACAAATCGCTATCCTCTTCATCACTTACTTCCTCTTCTGCAACATACACATTCTTATAATACTTATTATTTTTCTTCAAATACACTGTTGCCTTTTTGACTTTCCTAACATCCACTAAATCTTGCCATATTTTCTTATTCTTTGTCGGAACCCCATTAACCAAGATAACCAGAGGTTCCTCTTCCACTTCTTCTACTCCAATTGTGTTAATGTTTTTATTCAAATCTAAAGGCAAATAAACAACTCTTCCCTTTAATCCTCTCTGTAAATCTGCTGGAGGCAACTTCCCTGTCTTTGGCTCCATTCTTACAATAGCCTGAAAGGGATGAATACTTTGAATCAAAATAGATTCATAAGTATTTAAATCCTTCAATTCAGAAGGAATCTCAACCAATTCAAGATTATTATGAACTGCCCTAGCAGGCATCTGGTTTTGGTTTAATTTATTACAACAATAAGTACACACACGTTGATCCGATCCCAAATCAAAATAATTTTCTACCATCAAGTATGTGGCAAAATCCTTCCATTCACTATTATTTTCCCTTTCACTTTTTGCATATAAATCCACTACCTTAGTCTGATTCTTATAATAAGTACGTCGACAACAAACACAAGTGAAATTAGGCCTCTCACTTGATTTCATCTGAAACGTGGCAATTTCCTTCTGAAAATTATCTGTACTGTAAACCTGTACATTATCTTCCACATTACTCTCTACTTCAGGGTCAATTTGAACATTCTCATCTTTACTACTAAAGTAACAAAACTCAATTTCTTCACAAATATTCTTCACATCTATTTCAGAACCATGCAAAAGAGCAGCACATAATTGTTTAAGCATAATTGCTGGACTCTTTGCATAATACAACATTCTCACTAATTTTCTCACTTTATTATGATGCACTGCTAGCATCCTGAAATGATGAAAAACACTCTGGCATACTCTCCTGGAAAGACAAGCCAGTGAATGACCACGCAAACCTGTTATTTGTCTCACTCTGCAAGGATCTAAATCTTGCAACAACTTCATTTTCTGCTTCAAACTTTTCTTATTAAATGTCCGTATAAAATCACAAAGCAAATTGATGGAAACCTGTCGCACACTGCAAATAGAACTACACTTCCAAATGTACACAGGAGCCTTAGGACGTCTTCCTAAAACCTCATCACTTAGCGCCTCTTCTGTCTCTGTTGTCACAAGTTTTTCTTTTTCAACTGGACAACCATCCTTCACTTCATAAGCTCGACCACTGATGTCAACTGCATGCACCAAATCATTATCCTGAAAATAACTCTCCTCATTAAAAAATGCCTCAGAACTTGAACTATGCATCCATTCTCCGGAAAAAACTTCACAAAAGTTGCTACGATTTACTACTCTCTTCCATCTACTGTTTGTTTTAAAATCAGAAATTACCTTGCTTAGTTTCCTAATTCTATTGATTACCAAAATAAACAACTTTCGCTTAATTTCAAAAGCATGATCAATAATTTTCTCGACATTTTTCTTCTTCTTATAAAATGCCGCTTTCTGTTTGCATTTCTTAATATTTTTTATTAAATTAACTATTATCCGATTACGGAACATTCGTTGTCGAATGTCCCTAAACTGTTCTTTCCTTCTACTATCATGCACAGAGTTATCTCTTCCTCTACCAGTAACATTTTTCATGGGTCTTTTCTTTCCATTTAAATTACTCTTCTTTTTCTGAACTGAAACATTTGGGCGAGAAATACTTTTTTTACTACAAATATTTTTTAAGAAAGACTTTGTGCTCTTACCCGGAGCTTTCTTGGTGTTTTGATAAGTATTTAGGGAAGAGGACTGCTACAATAAAACATCACTGTGCTGTCTTTGACGTTTTCGAGCCTTTATAATTCTATTTTTTGTAGGCATTTTCCAAACTATGAAAGAATCTGCAGTTGAATCTGTTGAAAAATATAATAAAAAATGTTAATAACCACTATTACCAAACAGTAAATGAATAACAGTCATCAAAAACTTAATGCCCTTCTTATTATTTAACATAGCAAATCAAGGCATATGACTGTGTATGATGTTATTTTTCTTTTTTAAATGGAAAGCGTTCTTCATGGTGCAAGTTTCTTGTAAATACGCTCCCACCTGCGAAAAGGAACTTAGCAATGCAAAGCTGCTTGGGTCCCCAGTGTCTGTCAACATTCTAAACAGTCCGGAGCGGCCACCATCTTATCTCTCGGTAGGATCGAGAGAGAAGAAGAGGTGAAAAACGAAGGGGAAATTTAATGAAATGGGGCAAAGTATACCCCAGTTGACCCCCTAGGAATGTTGTTGGAATTTTTTAAAGGGTCCCCTGGGGAAAATAAAAAAATATATATTTTTCACGATAGAACCGCTTCCCAAACACCGAACTGGGCCGCAAACTGCACGAGAATACGCCATTTTGTGCTTCGTTTTAATTAAATTACTAGGAATAAGGAGGTGCGGGAGACGTATCCTAATCCCTTATATTTTCTGAGAGTGGCTGAGGAGTCTCATATATGTTGATACATGTGTTCCAGCGGCTGTGCGTGAGCTTTTTTTAAATTTTTGCTGCGTGACGTCTGTTAACGTTCGATTCGAAGGAAATCAGGAAGTGTTGACCACCAATTTCTCAGTGCGATAAAATATTTTGAGGCATATTATCAAGCCTGTGCGCTAAAATTATCGCCGATAAAACGGCGACAATGGGCTTGATAATATGCTCTGTGGAATTCCAATCGAAGCCCATTTTAGATGTCTTCACATCTAGCATGTGCTTCGATTGGAAATCCATAGAGCATATTATCAAGCCCATTATCGCCGCTTTATCGGTCGTTTTCGGCCGATAAAGCGGCGATAATTGAAGCGCACAGGCTTGATAAAATACCACATTGTTATAAATGAATCCTTATTGAGACACAATGTCTGCGCCAACTTGCCTTTTTTACAATGCCACAATTTTGTCGTGCACGGCAGCCATTTTACATGCCAGGCTGGTCTCAGCCTATCACCTAGCCCTGCAAATGTAGGGAAATATTATCAAACCTGTACACTAAAATTATCGTCGCATTATTGGCCGAAAACGGCTGATAAAGCGGCGATAATGGGCTTCATAATATGCTCTGTGGAAATCCAATCGAAGCCCATGTTGGATAACATGGCTAAAAACTACTCAGCACCATTGTTTGGACATTATTAACATGGCTATGTAACTCCCATAATCAAAATTTAAATTTGCCAAGCACACTTGTGTTACTGCATGCCAGAATGCTACACCGAATATGCAATTACAATTTCGCAAAGTAACAAAATCTATTTCTATATCACTACAGACAAAGCCACAATTTAAAAACACAGCTTTCTTCATCATTTTCTCCTTAGCGATAAAAAGCGGTAGCAATGCATGAATATCACGCTGAAAAGTCAGCGATATTCATGCATTATCCTGCAAATGCTCTTAGCCATGTTATCCACCTCCCATTGGATAACATGGCTAAGAACTGCTCGCAAATGCGAGAAAAAAACGGCCGCAATGCATGAATAACGCTGAAAAGTCAACGATATTCATGCATTATTCAGCAAATGCTCTTAGCCATGTTATCCACCACCCATTGGATAACATGACTAAATACTGCTCAGAGCCCCATGAGGAACGCTTTCCATTTAAAAGAGAAAAAATATCATCATAGAAAAGAATCGTTTTTAAACACAGCATATAAATCAATTGTATACCTGCATTCAAGAGGAAATGACTGAAAATGTCCTTGAGACACACGAAAGCGTTTTCTGGAATGCCCTAGCACCATTTTTCCGACATTATTAACATGGCTATGTAACTCCCATAATCAAAATCTAAATTTGCCAAGCGCAGGTGAGAGCGTATTTACAAGACACTTGCCCCATGAGGAATGCTTTCCATTTAAAAATGAAAAAATAACATCAAAGACACTCAAATGCCTTATAAATATGACCCAAAACAACCTATGAAACTCTAACAGTACATATCCAAAATGTAATTGATTTCAAAATGGTTTTTAAAAACAACATATCTGTTTCAGCTTACATAAAAGACCATGGAATGCGCTTCATATACAACAATACCTTGAGTTACTACATGCCAGAATCCTACACCGAATATGTTACATCCACTGGGCTCAAAGGTATGCTGACAACAGAAATTTACACAACCTCAATTTACAAGATGTGGAAATTAAATGGTTGGGCCAAAGAGGATTAAAATGTCACCAATTGATACCATTGGTGAAAACCTTTATGCATTTGCCAAAACCTGACCTGTTAATAGTGCATTGTGGAGGTAATGATTTGGGCACTTTAACAGGAGTAGGTCTGGAAATAATTTTAAAGGACACCTTTGAGCAATTAATGGCACTTTTTCCTCAAACTGCCTTGGTATATTCCAATATATGCCAAAGACAGAAATGGAGGTGGTCCAACCAATTTGGTCCACAAATTGAGAAAGCGAGGAAGCATGTAAACAAATCTGTTTCAGCTTTCATGAGAGACCATGGAATGGGCTCCCTGTACAATAATAACTTGCGTTACTACATGCAAGATATCTACAGAGGAGATGGAGTTCACTTCTCAGATGAGGGCAACAGAATTTTCATTCTGAATTTAAGACTGTGCATTGGTACCTACTTATAAGTACCTAAATGGAACATAAACCCAAAAGCTCTTCTCAGAGCTACCCTTCATCTGATCACGCACAATTAATACTTTTCTCTAACTTATTTCTGTAATTTTCAACAAACTACGCTCAAAGAGCGCTACCCGGTACGCGAACTGGAAGCTAACCGCCCAAAATTATTTAAAAAATGTTTTTTCTCCGCACATATGGTCCTCCTCAGCCACCCTCAGAAAACCTGGGGGGTCAAAATACTTGTACCGTGTCCCCTTCTACCCTTTCTGAACATTATTTAACCTCCATTTTATATGTTAATTCGACCGAAACACAAAATGGTGGACTCCCGTTACGCTTCTAGTTCGCGGACTAAACTGCTTCCCGGGAAGCGGCCCAAAGAAAAGGTGGGAAAGTAATTCAAAGAAAAAGGACTGGAGACACTCTCACCAAATATAGATTAACTCATACTACATAACAATCCCTTTCATTTTCACAAATTTGATTGAAATTCCATTTAGCCATTAAGCCTGTAGACCTCTCTAAATACCTTGAGGTAAATTACTTCACAAAACACATCTGAAGTGTTGGAATTGACAACCAATAAAAATCTTACTTTCATTTTCTACTTTTATTACCTGATATTTGATTGGTTATATACCTGAATATATATAAAGGAAGAGAAGAAAACACAGCCATTTTGACTGCTACTTCTTGTTGTACATGACATTTCAATACTTACCTAAGACTTCAACTTGTTTCTGAAGGTAAGTTGTTATTTTTAAAAATGAAGTATATTGTACACTATAACTTGATATGGTAGACTTTTTCTGATACATATACACTATCCCTCTGTAGTAGTTATGGATTTAGATAGACTTCTCTGTTATAGTTAGGAATGGAGTTAGGCTTCTCTTCGTTAAATTACATACACTTTTTTATAGTTATATTTCCACTCTGATACTATACACTGCCAAAAGAAAAATTCACTGATAAAAACTACCTATCTAAAATTAATCCCAACAGTGCCCAATCTCTACTAATATATATTTTTTTACTCAAAATTTCAGGCAAAATGGAAGGCGAACAACAAGTTACATTTTCAATTGAACTGAAGGAGAGCAGCCAAGACAAAATTGATGACTTTATGGATGACAGTAGAGACCACGAACTTCTACAATGTGTTGAAGCAGTGGACAACCTGCTTCAAAATGAAAAAAAAATTACACCCTATAATAAATTATGACATTTCTGACAATGAAATGTTAGAAAATTTAATAAAGTATGAAACACAATCATAATAAAAAATAAAAAAAATAAAGAAAACAAAAAAAAAACAACAAAACCAACAAATAATTAACATACAGTATTAAAAAAATCTATCATTCTTTTATCCTTATAGTACGCTGCCCAGAGCGCTACCCGGTTCGCGTACTAGGAGCTCACCACGCATAAATAATTTATTTATTTATTTTTTTTTTTCCCTGCAGAAACCTTTTACAACCTCCACATAAAACCTAGGGGGTCAGGGAGGATCTACTATGCCCCCTTATCGAAATTTCCCCCTTTGTTTTGGCCTCCTCTTATCTCTCGATCCTACCGAGAGACAAGATGGCGGCCGCACCGGACTGTTTAGAATGTTGACAGACACCGGAGAGCCAATCAGCTTCGCTTCGCATAGTTCCGATAAGCGAAAAGTACGCGAACCGGATCGCTGCCCGGAGCGCTGTTACAGATATATATCTTGATTTAAACGTTAATTTCTCAAAATCCACTGAAGCACATATATTGAGACCTAGCAAAGGCACATCGGGCTAACAGTCCCTACAATTTTGCCAAGTTTCGTGGAAATCCATTCAGCCGTTCGAGCTAAAAGTGAGTCCAACCGCCCTATGGAAAACTCAATGTTAAAAACGCGTTTTGGGACCCCCCTTTTTTCTCACCCCCCCCTTGACGAAACCCCCCCAAATTTCCAGGAGCTGCTCAGAAACAAAATATATATATATATATATTACCTACTGGCGGTCGCCAGTAGGTAGTTATAGTTAGGATTTTTTTCAATGCAAAATCTCAAAATTCTATTGTGAATACCTTGGCGCCGGTTCACGAATCTGCCTGAAAATTTCCTCAAATTTGCCTCGCAGGGCTCCGGTCCTTCCTTTAAAGTTTGGGGGGGATCTGTCAAGCGGGGGTCGAGATAGAATAGGGGTCCCAAAACATGTTTTCTCCATGTTAATTTCCATAGGGCGGTCAAACTCACTTTTAGCCCGACCGGCTGAATGGATTTCCACCAAATTTGGCAAAATTGTAGGGACTGGTAGCCCGATGTGCCTTTGCGATGTCTCAAGATATGTGCTCCTGTGGATTTTGTGTAATTTAGGTTCCAAAAAATATATATATCTATGGCAACGCCAGGTGCGCACGGAAAGCTGATTGGCTCTCGGGTGTCTGTAAACATTCGAAACAATCCGGACCGGCCGCCATCTTGTGTCTCGGTAGGATAGAGACACAAGAGGTGAAAAAAACAAGGGGGAAATGACCATAAGGGGGCAGGGTAGACCCCCCTGACCCCCTAGGTTTGATGTGGGGGCTATAAAAGGGCCCCGCGGTGCAAAATATATATATATATTTTTTGATTTGCGCCGGGGGGGGGGTGCCCGGTACGCACACCGTGGAGCGGACCGGGGAGAGACCCATGGGGAAAGAAGAATGACAGTTTTTAAAAAATGTAGCCTTTTTTTATAAATTGGAGGTAGTTCTAAATAGAACAGTTTTTTTTTCTTTTTGTTGTTTTATATTTTGTTAGTGTTTTTGGAACATTTTGTACTTTTTTTGGCTTTTATGAACTATTTTATATCTTTTTTGTTATTTTTATGGGGAAAAACGAAAAAACAGGGAATTGAAAATGGTTCAACTGGAGCAAAAAATAATAAGAAAAAATTAGGGTTTTTTGGGGCATTTGTTGTTTTCCCCAGCAAGGACGATGAGCTTTATGCTCAGTTCACCATAGGAGATGGTCTTATCACAATGAATACATGTTATTCGGAAATCCGCAAACCGTGGCGGAATGCAAGGGATCGTCTCCCTTGCCTCTGGTCCCGATGGAGTGGGTTGCTTTCTTTTGGAGGAGGTGCTTGAAGATTGTGGAGGGTTACTGGCCAGTTCCCTCATCTCTGCAGCAGAATAGTTGATTGGATGCCTGCGCTGCATGTGGCGAATCATGGTGTTGTTTCCAACAGAGTATTTTTTATTAGGGTTCCCCCTTGAAAGTTCCATGCCACAGATTAGGTAAGTCACCTTGGCCGCATTTACTTTTTTCTTGCCCTCTGGGATCGAAAAAAACTCCCATACAATGTGTGGTCTTGGCTGGTATGGGTATGGGGTATTGTGTTCTTGAAGCCACCTTCTCCTCCCCTCCTCCTCCTCCTCCTCCTTTTCCTTCTCCTCTTGTTGACCACCAATGTAATCTTGTGGTGGTCCTCTTGGTGGTTGTGGTGGTGCAGATGCTCCTGCTGCTGCTGCTACTGAAGCCATTTCAAATTACAAAATATACCTCAAAGATTGCAAAACAGGTCTTCCTAAGTCAAAGGACAAAGTCAGAATAAGGAAAAAAGGTGGGGTCTTTCATCATTTGGAAAAAAAAAGGCCTGAACCAATGAGAAGTGTTATTTTCAGGTCACAAGACCAGGGATTTCATCATTATGAAACCAAAACTGTTCTGCACCAATAAAAAGTGTAATTTTCAGGTCACATGACTGACGCGCTTATGCGGCGCGCCCCCGGGTGCCTCGCGTAGGCGCGTCGGATGTTTACGTTGCGCGATCGTATTCGCTCGAGTGCTTCCGGGTGCGCTTACGCCGTGCATATCACGTGGAAGCGGCTACGCGATACGTCACGATGATGTTTTCGTTCACGGCAATAGTGCTAACAGGACGCTCTCCGGAGCGCGCCCTGGGGCGCTTCCAAAGACTACGCTTTCCAGGGCGCTCACCGGGGCGCGCCCCGGGAGCGCTCCAGGGTAAAAAAAAATGTTTTTAAATATATATATATATACATTAAAAAAAAAATTTAAATAGAAATAAAATATAGGATTTATTCATTTTCAAAAATATTACATTTCATAGCTATAGACATTTGCTATTAACAAAATTTTGAAATTCAAAGAAAAAAACATAGGTTTGGGGCCTTATATATAGTTAGGAATTAGCATTTAAAAAACCTATGAAAATCACTGAAAAAACAATAGGTTTCACACCAGTTATAGTTAGGAATTAGCATTTAAAAAAACCTATGAAATTCACTGAAAAAACCAGAGGTTTCACATCCGTTATAGTTAGGAAGTAGCATTTAAAAAACCTATTAAATTCACTGAAAAAACCATAGGTTTCACACGAGTTATAGTTAGCTGGAAATTTTATTGACATAAAACCATTGAAATTCCCACGTTATAGTTAGTTGGACTCACTATAACTTGCACGCCTGCAATGCACTGCTGATGACGTCACATATTACATCACTCATGACATGGTCAGTGACATCACTCATGACATCACTGATGACACCATCCTTGTGACTGAGTGACAGACCTCCTTTCAGTGTAATGTAACCCTTGAAACACATATTCAAAAATAGAAAATAACATTTTCAAAAAAATGGAGATACCCATACCAGTTACAACAACCAAATTCAGTAATTCCACCATCTACAAACACATCCACTCATTCACCAACAGTTCTATATAGTCACTCATACATATACTCACTCATCATATGTAGTGATACACCTATACATCCTGTTACACACCGACAGTCATTCAAAAGTTACTCACACACATACTCACACATGCAAATAAACTATTGAACATCCATTTATTTGCGTATACAGCTATACACACACTACCACCTTACTTCTAAGGAAACTTACACATACTTACTCTCTTAAACAATCACTTATAGAAACACATACTTATTTAAACAGGAACTCTTACAATCTCTCACTCTCACATATACTCACTTATATACATCAATACTCACATATACTAGATTAAAACATATGAAGTTACTGATAAAGACACTAGTGAGACAGTCATTCTCTCACTATCACACACATATACACACTCATCCACCCCTACAGTCCTGCACATATGCTGTCTTCAAAACACATACAAACAGTGAGTCAGTCATTGATGCATCTATGTGCTAAGTAATACCCCCACCAAACCATACAGACACTCATACTGATACTGAAATAACCATCCAATAACCCATATACACACACATGCAGCTACTCACCAACCCATGCAGCAACTTATACACAAAGTGAAACACTGATACATATATTTAAATATTTAAACATTACTCGCTAATATATGTATTCACTAAGAAACACTTAATAATTGCAGTATCATCAAACGATCTCAAATATTTACAATAAATGACATAATATGAGATACTAGTTGATCACAATATATCCACATATGTGGGTCTCGTTGTTTCGCCGTGGATCGGCAAGTAACCCCTGGTTTACCCTTACACAGGGGTTTGAATATAGTGTATTGGTCAACCTATCCGGGATGTATTGTCCGCAGTAAAATCATACTTCGGCCTCTGTCCCTAATTTCTATATTAACCCGATAAAACTTGAGCGCTGCCTATATATTGCAATCACAGCATCATTGTACATTTTCAGAAAACCAGAAAGACGAAATAAATTTATCATATGTCTATGAGTTGGTTAGGTCAGATACCTATTATAGTAATTAAGTGCATTTGATCACATAATATTCACATATATTTTCTGACCAAATCTTTCTGTACAAAACCTTATAGAGCGTAAACAAGAGCAAACACAAGATAAATGTTATAGAATGTTAACTATACTTGCTTCATTTTCAAAAATCAAACAGCTGTTACTCTGCACATCACATATCCCTATCCATTGGGAATGACTTTACATGACAAAAAATATGTATATCAATTATCACGGAGCTTACTCTCTCTTATAGATTTAACCCCTTCGGTGCTCATGACGGAACGGTTCCGTCATGAGCGTCGGTTGGCCTGTGCTCATGACGGAACCGTTCCGTCATGAGTCCATAGGTTCTTTAGAACCTTCAGCATCGCAGGGGAATTCGCGCAGCACTAAAGGGGTTAATGACTGTTCTTAACTGTTTATTTTCCCAGGTGTACAGCCAGTTATTCTCCACTGTTAAGCCCTAATGGTGCCTTAGTCATCAAATCAATAATGTATCTGGACTCCAAGCGTATAAGTTGTTTCAGGCTATCGCCCCCCCTCACATTAGACGGAATGTAGTCAAGTCCAAAATACTGTAATTTACTCCTGTCTCTGTTGTGTATTTCATCAAAGTGTCTTGCGACTGGGTAGGAGGGGTCTACTCTATCAATCGCTCTTTGATGTTCCAGTATTCTGATTTTTAGTGGATGAATTGTGCTGCCCAAGTATCTAAGACCACCTGGGCAGACAAGACAGTATACAGCGAATGGTGTGCTGCATGTAAGGAATTTCTTGATGGGCTTTGTCATCTCCACCCCAGACACCCAGTATGATAGCGTCCTTTTACTCCCTGCACAGGCTTTGCATTTGCCGCAAGGAAAGAAGCCCTTCATTTCAGCCAATGTGTTTTTCTTAGGTTTCTTTTTCTCGAAGTGACTTCTTACCAGGGTGTCTCTGAGTGATCTTGCTTTGCGGAAAGTTATTTGGGGTTTCGGGGGGATGTCCTCATTAATCACGGGATCAGTTAGAAGAACATGCCAGTTCTTGGCGAATATTCTCCTAAGATTCCACGATTATGTGGAATAAGATGTGATCATATGGAATTTACCACCTATATCTGATTCCTTCTATTTCGTTTTCGGTTGTAATAGACTAGCCCTTGGTTTCTTCCTTACTTTTGTCAATGTTTTGGTTAGGGAGTGGATATCATACCCTCTCACGAGTGCTGTTTTCCTAACGTGACCTTGAGGATTATGAGCTACATATATATATATATATATATATATATATATATATATATATATATATATATATATATATTTGCTGCCATGTTACATCTGAAAACATATAGAACCCTGTCATCTTGGATTTCATCCAATTGTTTACATTTTTTGCATTATTTGCACAAATTGCATTTTGTCACTTTATAATGTTTACATATAAAGTTGTGAATTTTGCACTTTGCATTTGCACTTAATTAGAATATTAACTAAAAAAATGCACCTTATTGCGTAATTTGCACAATGACTGGGTTTTATCTACAAGATTGTACTGTTTTTCAATGTACTGTTTTTCAATGGATTTTAACATGGTTTTATTAGTTGGATTTTATAAGCATTAGATGCAATTGTATTATATGTGTTAAACTATTGTGTGTTTGATACAATTTTTGAAGGCCACTAGTTGCACTTTATTATAAATAATGGATTCAATTTATTCTTCTTAAATTGTGGATTCTAACCAATTTGAATGCAGCAAAAAAACAGCTTATGGTATAATTGTTGAAAAACAGACTTCCAAGTGCTAAGAATGGAGTATGTCCTTTATTTTCATGATGACATGGTGTAATGCTTGAGAAAGAAAAAAATGTTGATTGAAAGAAAAAAACTGTGAAGCACTGGGTATTTAAATGTGGATGTCGCATTAACTGACTGTCTGTGAGCAAGGGCGGTTGCCCGAAACGCGTCAGATTCTGTTGGACTCAAGCTTTTAATAAACTCTGTGCCTTTATCTACGCTGGATTCGTATGGTTTTCCTGGGTCGTTGTATATGCGGAGCTTTGGAAACTGCTGTTGCTGTATATATATATATTTATATATATATATATATATATATATATATATATATATATATATATATATATATATGTATGTAACAGAGACTCCTTTCGTAGTGCAGTTTTGGCTTCGAAGAACAGGAGCCCGGACAACAACTTTGTACAATTCAGTGAGTAGTTTATTGGCAGCTCAACTACAAACTGCAGCTATGACGCATAAACCCTTGATCACATGACGCATTTCACAGGTAGTGGCTAGCTTTTAAACCAATTTTCTTAAAGTGACAAGTGCTAATATTATGCATAGTAAGTGGACATAAAAAAATTACTAATGCAAGGGCGACTGCTTGCAATTAGAACAGTGTTTTTCAACAGCGATGGTATAATATCAAAATGGCAAACACAAATATTATATTCACAGTATCCATACAGTTTCATTGTGTTTGTACATTATTAGATTTGATAAATCTATTTCAGCAGCTGTTGTTAAAATCTTACATAAAATGGTTTAAGCTTTGGTAAATAATGCTTTTGTATAAATTCTTTAAAAAAAGTGTTTTTTTAAATACATGAAGAAGCTAAATTAGTACAAAAGGCACCCTAGTTTAATTACCTACAATCACCACTGTGGGTTTTTGTACTTTGAAGCATCACACATTTATTTGATAGAGCCCATGATGGTGCCCGACTTTAAAAAAAAACTATTTATATTTGTAGAATATCACTGTATAATTTGAAAATGTATTGTCCACAATTATGCTGTCATTATACCAATGCCCGTAATACAGTATTTGCAATACCAATGCCTTGTTTGAAAAAAGTTCAAGTGCAAATAATAAGATATAAATTGTGATATTTGCAAATATCCTATGTGTAAAAAAGCTAAAACCGATAACATTCACTGTGATGGTTATAAAAGGGACCTATCTGTGGTTTAATTAATTTTGTGTTAAGACTTGTGTTAAATTACCATCAGCTATTGTCATTATCGGGTTTCAGAGACAGGTATACCAGTCCTCTGTCCTGTTGAGACCACCTGGGTATTTGCTATCCAGTTCCAGGATGTATCTTGTTTCTAACTTTGTAAGGGCCTTTTCCCAGTTGCCTCCACGTTTGTTTATTGGCACATAGTTGATTAAAAAGTATGTGAGGTCTTTGGGATCCCCATTGTGGGAATCCTTAAAATTACGTGCTACTGGGTAAGCTTGGTCATCGTATATATATCGGAGTATTTGAACTGCCGGTAAGGATATTGAGGTATGTGACACTGGCAATCAAGGGGAGGAAAGGTGCGCTGGGTAAAGGTTCACGTCTTACTCAAAGGGACTGGTGAATTTTACAAACCAAGGATATATCTGATATTGTGCAAATGGCGCCTGACATAGTTCGTGAAAGAGAAGCTGCAGCATTAGAATTGTTTGTTGACTGCCAGCAGGTAACAAGCATCACTAAGAATGTTGACATGAGTGCTAGTGATAAAACGGAAAGAAATATACAAAAAAGTTTGCGGGCAGAGCAAAGCAAATGGTGGGAGCCCGCTCATTGCAGCAGTACCTGGATGTTGACCGGATAACACGAGGTCTGCGGATACTCCTAGCTTCGAGTTATGAATCTCAAAATCCAGCGATGATGCGGGAATGGGCTCAATGCAACCTTGAGTCTTCTAAAAAAATTGGTGACGATATTGGTAAAGTATGCCGACATTGATAGGGCAACTCTGCTTGAAGAAATAGATAAAATCAATGTAGATTTGGAAACTTTGGGGCAGACTGAGGAACAAACTAAATTACGGAAATAAATGATGACTAGACTAAAAAAGGAGGAGGATAAGATTTAAGAGAGAAAAGCGTACAAATGTCACTGTGATAAGACTGATTATGACCTGGGGACTGTCTAGATTTAGAGTTGGTGAGACGCTGGGGCAGTGTCTTCTCTGAAAATGGGGATGATTTACGGAAACTCTGGTGTGACTCCTTTCCTATGTTACAGGCTGTGGTCAAAGCAGCTAATCTCAGGAGAAACCATTTATACACCGCTTATAGAGTATACTGAACTCCAGGTAAACTGTCTAAGATGTCTGCAACAATCTACCATTGCCCCAGATGTAAGTATCCAGCTGCTGATGACATGCATATATTTATGGTTTGCCCGAAGATCGGCCCCATCTGGACTGAGTTATGTGGTTTCCTGTAGGATGTACTGTGCATGCAGATTGAAGTAAGTGCATTGTATGTAGTAATCATTGCTAGGAGGGAAATCTGTAGAGCTTGGAAGCGTGAGGTGCCCCCTTCCTGTACGGATTGTCTAAAGAACATTATCATGACTAGGCAATCTGATATGGCCTGTGATAACTCTAGTGCCAATAAAATCTGGGCAGCTCTAGAGATTTGGAGAGAGAAGTAAGATCGGTCCTATGAATATGCCGGTGGTCTCTCAGTCCGGTCCTCCCCAGTAACAGGTGGTCTTCCAGGTGTTGTGAACGGGAGTGGGACCAGGATACAGCTGTATCTCTGGGAAGACTCTATCTCTCTTTCAGGCCCACCATTAGGGCGGTCTCCAATAAGGGCTTGTTTGAAGGGAGTAGAGATATTCCATCTAGAGCGTTTTTCCGATGGCATGTATGAGGACAGAAAAAAAAAGACTGATTAGGACCTTGGTCAAATTTTCACCTTCGCTAAAGAATATGAAGCTATGAGAGCCACAAAGGGAAATAAATCCACAGGACCAAGGCAGGGACCATGGCAGGGAACAGCCAGGAGTTGGGAACCAACTTCAAGTACTTTTCAATCAGATCTTAGCTCAGCCCCAGACAGCGAAACAGAACAAGACATAAGGCAAAACTAACCTGGACAAACTGGGCAACAACATACATTTGATGAGGAGTTGGTTTTTTTATGTTACGACAGGCGGCAAACTTTACGCCCATGAACCCAAAAAACTAACTACGGACAAACAAAAACCACAAACGTGGACAAAGAAGAAAGGCCAACAGAAGCAGGTAAAAACCTCAGAAAACGGTTAGTATGGAGGAGGGGCAAATAATTGATGAAAGCAAAATGGATCAAACAATCATAAATATAACAGATGTAGTATTAGATAACAACACCAAAAAATACTAAGTCTGGGCCTCTCATATTGCCCCACAAGAGATTTGAATTACTCCAAAACCAGGTTGGATATAATTAATAGTGTCAGAAAGTTGAAAATGGAAACATTCCGCACCTTACAAAAAAAAGATGAGTGCCCTACTAAAAATAGGGGAACGGCAAAAATGGATAGTACTGTCAATATGCCAGGAACACAACCGGAGGTTTCTTTCAGTCAAGAGGTGCAGGAGCTCTGGCTGAATAACAAATCACCTATTGAGGACTCATTTGAGGATCCCTAATTATTGGACACTAGTCAATTGGAATCAATCAGATCACAAGATGGAATAAAGACACCTTTTAAAGCCAAATCGACTTTCAATCATGTCATGATGCGCGATTCAATTGACATTTTCCATGAAAGCGTAGTTGAACAAGTGAAACAATTAAATCTAACTACAAAAAATAAAAGATGGAAATTTATTAAACAAAATCGTGAATATGACTCCCTTATGAAGAGATTGAAGGAAAACAACAACATCATCATTTGTAATTCAGACAAAGGAAGGAATATCGTGTTAATGTCCAAAGATGAATATACAAGTGAGGCTTATAGACAGCTAAGGTACAATTCCTTTTATTCGAAAAGCAACATCTCTGAAGTCAAATCAATGTACACAATCTATCATTCAAAATTAACAACTTGGAAAAATAAGGAAATAATAACATCTCAAGAGGTCAAATTTAAAAGAAATGTTCATCCAGTGAGACCCACAGTCTGTTTCATCCCTAAGATCCACAAGGATCTACAGAAACCACCCGGCAGGCCAATAATATCGGCCAGAAATAGCCTACTTGAGCACACATTTCAATATGTTGACTTTTTCCTCCAAGATGCAGTTAAATCATTGCCCTCATAAGTGTGTGACACAGGTGACTTTTTAAGAAAACTCAAGGATTTCGCTTGGAAACCTGAATATCTGTTTATAGCACTAGATGTCTGTTCACTATATACTAGTTTTCAACATCCAGATGGACTGAGGGCTTTGAGATTTTATTTGGAGCAAAGAGACGTAAAACAATCAGTCAGAGGGAAATGATAATTGAAATGGTGGACTTCTGCTTTTCAAATAACATTTTCATGTGTAACAACTTAATGTATAAACCAATCAGAGGTGTAGCCATGGGGTCCAGCTTCTCCCCCAGCTATGCATGCTTGAATATGGGTTGGTGGGAGGAGCTGGTCCTCAAAATTCAACACAGACAGGCGATGACAAAGAACATCAAAATGTGGTGGCGATTTTCTGATGACCTGTTTGTGATTTGGGATGTACAGGGAGCCAATGATTTTGTGACAGCATTGAACATAAATGACTTAAATTTGCAATTAACAGTGAATATAAGTGCAACAGAAGTAAGCTTTCTAGATACTAAGATCAATGTGGCTGATAACAGGATCAAATCAAAAATGTTCCGCAAGGAGACCACGGGAAACTTGACGCTACATTTAGTAGTTCCCATGCCAGACATCTGATAAATAGCATCCCCTATGGGGAGATGCTACGTCTGAGGCGGCTCAATAGCAATTACAAAGACCTAAGGGAGGCACAGGCAAACAGTAATGTTAGGTTTCTTGAGAGAGGATACTCTAGAAAGGTGAAAGTGCCATTTTAAAATCTATGAGCCATGATAAATACCAATTGTTATCATCCAAACAATCAGCCTCAGGAACCCAGGCTGTGCAAAACACAAATAGTGAGGTAGAAACTGAATCGGTAAATCAATTCAGATTCACTGCCCAATATAGCCAACATCATTGACAGCTCAAATCAATCTTCACACAGAACTGGCCCATGGTATTGAGTGACCTTGTCAACTAACTCAAACCTCCATTACGTATAGTAAGGGTCTCTCAATGCAGGATGAACTAGTAAAAACTAGCCCAGAGGTCATCGATAATACCAGTTGGCTACAGACACACAAAGTGTTTTACAGATGTAAAATATGTAAGGCTTGCCAACAAGGGGAAAAACCGGACAACATACACAACTCCATTCAGTGCCAGAAGTGTTAAAATAACCAAACTTCTGACATGTAAGCCAGAATTTGTGGTGTATATTTTAATCTGCCCAAGTAACCTACAATATGTAGGGAGCACCAAATTACAGGTGTACAAACTAATTTTACTGCAGAATAGGGCCATGGATCAAAAAGCCCGACCTCAAATATTTTGTGATTGATTCTGTCCCACCCAGTAGAAGAGGAGGGGACAGGGAACAACAACTGCCTCAGTTAGAGATCAGATATATTTTAGAGCTGAATCCAAAATATCAATCAGGGCTGAATGTTACAGAGGATCTATATACATGCCTGTAAGACAAAAGAAGGGCATCTTAACATTTGAGGTTTTAATTTGTCTATCTTAATGATTTTATAGACTAATTTTATGTGCAATTATTTTAGCTGGTGTCTCATCTAAATAATATTGACTTTTATTTATGCATAATGATCTTACAAAGTAGGTATTTTACCATGATTTTAGTATTTACTAGCTTACCCGTCGCGCGTTGCTGCGATCTCAGAAGAAAGGAAATTTAAGTAAAATTGTTATAATAACATTTAATTTACATTGTGTCATTTTTATTGAAACTTATTCATTTTAATATGGAAAACATTTTAAAGTGTTGTTTTAATTCTGTTCATTTATTCGAGTGCTTGTGGATACACGGTATTTTTTGGTTTTACATCTGGTGCGTACACGAATAAATCAGAAGGATATCCGACGCGTGAGCTGGCCACATACAGTTTTCCATGTGAGAAGCACGGATTCTCCAAATCTAGTCCACACACTTGCAACGATTGTCCTTGTGCTTTGTTGATGGCCATTGCAAAAGTGAGTCCCACCGGAAACTGTAAACGTTCAGTATTGGAAAGATTATGAGGGCCCTGGGGGGACAGGGGGACGATATTTGACACATTTTTCTTTTTTTTTGTCAGAAACCTTCACAGGAGTGTACTCAACAACTTTTAACATTTTTTTTAATATATATATATATTTGTTTGCCAGAAACCTTCACGGGAGTGTACTCAACAACTTTCCAAAGTTTGATGCCGATCGGATGAATGGTGTAGTAATGCATAAAGGACAAACAGACATACTTTCGTTTTTTTATATATGTAGATTATGATTGCACTTGAGAATTGTTTTATCTATGTACATTGATTATAGTCAAGAATTTTTTATCAAAAACACCTGAGAAACATCTAAACATTCAGACTATTTGCACAAATATTTACCATTGCACAAATAATGACTGATACACATGTAGACAAGTAACACATGCACTTTACTGGTTATATTTATTGTATGAATACTAACCAAATACATATTTAGAGAAGTACAGCAAACCGCAATCAGGTAGACAATTGGATGGGTCAAGTGGTATTTAAACCGACATAAACAAAGTTGACCTGTGAATGGTATGGTACCTATAGGTCTAATCTGTATCAGGGAGTAACTCGAATCATTAAACATTAAAAATGAACATGAAAATAAAAATAATTTCTTCCTGAAGACACCCAAGATAAAGAACAAAGTGATCAAACCATTCGGAGACAGATATACCTAGAAGACATAGACAGGGGCCCCAGCATCTACATAGAAACAGATTTAATGATGCTCGCCCGTGCAAACAGTAATAAAATCAAGCACAACTGTGTCAAATAAGAGATTAACTATGCATTCAGGGAATTTAGTGATAAAGCACACTGCACTTTAAACACATATAACACTTTTAAATACATGGGAAAAGAAACGCGTGGACAGGAACAGACATATTTAAATGACGGGGCAATACACGAATGGCGAATAAATACATATTGAAGACGAGGGTTATAAATATTATGAACTTTACAGAATTGTATAATTACTATTTGTTGATATTATTGTTTTATTTTTATTTATTTCTTTTGTGTATATATATATCTGTACCGATGTTTAAAGGATTCCCAGGTTAGTAATTCTTTTATGTCCTTTGCACATATGATAATAGTCACGCTTGCACCAGTCATTTTAAAGATGCCAATGATAATGCTGAACATTTTCATGTGATCAAGGCTCCTGTGAGAGGTGAAACGTGTTATGCCGTCTTGCACACAATAAAGAATGAATATTGCACAAAATCCTGGTCCGGACCCGTTGTTTTGAGGATTAAAAGTGATACGGTGATGATTTGACATACATTTATTCATATATATATATATATATATATATATATATATATATATATATATATATATATATATATATATATATATATATATATATATATATATATATATATATATATTGTTCAATGTGGTCTGCTCACAGGATCGCTCTACAACGGGTGCCGGCATTGGGCCAGACCAATGGCCAAAAGACAATTTTTTGTACAAAGGACGCCGCACACATCAACTTCTTTTCACAGGTTTCTTTCAGTGCCCAGTCTAACACCTAAAAAAAAAAAAAATATATATATATATATATATATATATATATATATATATATATATATATATATATATATATATATATATATCACCAAAGAATTTGTGCAACCTTTAGCAGCGTGAAAACCGGCCACACGAACATGTTTCAGAATCTTTATTTCCAGGCAAGACAGTATTATTCAAGCAGGGCAGCATGACGCGTTTCGAGGTTAGTCACCTCTTAATCATATGCACAGTTGTAGGGGTGGGATCGTTAGATATTTCAAACGTAACTCCAACATTGAAGAAGGACTCATGTCCATTTATTTAAATAGGCAGTCTTCTCCCGTGTTTTCCCAGTGTTTTCTGTTGTTAAGGTGTAAGTACTCGTTTCGTTTTTTTATTTATATATATCTACTGTTTAGTACAGATAGTCTCTTTCTTGGTTTCACCTTAACTTGTGGTTTAGTTCAAAATAACTCCATGTTCGGACTACAAGGTCCACAGTGCCTCTTGTTACATTCAATTTAATCTTCAATGTAGATTTTGGAAAATTATCCCAATGTCACTCTCTACCAAATGCTACAAACTTTTATTCAGTAAAGTACCTTTTCAAACTGCATCCAATGTCCCAGGTGACATTGCAAGATTTCACGACCACCCCGGTCTTTTCACACTCTTCCTTGCTTGCCATAGCAGAGTAAATTTCATCTGCATGTCGTGCTTTAAGAAAAATTCTTTCGGCAAACTCTGGCTGTTTCATAATTTCACATCCATGGTGAGGCGGGCCACTCAACGTGGCCCTTCCATTCAGCCTTTTCCGTGCCCAATGCTTCAGCCGGTGGGTGCCCCTTACGTTTGTTTCTCACAAATATATCAAGGTTTACTGACAAAGAAGCTCCAAAGCCTTGCAAGTCGGGCCGGTGAAAAGTGTGTCAGGCACCTCAATTAATCACCAAAGAATTCATATATATATATTACCTACTGGCGGTCGCCAGTAGGTAGTTATAGTTAGGACCTACTTTCCCTAGGAAATCCACAACATTCTATTTGGAATAACTTTGGCGCCGGTGGACAAATCTTCACGAATTTCTCCAAGAAAATGGCCTGCTCGGTTCTGCTCCTTCCCTGAAAGTTTTGGGGTGATTCGTCAAGTGGGGTCGAGAAAAAAGGGGTGTCCCAAAATGTGATTTCCCCATGCAATTTTCCTTAGGGACCTTTAGCCAGGGCTACAGCCCAAACGGCTGAACGGAATTATACCAAATTTGGCAGAGAGGTAGAGTTCGGTTCGCAGATTGTGCTTTTTGTTAAATGGTGTATATCCGTTCAGTAGTTTCTGAGAAAATTACAAGCAAAATCATAGCGATATCTAGAGACAGAGTGCTACACGTGGACGGAGATCCATTCAATTACGAGCGCGAGCTGCATGCTGATTAGCTGAACTAACTATAACGGGAGAATTTCAAAGGTTTTGTATGAGTGAAATATCCAGCTAACTATAACATGTATGAAACCTATGGGTTTTTTCAGTGAATTTCAAAGGTTTTTTAAATTCTAATTCCTAATTATAACGTGTGTCAAACCTATGGTTTTTTCAGTGTATATATATATATGATTTAGGGATCTATAACGACCTACAATGTATGACATTAAATTCAACCCTGGAAATGACCAAGTGGTGAGCTCCAGCAAATTTTGCAGCACCCTGCTCCAGCATTTCCAAAGAGCAGGGATGCACTTTTACAACAGTACGGTGCACCCCAGTGTTTTACCTAGTGCTGGCACTAAAAATAGCTGCCTAACCCCAACACGGACACCCTTGTGCCATAGTGCAAGGGTGCCTGCATTGAGGAAATGATTGTTTATGTGCCGGAAGGTTTCCTTCCGGCACATAAACAATCAATATTGGCTATTTGCTACTTCTATGTGTGGTTGTCGTAATTTGACCATGGCCGCGTTAGCGCTTAGCTGAACTACACGTTTTCCCGCTTAACTTGGCTATACATGAAAACGCCATTTTGAATGTTACGGCGGCCATCTTAGATCATAAGCGGCCTCGTGGCTAGCGTGCCCTTTAGTCCGTTGTCCGTACCACTGACCACTTGATTTTGCCCAGCAACAGGCTATTTTTAGTACTGGTCAAGCCTGTACATGCGCAGTCCCCACTGACCAGTCACCCCTTAGGAATGTGCTGCCAGGCTGACCAGCGGAGTTGTAACCCCTCCAATGAGCTGGCTGTGTTCCAAAAAATGACCATATATGTACATAACGCCTTGTAACCTTGTGCCGCCTATCTTTTTATTACCTGCAAATTGTATAAAAGACCAAGTCACACCGATGTTCGGTGTGATACTTCTTGCATTACCGAAGGGTGCTGTAGGAATGTACCACCACCCCATGGGGTCTTAATAAACTTGTTCTTTGAATTTTACAGTTGCCGTGCCAACAGTTCTTGAATGTAAGTGGGTTATCTACGGAGCATGTAGGCCTTGGGAACCCCGATACTACAAATTGGCGACAACGAAGGGACTCATCGGCGACTCGGATGCCCGAAGGAGAGGTCGTGACGAAGGTCTGGAAACTCGCCATGGACGCGTACGCTGCCACCGAGTGACCCGAGTCTTGGCACCCGCGGTGTTTCTTCCTTTCCTTCCGATCTGACCTTCCAGGTGGCGCCGGTCTCCGACTGAGTTTCCGATCGTCTGCGTTGCTGGGAAAGTGCCGTTTGGCTGATTCGATTACAAGACCTTGGCAGTTGGAATCTGGACATTTGAGATTTTGGGTAAGATTTGTGATCGGTAAGGTAGTCTGCGGACACTTACTGAAGTCCTATGATTTGTGATCGGTAAGGTAGTCTTCGGACGCTTGCCGGAGTTCTATGACCCATGATTTTGACTTGAGTTAGCTAACGTTTGTGAATTTGTGACCTTTGAATCTATATGTGTAGTGCACTTCACATAGGCAGGCATGTAGAGATGTTTCTCTAATTTTGTTTCTTTCCTTTGAGCGGCACATTTGTGTGAAGTACTGTAAGTGCCATTTTATACGGTGTCACGCTTTCGTGATACTTTTTGAACATTCCTGTTTTAAGCACACTCCGAGGGATGTGCTGTCTTGGAAATGGTACCACAATTAGGTTAGCGGAAGCACAGCCGGCTCCCCCAGAAGGAACACCAAACCGTGATATGTACATAAAATTTGGCCTTCCCCCTATAATGTACAGCAAAGTATGGCATAAGTATACAAAGTCAGATCCTGAATTGCAATGGCCTCTACATGGGTCGTTCGATTTACGAAAAGTACAGTTTGTGGAGCAATGTTTGTTTCAACGCAGGTCTAGACAAAACATGTTTGATTGTGTGCGAATGTGGGAGAAAGCGGTGCGCGAGCGAATGAAACGTGAAGTTGCCTTGGCGGACAAAGAACAGCGCAAGGCTGCTCGGGATAAGGCTTTACAGCTTGAGGAAAAAGAGGCTCAGGAGAAGAAAGAGAGGGAGGAACGGGAACGTAAATTGCAAACGACTGGTCAATTCCCTATTCGTCGACCGCTTTATCCGGTCCTTAATAATGAAATTGATGATTTTTCATTGCTAGACCGATCACCGCCTCCGTACGTTTCGCCAACGGCTCCAGCTGCAGAATCGGACGATGAAGGACAGGATAAGCCGGGAAAGAAGGGGGTATCTGGTCTCAGGTTTTCTGCGGAGAGATCCGCACATTTACGTAGTTGGGCTCGTAAAGTGAATACGAATTTTGCTTCTCAGTCTGAAGTTATTAAGGAAAGGGGTACATGGACAGACCAAGAATTACTGTATTTTTTGGCTACATTGGCAGATGAAGTTGTTACCGCATATCGTCACTTTTCAGATACGTTAGAATCTAAGGCTGTGTCAGTTCATCGTGAGAATTTGGATAAAGGTTTATTTGATCTTGCAGATGTCGATGACCTTTTCAAGCAACTGATCCAGCTGCGAGATGAAACTACCAGATTGAGGGAGGAGCGGAAAAAGAATAAGGAGTCCGGGCCGGAGTCTAACGGGCAGTCTAAGGAGTGTTCTCTCCGGGGTTCAGATAAGAGTTCTGCACTGCATGTTATGCCTATGCGTGAAGCCGCACCTTTGTATGTTCCACCAAAAGGGGAAGGTACAGATGATGATAAATTGCCAAAGGATGCGAAGGGATATTTTGTATATAACTGGGTGTATACGCCTTGGAATAGAGCAGATGTTATGGCATTGAAAAATTCTTTACCTGACCTTCGGAAAAATCCGGCGGCATTTTATGAAGGGGTGGAAGGGGCTATTTCGTCTTGTGTGATGACTCTTGTTGATATAGATTTGTTTTTTGGGTTAATTCTTCCGCCTGATATGTGGAGACAAATTCGTAAAAATAATGATGAAACAATACTTGGGGGGACATGGAAAGAAATAAATGCTGCTGATTTAGACAGGGAACCGGCATGTAAGCCTTGCCAGTTGATTTTAGACCTCCCGGCGGCTATTTTGAATAAATTAAAAACGCTCGTACCCTCTAAAAAGATCGATTGGACCATGCTAGCTTCGTGCAAACAAAAGCCAGATGAAACGGTTTCGGATTTCTTTACACGCTTCGAAGAGGCGTTTCATGATTACAGTGGTCAATCTTTAACAGACGATACGGGTCGGCATCTGTTTGTAGACAAGTATGTGACTAATCTCCTACCGGAGATTGCAAAACTATTGAAATCGAGTGAAAGTTCCTGGGCCACGGCGACCCCTGCGTCTTTGTTGACTATGGCTCAGTATTATGAGCGGCAGGAGTTGGAGGCTAAAGAAAGTGTTGATAAAAAGGCGAAGGAATTGAAAACGAAGGTGATGTTGGCGCAGGTTCGGGGAACACAGGGTAGGGGGAATGATAGAGGTAGGCGAGGTGGAGGAAATACGTCGTACGGCCGTACGGATATAGCGGAGGATCAATGCGCCTATTGTAAAGAGTTTGGGCATTGGGCTGAAGATTGTCCGGTACTTCGTGAGCAGCGTAGCCAGCGTGGTCGAGGAGGCGGTAGGTCGAGAGGCAGTTATACGGGGGCGAGAGGTGGTGGAGGTGATCGTGGAAGGGCTGAGGAAAGGGGCCGTGGCCAGGACGAACGAAATACTTTTGATAGACGAAACCAATATCAGATATCGGAGGGTGAGAATGTGGAGCATCAGGATTATGTACATGCATAGGACTTCGTAGGATGGGGTACGGAATCAATTGAAGTGCCGGTAGATCGGAAGGGTCCATATGTAACAGCGGGTATTCTGGGTTCTACTGATCAAATTTCTAGTCGACACAGGGGCTACTCGTAGCGCTTTGTCAAAAAACTTGGTTCCGAGGGCTCCCCCGTCTGGCAAAATGATAACATGTGTAGGGTTTGATGGCACACCCTCCCCTAGCCCATTGTCAAAACCCCTTGCACTTTGTCTTGACAAATTTTTTAGTTTTGGTCAATTTTTGCTGTCGCCCCATACACCAGATAATATCCTGGGTATTGACTTGCTTAAGTATTTTCGAGCAACGATACGGTGCGCTCCTGAGGGAGTGCGGGTTATCCTAAACGATAATTACCCTGACTCGGATAGATTTTGTACCATACTAGACATTCCAGCTTTGGCCTCTCTACCGCACACGTTATGGGCGACCTCAGACACGGATGTGGGAGAGATGCGTATTCCACCTATCCACATTACTGTTAAGGAGGGGGCCTCTCTGCCACGGGTGCCACAGTATAAGATTTCGAGGGAAGGTGAAATTGCCTTGACACATATTGTTCAAGATTTGATAACTGCAGGGGTGGTGGAGGAGGTTCCTTACAATGTTTGTAACAACCCTATTCTCCCGATTCTTAAAAGAGATACTGACGACAAAGTCTATCGGTTTATTATTGACTTGAGAGAGATTAACAAAATTGTCATTCCCCAATATCCGGTGGTGTCCGACATTACGACCTTGCTTACATTGGTGCCACCAACGGCCACGACCTTTACTGTAATTGACTTGAAAAATGCATTCTTTTCCATCCCTGTCCATCCTGATAGCAGATATTTGTTTGGCTTCACGTTAAATAATAAATCGTATAGATTTTGTCGTGTTCCCCAAGGTTATACTGAGAGCCCGAGTATCTACAGCCAGGCTCTGAAAAGACAGCTTGATTCCTTTGAGTTACAATCTGGCGTTGTCCTTATCCAGTACGTGGATGACCTTCTGCTTGCTGCAGACTCTTATGCACAATGTGAGGAGAGTACGATTGCTTTGCTTTCCTTCCTAGCACAGAACAATCACAAGGTTTCCAAGAAAAAGCTTCAATACTGTAGACCCAAGGTGACCTACCTCGGTCATCTTTTGTCTAAGGAGGGGCGTGCATTAACATCAGATCGAATTCAGGCGATTTTAGACACACCAGTCCCCCGCACACAGAGAGATGTACGTGCCTTCATAGGGTTAACGTCCTTTTGTAGGCAGTGGATCATGGGGTTCTCGCACATTATAAAACCTTTGCTAGCGTTATTGTCCAAAGCTACACCAATGCCCCTTGAATGGACAGATGAATGTCAGAATGCTTTTGAACAATTGAGACAGGCCCTTTGCTCTGCACCCGTGTTAGGTACACCAGATTACACGAAGATTTTCACATTGTATGTGCACGAGAAAGATGGGTGCGCGTTGTCAGTGTTGGTGCAAGCACACGGGGATAAGCAGAGGCCCTGTGCGTATTTCTCTGCCATTCTTGATCCTGTAGCATGAGGGTTACCTGGGTGTTTCAGAGCAGTTGCAGCAACAGCAGTAGCTATACGGCAGAGTGAGGGAATAGTGTTATCGCACAAATTGTTGGTGCTAGTTCCCCACGCAGTAGATGCCCTGTTAAATCAAACAAAGACCCAATATCTCACGAGTGCACGCTTGACAGGATATGAGCTTACACTTTTGGCGCCACATATCACACTGAAAAGATGCGCTACCCTGAACCCTGCCACTTTATTGCCCTATCCGGTCGAGGAGGGTCAGGAAGAAAAACATCATGATTGTGTTTTCCTGACCGAGGAACAGACAAAGGGTCGTGTCGACTTACAGGATATGCCACTTCCAGATGTGGATGGGGAACTGTGGGTTGATGGATCGTGTTTGAGGCTGCCAGATGGTACGACTTCCGCAGCCTATGCGATCACGACACTTAAGACGGTGGTAGAAATAGCACGGATACCCCAGAAATCGGCTCAGGCAGCAGAGCTGATACCTTTAACAAGAGCCTGCGAATTGAGTGCTGGCCCATGTGTGAACATATACACAGACAGCCGGTACGCCTTCGGAGTAGCACATGACTTCGGGCTACTCTGGAGAGAGCGTGGGTTTTTGACTTCTCACGGAGTACACATTATGCATGGAGAACTAGTGCGTGATCTCTTAAACGTGTTGCTTTGTCCAAAGAAAGTAGCGATAATAAAATGTAGCGCCCATAAAAAGATCACTGATAAAGTGGGTCAGGGAAATGCCTTCGCAGACAGCATAGCGAGACAAACGGCTATGTCCCGAACTGACTCCCCCATGTATGTGACACAATCACAGGCTGAGCGATGGAGCGATGCTAGAGCAGAAATCTTAGATATTCAGAAATCAGCTACTGAATCAGAACTTGCGGCATGGGCAGCAGATGGGGTGCTAGATGATAAAGGTTGTTGGAGAAGTAAGGACATGGAGAAATGGAAATTGCCTGCAGCTTACTTGCAAGCGATGGTCCAGATGACACATGGGTTGGCGCATGTGGGAGCTCTTGCAATCACTCGACTGCTAACACGAGTTTGGGAACATCCCGAGATTGCCAATACTGCCAAGAGAGTAGTGCAGACCTGCCTGGTATGTTTGCAACACAATCCTGGAAAGGGGACCCATACTCCGAAAGTAGGGTTCGTTCCACCTTCTGCACCATTCGAGGTACTCCAAATGGATTATATCCAGCTTGAGCGTTGCAACAATCTGAAGTACGTCTTAGTGGTGGTATGTGCTTTTAGGAAATGGGTTGAGGCCTTCCCCACGAAAGACAATACAGCTCTAACAACGGCTAAGGTGTTGCTTAAGGAGTTTTTTCCTCGCTTTGGAGTTTGCAAATTTTTGTGGAGCGATAATGGGCCCCATTTTGTTGGGAAAATTGTGGAGTATGTACTGAAGGGGTTAGGGATTCAGCAGAAGTTTCATGCTGTGTTCCACCCTCAGTCGGCAGGTCTGGTTGAGCGGTACAATGCTACGTTGAAACTTAAACTGGCTAAGATTGTGGCTTCCACGTCGTTGAAGTGGCCGGATGCTTTGCCGCTAGCATTACTCTCTCTCAGATCAGTGCCCCACTCGCGAACTGGCCTCACACCATATGAGGTGGTGTTTGGACGCCCTATGAACATCTGGGGGGTGCCCAAGCCGCGGTTAATACATGATGTGCCTTGTATAATGATGAACGATTATTTGGCACGATTAACAAATGATTTGCTTTCTATTCATCAACAGGTTCGAGAAGCGCTCCCTGACAACTCTACTGGAGAGGGCCATGATCTTTGCCCTGGCGACCATGTCATGATCCGGTCGTTTGAGAGGGTGAGCAGTTTGGAGCCGAGGTGGAAGGGCCCTGAGCAGGTCCTCCTGGCAACCCTGACAGCTGTACGAGTGACCAATAGGAAGCGGTGGGTGCACTCGACACACTGCTGTCGTGTCTCTCCTGATCTGGTGAATCCTGCTGTGTTGACTGACTACAAAGAGATTTTGGAGAAAGAAAAGAGCCCAGCTGTGATGTTGGCCGAAGTTGAGGGAGCCTTCCCGGACCACACTGTTGCTGGACGAGAGCGTTATAATCTGCGGCCACGATAAGAAGATTTTTTGGTTTTCGAGACTGGTTGGTTACCGCTCTGGGGTTTGTGAAACGGAGACCGGGAATCTCAAGGGGGGGGGATCAGTTCTGCCGAGAGTAGCGACACCCGTCTTGACCCCGGAGAAGAAAACAACGGCTACCTCGGAGCTCAGCACCGTATTTTTCTTTTTTAGGTATACACACATGTGTATTTGAGACTTTGTGAGCAATTTGAACTATTTGAGACATTAAGAACTTTCTGAACTATGGCGTCTTCCGCATCACGAGACAAACGAATACTAGGTGCCATCCTTTTTGTCTTGACCATTGTGGTAATAGCTGTGATAGCCTGGGTAGTTGAACTTGTGGTACCTGCACGTGAACATTTGCTGCCGACTACCCCGGCTCCATCTGAACATTTTCACTTCACCTTGCCCTACCATGAAGAACGGCACCGACAGACTTACTTGAACAATAGCTTTATCCAGATTCTCCATCACACGCATAATATGACAAATACGTCCAATTGCTGGGTGTGTGGGATGTTGCCGGGGCATCAGAAGAAAGGGGGCACTCCACTCATTCCACTCCCGTTTTCGCATAATGGATCCTGTAATGCCTGGTACACTCTCCTCTTTACTCTGAGATGGCCAACAAAAGGGGGGGTGCTTTTTCGTTTGAATAAAATATGTTATCACGACAAGGATGGGTTTCCACGGGCTGAGGGTACTCGATTTGAGTGGGAGGAGTACCGGCCCGATAATATATCTGCCCCGCATGTGTACAGCAATCAACGAAATATCAATGTATCCAGCTCACATGTCATTAATGTTATCGCTACTAAAGCTGATTTGTGTATACGAAATAAAGGTTCGATTCCGGTGGGGAAAAGTGAATGCAACACCACACTTACTTTTGATAGCCCGAATGGCATATCGTTTGTAGCATCTCGCAATACGTATTTCATTTGTGGAACGAAAGGTTATCATCAACTTCCATTGGGATGGTTAGGCACGTGCTATGTATCTTTTGTACTACCCCCTGTATTCATTGCCCCACCAATGTATCATAATGATTATGTTTTGTACCATGACTTTGTTTTGAATAGGGTTAAACGGACTGTTGTTCTGGATGATATCGACCAGACCGATACTGCCTTACAGCAATATGTGGACTTCAATTTGGGACTGTTTTCCTTTGTGGGGGCCGCGTTGAACAGTCGGAAAATACGACGATTGACACGTGTTGTTGAGGCCGTAGCAAATGATACTGCCATTGCACTTGGGAATATTACTGAAGAACTCCAGATTTCTAGGATCGTTACGCTCCAAAATAGGATGGTGTTAGACGTAGTTTTAGCTGACCGTGGGGGGGCATGCAGAATTATCGGAAGTAGCTGCTGTGTTTATATACCTGACAATTCGCCATCTGTTTATGATGCCATTTCAAAACTGCATAAGATAGCAGCTGAAATACACCCGGACAATGGAACTTGGACACTTTCAGGATGGTTCTGGTCAATGCTTACTGCTTGGGGTTGGAAACTGCTAACGATTCTATGTATCATTGTGGGGATGCTGTTCTTCGTATGCTTATGTATTCAATGTGGCCCGGCTTTATGTTCTATGTGCTTATCAGCTTGTGTACCATCAAGACGAGCTCTTGCCCAAGACAAAATGATGCTTCATAAAGAAGTAACTCAAATAATGCTAATAGATATTGAGGACGAACATCCTGATTATGTTCACTATGAGGTAGCTTCAGCTAAACGCTAAAAGGGTCGTCTGTCGTAATTTGACCATGGCCGCGTTAGCGCTTAGCTGAACTACACGTTTTCCCGCTTAACTTGGCTATACATGAAAACGCCATTTTGAATGTTACGGCGGCCATCTTAGATCATAACCGGTCCCCGGGAGCTTGTTTCCTTCCCAGTGTAAGAATTGGCTTCTGTAGTTTGGTTTGTCCTATTCCCATCATGCACTGGGACAGGAACAGACTAATTTGCATACAGCCAGGTTCTGAAACTGGGATGGTGCAGTGAGCTAAAAAACGGTGTTGGATCTAGCCCTGATCTTTTGACTGGGTGAGAGCTTTCTGCTTAATTCAGAGACTCTGTCCCTCACCACCCCTTTTTGTAAATATTTTTGTCCACCCTAAGCGTGGAAGGGTATTCTCAGATGTGAGACCCTTGCTCATTGCACCATCAGGATTCAAGCAAACTGGGCCGAAGACGGCTGTAATGCCAGAAACCGGTCCCCGGGAGCTTGTTTCCTTCCCAGTGTAAGAATTGGCTTCTGTAGTTTGGTTTGTCCTGTTCCCATCATGCACTGGGACAGGAACAGACTAATTTGCATACAGCCAGGTTCTGAAACTGGGATGGTGCAGTGAGCTAAAAAACGGTGTTGGATCTAGCCCTGATCTTTTGACTGGGTGAGAGCTTTCTGCTTAATTCAGAGACTCTGTCCCTCACCACCCCTTTTTGTAAATATTTTTGTCCACCCTAAGCGTGGAAGGGTATTCTCAGATGTGAGACCCTTGCTCATTGCACCATCAGGATTCAAGCAAACCGGGCCGAAGACGGCTGTAATGCCAGAAACCGGTCCCCGGGAGCTTGTTTCCTTCCCAGTGTAAGAATTGGCTTCTGTAGTTTGGTTTGTCCTGTTCCCATCATTCACTGGGACAGGAACAGACTAATTTGCATACAGCCAGGTTCTGAAACTGGGATGGTGCAGTGAGCTAAAAAACGGTGTTGGATCTAGCCCTGATCTTTTGACTGGGTGAGAGCTTTCTGCTTAATTCAGAGACTCTGTCCCTCACCACCCCTTTTTGTAAATTTTTTTGTCCACCCTAAGCGTGGAAGGGTATTCTCAGATGTGAGACCCTTGCTCATTGCACCATCAGGATTCAAGCAAACCGTGCCGAAGACGGCTGTAATGCCAGAAACCGGTCCCCGGGAGCTTGTTTCCTTCCCAGTGTAAGAATTGGCTTTTGTAGTTTGGTTTGTCCTGTTCCCATCATGCACTGGGACAGGAACAGACTAATTTGCATACAGCCAGGTTCTGAAACTGGGATGGTGCAGTGAGCTAAAAAACGGTGTTGGATCTAGCCCTGATCTTTTGACTGGGTGAGAGCTTTCTGCTTAATTCAGAGACTCTGTCCCTCACCACCCCTTTTTGTAAATATTTTTGTCCACCCTAAGCGTGGAAGGGTATTCTCAGATGTGAGACCCTTGCTCATTGCACCATCAGGATTCAAGCAAACCGGGCCGAAGACGGCTGTAATGCCAGAAACCGGTCCCCAGGAGCTTGTTTCCTTCCCAGTGTAAGAATTGGCTTCTGTAGTTTGGTTTGTTCTGTTCCCATCATGCACTGGGACAGGAACAGACTAATTTGCATACAGCCAGGTTCTGAAACTGGGATGGTGCAGTGAGCTAAAAAACGGTGTTGGATCTAGCCCTGATCTTTTGACTGGGTGAGAGCTTTCTGCTTAATTCAGAGACTCTGTCCCTCACCACCCCTTTTTGTAAATATTTTTGTCCACCCTAAGCGTGGAAGGGTATTCTCAGATGTGAGACCCTTGCTCATTGCACCATCAGGATTCAAGCAAACCGGGCCGAAGACGGCTGTAATGCCAGAAACCGGTCCCCGGGAGCTTGTTTCCTTCCCAGTGTAAGAATTGGCTTCTGTAGTTTGGTTTGTCCTGTTCCCATCATGCACTGGGACAGGAACAGACTAATTTGCATACAGCCAGGTTCTGAAACTGGGATGGTGCAGTGAGCTAAAAAACGGTGTTGGATCTAGCCCTGATCTTTTGACTGGGTGAGAGCTTTCTGCTTAATTCAGGGACTCTGTCCCTCACCACCCCTTTTTGTAAACATCTTAGATCATAAGCGGCCTCGTGGCTAGCGTGTCCTTTAGTCCGTTGTCCGTACCACTGACCACTTGATTTTGCCCAGCAACAGGCTATTTTTAGTACTGGTCAAGCCTGTACATGCGCAGTCCCCACTGACCAGTCACCCCTTAGGAATGTGCTGCCAAACTGACCAGCGGAGTTGTAACCCCTCCAATGAGCTGGCTGTGTTCCAAAAAATGACCATATATGTACATAACGCCTTGTAACCTTGTGCCGCCTATCTTTTTATTACCTGCAAATTGTATAAAAGACCGAGTCACACCGATGTTCGGTGTGATACTTCTTGCATTACCGAAGGGTGCTGTAGGAATGTACCACCACCCCATGGGGTCTTAATAAACTTGTTCTTTGAATTTTACAGTTTCCGTGGCAACAGTTCTTGAATGTAAGTGGGTTATCTATGGAGCATGTAGGCCTTGGGAACCCCGATACTACATGGTGAAGCAAATCACTATTATTTAAAGATTGTTTATGTCCACGAAAGGACACCTTCCTGCTCATCCTTCCTGCACATAAACAAACATTAATGGCCTTTTGCTCTTTTTCTATGAGTGCTACAGAATGCTGCACACATAGAAAAAGCAAAAACGAGGAGAAATAAAAGGTTTTTTTTTCCCGTTCTGTCATTCAAACACCTGCAACTGCATGGCATTAGTTTTTGACGCTGTCTCAGATTTACACATCCTTGTAAATCTAGGGCAACGTCAAAATGCAATGGGTGTGGTGGTGGGGCACCCACAGCAACACCTGTTGCACCCCCTTTCATGCAGATACCTGCGTGAAAGGGTAGCATGTTTATAAAATGGTGGTAAGCCACAACAATTGGCTTAAAGCCACTTTGTCAATATGGTTTAGGGCATATTGCAACTGGAACGTCGGTAAAAGTCACATTCTGGTGGTGCAATCTCCATGTAACTATGCCCCCTTGTGTCTCACTTTATCCTCATAATTATTTATTCATGTAGCGATGATGCCTAATTGTTTTTCAGGAAAATGTCAGCTATTATATTTATTTAATATATGTGCTTGCATATAAAATAAATATTACAAAAAGTAGAACTCATTCAGCAAAACATGTTAGTGTAGGCAATTGTACATGAAAATTAATCTGCCAATCCTTTTATAGGTGACTTGTGTATCAACAAAGCATGAAATATTGTGTTAGCACTGTGTGTAAAAAAGGAATGAATTGAGAAGGATGCTTCCTGTCTGCCTAGTGAGCCATTTCTGTGAATGCCATCGATACCCCACATTACAGATGCATGCACTGCACAGTTATTTACTGATGCAATGAGAAAACCCAGGAACAGATGATTCTTCCGTGGAGTGCAGCAGAAGACATATAAAAAATACAAACATTAAAACACTTGGGAATAAAGCAAATACAGAGAGTAAAACTAGGAATTGGATAAATATTGAATTTAGTAAAATGCTGCTGTAGATTCAAATTCCAATGCTATTTCTAACTGTTAATGTGCAGATTGTAGAGTGCTGACAGTTGGAGATTAAGCACAAAAGCAAAATGCATAAAATAAAACTTCCATCTGCATCCGGGTCATTGTATTTGGCTGAGTTGATGTAAATTACTTAACAAAATAAAACATTTAAAATGTTCATATAAGCCTTTTGTGTACCCGAACGAGGGTTTCAGGTATTGTTCACACAATTATGGCAAGGGAAATTACTTTTGCAGCAAGAAGAATGTGCTTAAAATACTTATTACATTGTTTTTATTGTTTAGAAGGATGACAAACATGGAGTAAACAATACAACATATATGTAGTGCATCCCTTTCAATACTGAAGACACAGCAAAGGTGGTGCATTTTGACAATGCTAGTTTTAGTTTTTCACACATATTGAAAAACAGAAATACTGAACAGGGGTTAACATTTTTTTTCTTGTTAGCACTCAAGCATGTTGTAATACAGAGATCTAAAGATAAAGCTTTTTCAGAAAATCATTGACAACCAAGGTCGGCATAGAGTCAATCAATCAATCAATCACGGGAATTGTGAGAGAGCTACTCACCTGTGGCCGTCTCAAGGCGCTGAGGGGTGGGGTGGTGGGGTGGGTCCGCAGAACTGTTTAGACAAAGAGCCAGATCTTGAAGTTCTTCCTGAAGGTGTTCAGGGAGGGGCGCGACTGATGTCTGCCCGTAGCTAGTTCCAGGTCTTGGCTGCAATGTGAGAGAAGGATCTTCTGCCTGCTCTGACTCTATGGATGCATGGGATTTCAGGCAGTGTGAGGTTGGAAGATTGGAGCTTTCTTTTGGGTATATGGAAATTTATTCTGTTGCTGAGGTATTTGGGTCTGTTGTTGTGCAGGAATTTGTAGGTGTGAGTGAGGATTTTAATGGTGACTCTTTTCTCCACAGGGGCCAGTGGAGTCTACGTAGGTGTTGGCTGATGTGTTTGTGCCAGGGGATGCCGAGGACGAGTCTGGTGGTGGTGTTCTGTATTGTCTGGAGTTTGCCGAGTAGGGGCTTGTTGATTCGGGCGTAGAGTGTCTTTCTATGTGTGCTTGGGTGACTGTCTTCCTTGACTCAGGGGGGATCTATCTGAAGGTCTTGCAGAGGATGCAGAGGGTGTTGAAGCAGCTGGTGGTGACGGTGCTGACCTGTCGGTTCATGGTGAGTGATGAGTCGAGTACGATGCTGAGGTTTTTGGTGTGGTCTGAAGAGGTAGGTGGGCTTCTAAGGGTGGTCAGCCACCAGGTACTGTCCGAAGCTGAAGGTGTGGTTCAGAGGACGAGGACTTCTGTTTTCTTGGCTTTGAGCTTCAGACAGCTGTTGGTCATCCAGACTGTGACATCTTGCATTCCTTTCTAGAAGTTGAGCTTGGCAGTGGTGGGGTCTTTGGTGAGGGAGAGGATGACCTGGGTTTGGTGGCATAGGATATGATGTTGAGGCCGTGTTGTTGGACGATGGCTGAAAGGGAGGCCATGTAGATGGTGAAGAGGGTCAGGCTTTGTGATGACTCCTGTGGGACTCCGCATGAGATTTTTGTGGGATCGAAGAGGAAAGGTGGCAGACTGATCCTTTGGATTCTTCCATTGAGGAATGATCAGATCCAGTCCAGGGCTGTTCCTTGTATGCCAGCATTGTGTAGTCTGGCGACTAGTTTGCGGTGAGGAACAGTGTTGAAGGCAGCTGATAGGTAAAGTAGCATGAGGGCTGCAGAGTGGCCTTGGTCCAGGAGGGTGGAGATGTCATCCGCGGTGGTGAGTAGGGTGGTCTCAGTGCTGTGGTTGCTTCAGAAACTGGATTGGGATGGGTTGAGTACGTCATTCTCTTCAATGAATTGGGTCAGTTCCCTGTTGACTGTTTCAGCTTTAGCTGTCTTCCAGAACTCCTGTCATAAAAAATTGTGGTGCAGAAATACCAAACTCAGAATGAGTGATAAAGGGTGTCTATCACTATGGGTTGCAATATTGCACAGCATCACCATTTATCCGATGTAGATCACCTATAGAATGGGGAATACTGTACAAAACATCAGCTTCTGCACCAATTTCTGTATGACATTCTGTAATTCCAGGACATTTCCTTTGGATGAATTCCCCCAGTCTAACAAGGAGGATATAGTTGAGTCCTGAAATGTATAATATAAGCAATATTAACACTAGTCTCATAATACTAACATGGGCCAAAACGCTAAACTCCTTCCAAGTCTGGAATTACACTTACTCTTAATGTAGGTCAGAGGATGTGAGTTGGGCCAGCTTCCTTTACCCATTGCTTGTTTGAAGTGTATTTTACAGGTTGTAATAAGTGTATTGCAAAGTATATTGTTTCCATTATTGATGGAACAAGGAACCTGAGTAATGCCTGCAGTACTGTACAATTTCTGCTAACTTCAGAGACATCTCCATTAAGAACCTGTTGTATTGACATTTGTGCAGGGACAACAGTAGGTTGGTTGTGGTCCGCCTGACTTTTGCCATTGCAGTCTGTCTACCTCATTATTAAGAGCTCGTCGGAGTGTCAAAAACACATGTAATCCCATAATGATGGCAGAGCCAGCGCAGCTCTGCTGTCGGGATTATGATGCTAATTTCCGACAGCCTTTCCACATCGGCCTTACCGACATGGAAAGACTGTATAGAAAGTGACTTTGGGGGCCTCTAGCATGCTAGGGGCTCCCTTCCTCTGCAGCCTCTGCTAGGAAGCCTGGGTGGACCCCTAAAAATTCCTGCACCATGTGGCAGGCACCGTTAGATGCCTGCCCCATGGTGCAGGGATGTTTACAAAAATCCATTTTACAATACCAGCTTGTATTGTGGGACTTTTCTGCCTTCCGCACAAACTGCCATTGCAAAATGGATGTTTCCGATCGCACATAGCCCGCTTCGGTGTCCAACATATTAATGATACCCAATGTTGGGTACGGGTGGCAAAAGCTGCAGTGCAATCAGCCTAAACAATATTGCACTTACTAATAAAAATGGATGAATGCTATATTAAAAAATCTGTTTTTTTCTTGATGTTTGTACCGGCTGAAGGTAGCAGTACCACTGTCTAATGGTACACATGTGGTGCACAATAAAGTACTGCACCAGCCTCGAGTCTGACCATTCATTCCCATATTCAATTGACAAGTGCAATGCCATCAAAGTATTCTTCAGTAACAAATACAGAAGATCCAGCTGCCAAATCAGAAGACCAACTCTGCTTCTCCTCTGACACACACCACTTCATGAAGCTTCGCACAGTTAACCTAGACCCCTGCTTCTTGTAGACTTCTATGACTTAATTCTCTCTTTCAAATCCACATTCTAGGAAAACTACATCTTATCATTTTCCTTCATCAAAGCACTCTCGGGAGAAGCTCTCACATCCCTGCTTATCATCATCAAAGCCTTACTCACTCAAGGCATTTTCCAAGAAGCTCTCAGGACAAGCCAGGTCCTCACACTCCTTGAAAAACCTGCAAAAGACCCGGATGACCTTGCCAACTACTGGCCATAACTCACTGGAAAGCAGTCTATGCACTACATCGATTCAATGCGCCTTCACTAATAATAATAATAGGGAGATTTGTAGAGCGCATGGTGACGCCGACGGCGTGTCCCCGCGCTGAGATCCTAGTGCAGGCTGGAGGGGAGGGAGGAGGAACACTATTGAGAGTAGAGAAGTGTTTTCAGTTTAGCTCTAAAGGTGGGCTCTGAGGGTTCCAGGCGGAGCGCCACAGGGAGTTCATTCCAACTGGACGCTGCTAGGTACCTAAAGGACCTGCCACCCATCCTGGCTTTGGACACTTTAGGAATGGCCAGGCGACGCGTGCCAGATGATCTGAGGGAACGCACGGGCTCATATTGTGTCAGAAGATCTTGCAAGGGGAGGGGTGCCCTACCGTTGATGATCCGGTGGCACGTGCAGAGTGCTTTAAATTTCACCCTGTTTCTCACCGGGAGCCAGTGGAGTGCTTGAAGCGCGGATTTTGAGGCTGATCTTCTAGGCCGTCTGAGGACCAGCCGGGCTGCGGCATTTTGTAAAACCTGCAGACGGTTTAAGTTCTTCTCGAGGGTCCCCAAGTAAAGCAGGTTGCCATAGTCCATTTTGGAGGTGACTAAGGCGTGCACAAGTGTTTGGCGGGCTTTGATGGGGAGGAACTCCAAGACCTTCCTCAGGGTCTTGAGGGTCCCAAAGCATGAGCCAATCACACGGTTGACCTGAGGTCCGAAAGTGAGTTTAGAGTCGAACCAAACCCCGAGATTCCTCGCCTCCTGGCATGGGACTGGTGTGGGTCCTAGGCAGGGTGGCCACCACTCTGATGTCCAGGCTGCTTGGTCTCCCCCCACCACCAGCACCTCGGTCTTGCCTCCATTGAGCTTGAGACAGTTGGTAGACATCCAGGCAGCAAGATCTTGCAATCATGCTCTGAAGATGTCTGCCGACAGACCGGGCGCTCGCGATAGGGAGATGACGAGCTGTGTATCGTCAGCGTACGATACCATGCGCAGGCCGTGACTTTCCACTATGGTGGCAACCGGCGCAACATAAAGATTAAAAAGTGTCGGGCTCAGAGACGAGCCCTGCGGGACCCCCTGATCGAGGGCCACTCGCTCTGAGTAACAGTCACCCAGTCTGACTTGGAAACCACGTCCGGATAGAAACGACTGGATCCATTTTAGAGCTGCGTCTCCTACCCCTCCATTGTTCAGACACTGTAGCAGGATGGAATGAGCTACAGTGTCGAACGCGGCGCTCAGGTCTAATAGGATTAGGGCCATGGTGTGGCCCTCGTCAACACCCTGCCTGATGGTTTCGGTTGCCATGAGAAGAGCCGACTCCGTTGAGTGTCGGGCCGGAATCCAAACTGGGTAGGGTGTAGGAGACTCGTGTTCTCCACAAATTGCATTAATTGCAAGTTGGCCACCTTCTCTGCCACTTTGGAGAAATAGGGTAGAAGGGAGATGGGACGCAGATTCTCCAGCTTATCGAAGCTGATATTGGGCTTCTTGCGGAGGGGAAGCACCACAGCTTGTTTCCATTCCATAGGCAAACTGCTGGAGTTGAAAGAAGTATCCAGCAGATGCCTAATGTATGGTTCGAGTGTCATCAAGCTGTCGGCCAACCGTTTGGGAGATGATGGGTCCCGTGGGGAACCTGACTTTACTGATTTGCAGATTTTGATCAGGTCTTCTCCTGGTGGAGTGGAGAATTTAAGCAACAAATTTTGTCCCTCATCCTCTCTATCCTGGATTTTAATCTCCCTTCCTGCCACCGGTTGGATAGGGAATGCTGAATAGATTTTGGAAACTTTGTCGCTGAAATACTCAGCAATGCGATTGCATGCTGTGACTGATCGGTCCTCTAGTCCTGTCGAGAATTGAGGGACAGCCAGGGATTTGTAGACACAAAGTAATTCCTTGGTTGAGTTTTCAGCATCCATAATTCTAGTGGCATAGTAGTCCGTTTTAGCTTTTTTGATTAGATTGTGGTACAGCCGTCTGTTAGTGAGATATTTTTCTCTTACTAGGCTGTCATAGGCTAACCGCCACTGCCTTTCTGCCCGTTTACAGTTCTTCTTGGCACTCCGTAGTTCCTTGTTGAACCAGGGTGCCGTTCTTTGTTTGCGACCACCCCCCTTTGAATGGCCCAAGGGGGCCGTGAGGTCAAGGGCCGCAGTAATACGAGCGTTGAGCAGTGTGTTTGCCGTATCCGCGTCGTCACCCCCAGGGGGGCCCTCTGCTATAAGGGCTTCGTTGAAGTCAGGTAGAGAGAACCTGGCCCAATTACGCCTGGGGTAGTTGAGGGGGGAGGGATCTAGCACCTTCTGTTTTGGGAGGGAGATTGCAAATGGTACCAGGAAATGATCGGTCCAGGGGAGAGGCACGGGGGGAAGTGTAGTGACATCGGCCAAGTTAGCAAACACTGGATCGAGCAGATGGTTGTGCTGATGAGTAGGGAGCTGACCCTTTAGCTCTAATTGAAGGGCCTGGAGTTTGTGACAAAACTCCATAGCTCCTTTGTCCGCCTGGTCCTCTAAGTGCATGTTTAAGTCCCCTAGTAATAGGAATTTATTTCTCCTCAACGCCATCTCGGTGATACTCTCAATTAGATTATTTTTAAACCTTGCCGGGGGGCCTGGGGGGCGGTAGATTAAATAACCCTTTACCGTAGTCCCCCCATTGACTTTTATGGTGAAGACGCCGGCCTCGCAATCTGCCATGTGTAATTGTTCCAGTTGGCAGGCGAGTTGCTGTTTAAATGCAATAGCTATGCCACCGCCTCTGCCATCAGGTCTGTCCAACCTTGTCATCAGGTATTCTTGCGGTAATGCCTGGATGATGTCGGGGTCGGATTGACCATCCAGCCACGTTTCTGTAAGGAATATCAGGTCCGGTTGTCTATCGACTAATAGGTCGTGGATGTCGAATTTATGGCGTCGGAGTGATCTTACGCTTACACTGACTCGGAACCGGAAGCAAGCACAAGTTTGCTGGACCGTGGCCACGAGTTACAGCTGGTGGTAGTTACGGCTCTCTTTTGAGCTCCCATCTGAGCCGCTTGTCCTTATCCAGCCGATCGTCTGACCTGCTTAGGATCAGGTCGGACCGAGAGAGCATGGGTGCGTGATTGTGGCAGAGAAGTGGAGCAGGGGTGGCATTTGCGTTATACCACCACTATTATGACCCACATTTTCCCGCTTTGAATCACCACCACAGCCGTCGTCAACCCCTCTACTGAAGCAGGGGAGGGGAGAGTACGGTGTATCGTGCAGCGGATCATTCCAGCAGCAGTGGAAGTAGCATCGGGCCAGGCACACCAGTATTCAGCAGGAGCTGCATTGCTGCACTCCAGAAGAGCTTAAAAGAGATGGGCCGCTCCGGACACTTGTTCTCATGTTCTTGATATTGAGTCTGCCGACAAAGTGGGAGCAGCTGACAGCGTGGCAACCGTAGAGCAACCATAGAGATGTGGGACTTGCTGGGATCAGCTGAGCAAGAAGTACTCTGCAGGATTCTGCAAGCTGAGCAAGAGAGCGGAGGCGAGTGGAGCAAAAAAAGTTGTGAGGTGAGTGGCAGAGAGACTGGTCGAGGTGGGTTGGTGTGCCCGGGCGGGGACAAGTGAGGAAAATCTGCAGAGCTTGTCGCCCTTCCCCTACCCCTCTCTCTGTGGTTTAGATCGGCTCTTCTCTGCTCTTCACGTCGCCAAATATCCTTCCAATTGACCCTGCCTAATCTCACTAATCCCACAATTTTAATCAGCCGTCTTGCTCTGAGTAAGAAAGTCCAGTTTGGAGGTCTGCTGGTGGCTTGTTGAAGATAGAGGCTGGCGATAGAGGGTGCTGACTGTGACTTCTTGGTGACAAGTGCAGCTGCCCTTTAGTGGCCACAGCAAGTGCCTGCAACACAGCCTTGAGAATCTGAGAGTCCAGCTCGATCATGTCCTCATTCCTATACTACACTACATTTGCCCAGCAGTATTTATATGACATGAATTCCTTGTAGTTTTGACTTTGCTTTTGTACAGACCATAGCCTACAATTGTTTATGTTTACCATCAATAATTTGCCTATGATTGTTTATGATTACCATCACTAATCTTTTTGTAGGGGTCCGAGCCTGTGAGTCCGTGCTCGGTGTTGCATAAGCGGTGCATCAGAGCATTGTCGAATGAGAGCCATACCTTTTGGTTGTGTTGGCCGTCCAGCTAAGTGTTCCTCTGCATAAGGACAAAGATATGACTGCAAAGAAATTGCGCTCTGGTAGATTGCTATATACAAGAGCGTGCAAAAAAACTAAAGCTAATCCTTTAAGAAACAACTCATTACAAATAAACATTTTGAAAAGTTTCACTACCATCCCTTCCTTTTTCCCAATAAAAGAAACAAGCTTAAATTCAGCAGGGATGATGGAGTCTACTAGAGAAGCTCATTGATATGCTAAAGCAGTCCCTGGAAAATCATCGCTAATAGTATCTACTAAATTATCTCCTAATACTGGAAGAACTTGGCCCAGGGATCTCTATCTTTTGGAATCAAGGGAGGATGACTCTTTGCTGGCATACTTAACCATCCACTCCCTTGCTAATGGAGTCCCTGAAGGGGGATCTCATCTAGCTCCAATAATTGGAGAACCCATAATAGAAGATTTCACGCTCCCTGACCTCCCTGACCTTCCCGACCTCAACACTAACTTAAATCAGTCTTCTAAGATGCTCTACGCACCAAATCTAGAGTCGTACAGGAATCATATTCCTGCTACATCACTTTCTTTTAACCCTTGTGTTCCCTCTCAGGTTAGTCAGGATCGTCCCTTTAAAATGTAGCTGTTTAGTAGTACACCTAGCGGAACACGCATTTTAGATTCACTTGGCTCATCTACACCTGATCTTTCCCCGAACTTTCATCCTTCAACTTACAATCCTGAGTCAAAAATGCTGATCTCAGAATCTTTACTTTGCTTGGAAAGAGTGCTGCCTTCTATTTTAGCCTTTATGGAGAAATCAGTACATAACTCCAACACTATTCAGAAGTCTCTTCTGGCCCTGACTAAGTTTATAGCCTCTGAGCAAAGATTATCACCTGGTAAAGCTGACCTACTTCCTTCCTGTAAGTCTAATCTAGGGAAGGGGTCCCCTTTCTCTTTATTCTTGGAGGATAACACCAATCAGCCCCACCCTACTCAAAAAGGCTTTCTTCCTCAAGATAAATGGTGGGACTTTTGCGTATAGGCTGGCAAGCCTATTTCCAGTAGGAAAAACAAACTCAAATTGAAAGAAAACAAAGATTTCTTTGATAAATTGGGTGGAAATATAGAAGTGTCAGGGTTAGCCCATAACTCCCCCATCCCCATGTCAATTAATATCTTAAGTTTACTTAAAGATGCAGAGAATTATACATCTTTGGAAGGATGACCTGAAGGTATATATCTATTATGAAATTGCAGGAGCTGGATTCTAGGGAAGAAGATGAGTTGTTAAGAGGATGAGCCGCAGAACAGAACACAGATATTACAGTTGATAGTTTTGAAAAAGAGATTATAAAATGTACCACAGTGTGGTCTGAAAAACCTGATTATGTTTGTATATGTTGTTGACACACTTACTGAAGGTTCAAATGTGGACTGTTGACTAGTATTTAACATTTTCCATGCTCATGACGAGCTGAGCTCGTCATGAGGCACGGTGCTCCGGTGCTCATGAGGAGCTCAGCTCGTCATGGGCCGTGGAACGCTCAGGTGCGGGGAGAATTCCCCTGCTGTCCTGAGCATTCCACAGGAGCCAATGCACCTGTGACGAGCTGAGCTCGTCATGAGCACAGGAGCACGCAGAGACGGCTCGTGGAGGGAGTTACGGTGGGGCAGGAGGGCGGGGAGGGGGAGGGGTAGGGCGGAGGTTGCTAAAAACCGGCATATGGATAGTTGCAGGTAAGTAAACAATTTAATTAATAAAACGAATTTCGTAGCTCGCACTGCATTGCATATTGCGATGCAAGGCGCACTACGAAATTCGTTTTATTAATTAAATTGTTTACTTACCTGCAATTATCCATATGCCGGTTTTTAGCAACCTCCGCCCTGCCCCGCCCCCTCCCCGCCCTCCTGCCCCACCGTAACTCCCTCCACGAGCCGTCGCTGGGAGCACTGTAGCTCATGACGAGCTCAGCTCGTCATGAGCATGGGAGCGCTGTGCGCGCCCCCCTCTCCCCCAGCACAGCGGGGTAATTACCCCCGCAGCGAAGGGGTTAAAGAGATAAAAATAGAATAATGATAACTGCCAAACGTTAGCTGTATATTTATTTGCAAGGGAATGGTTTGACTTGACAAAACTGGGGTGGGGTAGTGGGCAAAGGAATGATGAATTTAACCCAGATCTTTTGACTGGGGGAGAATGCTTGCATTGCCAGCATTCCGTCTATTATTCGTTTGCTGTAACACTTTTCGTCCTAAGTGGGATGGGTATGTCCAGACATGGGACCCTTGCTCACTGTGCCACTGGATTCAAGTTAGTCTGGCTGGCTGAAGAAGGTAGACATACCCAGAACCCGGTCCCAGGATGCTTTTTTCCGGTCTCGGGAGGACCTGGTCTGGCAGTTCGGTCTGGACTGTTCCCATGGGGCATAGGGTCAAGGCTGATTTGCATATGGCTGTGTCCAAACTGGGGTGACGTACTGGGCAAAAGAACAATGGATTTAACCCAGATCTTTTCACTGGGGGAGAATGTTTGCATTGTCAGCATTCCTTCCATCATTTGTTTGCTATAACACTTGACTTGTCCATACCGCAAGTTATATGTATGTAGTGTTACAATAAATTAGAAGATAATAAAATGAAGATCACATAAATATTAGATACCCATTTTGTAAGATAATGAAATGCCTGCTAATGTAGAAAAACTATGAAGGGACAACATTTTAATCTAATTAACATTTTTAAATTCTTTGCAGCATTGTGAAGGGCCCCCAGCATTCACTACAACTCCATAAGCCATGCAGAATGATGCCATCTGGGAAACTGTTGAGCCAAATCTTGAAGCTGAGATAAGACCTCTGAAGGAAATCGCTGTGCTGGTGTGTTTACTGTTGCTACTGAAGTTGAGGGTCCTTTAGGTTTGCGTAGCCTTCTTTCTGTGTTTACACAAATGCTATGGCTTGTTTTCAGATGATGAAGCATGTATATAGCCCTGCAAGAATATTTTTTTTTGTGCCCGTAGACAATGTCATGTGAATTATTGTGCATTGCGATAAATGGGCGTATTCCTCTTCTTTTTTTGGTTGAATAGTGTATTCTCCAATGATATTTCTTTATTTCTCAGTGACATGATTTACTGTTTTGTTTTGAATTTTTTTTATTTACTGCTTTTTTAAAGTTTTACATTTTTTTTATGGTAACAAAATATCTGTTATAGTAGTCTGCACCTCTGAAGGGACTTTCTGGCCAGGTATTGCTGTTGCTGACACTGATGTAGATGGTCCTTCAGCTTCCCTTTGTAGATCCAGTTGGAATCGTGTACTATGACCGGTTTTAAGATAATATAAGATGGACATCGTCCCACATGTATATTTTGTGTTCAACCCTTTAGAGAGGGTCTTGCCACACAATGTGCATTACTTTAGTTTTGCACCAGTTTTGTGTTCCCCATGAGTTTGGTTAACAATGGATAGTTTGATGTGTGTTGGGAACTTATGTTGTGTTCGTGAGATCAGATGTTGAAAATAACTTTTTAAAACTGTTGTTTTTTAGAAATATGCTGTTAAAAAAAAGTTAAACGAATATGTTATTAAACAGATAGACTCAAAAGTTGTGTATCCTATGTCTATATATCTGTTGTACACTTAATCATTTGAATTTGTGAATACTGATGTTATTGCGACCTCTGGTGTTGCTGTGAAGAAGGAAAATGCATTTTTGATGTAGCTATTTTGACAAATGAATATAAAGGGGAAACTTAAATTAGTATTTTACAAAATAGCTACACTGAAACTTTATGTAAAATATGTCTATATACGTGCTTTACTCTTTGTCAAAAACACCCAGTATTTGCAGTGTGTCCTTGGTAATTGCACTCATAGAATCACACAGGCACTACAATCATCAAGGACATCCTTTCTCCACTACTCTGCAAACACGCCTCCTGGCACACTACTAGTTGGGGAATGAAGTCTCCTTGGCTATTGAGGGTCGTTGGAGGGCAACTAACCCTCATGTTACCTTCAGCAAGTCCCACACAGTGAGTTTACTAGGAGGTCTTTGGAGGCTATACCCCCTTTCTCCATCACTCTGCAAATGTGTCTCCTCGCACACTACTGGTTAAGGAATGAAGCTCTCTTAGATGCTAAAGTACCTTAGGGACCAAGAAACCCTACTAGTTTTTTTAATGTAAAGTCTTACACAGCGGATTGCTGATAGCTGGTCAGAGGCCCTGCCCCTTATTCCCGCCACTCTGCAAACACCATTGCTACTTAATAACCATATTAATTCACTGAAAAAAGCAAAGGTTACAGGGCTGTTTTTAGTTAGGAAATATAATTTTAAAAAACTTAGAAATTTACTGAAAAAAAGAAAGGTTACATGGACATTAGAGTTGGGCTGATATTTCATGACATAAATCATGTAATATGTGTGGTCATAAGTAGTACATTTCGGGAGGCAAGAGTTATAGTTAGCTCAGCTAACTATAACTGCTGAATTTCACTGGTGTCGTATGGGTGAAATCTGAGCCTAACTGTAACATCCCAGTAGCCCTTGGATTTTCAATGAATTTCTAATGTGTTTTTTAATTCAACTTCAGAACTATAACATCCCTGTAAACTTTGTAGTTTCCAGTGAATGTCAAAGGTGTTTAAATACTGATGCTTAACTATACCATCCCTGCAACCTTTATTTTTCTGAGTGAAATTCTATGTTTTTTTAACTAGTAGTTGCATTTGCAGTGTGGTGGAGAAAGGCGGCTGGACCTCCGACTAGCTCTCAGTAATCCCTCTGTCTGGGACTTACTGGTGGTAACAAAATGGGGTTACGGTCCCCAAGGACCCTCAGCATCCAAGGGGACTTCATCCCCCTACTAGTGGTGTGCCAGAAGTTGCTTTTGCAGAGTAGTGGGAAAAGGAGGTATGGCCTCCGACCACTTCTCAGCAATTCTAGTGAATATAATATGACTTATTGGAGGTAACATGAGGGGTTACTGGCACTTAGGATCTTCAGGAGCCAAGGGGACTTAATCCCCCAACAAGTAGTGTGCCAGGAGGTGCATTTGCAGAGTGGTGGAGAAAGGGGGTGTGGCCCCTGAAAACCTGTCAGCTTTTTTTGCTGTGTGGGACTTACTGGAGATAATATGAGGGCTTGTTGGCCCCAAAGCACCTTCTGGAGACAAGGGAACTTCATCCCCCAAATCCAAGTGCCAGGAGGTACATTTGCAGAGTGGTGGAGAAAGGGGACAGGGCCTTCAGCAAATTAATGGGCTTTTTTTTGTAATTTTATTTTGTAGGTTCAGGGGGGCCATGTAGTCCCCTTTCCCTGGGCTGAATTTGGACCCAGGAACTTCATCCCCCGAGGCCTGGCCTTTCATTTTTTATGAATACAGGGAGGGGGGCCATGCTGCCCTCTCCCGGGCCAATTTCGGCCCGGGGACCCAATCCCCCAGGGCATGCATCCCTTTTTCATTTATTTTTTTCAAAGGGAGCGGGGCTGTCGGGCCCCACTCCCAGGCCTATTTTGGCTCAGGGGGAACCCCTCACACCAGGGCCTGGCCTCTAGTCTGAGTGCCCTGGTCCCACCCAGGGCACCCAGATAGTTTATCAGGCACTGCAGGGGGAGCCTGAAGGCCCTCACGGTCTCTGTCAGCTCACTGTGTCCTGCAGGAGCCGGCATTGCTTTTGGACAGAGGGAGCTGCTGAACATGCAGCACCCTCTGTCCAAACCCTTTCCTGCTTTGGTTTCAGCTCCCTTTGTAGAAATGAAACATCTAAAATAACACATTTACAGAAACACTATAGACATTAAAATAATCTATTGCTATAAAATCCATTCATGTAATATTATCAAAATTATTGGAGTCTAAAAAAAGTGAATATACGATTCTCACTCTATATTATGCAACAGTAGGGAAAGTGTTGTCCTTGGTTGGGGTTAAATTTACTATTCCTATATCAGTCACCACAATAATAGGGAAAGTGTTGGAATTCGGAGAAGTTGGATTTAATAATTCTCCTCCAGTCATTGCAACATTAGGGAAAGCATTAGACTTTGTAGGAGTGAAATGCACTATTCCTACTCCAGTCCAAGCAACAGGAGGGAGAGTGTTGGATTTCAGAGGGGTAAAATATACAATATCATTTCCAAACAGTGCAATTGTAGGGAAAGTGTTGGACTTTGGAGTTGGAATTTACTATAACCACTCCAGTCAGGGCTACCGTAGGGAAAGTGCTGGATTTTGGAGGGGTAACATTCACTATTCCCACTCCATTCTCTGCAACAGTAGAGAAAGCGTTGGATTTTGGAAGGGTGAAATGTGCTATTCCCTTTCCAAACAGTGCAACAATAGGGATAGTGTTGAACTGGGAAGATGCTAATTTCAATTTTCCTACTGCAGCCTAAGGAGGAGTAGGGAAAATACTTCACTTCAAACACATTAAATGAATCAGTAACCTCATTAATGTACATAAAATATTAGACTCTTCATAAAAACATATTAACATACTTAATATATATATAATATAAATATATATACAAATATATATTCTTGTATTTAAATAACTAAAAACAATGAATCAATTGACATAATCACTATTCAATAAAATAATCAGTATTGCTTAATAAATAATTGTTAGTCACTTATTAATTAATAAATTCCCAGCCTGTACCCCTACAAACCTAGCAGTCCGCACCTCAAATATAACTACAAAATAACTACGCTATTTATTACATATTTAAATAAATGACATAATTAGCAATTCATATTTCATTGTTAATTATTACCTAATTAACTTCCCACCCTATATACCCAGCATTCCACAACTAAAATGAAATTAAATAAGTATTTAACAATGTACATATTTGAAGTTCAAATATAAAATCAATTAACTGTTATTAGTTACCTAAAATATATAATTGTTCAATATTTACATAATTAATATCAGTGAAATAATTAATCAACCGTTAAAGGTTTATTGTTAAATCATTACTTTTTAACTTCACACCTCTGCCCCTACAAACCCTACAGCCTGCAAATAACATATAATGAAAACAAATCAGTATTGCATAAATTACATAATAAACATCAATCTTATCATTAAATAAAATGTATTAAATAATTCCTAATTATTTATTACCTAATTACCTTTCCACCCTTTCTCCTTACAAGCCCAGCGCCTCACTAGGACACTGAAGATTACTAATATAAAGTATTTAAAACATTCTAAAAGACTAAAAATGTCATTTGAAAACCAACTAATAGCATGTAATTAATCATAGTAAGGTATAAAATATTATATCAACTCAAACACATTCAAATAATTAAAAAATAATATTTTTAACCACTATATCAGTGAAAACGATATTAAAAACTTCAGCATTATTCACAACAATATTATTTACCTAAAATAATTATGTCCTTGTCAACGATATTTACACATCATGACATTTGTGTGTAACAATATTCAATATCCGTTATTTCTGTATCCCAATGTTTTTACATTTATATTTTAGCCAAACACCCTTCCAGATGTGGGACAAAAAGGCCTTGGGAGTGAAGCAGATTGTTAATATCTTGAGTAGGATGTGCTGGGGGTTATACTCAATCTTCCTGAGCTTCGAAAGGTAGCCTCAGGACATCCCTTCCTGAGTTTTAAGTGCTGCCTGCCTGCCACTGACAAATGCAGCTCGCACCTAGGCCTGCCTGCCTTTTGTTATCATTGCCAGTTTGGAGCTAAGCCCAGTAAAGGGGAAAGGGTAGAAAAAGGGGTCACCCCCTACAAACAGGCTAGCTTTGGGGTAAAAATGGCACCTTCAGTACCCCTCTTAAGAACATTCCTGGACCGATGGAGGTTTCAGAGAAAGAACTACCCTTTCATTGATTGAACGAAGACTGGATATACTTGCCTTCTACCCAGGATTCTCAGAAGTGACTCCAAGAGTGAGTTGGCTGATCTCCTGTTCAAGCTTCAGGGACTAGACAAGATACAAGAGGTCTCCCCTCCCATTGCCCAGCTGACCAGCACCAACTGGACTTGCTTGGGTCCAATGGCTGACCTCTACTTGGCCAAAAGAGGTGCAACTCCAGGTCCTGGACATGAGCTCCAGGTGAAGATTCAGAAGTTTGAGATTTTTGTGACCACAAATAGACACCTTGCTTTGTCAAATGAACACTCTTAATGCCTACCAATATATATCTACAGTGACTTTCTGCTCTTTTCATCCTCACTGAGATCCAGCACCAGTGATGAAAGTCTAAGTCAACCAGGAAAGCAAAGGTCCTGTGATGTTTGACTCTTCGCACCAAACCCACAACATTTGATTTGCTCCTTCCACGGACAACGTCCCCCCCCCCCGCATTGACCACCAATGTGAAGCTCAACTACGCCTCTCTACATAGACTTGGACTCAGCGAAGGTAACATCTTAAGTGGGACAAATCTGGCCCTTGAATCAAACACGCTCTACATCGTGGTTGGCCTGTACTTGTGTCTTCACACCAGCAAACCACAATTTGCACTTTGTGCTTTTATGTGCTTTTTTTCTTTACTAGAAAATGTAGAAATTCATAACTCTGGTTCCATTGATTGGATTTTTGTCATTTTGGTGGCATCTTATTTTCAAAAACGTACTCAGTCTTTTTTATTGGTTTGTGATTATTCCACTGTTGTGTTTCTACTTTATTATTGTTTAAAGGCTGCATATGTACTTTACAAATTGCCTTTAAGTGAAGCCTAACTGCTTATGTGGCAAGCTACGAGAGGGTTAAGCACAGGTTTATTTGATGACATTTGTAAATGACAAGGATTGTATTTATTGTTTTCAGTGGAGCTTCCACCCCTTCAATTAATAATCCAGTTTCTTACTGTATATATTTAAACTCTTGTGCTCAGTTCTTTAACTCGTTCACTCTGTTCGTATGCACTAACTTGACAAGGAAATTGGAGATCTTGGGAGTCTGGCGCCAACTTCACAGCTCAGAGTCTCTCCTTCTGGAAAACATTGTCTTTGTTTAACCAAAAAACTTTGAACCAGTAATTTTCTGATTGAGCTTCCAGAGTTTAGAATGTCATTCCACCATCCATATGCATCATCGCCTCTGTTCCATCTTTTACATATGAGCTTAAATGATTTCTCGTACAGAGACACTTTACTCCAACCACTTCATCTACGTGGGTCTCAGCCTAATTGAGACTGTTGTGGTCTCATATAGAACCTAAAGGTCTTAATCTCCAGATTGTTGGAGGCACTGCTACCTCTGACATTCTAACTGCACACATCTTGATTGTTTGAGCACCAGTTGTGTTACAAAAGGATACATTCATTTTTGTTAGGCACAGTGAGATTAAGTGATTTGCCCAGAATCACAGGATGTTGAGTGTCATTGCCGAGACTCAAACCCAGCTTCCCAGATTTGAGATTGACTGCCCTAGCCATTAGGCTAAATGTTCTCCCCAATGAATGCCAGCAGACAGGAGTGTGCAGAACAAATCCCCAAACACACCATGAAAAAACAGGTAGAAAGAACGATACTAAACAGACCTTAGAAACCAACCTATATATCTTTGGACCCCATCAAAATCAGACTCCTAGGTACATCTTTACACACAGACAGACACACACATTATGATACATGAATACACCGAATCAAAACCCACACTTCCACCATCTAACACCTACCCACCAGCCAACAAATGCCCACAAAACAACTATCAAAACGCTACACAGCTACTATCAATCCCAATCAGTGCAGCAAGAGACACGCATACACCACCTGATCCTCACACCTGATTCTCCAAATACACATTATCAGACACCTGAACACACACACACACACCATCGGAAACCTTTACACACCATAAGACACCAATGCATTTAAACAGATGCCTTTATGTAACCATCAGCCACTCATGCCAACAGACTTGACGGCACCTGCATGCACCATGAGATGCCCACAAACGCACCATCTCAGACATAGACACCACCAGTCAACCGCTCACACACACCTCATCAGATAGCCATGCCCTCAATCAGGCATCCGTGTAAGTCATCAAACACTTGTGCACACCATTAGAGCCTATGCATTGCATCAGACACACTGACAATCATTCGTGTACCCAAGAGCACACAGGCAATAGCAGACACCTAAGCGCATACTAAAAAAGCCCCAAACAATTATTTTAAAATTAGCTGTATTTTACTACTCCAACAGCAGTGAAGGGGTCATTCTCTTGCTTGCACTAAAGCCCATGACATATTTGCTACATTACTGCTTACATAATCTATTGTCGCGCCCTAACCTTATAGCTAGGACAATAAATGTTGTATTTCTGTAACTCTGGCAATATGTAAACATGTTTGCGTGGAGTTTGTTTTCCTGTCCCCGATTCCTATTATTTTGGCATGCGATCGTCTGTTCCTCGGGATTATTTCACAGTAGACAAATACCCCCAATAAAATCAAATACTAGCATTGCGATCACGTGTGCAAGATCATCTGTGATACAAGATTTCTTATTTAAAGTAGCAGAGCTCTCAGTGTGGAGAAATACTTGTCAGATCAAATATGGCAATTAATTGCACACTACTGTAGGTGTCAAGAGATGAGAACCTCCTCAAGCAGTCTTGTCGTCCTAACGTCAAGGCAGCGGCTTGTCAACATCATGACAAGATAAATCAAATAATTGGAGGTGAACAGTGTTTGCTGATGTCCTTCCCAGGAAGCTGGATGAACTGCATGTTTGAAAGGATAATTATGCAGGCACTACATCCCTGTTAACCAACTTTGCTCAGAAATATTATCTCTGTTTTGATTCTTCCTAATGATTTGATAAAAACCGTGAAAGACAAATCCGCATATCGTTGTCTTTCAAATAATGCACATCCATTATGACCACTAAAGTAAAATGAAATTCAAAATATTTATGATCGTGTGTATTTATGTCGAGTAAAGAAATACATATTAAAAATGATTTTGTAATTTTTTTTATTTTAAGGGGGATATCTTCCTTTATGCAAAAAACGACTTCACCTTTTTTTAAAAGATATATAATACTGTTAAAGTATTTGATGAAGTCCTGCAATACTACATTTAGTTACTATATGAATAAGTAATTTAATATGTTTTGTTTTTCAGATTGTGATCCAGTGTGATCTTCATAAATTTAAGACTCTAATCGCACCCAGTATGCATTGATTTTAGATAACAGACTTATTGTTTGCTGCTCACTGTAGATGAGTACATGTATCTATGGTATTTTAGAAATGCACGTATGGTGGATGTTTAGATTTAATTTGATCAGATCAATTAAAATCATTTGTATATGGTGATTTGCTTTACGGCAAATTAGATATATATTACCTTTCCTGATAACACTAGTTATTTCACTACTTTTTGCACAATAAATACAAGTAAATTACATTTAGATTATTTATTTCTAATGTAATATTTAATAAAGTGTATAAAAAAGCAACCTATAGTAACATATCAAACAAGTGTAAAACATTCGATTCACCAAGTTATGAAACTTAATTTATCAAACAAAATAAAACATTTTATTTTACCAAGTCTCAAAAATCATTACAAAAAAAATCTTACATTAAATGGTCTGGAATAAAGTCTGAACATAGGTTCTTCAAAGACGAATTAGACTTTGTTGAGAGCGGTCCTGCTCAATAATCCTAAAAAAGTATTTTAATTTACAATCGAAACATACTTAAAAGATTTCGAGGTTTATTTAACTAGGTCAAAGACACCGCTTCTATCCAGTGGTATCCCTGAAGGCACTTGGTTCCAAGCTCCTACCGTGACCTCCAGAGTTATTACTCTTTAATTACATTTGTAGCCAGACAAGTCAGAAATGTTTGCAGAAACTGATGCAAGGTCCTTCAGAATATCCAGAGCTGTTTCAAAGTTTAGAAGTATGTCTTTTTGGTGCAGAGAAAACGATCCAGCATCTACTTCCACATAATAGTATAAGACATGTTAGCTACCCTGTTACTAATAAAGAAGGCAGTTTTGTTTTAAAATATATAAATGAATATGTTACACTATACTTATGTGGCACTCAGAAAGAAGGGGATCTGGGGCGAAATGATGACACTCAGGCCCATTTTGATGGGCCTGGATGTTGCTGGAAAATGGTAGGCAGTTGACAGACTATGTTGGTGGAGGAACACCTCGTGGGCCATCTCAATAAAAGGTGGCAAGGTGAGAGGAGATGATTGAAAGTGACGTTCTGCAGGACACAGGTACAAAATGTTATCCTTTGAGGCAGCCGTGGATTCAATCCCTGTCTCACCTTCTTATCCTTATTACCATGCACCCAGACTTGCTATATGTCTTGCCTGTTCCATGGCACCTTAACATAAGGAGAGGTAAGAACTCAACACTCCTCTATCACAATGATTCCTTCTATCACCGCTCATGCCACCCTTCAAACATAATCAGATAGCACACATATGTCTCTTATACACCGGCTCTAACACACCCGCTTCAGAGAGTAAAATATTAACATTGTTCTAATCACAATCTACCATTCTTTCATGCAGTCGCCAAAGCTAGTGCTTTGTTAGCAACAGTTGGATCGTGGGTAGTTATGGGCAGCTTACAATTCCGTTCCTACAACCCATGTGGGTATGTTACAATGCTTTCAGTACTATCAATGCCACTACCATACTATAGGGAAACTAACTCCCTCTGTTTGTCAGAACATCAAACTGTCAATACTCTTACATGTTTATGCATTCTGAGACAGCTTTCTCATCTTAAATGTAGAATGTAAAGTAAGGTGACTTCTAGTATTATTCCCCAGAGAGGTATCTGTGTGTCAGCCCCGCCACTATGACTGCTCCACTCTCTGCCTTGAAATGTGGACTAGCCACAGGCAGCAGATGAATGACAGAGTCTAAGCATGATACATCCTGGTCCTTTGTGATTCCTATAATCATAACTATTAAAATTGATTCACTAGCAATGATTTCACTGGTTCTCCTCCAACCTTTCTAGCTGACATTACTTTATTCACATGGGCACCTCCAGGTTCTGAATGATTTATATCACTTGCTGAGCCTTCCAGGGTTCCACACTGTCTCCTGTCATTTCCAACATCTACAAGGATCCATTTTATACTCTCCTCAGAGATAACAGCATCAAGATTCAGCAATATACAGACAATACAAAACAGTATTTGAAAGACTCCTCTGTCTCAGACAGACAATGTCTCAAACACTGCCTGCTCATTACCCAGACCGTGGTGCCCAGCACCTATCTGAGGCTCAAACCAAGCAAGACAGAATTCCTGTTACTCTCTAAGAACAACAAACAAGAAGCTGTCCATATCTGGCTCAATAACTTGAACATTGACAACTTCGAACCCTACCTTTCACTGAGTGCCATGTAACTTGGATGCACCTTGGACACTAATATCACCCTCAAGGAACAAATTAACAAAAAATAAACTTGGTACTAGTTATCCCTTCTAAAGAAAGTGAAAGTGTTTCCTCCAGAAATCGACTTCAAATCTGCTTTTCAAGCCCTCATTCTTTTGCTTCTGGATGGTGTTAACACTATGCTCTCCGGCCTCCCAGACTCAAACTCCGCACTGGCATCCCGGAATCCTTCATTATGCAGCACATCTCATCCACATCCTGAGGAAATATGACCACATCACACCCATCTTTTGTTTTTTTTTTAAATTAGTTTTGCAGTTTCAGAACAAAACATTATTTCATTTCCTTTTAAAAATAAAGATTTATTCCATATTTTACATACCATCCATTGGCCATCATAAAGGCCCAATTACATGCCCAACAAGAGGCCCTGTATGAGCCCATCATAGGGGCAGGAGCATCATAATGAGCTAAGCAGGATCGCCGCATTACCGGCGGGCCGTCCCAAGTACCGGAACGATGGCGGGCAGACTCAGGTCCACCTTCCATGGTAATGACTCCCTTAGTGTCTGGCACAACAGAAGACCCTAAAACCTACTGCATATATGTTGCAACCTTGTCCTATAATACCCTTAAATCCTGGCAAATCCAGATCACATGCTTCCAGGTTCCCTTCAGATTACATCTATGGTAGCTGCCTGGAATATTTACGTTCCAGTGATGCAGTTTCTTAAGGGTGTCTTTATCTAACCACTACAAATACATCAGCATGTGTTTAAAATTTGCCCCTTTCTAAAGCTCGGAAAAAGATAATTCTGACCAGTCTCCTTCAGCGATATTTAAGCCACATTTCTTCATCTGCCTTTTTTTGGTAGTGCAAAGCATTTTTGTCATCATTATTGTGGCATGTTCAAAGCCATCTTACCCACAGCCCAACCTTCTTTGTTACGTGTTTGGAGTTATATATTTTCCATCACTCTTTACCTTCATCCCTCTATTTAGAGAAGAAGAAATGTGTCAAAAAGGTTTTGAATTTGTAGATACTCCATATGTTCCCATCCTTGGCTGAGAGAGATCTTGTCTTACTTCCTTCCCAGGATATTAATTCATTATTACTAATCCAGATGCATTTTTGGTAGGCCTTCTAGGAGCATTTGCTCCGTACAAATCGGATCGGGAACGTGTGTTTCCGACCGAATTGGAAAGGTTTCCGACAGACCGAGTATGATGCATGTTAGGCGTCAGGAATGTCCCAATCCAAACCCAACGGCATTCAGAATGACTGAGCCATATGGAGCAGAATCATAGGTCTCCATAGGCCATGTTTCCAAATGACCAATTACAATGCTCGATTTGGACAGCCTTTCTGAATCGTGCCATCCAACTTGAATCAGCAGTTAGATGCAGACTTTGGGGGACTTTGGGGGCCTGTAGCAGGCCCCCCTGCACCCACAGGCTTCCCATGGGTTCCCCCTTACCAACCAGCCAGGGGGTGCCCATCACAAAGTGCCCGATTTTCTCCCCAGCCTTTCTTCAATGGGAGCCTATGCATTTGGTCGGAATATAGGCTCTCATTGAAGTCAATAGGAGTCCAACCAAATCATACCTGGAAGCATCCGGATGCATTGTAATCAGTCGGTCAGATTCTGCCAATCTGAGTCGGCCAGAAGACATTCCCAAACTGATTCAGTTTGGAAGATTTCCAAACCGCATTGGAATCAAACCCTAAGTCTTTCCAATCATTTAACTGTTTGTTGACGATCTAGGGGGCATAAGAGTTATATAGGGGTTGCAGCATGTATGCTCGAAATGTTAAGGTATTTCTATAACTGTTTTTGCTTCTTCTTAAATAAGATTACTGTCTCATATCCAACCAAATTCTGAGTCCACTCATACGACTTTGGGAGACTTTGGTGCAATGGAGCCTCTTCAAATGTTCTTTCTAAGTAAAAATCATCAACCGTTGACACCTTGGATATATTAAAGATCCTGGTATACATAACCAAGAAGGCAGGCCATATAATAAACTTTCCAGTCTGGGAGTGCAATCCCCTCTACTTCCCAATGAAGAACTAACCCCTGCAGATTTATCCATGGATTAGTCGCATTCTACATAAAGCTGGTAATTCTGGAATTTACTCTTAAAAAGAATGTGTTTATTGGAGGCACAGAAGCTGTCATAAATAAGAAATTCAACAGACCCAAAATATGCAATTTTACAATTGCCAACCTACCCAAAGTTGAGATTCCTGAGTGGGGTCTAATTTAGGTTATACAAATCATCAAATTTACCTGTAACTTTAATCGCCGGTTATTTAATGGGCTCTCTATTATAACCCTTCTGAAGAACTTCTGGTAAATCTTTCATATTGGTATTAAGAAGCAGCATTTCTGTTTATCTTTGTTTATTATACACCCTGTCACAGCTGAAAATGTTTCTACAAGATCAAAATGATTTTTTGTTTATAGTAGCGGGGTCTAGTTGAATGCACAGAGCCAGGTCATCAGCATAAATATTTAATCTGGGGGATTCTGGTACTAGTACATTAAAAGCTTTCAATCTCCTCAAGGCATAGGCAAGGATGTTCAATAAAAGCTGCAAACAATAGGGGTGACAATGGACATTCTTGCATAGTGCCTCAAGAGATATTTATAGAAGCTAAGGTTTTTCTATTTAATGCCAAATAAGCCATAGCGCCCTGCTACATTTGGGCAATTGTCTTAATGAGCACGGCAGGGAATTTCATTATATCCAGTGCTTTTGAAAAACAACTTCCAGTTCACCAAGTCAAATGCTTTCTCAGCCTCCACCAATAACACAACAGCAGGAATTGTGTCAATAATCCATACCTTGAATTAAAATGTGTGAATTAGAATATAATTGGTTGGATAATACAAGCCAGTTCTGATCTGCCTCAAATAAATGAGCTATTACCTTGGATCTTTTCCTGGCTAATATCTTCATAAAGATCTCATATTCTGTGTTAAGTAAGGTTATGGAGCAGCACAAGTGTATCTGCTCTGGATCTTCCTCCTTTTAAGAAAAACATGTTAATATCTCTCTCTTAAATAAAGGCGGTGGGGTTCCAACATTAAGAAGAAAATTAAGCAACTCAGAGAGTTAATAATAACTGAGCACCATTTGGGGGGATATCTGTCCTTCCCAGGAATCTTTCATCTTGGAAGTTCCTTTACCACCTTCACCACCTCTTCTATTTCTGATGGAATTTGGGATTGGATCAAAAAATTTATAATATCTTCATCCGAGGGATCTACATTTTCATTACATATTCTGTGGAAGTGTCTAACAAAAAATAGACTCTTTCCTCTCTATCCTCCTCCATGTTCCCCACCCTGGAATCTTCTATTTTTGTAATATTGTCCCTAACCATTTGAGTCTGGGTGTGCCATGCCAGCAGTCTACTTCAGACTTCCTCCTCTTCATATAACTGTTGGCTGTAAGTCTTCAAAGTTATGATCTCCTTCTCCAGGAAATAAATCCAGAGCTCCTGCTTAGTTGCTTCTCTAGTTGAGTACCCCTGCTGTCTTGTACCTGATGCAGTCAAGTTTCGGCTAATTGAAGAACCTTAAGGGGTTTTGATATTCCTCACCATCTGTATTTCTTTGGGTGCTTTCAAAAGCTATGATCTCACCCCTCATAATTAGCTTATACACCTTGCAGACATTTTCAAGTGATGTGAAACCTCTACTCTCCAAAAAGAAAAGTTAACTTCTATTTGCCATTTCTTCCAAATTAACTTCCATTGAAAATAGGGCTTTGTTAAATGGCCATCTGTACATTAGAGTAGTTGTGGATAGCAAAGAAACTTCCAGGCTAACCATTGTATGATTTAAAAATCAGTTAGGTACATGAGGTGCGCAGACATATTATTGAATTGTTTATATCGACTGGCAGGAATATCGAGTCATAAATATCGTGATTGAGAAATATCAACAGCATTAATATTGTGGTCAAGAATATTGACTTAAGGTAAGTAATATCGATTTTAAAAATATCAAAGTGATATCGAATATCGTTTGCAAAAATAAAGGGGGGGATTACGATGGCGGAGGGTCTGCCACCGCCAGCCGTGCGGTGGTGGGCCCTCCTCCATTGGACAGCAATTGTCCCCCTATAAATTAGAATGGTGGCGCAAAGACTACCTGCCATCGATCCACCACAGGCAATCGTTCCAATTCCCTGGTAGAGCTGTTTGCAGCTGTAAAATGGTGGCAGTGCCTAGCAGCCACTGTCTGCTAAATCACGATGCTGGCCTCAGCCAGCCTTTCCATGGTGGTATAACCACCATGCAAAGGCTGGCAGTGATTGGTTTTGGGGGCCCATTGCAGGCCCACCTTGTTTTCTTGGAGGTGGTGGATGGGTATCCCCCTGTATTTCCGTGCACTAAGTAGCAGGCCCCTCTTGCTCCTGCCACGCAGTGCAGGGAAATGCACGGCATGGCAATCTCGCAATGCAGCAGCACCCACCCCAATGTTAAAGTGACAGGATGCGACCACCATGGTAGCGGTTGTCTCCTAATGTGGGGTGCGGGACTGCTACCTCATAGGCTGGCGGTCCCAGGCACTGTTACGATGGCAGGCGAACTCGAGTCCGTCCGCCATCGTAATCACCTCCATAGTTGTTAACAACATTGATTTTTTAATTAATGGTATGCATTGTGTAAGAATTGTGTATATTTTTTAATATATATGTTACTTTTTTTGTAGTTACAACTTTTTTCTATTAGAATGTTGTATTTTTTTGTCTAGTAGCGGGTTGAGGTTTATAGGGGAATAGGGTAGGAAGTAATTTAATTATATTACATTAATTAATATTTTTTATTTACAAATATTTATTTAATTGAGATTTAATTGAGATGTCAGTGTAAAATAATTTATTATGAATCAATTGAGAATTAGCTGTGAATTAATCCTAATTCGTAAATAGGTAATTAATTATGATAATTGGGTTTATAGGTGTAAAGGGTCGGAAGTATTTTTTTATTGATGAATTAATAGTTGTTTGTTAATTAATATTAATTAATTATTTGGTAATTAATTATCATAATTGTGTAATTAATTTTCAGTCTGTGTTTTGGAGTTTATATGGGTAAAGGGTGGCAAGTATTGTTTTTTATTATTAAATATTTGTTAATTGATATTAATGAATGCAATTAAAAATGAATTATGGAAATTGTTCAATTAATTTTAGGTGTGTGTTGTGGGGATTGAAATCTTTAAGTGTGGTTAGTCAGTTAATTTTTATTAGTTTTAGTTTATTTATTACTAATATTTTTTCAATTGATAACTAATTATGTTAATTATGGAAAGACAATTTTTTTTAAGAAGTGTGATTTGTGTGGTGTTATAAGGTAGGAAATAAAATAAATACATGTATGTATTAATTGATATTTTTGTTTGTATATATTTTCTAGTCTGAAATATATTTTTTAATAGTTTTATATACGATTTGTAGCTTATTCATATTGTAATATGTTTTCTTTTGATATATATCATATATTGGTTTTTTAATTGTTTTAATATTTATAAAACAATTTGTTTTGTTAATATATATTAAATTTTTATTTTTAAACATTTGTGTTGCTTTTATTTTATTAACTGACTGGAGTATGAATAGTGCATTTTATCCCTGCGCTATCCAACACCTTCCCTACATTTTGCATTGGCTGGAGTGGGATAAGTAGATTTTACCCCTTTTCCCTACTTTTGCACTCACTGGAGTGGGAATAGTAATTTGTATCCCTCGCTATCCAACACTTAACCTACTGTTGTACTCATTGGAGTGGGAATAGTAATTTTTATCCCTCTGCTATCTAACACTTTGACTACTCTTGCACTCACTAGAGTGTGAATAGTAATTTTCACCCATCTGCTATCCAACACTTTCCCTTATGTTGCACTCACTGGAGTGGGAATAGTAATTTTTACCCCTCCGCTATCCAACACTTTCTCTACTGTTGTACTCATTGGAAAGGAGTAGGAATAGTAATATATACTCCTCCGCTATCCAAAACTTTACTTTATTAATTGTTTTGAACGTAAATATATATATATGTATAAATAATTATATTTGTGTGTTTATCTTTTTTTAATTTGGTTTATTTGTTATAATTTGTTAAAATGTGCAGTCAAGATTAATTTGTATATGGCTGGGTCCAAACTGGAATGGCATGGGGAGCAACAAAATGAGGGATTTAGGTCCATATCTATGCACTGGGGTGAATGTATGACATTGTTCTGCATTCTGTCGATCAATAATTTTTTTTGCATTTTTCCCTCCGAGTGGGACGGGTTTGCCCGGACATGGGTCCCATGCTCTCCATGCCACTGGAGTCAAGCTATCCTGTCTGATGAGGGCGGAAAGCATGAAACTGGTAATAGGATGCTTGTTTCCAGTCCAGGGAGGACCTGGCTTGGCAGTTCGGGCTGGACAGTTCCCATTGGGCGCAGGGTCAAGACTGATTTGCATATGACTGGGTCTGAACTGGAACTGGGTGATCAAAAAAACTATGGATTTAGGCCCAGATCTCTGTACTCGGGTGAATGTATGACATTGATCTGCATTCTGTCCATCAATTGTTCTTTTTGAGTTAAAATGTACATCGCATTTATTTTATTTTGTTAAAATTAATTTTATTTTTTAATGTATAATTTTATTTTATTATATATATATATATATATATATATATATATATATATATATATATATATATATATATATATATATATATATATATATATATTCACTGAAAAAACCATAGGTTATAGACCATATATAGTTAGGAATTTGCATTTACAAAACCTTATTTTACTCACACAAAACCGTTGAAATTCCATATATAGTTAGTTGCACTAACTATATATCGCGCACCCGCAATCCACTGCTGATGATGTCACATATTACATCATTCATGACATGGTCAGTGACATCACTGATGACATCTCAAATTACATCACTGATGACATCACTGATGACATCTCATTTGACATTACTGATCACATCACTGATGATATCATTCATGTGATAATACGATGAACCTCTTCAGACTCTAATATAACCTTAGATACAATCAGTGTAAACAGACACTCACAGACTGTCACTCATCCATGGAGTTACTCACACACCTAGTCAGTCATGCAAAGAATCAATCACACCTCCATTTCCTCAACTATACAGTTATACAAACTTTACTTATTCAAACATATACTAACACATATTTACTCTCTTATACAATCCCTGATACAAGTTCACAATGATCCATACAGCCACTCACACATTCACTGGCTCTTATGCACAGTTATTTATATATGTCAACTCTCACATGTACTGTGTTTTACATATGTACTTACTTTGACATGTAGCACTGAGATATCCATTCACTCACCAATACACTCATGCACACAGTCAACCGCCCATACAGCTGTTTTCACATGCACTTTTGAAACCATACATCTAGTGAATCAACTGCTCACACATCTATGCACAGAGTCATACACCTCCCAGCCACCCACACACACACCCAGTCTCCCATACAAATACTTGGGCAACCAATCAATAACCCATATAGTTACTCATATAGCTACTTATCAACACATGCAACAGTTTACAGAACAACAGACATAATGATGCACAAATTAAGACAGTTTAGTCACTAACCCATGCACTCAGTGAGACACATTTAATCACTCACTCATACAGTCAGTCATGCACCTACTAAATCCTTCATCCAGACACTTATACATCCACTCATTCTTCAATATGTAAGACATATTTTAACTTTACAGAAACATACAGTCACTGGATGTTGTCATCAGTGATGTCATCAGTGATGTCATTTGAGATGTCATCAGTGATGTCATCAGTGATGTCACTGACCATGTCATGAATGATGTAATATGTGACATCATCAGCAGTGGATTGCGGGTGCGCGATATATAGTTAGTGCAACTAACTATATATGGAATTTCAACGGTTTTGTGTGAGTAAAATAAGGTTTTGTAAATGCAAATTCCTAACTATATATGGTCTATAACCTATGGTTTTTTCAGTGAATTTTCAAGGTTTTGTAAATGCTAATTCCTAACTATATATGGTCTATAACCTATGTTTTTTTCAGTGAATTTTCAAGGTTTTGTAAATGCTAATTCCTAACTATATATGGTCTATAGCCTATGGTTTTTTCAGTGAATATATATATATACATACATATATAAACATATATCATCTGTATATCTATATAAATACAAACATAAATGCATGCATACATATACTTATATGCATACAGATGCATGTTATTTACATGAAAGTTGAAAAAACACTAATAAAAGCAAAGCTAAAAAGCCACCTCATTACAAACAGAATGGCTTTAACTTAAACGAGGGCGAGATCTATTGCATTTTCAATGCTTGTTTACTTTGGTTCCATCAAGAAGGCAAGCTACTGCTCACCAGGGACATCTGCTGCTGGTATTCAAAGTGCATGTTTCAGTCTGCATGTCAGAATTTTTTTAATGAAATAGAAGAGGATTTGAGAAGTCACTCAAAATGATCCCTTATTTTTCTTTCTGAAGCACTAATCATACTTTCTATGGCAAAATTAACCCCCTCATGTTGTTCCTTTTTAAATTGAGTGTTTTCAGACTTACCACTTCATTCCAATCAAGATGGCTTCTGGTGTGCCATACGTTTGTCATAAGTAAGACTGTTAGCGCTCTAGTTGTTCTTTACAACACTCTGGAACATTCTGTCATTGGGCTATACTTGGGGTACATCTGGGTGATATTTGGGCTACATTTAGGCTCTTTTGTCTCTGGTGGCCATCTTGGGAGACTGTATGTCAGAATTTTTTAATGAAATTGAAGAGGGTTTGAGAAGTCACTCAAAATGTGCCCTAATTTTTCTTTCTGCAGCACTAATCATAATTCATATGGCAAAATATACCCCCTCATTTTGTTCCTTTTTAAATTAAATGTTTTAAGAGTTACCACTTTATTCCAATCAAGATGGCTTCAGGTGTGCCATACCTTTGTAATAAGTAGGACTGTTAGCGCTCTAGTTGTTCTTTAGAACACTCTGGGACATGCTGTCATTGGGCTATACTTGGGCTACATCTGGGTGATATTTGGGCTACATTTGGGCTCTTTTGTCCCTGGTGGCCATTTTGGGAGACTGCATGTCAGAATTTTTTAATGAAATAGAAGAGGATTTGAAAAGTCACTCAAAATGTGCCCTAATTTTTCTTTCTGCAGCACTAATAATACCTTCTATTGCATAATATACCCCCTCATTTTGTTCCTTTTTAAATTAAATGTTTTAAGAGTTACCACTTTATTCCCATCACGATGGCTCCAGGTGTGCTATACCTTTGTAATAAGTAGGACTGTTAGCGCTCTAGTTGTTCTTTAGAACACTCTGGGACATTCTGTCATTGGGCTATACTTGGGCTACATCTGGGTGATATTTGGGCAACATTTGGGCTCTTTTGTCTCTGGTGGCCATTTTGGGAGACTGCATGTCAGAATGTTTTAATGAAATAGAAAAGGATTTGAGAAGTCACTCAAAATGTGCCCTAATTTTTCATTCTGCAGCACTAATCATACTTTCTATGGCAAAATATACCCCCTCATGTTGTTTCTTTTTAAATTAAATGTTTTAAGAGTTACCACTTTATTCCAATCAAGATGGCTTCAGGTGTGCCATACCTTTGTAATAAGTAGGACTCTTAGCGCTCTAGTTGTTCTTTAGAACACTCTGGGACATTCTGTCATTGGGCTATACTTGGGCTACATCTGGGTGATATTTGGGCTGCATTTGGGCTCTTTTGTCTCTGGTGGCCATTTTGGGAGACTGCATGTCAGAATGTTTTAATGAAATAGAAAAGGATTTGAGAAGTCACTCAAAATGTGCCCTAATTTTTCATTCTGCAGCATTAATCATACTTTCTATGGCAAAATATACCCCCTCATGTTGTTTCTTTTTAAATTAAATGTTTTAAGAGTTACCACTTTATTCCAATCAAGATGGCTTCAGGTGTGCCATACCTTTGTAATAAGTAGGACTGTTAGCGCTCTAGTTGTTCTTTAGAACACTCTAGGAGGCTGCAGCAGAACACAAAGGAATCAACTGACAGTCTCTGTCCTTGTTGGATGTACATGTTTTACTGAGAATGTCAGACTTCATTTTCACATGACTGAGAAAGATAATGTGAATTTACAGAAAATATGCTTTCAGTTTAGCTTATAGATCCCCTTCCAAACCACTGTGGGAAAATCATGAGATATTAGTTTTCTTTCAAACAATATTCATGATATCACAGCAGAAGGTTTTTTCACATGGTAAAATCACCTTAGAACCCACCACAATTCCTAAAACGAGTATGGTACCATCAACAAATGATTTATAATGTAACTAAAGTCCTAAAACCCTCTATTAACTACAATGCTTTTTAATGAGGTGCTATCATGTATATTGGTCCCAAGATGGCTGCCAACACTTCTTGGATGAAGTGCTGACAGCCAATCAGATCAGATGTGTGGTTAGGCTCCGCCCAGATATATATATTTTTTTTAACCTAAATTACTCAAAATCCACTGGAGCACATATATTGAGACCTAGCAAAGGCACATCGGGCTAACAGTCCCTACAATTTTGCCAAGTTTCGTGCAAATCCATTCAGCCGTTCGAGCTAAAAGTGAGGCCAACCGCCCTATGGAAATTAACATGGGAAAAACGCGTTTTGGGACCCCCCTTTTTTCTCAGCCCCCCCTTGATGAAACCCCCCCAAATTGTCAGGGGCTGCTCAGAAACAAAATGTTCCATTTTCCTGAAATTTTCAGCCAATTCCGTCCACAAACGCCAAAGTTATTAGACATAGAATTTTCAAAAATCCCATAGAGAAAAAATCCTAACTATATATACCTACTGGCGACCGCCAGTAGGTAATATATATATATATATATATATATATATATTACCTACTGGCGATAGCCAGTAGGTATATATAGTTAGGATTTTTTTCCTATGGGATTTTTGAAAATTCTATGTCGAATAACTTTGGCTTATGAGGACAGAATTGGCTGAAATTTTCAGGAAAATGGAACATTTTGTTTCTGAGCAGCCCCTGAAAATTTGGGGGGGTTTCGTCAAGGGGGGGCCGAGAAAAAAGGGGGGTCCCAAAACGTGTTTTTCCCATGCAATTTTCCATTGGGCGGTTGGCCTCACTTTTAGCCTGAACGGCTGAATGGATTTACACCAAACTTGGCAAAATTGTAGGGACTGGTAGCCCGATGTGCCTTTGCTATGTCTCAAGATATAGGCTCCAGTGGTTTTTACGAAAATTAACTTTGAAAAATATATATTGGGCTACATTGGGCTATATATATGTTGGAGCCCAAATGTAGCCCAATGTAGCCCAATGTAGCCCAATGTAGCCCAAAGATGGCCGCCAGAGACAAAAAAAAACAAATGTAGCCCAAATATCAGCCAGATGTAGCCCAACTATAGCCCAATGACAGATTGTCCCAGAGTGTTCTAAAGAACAACTAGAGTGCTAACAGTCCTACTTTTTACAAAGGTATGGCACACCTGAAGCCATCTTGATTGGAATAAAGTGGTAACTCTTAAAACATTTAATTTAAAAAGGAACAAAATGAGGGGGTTCATTTTGCCATAGAAAGTATGATTAGCGAATATATGACGAAATCCCGCATACCATCAGTCCGCAAAAAAAATCCCGCATGTACTATTAGGCCGCAAATTAAAATAACGAAAACTTTTAGAACGAATATATGCCTTTAGCATACACTAAACAACTAAACTACCCTAAACCCTAAAACACTACCCCCAGCATGACCCTACACTACACAAACAGTACAACACTACCCTAAACCCTAAAACACTACCCCCAGCATGACCCTACACTACACAAACACTACAACACTACCCTAAACCCTAAAACACTACCCCCAGCATGACCCTACACTACACAAACACTACAACACTACCCTAAACCCTAAAACACTACCCCCAGCATGACCCTACACTACGCAAACACTACAACACTACCCTAAACCCTAAAACACTACCCCCAGCATGACCCTACACTACGCAAACACTACAACACTACCCAAAACCCTAAAACACTACACCCCAGCATGACCCTACACTACGCAAACACTACAACACTACCCTAAACCCTAAAACACTACCCCCAGCATGACCCTACACTACGCAAACACTACAACACAACCCTAAACCCTAAAACACTACCCCCAGCATGACCCTACACTACGCAAACACTACAACACAACCCTAAACCCTAAAACACTACCCCCAGCATGACCCTACACTACGCAAACACTACAACACTAACCTAAATCCTAAAACACTACCCCCAGCATGACCCTACACTACGCAAACACTACAACACTACCCAAAACCCTAAAACACTACACCCCAGCATGACCCTACACTACGCAAACACTACAACACTACCCTAAACCCTAAAACACTACCCACAGCATGACCCTACACTACGCAAACACTACAACACTACCCTAAACCCTAAAACACTACACCCCAGCATGACCCTACACTACGCAAACACTACAACACTACCCTAAACCCTAAAACACTACCCCCAGCATGACCCTACACTACGCAAACACTACAACACTACCCTAAACCCTAAAACACTACCCCCAGCATGACCCTACACTACGCAAACACTACAACACTACCCAAAACCCTAAAACACTACACCCCAGCATGACCCTACACTACGCAAACACTACAACACTACCCAAAACCGTAAAACACTACCCCCAGCATGACCCTACACTACGCAAACACTACAACACTACCCTAAACCCTAAAACACTACCCCCAGCATGACCCTACACTACGCAAACACTACAACACTACCCAAAACCCTAAAACACTACACCCCAGCATGACCCTACACTACGCAAACACTACAACACTACCCTAAACCCTAAAACACTACCCCCAGCATGACCCTACACTACGCAAACACTACAACACTACCCTAAACCCTAAAACACTACCCCCAGCATGACCCTACACTACGCAAACACTACAACACTACCCTAAACCCTAAAACACTACCCCCAGCATGACCCTACACTACGCAAACACTACAACACTACCCTAAACCCTAAAACACTACCCTCAGCATGACCCTACACTACACAAACACTACAACACTACCCAAAACCCTAAAACACTACCCCCAGCATGACCCTACACTACGCAAACACTACAACACTACCCAAAACCCTAAAACACTACCCCCCAGCATGACCCTACACTACGCAAACACTACAACACTACCCAAAACCCTAAAACACTACCCCCAGCATGACCCTACACTACGCCAACACTACAACACTACCCAAAACCCTAAAACACTACCCCCAGCATGACCCTACACTACGCAAACACTACAACACTACCCAAAACCCTAAAACACTACCCCCAGCATGACCCTACACTACGCAAACACTACAACACTACCCAAAACCCTAAAACACTACCCCCAGCATGACCCTACACTACGCAAACACTACAACACTACCCTAAACCCTAAAATACTACACCCCAGCATGACCCTACACTACGCAAACACTACAACACTACCCAAAACCCTAAAACACTACCCCCAGCATGACCCTACACTACGCAAACACTACAACACTATCCTAAACCCTAAAACACTACGCCCAGCATGACCCTACACTACGCAAACACTACAACACTACCCTAAACCCTAAAACACTAGCCCCAGCATGACCCAACACTACACAAACACTACAACACAACCCTAAACCCTAAAACACTACCCCCAGCATGACCCTACACTACACAAACACTACAACACTACCCTAAACCCTAAAACACTACCCCCAGCATGACCCTACACTACGCAAACACTACAACACTACCCAAAACCCTAAAACACTACACCCCAGCATGACCCTACACTACGCAAACACTACAACACTACCCTAAACCCTAAAACACTACCCCCAGCATGACCCTACACTACGCAAACACTACAACACAACCCTAAACCCTAAAACACTACCCCCAGCATGACCCTACACTACGCAAACACTACAACACAACCCTAAACCCTAAAACACTACCCCCAGCATGACCCTACACTACGCAAACACTACAACACTAACCTAAATCCTAAAACACTACCCCCAGCATGACCCTACACTACGCAAACACTACAACACTACCCAAAACCCTAAAACACTACACCCCAGCATGACCCTACACTACGCAAACACTACAACACTACCCTAAACCCTAAAACACTACCCACAGCATGACCCTACACTACGCAAACACTACAACACTACCCAAAACCCTAAAACACTACACCCCAGCATGACCCTACACTACGCAAACACTACAACACTACCCTAAACCCTAAAACACTACCCACAGCATGACCCTACACTACGCAAACACTACAACACTACCCTAAACCCTAAAACACTACCCCCAGCATGACCCTACACTACGCAAACACTACAACACTACCCTAAACCCTAAAACACTACCCCCAGCATGACCCTACACTACGCAAACACTACAACACTACCCTAAACCCTAAAACACTACCCCCAGCATGACCCTACACTACGCAAACACTACAACACTACCCAAAACCCTAAAACACTACCCCCAGCATGACCCTACACTACGCAAACACTACAACACTACCCAAAACCCTAAAACACTACACCCCAGCATGACCCTACACTACGCAAACACTACAACACTACCCTAAACCCTAAAACACCACCCCCAGCATGACCCTACACTACGCAAACACTACAACACTACCCAAAACCCTAAAACACTACACCCCAGCATGACCCTACACTACGCAAACACTACAACACTACCCTAAACCCTAAAACACTACCCCCAGCATGACCCTACACTACGCAAACACTACAACACTACCCTAAACCCTAAAACACTACCCCCAGCATGACCCTACACTACGCAAACACTACAACATTACCCTAAACCCTAAAACACTACCCCCAGCATGACCCTACACTACACAAACACTACAACACTACCCAAAACCCTAAAACACTACCCCCAGCATGACCCTACACTACGCCAACACTACAACACTACCCAAAACCCGAAAACACTACCCCCAGCATGACCCTACACTACGCCAACACTACAACACTACCCAAAACCCTAAACACTACCCCCCAGCATGACCCTACACTACGCAAACACTACAACACTACCCAAAACCCTAAAACACTACCCCCAGCATGACCCTACACTACGCAAACACTACAACACTACCCAAAACCCTAAAACACTACCCCCAGCATGACCCTACACTACGCAAACACTACAACACTACCCTAAACCCTAAAACACTACACCCCAGCATGACCCTACACTACGCAAACACTACAACACTACCCAAAACCCTAAAACACTACCCCCAGCATGACCCTACACTACGCAAACACTACAACACTACCCTAAACCCTAAAACACTACGCCCAGCATGACCCTACACTACGCAAACACTACAACACTACCCTAAACCCTAAAACACTAGCCCCAGCATGACCCTACACTACGCAAACACTACAACACAACCCTAAACCCTAAAACACTACCCCCAGCATGACCCTACACTACGCAAACACTACAACACTACCCTGAACCCTAAAACACTACCCCCAGCATGACCCTACACTACGCAAACACTACAACACAACCCTAAACCCTAAGACACTACCCCCAGCATGACCCTACACTAAACAACCACCACAACTCTACACTACACTAACACAACACTACACTACACAACACTACACTACAATACACAATCACTAACCCACGAAAAAATTAACACAAACCCACTTACCTCTCTCGTCATCGTGGTTTTCACAACGCAAATGCATTTACCATACATGCCTTTAAAACGTAATTCTTTGTAAAGGCATGCGCGATAAATGCACATGCGTTTTGAAAAAATGCGGGATAATGGTATGCGAGCTCAATGACCTTGCGGGATAATGGTATGCGGACTGAAAGTCTGCGGGATAAAAAATGCGGGAAAATGGCTGCAAACCATGATTAGCAGCAGACTTCCCTGGTGAGCACTAGCTTTACTACAGTGATCTAATGAGCAACTAGAGTGCTAACATTCAGAATTTATGGCAAATGTGTGACACATCTGAATGCCTTCTTGATAGAACCAAAGTAAACAAGCATTGAAAATGCAATAGATCTCGCCCTCGTTTAAGTTAAAGCCATTCTGTTTGTAATGAGGTGGCTTTTTAGCTTTGCTTTTATTAGTGTTTTTAAAACTTTCATGTAAATAACATGCATATGTATGCATATATGTATATGTATGCATGCATTTATATTTATATAGATATGCAGATTACATATGTTTATATATGTATATTACCTACTGGCGATAGCCAGTGGGTATATATAGTTAGGATTTTTTCTCTATGGGATTTCTGAAAATTCTATGTCTAATAACTTTGGCGTTTGTGGACGGAATTGGCTGAAATTTTCAGGAAAATGGCACATTTTTTTTCTGAGCAGCCTCTGAAAATTTGGTGGGGTTTCGTCAAGGGGGGGCCGAGAACAAAGGGGGGTCCCAAAACGCGTTTTTCCCATTCATTTTTCCATAGGGCGGTTGGACTCACTTTTAGCTCGAACGGCTGAATAGATTTACATGAAACTTGGCAAAATTGTAGATATGGTTTGCCCGACGTGCCTTTGCTATGTCTCAATATATGTGCTCCAGTGGATTTTGAGAAATTAACGTTTAAAAAAATATATATATCTGTGACAGCGCTCCGGTTAGCGCCCCGGTTCGCGTACCTGACGCGTAACGGAACTTCGCGAAGCGAATCTGATTGGCTCTCCGGTGTCTGTCAACATTCTAAACAAACCGGAGCGGCCGCCATCTTGTCTCTCGGTACGATCGAGAGACAAGATGTGGTGAAAAACGAAGGGGGAAATGAAGGAAAGGGGGCAAGGTAGACCACTCCTGACCCCCTAGGATTGATGAGGGGGATATTAAAGTGCCCCACGGGGCAAAAAATTTTGCGATTTTACGCCGTAGAGGCGCGTCCCGGTACGCGAACCGGGCAGCTCACCGGGCAGCTAACCGGGCAGCTAACCGGCAGCGTAGCTGTCAACAGTGTAAACAGTCCGGAGCGGCCGCCATCTTGTCTCTCGGTAGGTTCGAGAGACAAGATGTGGTGAAAAAAGAAGGGGGAAATGAAGGAAAGGGGGCAAGGTAAACCCCTCCTGACCCCCTAGGATTGATGAGGGGGATATTAAAGTCCCCCGCGATTTTTCGCGGTAGAGGCGCTTCCCGGTACGCGAACCGGGCAGCTAACCGGCAGCGTAACGGGAGTCCGCCATCTTGTGTTTTTGGAGAGTCCGGTTCGCGTACCGGGTAGCGTCCCGGTAAGCGTAACAAGGGGAAAACCAAGAGAAACAGTAAAAAAAAAAATGAAGGGAATAGATTTCCAGCAAACTTGGCAAAATTGTAGGGACTGTTTGTTTGATGTGCCTTTGCAAGGCCTCAAGATATGTGCACTTGTGGATTTTGTCTAATTAAGGTTAAAAAAAATTTATATATCTCTAAGCGTGCTCCGGCACGCTTACGTTACGGGTTTTGTTTGCGCTGCAGAACCGATACGTCACGGTTATGCGACGCGTCATGAGGCGTCTCACGTGGCTACGTGATACGTCACGTAATAAAGAATATATTTTACAGCTATAGATATTAGCTTTTAAAAAACCAATGAAATTCACTGAAAAAACCATAGGTTATAGACCATATATAGTTAGGAATTTGCATTTACAAAACCTTGAAAATTCACTGAAAAAACCATAGGTTAGAGACCATATATAGTTAGCTGGACATTTTATTGACATAAAACCAATGAAATTCCATATATAGTTAGTTGCACTAACTATATATCGCGCACCCGCAATCCACTGCTGATGATGTCACATATTACATCATTCATGACATGGTCAGTGACATCACTGATGACATCACTGATGACATCTCAAATGACATCACTGATGACATCACTGATGACATCTCAAATGACATCAGTGATGACATCATGACACACCAATACCAGTTACTACATACGCACTCACTGATTCCTACGTCTACACACACATTCACTCATTCACCCATACAATCACTCATACATACAGTCACTCATTATTACAACACTATCATATGCACTCATACACCTATGCAGACACTCACACACTGCCACTCATCCATGGAGTTACTCACACACCTAGTCAGTCCTGTAAAGAATCAATCACACTTCCATTTCCTCATCTATACAGTTAAACGCAGAACACCATACTTCAGTGACATCACTGATGACATCACTGATGACATCTCAAATGACATCACTGATGACATCTCAAATGACATCACTGATGACATCATGACACACCAATACCAGTTACTACATACGCACTCACTGATTCCTAAGTATACACACACATTCACTCATTCACCCATACAATCACTCATACATACAGTCACTCATTATTACAACACTATCATATGCACTCATACACCTAGTCAGTCCTGTGAAGAATCAATCACACTTCGATTTCCTCATCTATACAGTTAAACACAGAACACCATACTTTTCACACATATAGTAACACATACTTACTCTCTTATACAATCACTGATACAAGTACACATTGATATGCACAGAGTCACACACCTCCCAGCCAGCCACACACACACTCAGTCTTCCATACATCCACTCATTCTTCAATATGTAAAACATATTTAAACTTTACAAAAACACACAGACACTAGATGATGTCATCAGTGATGTCATTTGAGATGTCATCAGTGATGTCATCAGTGATGTCACTGACCATGTCATGAATGATGTAATATGTGACATCATCAGCAGTGGATTGCGGGTGCGCGATATATAGTTAGTGCAACTAACTATATATGGAATTTCATTGGTTTTATGTCAATAAAATGTCCAGCTAACTATATATGGTCTCTAACCTATGGTTTTTTCAGTGAATTTTCAAGGTTTTGTAAATGCAAATTCCTAACTATATATGGTCTATAACCTATGGTTTTTTCAGTGAATATATATATATATATATATATATATATATATATATATACATATATATATATAATATCTTGGTGCGTCAGGCGGACAAAGGGGGCAATGTTGTGCTCTGGCCCCGGAAACTATATCTTGAGGAGGCAGATAAACAATTAAATGACACAACATGCTACAGGAGAAGTAACTGGCCGACTTTGAGGGCGACATGGGGAGATCAAACAGCGAAACTCCAGGCATGGAGGAGTGCAGGTATCATAACAGAGGATGAATTTAAATTCATGAAAAAAGAGCATCCAATGGTGCCAACTTTCTATTTGATCCCCAAAGTCCATAAAAACTATGAAACACCACCGGGTCGCCCCATAATATCTGCAATTGACAGCTCCCTTGAGAATGTATCCAGGTACATAGACTTTTTCTTACAGGACTGGGTAAAAGGACTAGGTTAGTATGTAAAAGATTCAACTGATTTTATTCAGAAAACGGAGAAACTGGAATGGGGCCCGGACTTTCTGCTAATGACCCTGGATGTATCGTCTTTATATACCTCCATAGGACACCGAGATGGATTAAAAGCGATTGAACATTTTCTGAATAAACGTCCGATATACTATGGGGTACACAATAAGATGTTGTTATCTATGATTCAAATGTGTTTGGAGCAGAACTTCTTTTTATTTAATAACAACATTTACCAACAAATAAGGGGTGTCGCCATGGGGGCCTGTTTCTCCCCCAGCTACGCATGTTTGCACATGGGGCTGTGGGAGGAGCAGGTCCTGGCGGGAGAACTGCGCACAATCATGGAGCAACATGTAGTTACCTACCTCAGGTACATAGATGATTTATTCTTTATTTGGAGAGGGACGGACGAGGCAGCAAAACAGTTTATCAACAACTTGAATGTTAACAGCTTGAGCCTACAATTTACATCATGCATCTGTGCAACTTCTGTTAGCTTTTTAGACATGGAGGTCCATATTGAGAACAACCGCATGCAAACTAAATTATTTAGAAAGCCCACAGCAGGCAATACCATCTTGCATGCGACAAGCCACCATCCTCGCCACCTGATACGCAGTATTCCCTATGGGGAGTTGCTGCGCATCAGGCGGATTTGCAGCAGCGATGATGAATGCGAGCTAGCGCAGGAGGCTAGTATAAATAGATTTCTCGCCAGGGGGTACTCTAGGAGCTTATGTGAGGCAGCCCAGAAAAGAACTAAACTTGTATCCCGAGAAATTGCACTGTTACCTAGGGTTAGGGAGGCAGAAACATCCCCGGCTGGGGAGGTAATCAAGACTCGCATGATTGTTACATATAGCCGACAGCATTCTGCCATCAGAAAAATATTCAGTCAAAACTGGAACCTGATACTAGGAGATCCGGTTATTGGCAATAAAGTGTTGAACAGACCACTCCTCACATTCAGAAAATCAGTATCCATGGCTAAATCTTTGGTTAAAAACACTTTGGAACCACAGATGTCCAACACCTGGAAGGCCCTAGGCAGGGGATTCAAGAAATGTTCGCAATGCAAGGCATGCAGACATGGGATCAATAAGACTAAATACACTGAGCCATTCTCAGAAACCCCTAAGGAGATCACAAAATGCCTCAACTGCAAAACAGATTATGCAGTCTATGTGCTTGAATGCAAGTGTGGGCTCCGATATGTGGGCAGCACCCGGCTGCCGGTCCACCAACGTGTGTTACAGCACATTAGAGCCATAAAGAACAAAGATCAGGCCTATCAGGTGGCGAGCCATTTTGAGCAAGAGCATGGTTCCAATCCTGTCTATTTATCGTATTTTGCAATAGACACAGTCTGGCCCATGAAGAGAGGGGGTAATCGAGACACGAGGCTTCGTCTACTCGAAACTAGGTACATCCTGGAATTAAACAGTAAGCAACCACATGGGTTGACTGCAACTGAAGATTTGTATACTTGTTTGTAATACATCAATGTATTCACAGATCTTTCATTATATGCATTGAACTAGAATGGTGGGATTTGTTGAAAAAGAGTATAAAGATATAGGGATACTCATAACCTGGATTGATACAGATCCCGCCAACCCATAAGCATATTTTCCATAGTGGTGAGTAACATCGTATTATTGTCAGTTGATAGTAGGGATTATTTATGTGCTATGTTTACATCTTTTTTGTCTGTGATATTTTATTGTAAGAAAACATGTGATTCAGAATTATATGCTGCCCTTTCCTCTTATGTGTATCCAGAGAGCATCACTAATTTAATGAGGGCAACCCTGGATGGCTATCTAGGGGATGTATTGTTAATTCCATCTTTGAGATTCTGATTGTTTTAATTAGCACTTGCACTTGCACTTTAGAAATATTGAAAAAAAGAATTTATGCACTCACTATATTATGTGCCGAGAACTTGACAAATAGCTAGAATGTCAGCATCATTTTTTTCATGAGGTCTACGCCCACTTGGGCTTTATTCAATACATTTGATGTTGTGTATATCGTATTGGAGATACAGCAGGGGAGCCTGCAACCAAATGAATTAGGTGGAGGGTTGTTTATATTCCCACTTAGTACCATTACTGTATTTATACAGCTATAATGAGAAACAAAGAGTAATTTGTTTTTAAAGAAATATTTAAATACACATTTATTTATATGTTTTATGCATTGGTCAATTGCACAATGTACTCTATATTGCAATGGTACACACTATGTTTAACGCATGTGATGTATAGTATTTTTTCCATGTTGTTTACCAAATGTAAAAAAATGATGCGCGCACTGGCACTTTAAATCTCGGCATTTGCTCTCAGCAACTCGCCATGTGATCAAGCTTTGTAAGAGGCGAAACGCGTAATGGCGGCGGCAGGCTTGCTGGAGAAGAATAAACACCTCAATTGAGCACAAAATCTGGGTCTGTTCCTTCGTCATTTAAACTTGACTGCTGGGGCGGCTGCTCCAGCTGGTGTGGCGAATTTACGTACATATATATATATATGTCCCCCACTTGTCGGCAGAAGTCACAGCACAGCAGCAGGTAAGTTTTTCAAAACTTCTTTATTATTCACACACCATGTGCAGGATGCAGCTCATCAAAAAAACAGGACGGCCTACGCGTTTCGGCTACTCTAGCCTTCCACTGGACCATAGAGTCCCAGGGATCTAGACCTTAACTTATAGTGCAATGTGAAAGTACCCTCTTCCATGTCTATTAAAAATCTAGACCAGCAACCTTGCTCATTTTACATGGCTTCATTTGAGCGCCATTGTTGCTCAACATTTCTGTGAAGTACACATTTTAACAAAAAGTCTGGGCTCATGTATAGATATATACATATATCTACATATTTACACACATTGCATTCAATTTGAGAACAAGCCATATGTTCCTCATATCGCCATAGTAGACTCCAACATTGTTATTGGACATGATGAGGATTTACCCAACTTTTAAACCAAACGTTTCATATAATTTTCATCTATGTCTTCATCATGTACAGTATTTGTTATTGTGAGGGTTAAACTTAGGCCCATTATATATATATATATATATATATATATATATATATATATATATATATATATATATATATATATATATATATGTATATATATATATAAATATTTACACCCCAATTCTCCAAACTTCAAAGAATTACCGCACTCACGGGGGCGCTTGCAAAACTTTATTCAGCAGCCAGTTAACAAATGCGTTTCGGCGTGAAGCCTTTACCGGTGTTCATGACAAACCAAAGGAAGCATGTTAATGAGGCATTGGTTTCGTGCATTGAAATTAATAAGGGACAAGCACCCTTCTTCCAACACTGGTGACATTTTAGAGTTTCCACACAACCATGCATTTCATATTTAAATACACAATTCTTTTCATGCTATAATACATAAAACATGATTATTGTCTCCATATGGTAAAAGTCTCCACTATATTAATACCAATTTATACTGCTGTATATCGGCATACACTTAATAAGACATATCATGTTATATTCAGAATCTCGCCGTGTATCAGCTGTGTCCCTTCCTTACATTCCTCATTAGATGCACTTCTGTAATGACTTAAAATTAATCTTATATTTACCAATGTCCAGAAAACCTTCTCAATCTTATTTCATTGAATTCATTCAAGTTAAATAAGCCAATCAGTAAGACAACAAAACTCATATGGCAATTCTCAATGCTCTCTAATTCCTCTCCACTATTCATTCCTCTTGGGAATTTAGTCAGTAAATCTACTATGTACCGTGACTCCAGTCTACGTAGTTTTCTAAACCTGTCACCCCCTCTAGCAGTAATTGGAACATAATCCAAGCCAAAATATTGTAACTTACTTCTATCACTCTGATGGAATTCCGCAAAGTGACGTGCCTCAGGATATGCAGCATCCACTTTGTCTTATGGATCTTAGATGCTCCAAAATTCTAATCTTCAGCTGCCTATATAGCGTAGCCCACATGGGCACACAAGGCAGTACACTGCGTAAGATGTGCTAAATGTGATGAACTTGGTTACGTCCTTGAATTTACTTGTGGCCGATAATTTATAACCTAAAACGCTCTTGCTGTTGGCACACGCCTTGCACCTACTGCAGGGAAAGAAATGCTTCATGGCTTTTAAAGTACGTGTTCTTTGTGGTGTCTAGATGACTTCTTACTAACATATCCAGCAAGGACCTGACTTTTCTAAAAGTCACTAGTGGGTGTGCTGGAATATCGTCTTTGATAACATTATCGGTTTGAAAATGTACCAGTTTTTTTTAAGCAGTTTCTTCAAATAGTTGGCTTCAGAGGAATAAGGGGTAACCATCCAGAATTGACCCTTATTTTCCGTTTCTGCCTCTTTACATTTCTTTATCAAGAGTTTATCTCTAGGGATCCTTCTTACTTTTTGCAAAGTTTTTTCTAAAGTTGTCAGATCATAGCCCCTCACACTAAATCTAGCAATGCACTCTGTGGCACCTGCCTCAAAGTCCCGATATCTAGAGCTATTTCTCTTCAATCTAAGAAGCTCGCCGAACGGTATGCTTTGAATGAGTTTGAGTGGGTGTTTACTGCTGGCAAACAATGTAGAATTGCCTGCCATGGATTTGCGAAATAGTGCTGTATGTATATTCCCTTCCTCCACAAACACTCTCAGGTCCAGGTAGTCCACTGCCACTGGACTAACTGTCCCCGAGAAATGCAAGTTCAGGTCGTTCTTATTTAGAGCATCGATATAGCCATGAGCAGTGTCCATCGTCCCCTGCCACACAATGAACAGGTCATCGATATATCAATGCCATTGCACTACCCTGCCCCTACTTTGTCCCTCAAAGGTTTTGGGCACCTGCTCCTCCCACCAGCTGACAAACAAGTCTGCACAGCTGGGGGCGAAGCAGGTGCCCATTGCAGTTCCTGATATTTGTCTGAAAAATTGGTCCTCAAACAAAAACATATTATTTGTGAGACAAAATTCCACAAATCCAATTAGCATTTGATTATGTTCCACAAAACGTAACAGGAGTTTCTCCATATAAAATGTAACAGCCCTCAAACCATGCTGATGTTCTATGCAAGTATAAAGACTTGTAATTTCCAGCACCGTTAATAAATATGTAGGGTCCCATACTGTCTTAGCAATCTTGTTCAGAAAATCTTTAGTATCTTTCATGTAGGATTCAAGCTGTACTACAAAAAGAAACAAGTAATGATCAATGAACATGAATAGATGCTCCATCAAACTGTTCAAAGAGGACACTATCGGCCTTCCCAGTGGATGTAGGCGGTCCTTATGTAATTTGGGGATATGGTAGAATGTAGGTACTACCGGATTGTTGCTTTGAAGAAATAGATGTTCCTCTCTCCCCAACATTGATTAATCGTACCATGTGCGTATAAGTTCATCATAAGATTTGATGCTCTTCTGAAAAGTATCATAGATGACTTTTCGTAATACTTTCCATCCGACAATTGGCGTAACCCCTCATTCCAGTATTGTTCCCTAGTTTGAAGGACCACATTCCTACCTTTGTCAGAAGGTTTGATTACTACTGACATATCCTTCATTAGGTTTTGTAGTGCCGTCTTCGCCGCAATTTTTATGTTGCTTCTTGTTACATGTCCAGAGATTCTGAATATAACATGATATGTTTAAACTGACCATTACCCCTCAATTCATGTTATCAGGATTATTGGTATACCGTCCCCCTGGGACAGCGAGTTCATGGATAACATCATTACCGGATTTTTTAGCTCCAGTACTGCTCAAAGCGTCGAATTTTACGATCTTAGGGGACCTAAATATACATCTAGAAGACCATGAGTGTCCTTATAGAAATCAGTTTCTCTCCATCCTGGAAGCTTTTAATCTTCAACTTCAAAACACAGGTCCAACACATTGTGCCGGTCATCTATTAGACCCGATTCTGTCCAATCTTTCTTTAGACTGCTCTCGAGAAGCCCTACAAATTGCCTGGTCCGACCATTTAGCTGTCCCTTTCTCTTTAGATATGGCTGAAACAGCAATAAGACCTGAGGTGGAAACTGCTAGGCCAGCTCGGAATTGGGGGAAGATCAACATGCCAGAACTCAATAAGCTGTTGATCAAAACACTTCCGTGCACTGAACTACCAGTTGCTGCACTCAATTGCGCCACTGAACTCTGGCTAACTAATGCTGTCAATTCGACGTTACCGATGACATCAAAGACCGCTTCCTTACATCATCCCCCAGCTCCGTGGTACTCTGAACAACTTAAATGTCTCCGCTCACAATGTAAGACCTTGGAGCGTAAATGGAGACAAGGTTATTCCCCCTCACGTAAAGTCATCTATAAAGAAGCCTTGAAAAAGTACCACAATAGCTGTAAAACTGCTAAAGCAGATTATACTAAAAAAACTGTGACTGATGCACAAAATTGCCCAAAGGTGCTATTCTCCGTTGTTAAAAAATTGACCGGTGCAAATTCTACTCCTCCCCCCCCGGCACTTGATGCCGCCCAGTGTCAATCCTTGGCAGATTACTTTATAAATAAAGTTGATCTTATCTACGACCATTTTACCACACTTCCAGGGACTACTTCCATTGCCCCTGATATGGTCCAGGAACCGGTGAATACCGCCATTGATGCAGTAATTACTACTTGGCAGCCTTTAGATGCCATCTCCTTTGTCTCCTGCTTAAATAGTGTGCGATCAGGCTCCCCACGGGACGCTCTCCCGGCCAAAATATTAAAACAATTAGATCCCCTCACACACCCCATCATTATCAAACTACTAAACGCTTCTCTGAGTGAGGCCCATGTCCCTCAACCTTGGAAACACGCCATGGTTGTACCTTTATTGAAAAAATTGGGTGCAGATTCTTCCAACTCTGCCAATTTCCGCCCTATATCACTGTTGCCTATCTTTTCGAAGATATTGGAGAGACATATTAATTCTCAGCTTTCCAAACTGGTCGAAAAACACTGCCTTTCTCCATCCTTCGCAGTCGGGCTTTCGGCCTCGGCACTCAACTGAGACTGCCCTCCTGGGGGTAACAGAGAGTCTTAGGCACGGTGTCGATCAGGGAAACACCATGGCGCTCATCCTGCTGGATTTGAGCGCAGCTTTCGACACCATGTCGCATTCCATCCTTATTGACTCTCTGAAATCTCTAGGTGTGGCAGGCCAGGCCCTGGCCTGGGTGGTGTCGTTCCTTAGCGACCGAACCTTTCAAGTGTTTTCCCCTAAAGCAGCTTCCACCATCTGTCCATCTACCCACGGCGTTCCCCAAGGTTCAATCCTTAGCCCTTTATTATTTAATATTTGTGTTAAACCCTTGGCGACCATAGTTGAACAGGCTGGGCTAACCTTGTTCTCCTATGCAGATGACACCCAGATAGTCTTCTCCCTATCAGGGAGAGACGAGAACAATACCTCCGCACTCAAGTCTGGCCTCATCCTTGTGGCCGACTGGATGCAGAGAAATTGTCTCAAGCTGAATGGGGAGAAGACCGAGGTGGTCATTCTGGGTTGGAACAAACATCTCTGGGGCCCCCGTCATTGGCCCATTGAACTGGGAAATGCGCCTACACCATCCACTGCAGTTCTTAACCTGGGCGTCATTATTGACGACAGGCTTACTATGAAGCAACAGGCTACTAAGGTCGCAGCCATTTGCTTCTCAACGCTGCGGTGGCTTCACAAGATTTTGTGGATGCTCCCCCTCTCCTCTCGCAGAACCGTAGTCCAGGCACTTGTAACATCACGCCTGGACTATGGCAATATTCTCTACCTGGGCGCAGATAAAGCTACCATACATGTGCTTCAGGTTGTACAAAATGCGGCTGCGCGCCTGTTAAAGAACGTCCCTAGACGCACTTCAGCCGCTGCCGCCTTGCGTGACCTTCATTGGCTGAGTGTCCCCGAACGTGTTAAATTCAAGGCACTCTATTATATGTTCAAGGCCAAGCAGGGCAGCGCTCCAGCTTACATTCAAGGGTTGGTAAAACCTTACAGACCCTTGCGCTCACTAAGGTCATCGGACACTGGCAATTTCACAGTGCCAAGATGTAAGCTGGCAAAAATGGGAGGCCGCTCCTTTTCTATTTTGGGCCCTAAATATTGGAACTCCCTCCCTCTGGCACTAAAGCTAGAGTCCAACCTACTTCGATTCCGTAAGGCTCTGAAGACTCTACTTTTCACTAAGCGTAGCCAATAGTTGGTTGTGGCCTCAAGTCAGGTGCTGCACCGTCTTTTCTTCTACAGTCTATCCCTGGCGCCGGGAAACCCACTGTGGGTAGCTGTGCGCGATAAAAGCTTAAATAAATATGACTTATGAAGTGTATGCCGATATACGGCAGTTAAAATTGGTATTAATATAGTGGAGACTTTTACCATATAGAGACAATAATCGTGTTTTATGTATTATAACATGAAAAGAACTGTGTATTTAAATATGAAATGCATGGTTGTGTGGAAACTCTAAAATGACACCCCTGTTGGGAGCAGGGTGCTTGTCCCTTCTTAATTTCAAAGCACGTAGTCAATGCCTCATTAACATGCTTCCTTTGGTGTGTCATGAACACAGAGGAAGGCTTCACGCCGAAACGCATTTGTTCACTGGCTGCTGACTAAAGCTTTGCAAGCACCCCCGTGAGTGTGGTAATTCTTTGAAGTTTGGAGAATTGGAGCGTGAATGCAAAGGGGTTTAACCACTACCGCAACCGGCAGCCGCCTGAGAGTGCCTCACTATCAGTGGTAATCGAGCGTCTATATATATAAATATATATATATTTTGTATATCTATATTTTTTATATCAATATTTTTTTTCTATTTTTTGTACTTACCTGTAAAAGTATAGGGAATCAATATTTTGTAGTCTATATTTTTTCATTGATATTTTTTACATCGATGTTTGTGACATCGATGTTCTGTCAGTGAACCGTACATGAGAAGCAACTGCCCTTGACAGAGATTCTGAGATAAAAAGAAAATCTATCCTTGAGTTTGTCTGAAACGAGTGGAAAAAGTCTAAACTGCTTTAAATCATGGTTTGACATACAATGGGGATCAGACAAGTTAATTTTACACTTTAGCCTATTTATGGCTTGTGCCACCTTTGGTTTCCTTTGGGTACCTTTGGGTTGCCCAAATCCAAGTCGGGAATTAGGACACAATTAAAGTTCCCTCTGACTACAAAATTATTTGAGAACTAAGCTAAAGGATGAATGAATTTGTATAAAGGCTCTGGCTCATCCAAAACTGAACTATGTAATGGGATTAGTGTAACTACGCCTGATCAATTGAAATCTCAACAATTACCCATCTTCTTATTTTATCCATCAATGATTCATTAATCTCACCCCTAAACCATTTGCTAGCTAATACCACTATGCCTCTGTGAGCTGCGGATGTAGCGGAATACGGCATTAGATGAAATGATCCCAAGTAAAGAATTCCTCCTTATCTTTATAAATATTTGTCTATTGAAGGAATACAAAGGTAAATTTCTAATTCTCTAAGTAATTTAAAATGGCCCTGTACTTCCTTCTATTGTTCAAAGCATTCACATTAATGAACAAAATTCCAAATGCATACCCGCTCATAACAATCTACTAAAAGACAGATATTTAAGAAAACAACCCCTCTCTAGCATCACATAGCTCTCTTCCACCCTGTCTCCAATTTAAAAAAAAACATTTTGGATTTTCCAAACTCTCCTTTTACAAGGCTGCAGTTCCATCTGATAACTGTTGCCTTTTCACCCTCTCCCCACCCCACTTGCCCCCCTCCCCCCTTCTCTGCTCACTCCCTGCCATCGACCCTCAGGCTACCCAGTAGACACCTATGTGACTTCGCCAATATTTGCTTAGATGTTCGCCCCCCTTCACAGTCCAAGTGTTATGATTACACCCAGTGCCCTGCCTCCCGCTTCTCCACGTCATCACAGCACAAACAATGATTTCAATATTAATACCTTCAAGCCAAAGTGAAGCCTCTCAAATCTTCCAAACAATTAAATATCATAGACAGTATTTGTGCAGCCCTCCTTTATTTGAAGTTGATATGATTTTGCTGCCTCTACATCCTGAGAGATCTTCAAAGGCCTATTTGCCAGCATTTTGAGATATTGTGGTTGGCATTCTTACGGCTTGGGCAGCATCTGTTTTGAACAAGTGTATCAAAAGTCAAAATTCCTTCCAGCGCCTTGATGTCTCAAAAGTCATACCTGAGAAGACCTGAAAAGTGAAGTCCTCTGAAGAGTTAAAAATCTGCTGTTTTCTTGCTTGTTAAAGGACTTTTTCCTGGATTCTAAAATCTCCTACGTTCACTAGTACCATATGCAGACTTGCTGCATTTGGGTACTCTGTGACAAAGACGCAATGTGCCCTCATGATGCTAAGGTCCTCTTTGAATTCCAGAAGGATGTGGCTTCTAATTAAGCTCTCTATGACATCTTCTGATGAGGATGCCAACCTTTCTTTTGAGTATTCCCACAAATCTAAGATTCAGTCTCCTAAAGTGTTTCTCTTGATCATCCAACTGTAAATTAATTTATGTAATCTCCTCGACATGAGAGGAATTCACGGACTCAAGCTAACCCTGCGTATCCTTTAGAATAGAGACATGTGCTTTCACTTTCTCCAACTAACAGAGTGTGTTTCTCTTATCAATTTCTTCCATTTTGCCACTCAAAGAAGAGGAGAGAAAGCTCTATTTGTTTTAAATCTTGTGATTCTTACCCAGTATGGTGGTTAACAATACCTCAATTTTAATACTGGAGGGTGGACTGCCAGATAAGCAAGAGTTTAACCTGAGTTGACTGGACCCACTGCTGTGTTGGCTGGGCCTGGCATTGAATTAGCAGCTCAAGGTAATTGGGGTTATTGACATGGTAGAAGTGCTTGGGATGGTTTAAACACTCCAATATTCGAGTTGGTGGCATTGCCTAAACCCTTTGATATCATATGGTTATCCTTCCTGAGATGCATTGTATCACCTCCAGTATTACCCCTCAGCTCCAGCTTCATTAACTGTTAATTGAGAGAAGCTCCTATATTATCATCCCCTGTCTCAGTTTCAAACTGGCCATGGTCTTCCATGCCATTATTCACTGAAGCCCTGCCCATGTTTCGTGCACTGGTCTCTTTATTTCAACCTGCTGGAACATTTTTTAATGTCCTGTTAGTGAAGAGAGAATACACCTTAGCACCTCTACTTCTGTTTCATTTTCAAAAATTGATGGTTGAGTCTGAACAGCCAGGGTGCCTTCTCCCAGAAGCTCCTTCACCCTGTTCCTTTTTGAACAGGCTGCACTATCATACCTGCAGTACCTCCCAGGTTTGGGGGTAAAGCTGTCTGTGGTTCAGCATGGGACTTCTCAAGCTGGTGTGTGTCATTCTTGTCTGCCATTAACCTTCCAGTATCTTCAAGCACTCACATGATCAACCTCTGCTCCCCCCGTCCTCCGAGCCCCTTAAGAAGGGGCAAATTAGCTCTCTTCAACAAAAGCTTCTCAGTTGGGAATGATCTACCGGTTCTATTACTTTGTGAATTTCCTGTGCTGGTTCATAGGGGTGAGGAGGCATTTTGACTCTTCAAGGCAGCCCTTGCACTTAATGCCTTTGGATTTGCTTTAAAAGTCTACATACTGCCAACTCATCTGGCTTAACCCAACTACAGGGGCCAGACATTTTCTAATACTTATATATGTGCCCCCCTCCCCCCTTTTTTTCTACGCTCCTCTTGGGGTGTGACATGCAACTCCACCTAGCACACCCCGCTCAGTGTAGCCACTCCCTACAGCTAACATGGTCAAAACTGCAGCAGCAGTGGTCGCTGAGCCCGCCGGACATCAGAATTTAGGGGTGGTGCACAGTGTTGCATAGTGCATCCCTCACTAGATTAAGGTCCCCATATTCTCACCTCTCCTGAAGCTTTATGGAAGTCATGAAAGCCTTCCTAGCCGAGGCAGTACTAGACAAAAGGACCAATACCTGGTACAATGGCCCAGAGTGACACTGGCTCTTCCCCCTCTGGAAAGCCTCTGTAAGGACCATCACAATTTCTGCACTGGCGGAGACAGAGAGCTAAGCCGAGCCAAGGAAAAGGTAAGGAATGCTCCTTTGTGTGGTAAAGGCTGAGATCGAACTTGCACTTCACAACCACAAACGCATCAGCCCATTGCTGTGTAGCTGGAGACCTGGAAAACCACCCCTGGGAGGATATCACCCATCAAAAACGTTTACATATTGCACATCTCACTGAATTATCCTTACATAAAATTCATAACATTTATATAAGCCTTTCGCAAATCTTATAATGTGAATTGCTTAAATTTGTGTACCTATGTGAAAAGGAAAATCATATACAATTCACAGGTGTGACTGCCCTGTGTGGAGCAATATACATTTGCCTAAATGGATTACTGCATTGCGAGGCAGACTTGAATACATCAGCATACATATACCCATGTGTAAGAAATATTATCAAGCCATCCATGATAGGTGCCATAAAATACAGATTTATATAATTTTTAAGAAATAAAATAAAATATTACAAAAAGAGACATTTCATTGAAATGGATTATTGACAGAAATTGTGCTGAGTACATCGAGTAAGAGTAAACTTGGGGATTTCAAATGGAAGAAACACATTGAAAACATACAGAACACGTTTATTTATAACGTAAATTGTGGAATATACAAAAAATCCCACTCAATGCCCAACATAAACAGTTAAAAAAAGTATTAAAGTATGAGAGGAAAGGCACCGCTAAAATCATAATTTCAAACCCTGACTTAAATCTAAAGTCCATTCCCAACCCATATTTCATTGAGTTGGGGCAGAGTTCCTGGCCATCCTCCTATATTGATTTGGTAGACCAGAACTAACTCCTCCTCAGATTGGCACAACTAAGTTAAAGAACACACAGGGGTAGGATGGTAAAATGCTAGGGCAAATATAATTAGAGACACAAATAACAGAAGGTGGGGTAGACAGGGTAACCATACAAGACAATACATCTGCACTCCAGAAGTTCAGGAAGCTACAAATTTACCTGTGTGAGTCAGACTGACTTTCAGGGTGTTTTCAACTCTCCTGCTGTCTCTGTCACATTATAATGTGTGTTGTTGACCAGAAATCAGCTGCATCATGAACTCTTGGAAAGCATACATAGCATTAAACTCTTGTTCTGGAGGATAACAGGGGAAGCTTCTTTGCAAACAGTTGTGGTAGGGGGAGGGGCAGAATAGCCTGCAGTTGCAGACCCAGTCCTAGTTTTGAGGACTACTGCCTCTTTGGAAATAGTTGTACGCTGGCCAGCATTTTATAGACTGTCATTTTTTTCGGCAGGTTCATTTAACCCTGAGCACTTGTCGAGACTGAAATTAACCATCTAAGGCTAGCAGGTAAATCTCTTACTAACATACCGCAGTGATTAGTAAATGTCGAACGCAATTCTGATGCAGCGTTTTTGACTGCAGTCTTATTTTTCGTATAGGCTCTTGAAAATATGGGACCACAGTAAAGGTGAGCTCTATTGTGTTTACCATGTAGAAAAGGTTTGAGTATTTTTTGATGCACGTGTTTTCTTATATAGATTTCCTTCGTTTCCTTTTTTTTCGCAGATTGTCACGCAGATAGTCATACAGGTAACAGTCCATTTAAATCAGGGAGTAGTCGGTATTTATCTCAATAAATGGGTGTGTATACTAAAAACAAACCCCATATTGTTTTCCCTCGTCCAGGTTACTCAATTTCATACTGTTTTATTGGAATTCACAATTCCAACGTATTCGCGGTAAGAAGCCTTTTTTACATAGAAACTTGATACTCAGTTTTCTCCTGCATCGAGAGTAATGTGATTTCTTTCTTTCTTTCCTTTTCTTTCCACACACAGACCCCTGACGAAGGGGCATCCGCCCCGAAATGCATTGGGTGTTGATTAATTGTTTTGATTTGAGTTGTATGAACTATGTAATATGTTTGCATTTTTGTGAAAGTAGAGCATTTTGTTCTCACTAATGGAAATCTCAAAATGAATGAAACAATGATACTGATTATTGCTTGTTTGAATTAAAAGAATGTACTAACGTTAAAAAATTGAAATTGAGTAGTGCGTACTGGTGTCCTGGTAGTGTTCAATACCAGGCCTTATACAATTGTCTGCCTTTAGCCATTTGGTGCCTGAAGCCTCTCCTGGTTCACGTGACTGGATGTAGCTGACAATTAGACTTTGTGAGTTCCTCCCAGAGAGTTACAAAATAGACAGATTAGTTGTGCCTGAATGGACCATTGGCTGGCAAGATGGGGGGCAGTGGACATGGGTGCAACCCATCTTTACAACTGAATAGGCTATGCTCTGCCTTTACACAAAGAGCTTGTCACCTCCACATTGAGTATACACTGAGCTTGGAGCCAGGGCAGGAAAATCAGAAAATTCCAGCACTTCAAAGAAAAACCTCCACAAACGTTTGCCAATTACAAAGAAGGCACCACGTATAAAGACCCACTCTTCAGTTCACTTTCAGGACCTACGGAAGGACTCTCGGTGGCCTGATGTGTTCTACAAAAGATTGCTTTGCTGCACCTGGAAGGACTGCCTGGAGCATGGCTTGAACCCTTAGAAGCTAGCCCTTCTGTTTGAGCCCTGCATCTTGATCTGAACCCAGTACTACTAGAGCGACACAAAGAGCTAGTTTGCTAACCTCCTGCTCAGAGACACAGGGACATAAAAGACTCCACCCATCTTGAACTGACACCCAGAACCAGCCTAAGTGAGTTCTGAATTTTCGAGTGGTGTCCCACCAGTTCTGGACCCATGGTTGTATGGTTGTGGTGCCAAAGGATCCCAGAAAGCCAAAATCCTAAACTTGGGACATTTTGGGGTAAAATCTGCACAGAGAACTGAAAGAAGACTAGGACCAACCTGCTCGTCGAACCGCTTCAAAATTTTAAGACTGAAGGTAAGCACTGACAAGGTCAAATCCACTTGCTGTATCATCATGATGCTCCATCGCGGTCAGCCATATTTTGTTTTACTTTGATCCGGTCTTGTGCAACTGGATGTTTGAGGTTGGCACTTTGATCGTTTAAGTGCTAGTTTTTGTAAAAAAAAAAGTAAAAATTCAGAATCCTGGTTCTACTGATTCAATTTTTGTTATTTTGGTGTCAAATGATTTATTAAAATGTACTCTGTTTTCTAAATTGGTGCAGGATTTTTCTTGTGTTGTGTTTTTCACATTATTTCTGTTTGGGTGCTGCATAAATATTTTACACATTGCCACTAAGTTAAGCCTATCTGCTTTTTCCGCCAAGCTGCCCAGGGATATGCACAGGTTAATTTAGTGACTTTTTGTGGTTTACCCTGCTAGGGATTGTGGCTGTTGTTTGACCGGGGCTCACACCTCAGTCATCCACCAACCTAATTTCACACAGCTCCTCAATGGCCTCTGCATAGAGTCTTTTCTATTGAAGGTAAGTGCGTCTCTAGATTGGGGCACTTCCCCTGCTGGTGGAAGTTCCCTTCTTTTCAGCATAGATACAGGAGTCCTTAAGTGGCCATATAGCACCCAAGGTAGGTCTTGGGTTTTGGCTGAAAATTAAGGGTGACAAACAAACAAACCAAGGAGTGCATAGGTTCATTATTACAAGAAACTGACAATTTGTAATATAACTGTGAATGTGACAAAGACTATCTATGCCAATCAAACCACTCTCCTATCCGTAGCACATTTGTTATTTCCTCATTGCATTTATTTTACAGTTGATGACTATGGTAAAACAAAATTCATCTTTGGGACATGTCATCAAACTGAAACTTTATAGTTTCTTTATATTAGACATGGAAAAACCTTACTTTGGCTTATGGGGTTTCTAAAAAAAATTTTTAAATCTCACTCTCTGTTAGACCTGTCACCTTTGACTTGTTTTTCCCCTGCCTTGTGTTGCTTCTGACCTTCTGGTTTTGACTGTGTGCTTCATTTTGTTTTTGCTGGTTATAGACCTATGGGCACTTTACCACTGCTGATCAGTGCTGAAGTGAAAATGCTCTCTGTGTAGATTATGATTATGATTGGTTATCCATGATTGGCATATTTGATTTACTGGTAAGTCTCTAGTTAAATGCACTGATTGTGCCCAGGGCCTGTAAATACAATGCTACTAGTGGGCCTGCAACACTGATTGTGCCACCCACACGAGTAACCCTCCAACCAAGTCTCAGACCTGCCACTGCAGTGTCTGTGTGTGCAGCCTTAAACTGCCATATCAACCTGGAAGGTACACCCATTTGCCAACCCCAAACCTTCCCTTTTACTACATGTAAAGCACTCCTAAGGTTGGCCCAATGTAGTCCCATGGGCAAGGTGCAGTGTAAGTGAATGGTAGGACATGTACTGGTGTTTTATATGTCCTGATAGGGAAATACTGCAAATTTCGTTGTTCACCACCGTGCAACTTTCATATGGAAAATGATAGAGATTTGGAGTTTAGGTTCTCTAAACTCAGGATTTAAAAACACATTTTTCTGTGAAAGTGGTTTTTAAATTGTATGTTTGAAAATTATACTTTTAGAAAGTGGGCTTTTTATTGCTTTACCATCTTATGCCTCTGTTTTCCTGTGGGATCCATGTCTGGTTTAGATTGACAGTTGGGCTATTTGTGCATTCACTCTTAACAGTCACACAAAGGGAGCTGAGGTGTACCCTGCTTATCCAGATGGCTCATCACCAGGCTGATGGGTCTTCCTGAGCTAGAGTGGTGGGAGGAGTTGTCACTGACACCTGAATAGGGGTGTGTCTATTATCACACAAAGTTGTCTCCGCCCAATGTAGTGTATCTGCAGCCAGGTCAGGGGAAGGCAGGGTCCTGTGCACTACAAAGACTTTCCTTTGAAGTTTGCCTACTGCAAAACCCAGAAACCGGTATAAGTACTGGAGCAATAACTCCATGATTTTAGAACCCTTCTGAATATCAAATTGCCCCTTTTTACAAAAATTATATTCTATTTTATGCATTGATATTTGCTATGCTTTCTCTCCTTTATCTGATTGGAAATTGTCTGTTGGGATGCTCAGTTATATTTTATGTCTTGAAGATGACCGTGTAGTAATAACAAAGGTCGAAAAGTCGTTGACGCAATTGTTGCTGTCATTAATGGAGGACACATTGTTTTGTTTGTTGCAGTTTCAGTGTTGCTCTGAAACTCCTTCTTCTATGTAACCTCTTTTTATCTGCCACCTGTCTGGTTTTGCATGTTCATCAAATGCTATATGTAACAGCTTACACCCCTGAGCTCTAGGATATTATATATTTGTATTGAATATATTTTGTATGTTTTTCTAGATTTCTCCTTTATGGGCCGTTTCTCTATTTTATAACTCCCATGTGTGCACTGATGTATATACTTGTTTGTCTTAATTAATTGTTTGCTGTTGACATTTGTCTGTACAATTGTAATTTCTCAAACATTTTGAACCACTGTTTGGATTAGATAATAACCCCTTGGACGCTCATGACGAGCTCAGCTCGTCATGAGCCACGGTGCTTGTGTGCTCATGACGAGCTGAGCTCGTCATGACCGTTGGAACGCTCGCACGCTGGGCTAATTCCCCTGCTGTGCGAGCGTTCTATAGAAACGGATGTGGTCCTGACGAGCTCAGCTCGTCATGAGCACACGACCACCATGGCTCATGACGAGCTGAGCTCGTTATGAGCACTAGGGCGCTGTGCACGCCCCCCTTACCCCAGCACAGCAGGGGAATGAGCCCCGCATGCAAGGGGTTAATCCCACTGAAAACATCTAAACATGAGCAAAGAAAACAGGCACCCTTGAATGAATGCAGAAATAAAAAATGATAAAACTACAAATTACTAAACTTAAACACATCTAGCTCAAAACAAACAAAAAAACACTCAAGACAGAATATGCCTTCACAGACATAACAGACTGGTAATTTGACAATAGCAAAAGCTTAAAAGGTTACCATTCAAACAGAATCAACAATGCAAATGTTTGCATTTTTCTTGTCATTTTTTAATTGAATAGTGTACTTGAGCTCTCTGATCAGCATATTTACTTTAAGTCTCTTTATCTGCAAGCATGAGTGTATTTGAAAACGATTGCGAATGCCCTCAATGTCTGGCTTATGCTTTCTAGATGGGCAGAATAATGTTATTGCATGCCTTTGACCCTTTCTTTAATACTCACGTTTTCCTGGTTATGCCCCTTGGATCTTTCTAACTTGCACAACGTATGTATAAGCCACTTATGGGGAATTTAGACTTTAATGAAGCATGAGTACCATTGTAAATTGGTGGTGCTCCTACATCACAGAACGAGCTGTTCCCCCATCCACCATTTAGAGATAGGGTAGTCACAAGGTTTGCAATTCTGAGTCTTACATGGCTTTGTGCCTGAGAACATATGACCCGGCCACCCATCTGACATAGAGTCAATGGGTTCGAAGGCCTGCCCTATTCAGGACACTCCTTCAAATGCCTTTTTTTCCTTCCTAGTGGTTTCATGAAAGTTATGGTGGATACTGGCAAGAAAAAGAATCAATGAATCCCAAGCACAGGGAGAAAAAATCATGTGTTTCAAGACCATTGATGTTTTGTTTTGGAGACATAACTCCCCACTTTAAAAGTAAGAAAATGTCAACTGTTGCAAGCAACATTGTGGCCAGTTGGTTGGCATTACTGTTCAAAAAATGTCCTCTCACCGTGCTGGGGTAGCACTTTCAGTAAAATGATTCCTGCTATGGCTGCAGGGATCTTTTAAATACAGAAGGCCTGATTCACAAAAGTAAACTTACACTTTTGTTTAAGTTTATGATTTTTTGCTATTCACAAAGATATTTTACCAGTAGTATCTTCAGGACTGCGAATGCTCTGCACAAGAAAAGATAGGTCTGTCATATCTTTTTAGGTGGGGAGATTCTGCAGTGGTAAATATACTACTCGTTAAATACCTATGTGAATAGGAAACACTCGTAAACTTACACAAAAATGTAAGTTTATTTTTCTGCATGAGGCTCAGAGAGTTCTGGACTGGGCCTGTGGAAGGAAGAGTCTCCACACCACACCAGGGCCTGGCAGGTCTCTCACCAGAACTTAAATGACCGCCTTTGCTTTACTCATGCAGGACGCAGCGTTTTTTAGCTCTGGGAATCATATGTAGGTGATGTAAGCGAGTTCTATATATGACGTTTACCATGGTTTCCACTTAAAGGGACATTCTGCGAATCGGCCCCACTTCAAACCACATATGCTCAGATATAAACCGACACGTTTATCTTTCCATTTTAAGCGGACTTTAACATTCTGGTGAGGACGCATTTTGTATGGATGTAGTTTCTGCTGTCTGCTACTCGTGTGGTGGAATATGAATGCGAACAACGATACACTAATACCCTAGATCAATACACGTATACCGTTCTACAATATTTATTCAATTACATTGAAATAATCACGATTGTCTAAGTATGTCTCTTTCCTATGATAAAATACGAGGAGGTGTAGTGTCAGTACGCCAATACGATTTAGAAAGTGAATTATCGCGATATGGTACATCTGGCGAGAACTGGCATCCCATATATAACGTTATTTGTATCACTCGGCCCTGGTTGCTCTCTGCTGCATTTCCGCCTGACAAGAATGGATTTGGGGGCATTAATGGTTATAGATATGTTTTGATCATGTTTTTTCGGAAGTGACTGAGCATCTATCACTGGAGTAGCTCAATAAGAACAACGCATGTGGCCCAGAGTTATGTTGGGACGTTGGCTCGCGCCATAATCATTTAAAGATTGGATTCTACTGTAAAATTTCCAGCGGTGGGATTACTTGATAAATCAATCTAAACGCTGCAACTCATTATAAACACTCCAGCGGTGTACCTGTTTGCAAAGGATGGCAACCCATCATTCCCGCGCTCTTGACTACATTGGCTTCCTGTCAGAGCTCACATCGATTTTAAAGTGTTATTGTTAACTTGTAAAACATTTAAGGTCTTGGAATCATCCTGTAACACCGATTCTCCGGGTCCCCTTAGGCTGCTGTGAGCTGAAATCCTTTTCGGTTTGATGCAGGTACTTATTTTTTATCCCACGATTTTTTCGCCAAATGCAAATGAAGAAGGTGTTTTCCATTGTGTGACCAAGAGCAAAAGAAGAAACTCTATCGACACACAAGATCTAATTAGGGGCGGGGGGGGGGGGGGGGGGGAGGGGCTGAAGTTTTCTGACCCCGGCACAAAAGCCTATGCGCAGCGTTCAGATGTCTGAGGTGTACAGCATCCAGTAATTAGCAAGTGTGATGAAGCCTTTATCCTTCCTTAAATTTCAGCAGGTCAGCCCAAGGGAAGGGATATCGTATTCACAGTAATATGCACATTTTAATGATGTAATACACAAAATATGCATGTTATTCCCCCAAAACTCGGAATAGGTGCATTTTTTTTAGCTCGATATTTTCTGTACACTAACTAGGGAGTCACATTTTTGCAGGAGTGATACATTCAAACGTGTTTATGAGCTCTCGTAAGCAGGGCCGAGCTTTTCCTAAGTTTACAAATGAAAAAGCCCGGCGTTACTGTGGAGTTGCGACACAGTACCAAATGACGCTAATAAGTACAAAAGGATGCAGATCAAATTACACTTCTAATGACAAAACAAAGCAGGAAATGTGTTTATCTAACCAGCCATCCAAACATTATTCACAAACTTAGTCCACTTTCTCCATGCTATCAGATCCGTCTTAAATGGGAAAAATAAATAACACACCCTGAAAATAGATCAGTAGTTGCAGGGATTGAAATGGCACTGCTGACTGTAGGCAACGTATTGTTTGAGCATCCATCATGTCAATGAAGTAATGCCTAAAAGTCCAATTTCTGATGAACAAACAGACAGTGGACTTGCCTATTAAAACAAGCATGCAATGTATAAATAAACATAAAATAGACTAAACTGATACCTAATAGGTAACACATAGACCATTTAGCATGTCCATTTCTATACCCAGTGGTAATGTTAATATTGAAAGCATCAATGCCAATATTTATGATGATACATTCGCACATAAGAACAAAATTGCATCATTATTATCTAATTCGCCCGTCATGACCTCTCCGGCAACCCGACTCGGAAATATGTGGTCAGACAGGCCTTGCGACCTATGCCCGAGGTTACTGATTGACAGGTCACAGTTGGTGTGGCATGAAGTCGGCAGACTACATGCGACAACAACAGAACACTCAGTTCCATCTCCAGATAAGAGCAACAACACCACAACGGTCTTGGGAAATTAGCCCTAATAAAGCACACATTGCAAGAGGGGTGTGCGCAATCCCATAACACTATAAAGTCAGATGCCACATGAAGTTAGGAACACATAGTCAATCAGGACACAGCACTCTCAGTACATGCAGTGATCACACGCTCCTCGTGCCGGACATCTGGACACATTATTCCCTGCCCCTCATTGTGTCTACGCAAGGTGGAGGCCCACCTGCAATTGTCATCAGGCACCTTATTATGACCCCACAGACAAGGCCTTCATTTGTTTACCAAAAAAGGATCACCGAAAGTACTGATACCCAAAGTAATGTAAAAAACCCTGTTCAGATTGATTGCACTTTGAACTGTCCTCAAACCCACTTCTGTAACTGTGCTCCTGGCTTGAAATGTTTAAATAAACCAACTGTTCCTGTTTTGCCAAATGCCTCTTGCTTGTTTTTTCTCGGTAAATTAATATTCGGGTAACATTTTGGTGAGGCAGCCAGGAGAGATTGGTACCTTGGACTCAACTGCAGCCAATGGTAAAGGCCCTGTCCAAACTTATTCACATTTGCGCAGCAAGGAAGGTAAGCAGACGCCACAATTGATTAGCAGTTCTGCTGCATCTGTAGGATCGAGATCCATCTTGATGCCGCCGCCTTCAGAAGGTAAGAGATCACAACTTATCCTTAGCTCCTGCATTTGTTGTATAGCAAACTAGAAAGAAGTGCAAAAATGTAACCTGTGCACCTTGCAACTGACAGAAATCAGGCATGTTACTTATTTTATGTGTCCAAATTGAGAAGTCGCAAGGTGACCTTGAAGGCGTTCCTGCAGAGGTAATCTTATTGAGCATGCTAGGAAGGGTGAAATTGGTTGCCACTTGGACTGCCGGGTGTGATACAGATGGTACGCTTGTCCCCTGTGTTATTCAGGGATGAAGTCTCACTGCTTGGACTGGTGGGTGTGACACAAATGGTACACATGGGCCCTAGGTGTGATATAGGTCAATCTTATTTTTGGGTCTAGAAGGGGTTTCTCAGTACTACCGGCTTCTTAAACACTGTTGGTATCTGAAAGAAGTGAGAGATGTTGTTTACTTGGACCACTGGGCATGAAACAAATGGTATGCTAGGCCCTTGGGTATGAAACAGGGTGCGAAGATAGAAAAAGGTTTTGGTCTGTGAGATCAGGTGTAGCTTGTGTTTTGCCAAGAGGGGCTGGTGCTTCTTTAATTTATTCCTCTTCTCTGTGAAAAAATGTACTTTTTTGTCCCAAAGCCAATATTGAAAAGCTATCAGGCTCACTTAGTCCTGTGTGCAGCACAGGGCTTCCAATGTTCACAGGATAGCCATTACTAGGAACAGGCAAAATTATTTTTTACAAAGTCATCATTTTTTCTCTGTCAGTTGTTTCTTATTGAAGGATTGAAATTGATGGAACGTATATTTGATGTTGTGATGATTTGATGAAGTGATGCTGGTAAATTAATGTAACTGTGTTTTGTCTTGATTATTGTGTTTTATTGACGTCTCAATGTGCTACATGAAGGCATTGCAATTTTCTCACAATCTTTATTTCATATTAAAGTAAAGTCTGCTATCTGCTGCCAAATTCCATGATGTTTTAACTATCAAGCTTTTTTTCTAGGTGATGATTAAGTATGGGCTGAAAATCCATTCCGTTCATGGAATTTGCAGATTTCTGGCAAATTTGCGTTCCGCGAATCGCGCAAATTTGCGTTCCGCGAATTGCGCAAATTTGCCCAAAAATCCGCAATTTGCAAGCCGGCGTTTTTTTTTGCTTGGTCGCGCTTCAAAAATACAATATCGCACGCGCGGCGTTGACTTATCGTGATTCTGAGTTCCCTGAGTTGTTTTTCCTCCCGGTTTGCGTGTGCTGCGCCATTTTGGATCTTGCTGCGTGATCACCCGAGAGATTTTCGACCGCGAGTACGTCATCGCGGTTTGCCATATTGCACAGCGAGAGTTTGACAACGTGAGTCCGTCATAAGGGCCCGCGATCACGTATCGCGGGAGTAAACAATTGCGAACACGTAGATGCGGCGCGCAGCTGACTTCCGGCGAGAGATTTGAACAGCTCGCTTTCCCGAACTTGCAAAAATTGCAATTCTACACAAGAAATCCACCGCAGGCAGCATAAACCTTCTGAAAATGATGATGTTGATCAGAATAACTCCTCAGATTGACATTTGGCTGCACTTTTTTTGTGCAAGGAGTCCATTTTTTGGGGGGAGGGTGGGAGGAAGGAAGTGCCCCAGAGTCTACAACTTCCTGTTCCTGTCGAGCAGGCTTCTCCCAGTGCTTTGTCCATGTACTGGTCACTTTTCATTTGGACCTGGAGCTGGAAGGATTACTCTTTGTGGCTGCTGCTGGATATTTGTATTTGTGGACTTTTTGGACTTTGTTCACTTTTGGATTTGAGATTTTACAAGTAAGTTGGTGTTGTTTGTTTGGGGCATTGCAGTTGCTGCAACTACAATTTTAAAACTTTTTCACAACTTTCAAAAAAATATATTGTGGGTAGCCACAGAATCCAGTAGGCCCAGGGTTAGTCATGGGTGCATGATACAACTGTTTCTGTGAGTGTTGTTGAACTTAAATCTCATTTCTGTCATGGAATTTTAGCTCACTTGTATAACTTATATGTGGATTTTTTTTCAAATTTTGGGGTGCCTGTAAAGTCACACTAGCTAGTAGGCCCAGGGGTAGTGAGTGGTGCATGGACCAAGTCTTTCTGTGGGGTGTCTTGAATTTAAACATCATTGAGGGCATGGATGGCATTGGATTGTGGTGATTTGTGTGTGTTTTTCGACTTTTTGGGCTGTTGTTGGGGCCTGGCCATGTGGGTGGGGGCCATTGTGAGGCCTGGTCCAGGCAGGGCCTGGCCATGTGGCTGGGGGTCAAGGGACCATTTTGAAGCAAGGCAGTGTGCTCAGGCCTGCACCCAGTATGACTTGCTTTCATCCATTAGGCCCAGGGGCACTCAGTGGTGCATGGACCAAGTCTTTCTATGGGGTGTCTTGAATTTTAATATCATTGAGGGCATGGATGGCATTGGATTGTGGTGATTTTTGTGTGTTTTTTTACTTCTTAGGGTGTTGTTGTTGGGGCTTGGCCATGTGGGTGGGGGCCATTTGAGGCCTGGTCCAGGCAGGACCTGACCATGTGGCTGGGGGCCAAGGGGCCATTTTGAAGCCAGGCAGTGTGCTCAGCCCTGCACCCAGTTTGCCTTGCTTTCATCCATTATGCCCAGGGGTACTCAGTGGTGCATGGACCAAGTCTTTCTGTGGGGTGTCTTGAATTTAAACATCATTGTGGGCATGGATGACATTGGATTGTGGTGATTTCTGTGTGTTTTTCGACTTTTTGGTCTGTTGTTGGGGCCTGGCCATGTGGGTGGGGGCCATTGTGAGGCCTGGACCAGGCAGGGCCTGGCCATGTGGCTGGGGGTCAAGGGGCCATTTTGAAGCCAGGCAGTGTACTCAGGCCTGCACCCAGTATGACTTGCTTTCATCCATTAGGCTCAGGGGTACTCAGTGGTGCATGGACCAAGTCTTTCTGGGGGGTGTCTTGAATTTAAACATCATGGAGGGCATGGATGGCATTGGATTGTGGTGATTTTTGTGTGTTTTTCGACTTTTTGGGGTGGTGTTGTTGGGGCCTGGCCATGTGGGTGGGGGCTATTTTGAGGCCTGGTCTAGGCAGGGCCTGGCCATGTTGCTGGGGGTCAAGGGGCCATCTTGAAGCCAGGCAGTGTGCTCTGGCCTGCACCCAGTTTGTCTTGCTTTCATCCATTGTGCCCAGGGGTACTCAGTGGTGCATGGACCAAGTCTTTCTGTGGGGTGTCTTGAATTTAAACTTCATTGAGGGCATGGATGGCATTGGATTGTGGTGATGATTGTGTGTTTGTTTACTTCTTGGGGTGTTGTTGTTGGGGCCTGGCCATGTGGGTGGGGGCCATTTTGAGGCCTGGTCCAGGCAGGGCTTGGGCATGTGGCTGGGGATCAAGGGGCGATTTTGAAGCCAGGCAGTGTGCTCAGGCCTGCACCCAGTTTGACTTGCTTTTATCCATTATGCCCAGGGGTACTCAATGGTGCAAGGACCAAGTCTTTCTGTGGGGTGCCTTGAATTTAAACATCATTGAGGGCATGGATGGCATTGGATTGTGGTGATTTTTGTGTCTTTTTCGACTTTTTGGGGTGTTGTTGGGGCCTGGCCATGTGGGTGGGGACCATTTGAGACCTGGTCCAGGCAGGGCCTGTCCATGTGGCTGGGGGTCAAGGGGCCATTTTGAAGCCAGGCAGTGTGCTCAGGCCTGCTCCCAGTTTTCCCTGCTTTCATCCATCCAGGGGTACTCAGTGGTGCATGGACCGAGTCTTTCTGTGGGGTGTCTTGAATTTATGTATAGGGCCTGGCCCCTGATGCTGCCAGAACTCAAAAGCGCACTACCTATAATGAACAATTACTCATTTTTTGTCATTTCAGTTATATTTAAACCATTGGTATACAGTTCATTTCACAATCAACATTTGTCTTCCCTTATTTGTCAAGGTTTTCATAACATGATTACAATAAAATCATTACTGGCAAAATATTAACATAGTCAAATCAAATTCAATAAATAAACCCAATACATTTCGGGGCTGAAAAGCCCCTTCGTCGGGTGTCTGTCAGGGAAAAAAGGAAAACGTATTACTTTTAATGCTTATCAGGTTTAGCAGTTGCTATATCTGTTTGGCATAACTCATTGATTTAAACTATTTTAATCTTACCTCAAACTTTGAGGAGAATTTTAAGCTTTTCACAGGTTTAGTTCTTGTTATTATATGGTGATCTGCGTAAGAATAATTCAATTTGTTTTATGGAACATATATTTAGGTTATATGAATTTCATGAATTTTACTGTTTTGGTCTAGAATTCTTATCTTTACCTGGTTTATTTGGATCGGGATCATCTGAAATAAATGTGATTTTTTTATTTTAGTATCTTTATTATGTTGGTTACGTAAAACACACTTTTGTTCTATAAAAGAATTAGTTGGCGCTCACCTGTTGATGTCAAGATGTTGTCTCTATTTGTGGTGTTCTCCCTATTTATGAACAATAAAGTTTTATTAAAAAAACTCTCCTAATCCCAAGCTTAAGCATTTTGTTTAGTTATCAATTGAATAAATTACCTGCGGGCCTTAGCTATGTGGCGTCGGTCTCGCTAGCTGGGACGATGTTAATTGCTGCTAAAAAACAAAAGACTTGATTTTAGATTTAGGTCTGTGAGTTTACTGACATAAAAAGTATCAAATGTCCGTTTTTATTTACCTTCCGAGCAAAAGCTCAAAGACTTCACGTTTGTCAGCTTCTGATTTTAAACAGTGACCTATATAAGAAAATGAAATTTCAATATCTCTCTTCTATTTTTAGTAGAATACAATGCTCGTATCGTACACACACTTGAATTGGTTACCTGCGGTCCTACGCTGTAAAGCTTCAGTGCCGCGGTCTCTGTGTTATTACAGCTGACTGCCGGGTAAAAGAAAAAGAAGGAGTTCTTTAATTTAGCGTTTAAACGCTATTACGAAATTAGTGTCGGTTAGGCATAGAGTCACGCTATACTTCTTTTTTCTTACCGAATTTATTTTGGCTTGCACGTTGTAGTGAACGGTCCTCTTCGTCGTTTAAGCTTACAATGACGAACAAAGGTCCCTTCTTTATTACTATTGGTTACTCTGCTTTGTCAATGATACAACAGAAGGACTATAGGTTGTCTTGAATTTAAACATTATTGAGGGCATGGATGGCATTGGATTGTGGTGATTTTTGTGTGTTTTTCGACTTATTGGGATGTTGTTGTTGGGGCCTGGCCATGTGGGTGGGGGCCATTTTGAGGCCTTGTCCAAGCAGGGCCTGGCCATGTGGCTGGGGTCAAGGGGCCATTTTGTAGCCAGGCAGTGCGCTCAGACCTGCACCCAGTTTGACTTGCTTTCATCCATTAGGGTAAAGCATTAGGGTACTCAGTGGTGCATGAAACAACTCTCTCTGTGTGGTCTCTCTTCTAGTAATGTAAACATCCATTTTTGCTTAGGATTGCAGTTTTTATTTTGGGTCTTTGGGTGTGTTGTAATAATAATACATGCCTAGTTGCAAATATTAATTGAAGCACGACATATACAACATTTATTTAACTGATGTTCCTCTGGCTTCCTTTGCTTTTAGGTGCACAAGAGAACCATATCAGTCATCGTTCATCATTCATCACTGCCAGGAAGAAGTCCTACAGCGGTGTGTGTAGCACAACGTCACGTGACATCACGTGTGGCCACAGATATCGCTGCAACTCGTGCAATTGCGGCCTGCTGTTCTGACATCTGAAGAAGATGGGCCCAAAGAAAGGTGGCCGGAGCTCCTCTACCAAGAAAGTTGCCAGTGCCACTGCCAGTAAGAAGGAGCAGAAGAAGCAAGTGGCACCACTTACCCAGGAGACTGGTGTGCCCACAGACACTTTTTTTGGGAGAAAAAAAAACTATGCCTTGAGCAGCGGGGTCCGCCGGGGACCAAGCTGGGAGCAGCACCTTGGCTTCATTGGGCTCAGTGCCACCACGCCAAATTAGGTCCAAGACCATGAGTGCTGCAGAGGCAGCCACTTTAATTGCTCAATTACCATCAACCAGTGATGTTGGCTCATTGCAAGAAAGTAGCATCCATTCAACGCAGGGTGTAACTCATCTGACGAGTGTTCAACAACCACAGCCGCAACGACAACCACAGGTGTAACTAGTACAAGCGCAAGTACATGCACAAGGAGAGGCGCAAGGAGAGGCGCAAGGAGAGGCGCAAGGAGAGGCGCAAGGAGATGTGCATGGAGTGGCACAACTGCCCACAATGCTTGTTCCTCCAGAAGTAGGGGCACATCAGGAAATCGAGATTCAAGCGGAGGTATCATCCGAGGAAGCCACTCCTCCTGATGATAAACCATTGTCTTCCAGATCCCCAGCAAGAAAAAGGTCAAGGAGGGCTACTACAAGTTCTTCTTCAAGCCCCCTTCCTTCTGATGATCTTGATGTTGATTGGAACCCACCAATGCAGTCTGAGAGTGAGGCACACCATGAGCCGACAAAGGCAGCTAAGCCTAAAAGGAAGGTTCCCACAAGGCTTCCACTTATGGGTGATGACGACGAACAAGAAGTGGTGTATTCTGCTGCTGATGAACAGTTTGACGACGATGACCCAGTCATCACAGTCATCACTCCAGCCCCAGTGGGCATGCAGCAGACAGACATTTTGACCCTATCCCGAATTGTTGCTGAGCGGGATGTGCGCGACGTGGCACTGTTACAACCACCAAAGCAGTTAACTGCTACACCAAAACGACCTACAGCTTCCATATTTTCTCGTCAGAAGGGCCGGCAGGGACCTCCATCCAGCTCGACCTCCATTACCTCAATTAGTGGTGCTGTAAGTGCACAACAGAGTCAAATTCAGCACCGCCCATCCTCCACTTCATTTAGCATTGAAACTGAAAGTAGCACCTCCACCACCAGCAGACATCTCCAGTCCCCAGTTTGGGACTTTTTTAGTGTTAGCAAAAAGGCGGAAAACATGGTTGTTTGTTCGATTTGTAAAACTGTAGTTAGTCTGGGTAAGCTTGGTACCAACTATGGTACCTGAGGCCAGAAAGGTCATCTCCAAAAACACAACACTATCATTTGGGAGGCGCACCTAAGGAATATCCGGGAAGCCAAAAGTACAACAAATCCAAATGTATCCATTCATATTGCATCTGATGATGACGAGGAGCTGATCGTGCATGGGGGAAGTGAAGAAGCGACAGACATTTTTTATGGTACACCCCGTACCCCTGGCAGCAGCACTGCAGTTGTAGCGCCCACACTCTTTACCCCAGCCACATGTATGAGCCACACTAAGAGTCTGGGAGAGACACCAATGCGAAAAAGTACATCAATGAGCTTATGTGGCTTGAAGAAGTCTGCATCATCATCATCACGTAAAACGGTCCAGACCACCATAACGTAAAGCTGGCTAAAATGCTAGCACTGGACCTTCTCCATTTTTCTTTCGTAGAAGGGGTGGGGTTTCTAGAATTTGTGGCAACATTCTACCCTAAATGGAAGGTTCCTAGCCAGTCCTATTTTGCCAGAGTTGCACTTACAAGACTACATGAAGATGTGCTGGAAGTTATTGGGTCAGCTTTGTTGAAGAGTGCTGTTCACACTATCCACCTGACAACAGACATGTGGACCAGTTGCCAAGGCATGCATGATGGTGGCTACTTCAGAGTGCCATGTTTGGCGCGCTGCATTAACATTATTGTTCAAGATTTCTTGAAAAGAGAAAATACAGTCAGCAAGTTACTGACCACCTGCCGAAGAATCTGCACACATTTCAGCCATTCTTTTAAAGCCCGGAAAGAAATGAGGATCATTCAACGTAGCTGTGGAGTGCCAGTCAAAGGACTCATCCAGGAGGAGGCAACATGTTGCAACTCAACCTTCTACATGCTTGAACGTCTGTTTGAGCAGTACTTGGTAATCAATGAGTATGTCAATAGCATTAACATACAGTTTGCTGCTATGAAAGATATGAGGCTGGAGCCGGAGGAATGGGACTAGTTAAAACCCTGACAGACATGCTTCATCCTTTTGAGGTCTTCACACGTGAAGTCAGCAGGGAGGACTGTAGTTTGGGCAAAGCTATCCCATTGTTGTTCATGCTAGAGCAACAACTGAAGGCGGTGTCTTCAACGTTCCAAGCTGATGTTCACAAACAAGACGCATATCAGTTGGCGGAGAGCTTATTAAGCCGCCTACTTGTCAATGAAAGGCTTAAAAAAATACATTCAGAACAACATTACATTTGTCCCACTATTCTGGACCCATGGTAAAAAAAGGCACTGACCAGCAAAGTATTCATTCCTTTTGATGAAGAAGATGTTTCAAAGTACAAACATTGGCTAGCTGTGTCAGCCACTCGGTTCGAAAAAGAGCGGCAGGAAATTGAAGGAAACACCACAAGTACTACTGAAGCAGCAGGCCATCCGGCTTCAAGGTCCACTTCTGTGGCCGAAGGCAGTCCCTTTCCCTCACAGCCGTTACCGACAGCATCAACAGTATCCTCGTCATCATCACCTGTACCAGGCCCAGCCATAATATAGTCGGAAGCTGATTAGATAGCTCAGAAAGGGTTTGCTCGCTCCAGTGTTGATGCAAAGGCAACACAGGGTACGCAAAGTCGAGCACCACCACCCAGCGAGGCCCTTGAGTGGATGGTGCAGGCCTATCTGGATGACCCAACAGCGGTCTACATTGGTCCTGACCCATTGGTGTATTGGTATGGGAAAAGGCCTCACTGGCCACTGCTCAGCAGGCTGGCTATAAATTATTTGTATTGCACACTCGCAGGCTTGTCTTCGGAACGAGTTTTCAGTGATGCTGGTGCCATTGTCCCTTCAAAAAGGTCCCGCCTCTTGCCCAAAAATGTGGAGAGGTTAACAATGATCAAGATGAATCAGCACTTCATACCACCAGATTACAAAATACGTGAATCCACGCAGGAAGAAGAAGACACCGACTTAGGTGACGGTAGCTCTTCTCTGTTAGCTGACCTACTCCATGTTCAATTCACAGAGTTCGAGGACGAGCTCTACTTCCCTGACAACTAGGCTTGAAAAACTTACTTTTTGTTTTCTTCCGTCCTTTTTTACTTTTATTTCTGTGTCTTTCTTTGATTTGCAGCTTTTAGCACAACACAAGTTTAATCACAACAAATCCATCAGCAGCACTGTCTTCATCTTAATTTTCCATATTGAAGGTGCCGCTGTCTGTATTCCTGAAGTTCACAACTCAGTCATTCTCCTCTATCCTCCTCCTCCAGACTCCCCCTATCCATTTCCCTCAAGGCAGATGACCGGATTACGCAGAGTCTAGAAACTGTCGCTTCAGTTCGTACACGAGTCCCCTCAAAAGAAGTGGGACTGCAATGACTCACTATGCTGACTGCACCTTCTGAAATTGACACGAGAGGCTGCCCTGTGGTCCTTCAATTAAGACTAAGATGATGACAAGTGGAACAGGTAATGAATGATGAGATGGCATGCAGTGGTGGACAACACTGACTGACTGGCTCTGATGAAAGCAATTGTTGTTTGTTTGTTGTGCATGAAGTGAATCCTGTCTATGTGTTCTGTTATTATTATTTAATCTTTTACACACTAAATGTAACTCAAGTGTACTCTGTTATCTTGTTTAATACAAATTGTACTTCTACTGCAGGGGCCAGCCACTACGTTGCATTTTTCAATATGGAAAATGTCCTTGGACTCAGTGTGTAGACAACATTGAGTTTGCCAATAACATACCATGATGATGATGAGTCTTGATGATTAAAGTTACATATTATCTTTATACTTTACACACTCACTCACTGGGATGGGTGGATCATCATCATTGTTGGTTTACGGAAGAAATATGACAGTTTCGTGAGTGGCAAACAACAGGTAAACAAGTCAACAACAAAAACAGCAGACTTACATGTATGTCTAGTCGTGGTATGGGAGTGGTAGAGCCAGTGTAGTGTATGCCAGAGACCAGACAGCAGTTCATGTAAAATTGTGGCTATGTGGCTTGCTTCATAAAATTAGATATGCTTAGTCTGTCTGTGTCAAAGAGATATGCTACATCATCAGGTTGGTTCACTCAGTGGTGCCTGCCTTGACCGTCTGCATGGCCCTCGCCTGCTGTGTGTAATTACTATCCTTGAAAAGGAGACTCCGAGTATGCACTTTAGAAATGATGTCTGTATGTAATACTGTCGCCTCTGAAACTGGTATTTTTGCACTACACACCGTACCTTATATTTTTTCTCAGTGCTGTTTTAATATCCCTTCCTGTTTTTCCATCAACAATTGCAGGCCGGCTTTTACATTGTGCCATGTAAACAACATCAATCCGCAATTCCGCATCCGCCAGGCAGGCAGTGGACAGTGTGTCTGGTCACCAAGATTGATCGACTGAGCGTCAGATGGAATCAATGGAGGAGTACAGCGAATAAGAGAAATGGTTGGATGCATGCAACTTCCCAAATTGAACAGGACAACAACATACAGTTACAGTATCCTCTTCACTTCTCCTTATCTTTTAAATAATTATTGTTGTGAACTTCTATGAGTGCGACTCTTTGCTTCAAATTCATCCCTACAGCTAAATCATAACTTTCTTTGCTATTTTTAAAACTAATGTAATGTACTACTAAGTCATTCTCTCTCTGAGTGAAATTGCGTAATTACAGCAGCCCTGTACTGTCTAATAGTAGACATAACTTAGTAAGTTGTAGTTAGTACTACTTTTCAGTAACCAAACCATCCATTTAGCAAACAACTTCATGCATGCACTTCCTTCATGTCCCTTAAAGGATTTATGGATATCTTCGTATCCAAAGATTTGTTTTTCTTCATTTGTTGTTTGTCCATGCAGTGTTTTCTTTCCTCTCTCCACAAAACTTTCCCAAAAAATCCCATTCCCATCCAATTTTCAAACCCTAACCCTCTTCCCCCGGGCTGTGTGGTTTTCATTGAGGTGTGACTAAATGACAGCAATAATTCCACACACTTGCTGGGAAGGATAAGGTGCAAGCAACCTCCTCAATCAATTTTAAGGCAGCTAGTTGAATCTTAGGATATTGTAATTCTGCTTAAAAAACACCAATGAGTATTTTCAAATGAATTCTGAATGTCATGCCCACTATCGATTGGATCCATCGTCAACATCATCCTCCTACATGTCAAGACTTGTTACGCTGATGTGTCATTGTTCTTGTTGTAGCCATAATCATCCATGCATTCCCATACTTATCTTCAGCATTGCTTAGGCTACAAATATACTGTTCCTTCTAATACTCCTCTCAGGCCACTCAATGTCTAATTTTTTTCCTTTGTTTTTCATATGCTCCTACTGCTACCACTCCTACTACTACCACCACAACAATGGAATTTCTGTCCTGGACCGATTTCATGGGCAACCGTAATTTCCATTTTCCATGCAGCCAGCGCTGTGCCTAGCTCTATTCTCAAACACAAATCACAGGTAAGATAAGCATTTTGGGGAGGTAGAATAATGGGCTAGGACTCGGAGGAGAGGAGAGACTGACAGTAGTACTAGTAAAGTACTAGTAGGCCAATTGAATTCACTAACTCTGTTAGTGGCACTTTTGTACATTTTTGGATGTTTTAGATAATTCATGCTGGTAAGTTTGAGGAAATCAAACGTGCAGTAACCCCCGCCCACCACCCCATAAAATATTATGAACGCGTACACTATGATGAAGTATGTAAAATAAATAATTATATATTTACCCTAACAAAAATAAACTAGTCCAAAGACCCAAACCACCCCCCTCCCTAACCCCAAGAAATGTCCATTTCAATGTCCCACAAAAAGTCCCTCAGAATCCCCAACTCCCAATTCCCACCCCCCAACAGTCTGTAAAAAAGGGGCAAGGGACACAGTTACTTCCGGCGGTGTCCTGTGGACTGGTGGTCCCGCAGCTCTCTGCGGAGGTCCTGGAGCTGGTGCTTCTGCTTCGCCACCGTGCGCTCCAGGTAGTCCACTCGGCGGCATAGCCGGCACAGGTGTGTCATCCAGGCTCTGGGGGGGGGGGGGCAGCTGCTGGTTTTGTTGCAGCTGAGCGGCGGTAGCAAGAGGCTTTCGGACCACGGGGCTGTACTGGAGGCTTCTGGCTGGTGGACCCGGGGGCACTGGAGGAGGATGCAGCTGTTGCCGCCTCCTCCTCCTGTTCCTGAGCCCACAGCCGGTGATATTCTGCACAAATGGCCTCCAGCTTCCGGGCCCTGGCCCGGACAGCCATCTCCTTTCTGGTGAGCTTTTGTGTAGCATCATTATGAAGAAAGAAAGAAAAATACTGTAACCAACACTCTTTAACAATAACACAAAATAATTCAATAGAAAGTTGTCTCACAGTAACACTAGCAACTTGCAAGCACAGTATAACATTTTGGCATGTTTCTTTCCGCCGTCTTTGTAGGCCTATAACATTAGTGGGAGTTTGAGGAATTCTACTAGCAGCACTATGGACTCACTACATAGTCAGAGAGTCAGAGAGGACACCAGTCTTCTTTTTTTCTCTAGTTTTGCGAAAGAAATTACTTGTGCGTGAACTTGTGGTAGCCGGCATAATACCAGCTCAGTCAGCTTGCACCCAAGAAAAACAGACACAAGCCATGATGAGGCAGACTCGCATTACTTTAAGCAGTACATGCAGGTGGGGATTGGGAAGCTCTTACTTTTCTATAGGGGTGGCACTGGCCATACTAGGTTGCATCAAGGGCTACTGCTCAATGGAATTTATATTTCACACTGCCCCCGTGGTCCTTTAAGTCCTACTAAAGGAAAATTAAGATTATTCATTTCTGATCATGTATCCAGCCGATCACATGATATTTGCTTATATGATGAATGACTTTAAGTGCTTTGTTGTGATAGATTGAGTGAACAACAGCAATAGTCCACCCATGATTGACACAGCTGAACGAAAATTATTAACATAGGGAGTGAGTGTGGTACACATAATTGCCAGAGGAAGGGACTTGACTTGATATAATGTCAACTATACAATACATACACAATATATGCTGTGCTTGCAAAGTAAACTACTGTACTGTTAGTCAAGGGAGAATTTCTGAACAATCACAACTTCTAGTATTTGGATTTACTCTGCTTTGGTACTCTGGCATGGACATGCTGTTCAAACAAAGTAACACTCTTCATCCACTGAGCGTCTGCTCTACATACACCTCTGCTATCTATGAGGAACAAGATACCATACATGCTTCCAAAGTAAACGTCTATCATTCTTCTTAATGTCTCAACTGTATCAACTTTACTTTTTCGCAACAACCAACTAACACCCTTTTCATGTTATTTGGTAAACCACCGTCTTGACTTGCATTTCAGTTTCACCAAATGATATATTGCAATGCACACCACACATGCATTTTCTGATTCACCCACACAGGCAGTCATCTTCTCTTTCTCCTCCAACCATCCTTGCTTCAAGCAGCCATGCATCGGATTCCTTCCTATCAGTCACATGCATTCAAAAACACGTATCATTCTTTACAGTCATGAATGTTACGACTCGCTCGTCCTTCCCTACGCCCTTCTTTCCCTTTTAGTTCATCACATTCATCTGATCTGATAAAAGTTTCACAGCTGAGTTGAAGTCAAATAGAGGGGGCCATTGCTTACTCAAGAAGTACCGCCGCTAATGCTATGGTTAAGTCAAGGGTGACTGTCTTCTCCGTGATTGGCAAAAATGTTGTTCTAAATTAGTAACTGTTCATAACAGTACAGTGTACTTCTACTAGTGTACTGTCTACTGTACAGTACATCATTCACCCCTTTGCGAGCCTACTCTAAAATGTCAATAAGAAAGGATTATAATAACTTACCACCGTCCGCCGCTGCTGAGACATCCCCTGCAGCAGCTCCTCCTGGTGGCACTTGTGGTGCCGCCGCATCTGCCCCTGGAGTGGACCCCTCCACGCTGCTGGCCCCGGCACTGGTGGTGTTAAGTGCCGCATCCGATGTTGTGATGATGCCTAGCCATCCCAGTGGCGACTCACCCCAGTACTTCAACCGGCATTAAACAGGATACACCTGCGTTGGTGACATATGACCCTGACTGAGCATCTCCTACTGACCATACAGTATGAACCTCTACATCTAACAGTCTGGAGTCTTCACCCGAGCACAGCAGCAAAAATATATGTTTACGCACACTTTAGAATGACTATACTCATAACATTTGGATATCATTAACGATGCATTGCAATGACAGCCCCTAAAGGCATCACAGATGATCACAGGGTTAAATAAATACAGTCAGACACACTAGCAGGAGTGTCTAGCCACTTAAATCCACTTTGCTTACAACATCACCTAACAAACTGTGAAATTCAGTCCCTCCAAAATAAATAACCATTAGTAAATGCATTTCAATACAATTACACTCTTCACCTCCGGGGGATGCCCTTCTCCAGACATCCCTAACTCGGCCTTTCTCTCCTTGATGCACTTTTCAATCCTCCTCCAGCTGTAGAACAGAAGTTCCAGCCAAAGAGGAGATGAACTGGTGACTGAGCCCTTGAGGGGTTATCCTTTTTAGGTCCCTATGACACTTAGGGGGGACTTTTCTTCTTTGGGCTGGGGGAGGCTGTGTTGCCCCTGCAGCTCCCCCTGCCCCTCCTTCAACAAATGAGGGTAACCCCCCACCTCTGGGGGCCCCCAGCATCCAAAACAGCAAAGTTCATAATGCCTTTCAAGGCATTCTGGGGCGCTTCATGCCGATTTCCCCGCATATTAAATGAGCGGCTCCCCCGCTGTGCCGAGTAGAGCTGCAAAGTGTGCCCCATGTCGCTGCAGATGTTTGTGGGAGGGTCCGGCCCCACCTAGACCCCCAGGTGAGTCATTTGGCTCAGAGAGCCCACCCCTGGCCGATCTGCCGATTTACTGGGGCCTGGTCCAGCCCGGGCGCCTGGCACCTCTTTAGCTCCACTTGGGGGGCCTGGTCCCCTCTGGGACCCCCACATCCCCACTCATGGGGGGGCAGCCTGGGGAGCACAACCCCGGCTGCCCCCACTGGCTCCCTGCCAAGCCAGCACCCTTGCATGCTGTGGCGGGAGCCGGCCACTCAGTTCTGGTCTGCCCGCTCCGGCAGGCAGACGCGCGAGGCTTCTGCAGACTTCGGGGGAGTGCACTCCCCTGGCCTTCTCCTCCGTGTCGGGCCTGGGGATGGGGTTCCGGGCCCCCGGACATCTCTCGGGGGAGTGTGGCGGCACTCCCCACCTCTGTCTCACTTCGGGGCCCGGGTATGGTGCCCTGGGCCCCATTCATGACTTTGGGGCCTGGGTATGGGGTCCCAGGCCCCCGGACATCTTCAGGGGTGGTGCAACAGTGCTCCCCCACAACCTGCAGCTGTACTCCCCCGGCCTTCTCCTCCGTGTCGGGTCTGGGGATGGGGCCCCGGGCCCCCGGACATCTTCGGGGGAGTGTGGCGACACTCCTCACCTCTACCTCACTTCGGGGCCCGGGTATGGTGCCCTGGGCCCACTTCATGACTTTGGGGCCCGGGTATGGGGTCCCAGGCCCCCGGACATCTTCGGGGGGTGCAACAGTGCTCCCCCACAACCCGCATCAGTGGGGGCCAGGGTGGGCTCCTGGCACTCCGTGGGGGCAATTTTAACTGGGGGTGCGACGGCGCTCCCCCGCCCCCTCCTTCACATGGAGAAGTGTGGCTCAGTGGTTAGAGGCGGCAGACCCGGAGCTGGGATCGACCGTGGACCAGGGTTCGATTCCCCGCCTCAGCGGGTCTTGGGCTCAAAATTCCACGGCCTCGACAATTCTTGCTCCGGTGCCTACTCGACTCACGGGGTCTCACTCTGCAACTCTGGGCAATAGCTTGCTTAATCTCCACGACGGCCCCTCGCAGCGGGATGCCTGGCTTTCACCCTGTGGACACCCTGCTGGGGCCTTTCACAGGGGAATACCAGGACGGGTTCCCTAGGCAAGCGCCAGGATGCCCTTTGGGTGACAGGTTGCGCTATATAAATACACCTACATTTACATTTACATTTACATCACTGGGCCCCAGGGTGGGCTCCTGGCGTCCTTCTGGCATCTTCACGGGGGTGAGGCTGTGCCCCCAGCTTTGCTTCCTCCTGGGGCAGCCCCCGGGACCAGACCCACCCGGGGGTGTCTTTGAGACCAGCGGCGGAGCCACACGCGCTTCGCCGTCGGTCTTCTTAGGGGTCAAAGGTTGCCTTCCTTCCGGGGGCCATATCTCAGACCATGTGGGTATGATCTGCCCCATTTCTACGTCTTCTTGCTCTTGGTGGCATCCCCCACCACTGGGAGCACTCTCCGTTGTCCTCTGGGTCTCCAAGAGGGTGCAATCTGCAGGGAGCTGTCTTCACTGGCTCCCTGCGCCTCTCTTCTTCCTGTGCAGAGGCCTCTCCTTCTGAGCACTGGTCCTGGGCTCTCCTTCTGGTGCTGTTAGGGGCCTGGGGGGCAATCAGGGTGTCCTCCTTCCAACTGCCCATTGCACCAGGCTCCAGCACCTTTTGCCTCAGCAGACCACACCCCAGAGAGAGCTTCTCTTCCTGTGCAAGTACTTTTTGAAAGTTGAGTAGGGGGCTGGCAGGAAGTCTCTGCGTCTCCTATCAAACCGCGATACATCACTTCCCTCCCCCTGCTCCCTCCTTCTTGTCCAGGCTCTGGGTTTGTTCAAAATGGCATTGTCCAGTGTCTTTGACCACATAGCCTCTAAAACCCAACTCCTTCCCCCCACACTGCCTTTACCGTGGTTCTGCTTGGTGCCTGGCACCCAGCGACAGCAGTTGATGAATTGGCTTGTAGCTCCACCTATCTTTTCTCCTTGGAGGGAAGATCTTTGCTCTGGGAATAAAGGTCATTAATCTAACCTGCAGGAGCCAGACCCCAGCCAGGGACTCCGAGAAATATGACATTTCTGGATGACCCAAAAGCAGTACAAATATGACATGGACTCTACAGAATACTGATTTTCACATCCCCTACATCCCCTTCACTGGACTGTAGTGCGTGTCTGGAATCTGTAGGCCTTGTGGCAGTTACTCTAGCCATGGGTTCCACCTTCCCACAAGGGAATAATGAATTAAAAAACACAGTAAAGCACACTGACTTTCCCTGGCATGTTTCCTTCCAGTGAATAAGGCATTTTCCATATCACCACCCAATTCTGCATAAGTCCTGCCACACCATTCACTCTGTAGCTGCTCCTGGACTGCACACGCTAGGAATCTCCCCTACGCAGCCCGTACACGTGTGCACACGCATGTATACATGTGTCTGCATGTAACCAGCGAGGTGCCCTATACACCAGCTACTGCGCAGCTGCCTAGTCATGCCAGTGGGACACCAGTAAAATCTCCATGCAGTCTCCTTCATTATGAGTTCACTGTGGGTGAGTCCCAGATTATGAGGCTCCCCCACAGTAAAAGCTCAACAATTAGGTGCTCAAACAGCAAAGAATCTGGACGGCCCCTAGTGTCAGAACCACTTTCTAACACTCCTAAACATAACTCGCATTAGGAAATAAACTTACTAACATAAACCACATTAGGGAATAACTCATACCTAAACCACAGTAGAGGATAAAATAAAACATAACACAGTAGGTAAAACCTCATAACCATAAAATCACATCTAGAGGCATAAAAACAGGTTGCATGAATCATAATACATGCATTATGTTAGAAATGGGATCTATGGTTGGCTAAGGCTTGCACCAAAGCCAGGCAGAGATCACCACTCTAGTCAGGGCAAGGGAGTTACACACCAAGATAACTCCTGCTCACCCCCTTGGTAGCATGGCACGAGCAGTCAGGCTTTTCCCAGAGGCAATATGTAAAGCGTTTGCACAACACACACACACAGCAGCAACACACTAGGCACACCACAAAAAGGAAATACACATAAGGTTATATATAAGAATAGCCTTTGTATTACCATAAACACATTAGATCATAATCACACAGATACACTGTTCCAACTGGCACTGGGCAGTATTTACAGGGAATTACTTACACATGTCAGGGCAATAAGGGCCACTGTCAGAATCAGCACTTAGTAGAAATAGCACTGAGTAGAAATAGCACTTAGTAGAAATAGTAGAGGTAGCACATAGAATAATTGTAGCACAAAATAACAATTGTAGAGCACAACCAGTAACCACCGGTAAAAGGTAGGAACACACTACGCAATAATAATCACCATCGGCATAGGTCACGCAGTGAAACATAAACTGACTAGCATAATCCATACTAGGCAAAACAACCTCCTAATAATAAAAACACAGTTAGAGGTATCACAGGCATAAAGGCATTGCACATTACGCATAAATCAAATTAGGCATTTATCATCACAAACACAGTAGGCAATCACCTTGCCAAGAATCCCATAAGACACTGTTCACATGCCCACTGGCCTTCCATGGGGTTCAAATGCCCTTTGTCCAAAATAGTCAAGGCGCGCTGCATAGGCAGCCAAAGCAGAGTGTGCAAGAGTGTGGCCTAAACGTGGTAGCTGCCCACTACTGGCTGGGCATCTGGGAAATGAGTGGGGCGAAGGAGTGCGTCTCACTCCTGAGTCCAAAGAACATTTCCCCTAAAAATTTGGAACCTAAACGGTGCAGCTGCCCACTACTTGCTGGGCAGCTGTGAGGTAGGGAAAAATGTGGCAAGGGATCTCTGTGCGCCTTAAGGACAAATTGCACCCAAGGTTGGAGCCACCTGGGCTCTAAAAATCATGATGCACAGCGTTGGAGCCCTCTAGGCTCTGAAGAACCAATTAGACCCCCAAAAACTTGGATCCTACAGGGCTCTGACAATAGCTATGCCCCTTTCAACACTAAAGCATGGGCCACACAGGGCTTTACAAAGCATGTCCCCTGGTGGAGCCACACAAGGGCTCTGAAATCAATAATGTGCCCCTGGGAGCCATCTAGGCTCTGAAAATAATTGGGGCTTTGTTGGAGCCTTCAGGCTCTAAAAACAGCGATACCCAGAACATTGGAGCGGACTGGCGCCCAAGAACTAAATCTGCCCGCTGCAAGACCGGGCCGCTCTGAAGGGCAAATTGACTTGAGCCTCGATCAGGCACACCACTTGATCTCGCTGAGCCCCCCCTCCCCCCAGGTCTGCCTCACTCACCGGGGCTTCCTAGGTCTGACCACTGGTCCCTCCAATTCACAGAGTGGGGGGCAGTAACCCCTGGCACACAATAGCCAATCTCCACTCTTCCTCTCAGTGTAGTTCCAAACTACCACTGATCCTCCAACTTATGGTCTGCACTCTCCGGCTGACCAGAGATCACGGGTGAGGCATCTCCTCACCCTACCTCCCTTCTGGCATTCCGCACTCTCCCAGGAGAAGCACCCCAGAACACAACTCTTCTACCAGTTCAGTGCCTTTTTCCATCACTGGTCTACCACCTGGGATATAAATTCACCGGCTGCACAGGGGTCAGAGGCGAGGACTCCCTCCCTCTGCACCCCCTTCCGAAGCTCTATACCCCCCCAACTGGAGTGGTACCCCTAGAAGGCAAACCGTTCAGGACACTGATTATAGTGGCCCTTACGTCCAGATCAGGAAACACCTGCTCCTGGCTCCTCAACCCAGGGACGGTACCCTTTGGTCAGACATATGCCCGGAAAACCAGGACTTCCTGGGGGTGACACATAACTAATGTGTCATGTGACGGTCTGCTTGGCGCAAATCTCACGACCTCCTGTCTATCTGACAGTGCGTTAAGATGCTCCAGGACACCTCACTGCTGCCAACCAATGTTAGAAATGGGATCTCTGGTTGGCTAAGGCTTGCGCCAAAGCCAGGCAGAGACCACCACTTTAGTTAGGGCAAGGGAGTTACACGCCAAAGATAACCCCTATTCACCCCCTTGGTAGCCTGGCACGAGGAGTCAGGCTTATCCCGGTGGTGATGTGTAAAGCATTTGCGCAACACACACAGCAACAAAATACTAGGCACACCACGAAAGGAACTCAACACAAGGTTATATATAAAAATAGCCTTTGTATTATCATAAAGCACATTAGATGGTAATCACACAATATACACTGTGTCAACTGGCACTGGGCAATATTTACATGGGAATATTTACACATGACAGGGCCACGTTGGCCACTATCAGAATCATCACTTGGTAAAAATAGTAAAAATTAGAACATATCATAAACGTAGGCCACAACCAGTAATTACTGGCAAACACTATACTCAGCATCATCCTGTAGCATAAATCATATTACGCACAGAATCACATCAGGCGAGAAATATATTCTGCGCCAACCTCATAAGCCTAAATATAATAGACCATAGCCTCCGAAACATAACTCGCATAAGGAAATAAACCTACTAACATAAACCGCAGTAGGGAATAAATAATACCTAAACCAAAATAGAGGATAAAATAAAACATAACGCAGTAGGTAAAACCTCATAACCATAAAATCACATCTAGAGGTGTAAAAACAGGGGGCATGAATCATAATACATGCATTACATTTCCTAGCACCCTGTAAATCTCATGAGGGCCTGGTGCCCTATAAACCTTATAGTCCCCCTGGCCAACTGGCCATCTCTAAGGGGCTCAAATGCCCTAGGTCCAAAAGTCAGGGCACGCTGCCAATGAAGCAGGAGTCAGGGGTGAGCAATTGCGCAAACCTGAACGTTGCAGCTGGCACTGAGTGCTGCACTGCTGTGAAAAGGATGGGGCAAAGGAGTGCTTCTCACTCCGGATTCAAACATGTCCCCTAAAGACAAGAAAGACCTAAATGGTGCAGTTGCTCACTACTTGCTGGGCAGCTGTGTAGATCATGTAAGGCTTGGGCTCTCCATGTGCCCTTAGAACAAATATGCAAAAGTTGCGGCTGCCCTCTATCAGGCGGGGCAGCTGTAGGACTGGGCAAACTGGTAGGAACACGGGTACTTGAAAATAAATTAGGCCCCACTTGGAGCCTCAAGGGGCTCTGAAAATAATGATGCCAAACGTTAGAGCCAGAGAGGGCTCTGTATATAATGGTGCCAAATGTTGGAGCAAATAATGTCCGCAAGCATTGGAGCCACATAGGCTCAGAAAATCACTATGCCCCATGTTGGAGCCATGTAGGCTCTGAAACAAACATGGCCCACGTTGGAGTGGCCCGCTGACAGACGGGGCCGCTCTGACACTGTGCATCGCACTGGCACCAACACAACAGAGCAATAACCACCATGGAGCCCCACTCACGGGCTCTGCTTCTCCATGTGGTGGGACTCTCTTCCTGGTGGCAAGCTCTGTGGCTGCACACGGGGCTCCCTCTTCACCACGGGAGCCCTGTCCAGCATCAGCGGCCTCTCCACTTCACCCGGGCCCCCTCCTAGGACCCGGGGCTTTCTCAGGGAGCCGGCACGGCTCCTAATGGCAAACCCGCCTCCCTCCCTTCAACATGAGGAGGGGGGTGGAAATGAAGCCCGCAAGGCTCCCATTTCCCAACGCTTCACCCGGGCCCCCTCCTGGGACCCGGGACTTGTTCAGCGGCACTCAAGGAGGCAGGGTAGGCTCCCGTCCTCCTCATCACGCAGCCAAACGTCCGGCCGCACTTCTCTCCTGCTTCAGTCTGGCCGACCCCGCCCACAACCAGGTGGGCGGCGCCAGCAATTTATGCTCGCTAATGAGGGGTAGGCTCCGTCGGATTAAATAAAGCTAGAAGCGGGGTGGGCACTCGCGTTGTAGCTTAAATAAGTTGGGTGGGCACCCGCATTTTAAATAAAGAAATAAACGGGGTGGGCACCCGCAACAGGCCACAATGCAGGGAAATCTCTACACTGGGGATTCCCTCTAAGAGGATCAAAGCCCAGCCCTGCAGGGAGATAGAGTTTTCAGAAAATAGCATAAAGCACTCACAAGGCGCTGGATGCCACTAGAGTCCTGGAATAAAAAGCAAAGCAAACACGTCATAACAGAGGTCTTCCAGGTCCAGGGGCAAGGCAGGGGCCAGGGGGGCAACCCCTCATAGCAGTCCCCCCGGGCCCCATCAGCAGCACGCCCCACAGGAGCAGGACACCAAGAGTGAACAATTTCATGTGGTCACAGCCCCTATATTTATACAACATTTCCCTACGTCTAAGAGTGCAGGGCATGGGAGAACCAGATGCAACTTGTTCAGGGGAGCTTTGGAGCACTTTGTTTTGCTCAGCTCCTCTCTCCCTCCCTCCTGGTGCATCTGATCCATGAGCGGGGGCTCAGGGATCAGATGCACCAGGGGTGCGGAGCTGCATTTTGGAGGGAAGGCACAGTCCTATTCAGGTCCCAGGTGCAACTCCTCTCTCCCAACAACATGTAGATCTCCCTATTCACCACTGGGCAGACTCATCATGGCTCCTGGAGCCACCCACTTATCCAGCACCTGTCACTCACAAGCCAGACATGCAATTCACATCATGCAGGCAGACACACAACACACAGAAATGTCAACTTCTAAAAGTGGCATTTCTCCACCAGTCATCATAAATCTGCGCACACCATTGCACAGCATTTATTCTCCCGAGTTCGCACATACTATACTCAACCCTGCACTCCCCTCATACCAGGAATTACTATGGACACACATATCCCCCATGCATTCCTATGGGAGGGCAGGCCAATCTCACTACATGCACTGGGCCACAGTGTTAAAGTGTGCAGAGGCCTAAAATCACTAACACCATGTCAGAGCTTAAGGCAAAAAGTTCAGGGGTGAACCTGCCAAAAAGGGCCAAGTCCAACAGCAAGGCATACATCCATTTGCCAGTGAAATGGGCAAGTTTTGCAGTCAAACAATGGTTGTACGCATATTGCATAAGTGTAGATAAATGTTATGTTGTAGCTAGCTCCGATAATAAAGGCATGTCTCCGAAAAAGTATTTCAGTTATTTTTACAGTATTGATGTAGCTTGGCATAGAGGCATATTCTGTTGGACATAGTTGTTTCGACACAGAGCGTAGCCATTTTTAGAAGTAGAATTGCAAGTTTTTTTTACATATCCTGAGGGACTGAAAAAAGTCAATGCACCGAAAGTAACTTGCAAGATCTGTGAGGTTACTCTTTCCAGGGTTGATCCCACTAAAAAGTACTCTTTCAATACAACCAGCATGGTTCACCATGTCAAAAGTTTGCATCCAAATAACTATGCAAGGATGGCAACACAAACTTTGCAGGAGAATCCTCAACCTGCAGTTCCTACTACCTCAACTCGACCACCACCTCCTCCGAGCAGTCCGCATCTTATTATTGTGCCACAGTTTCCAGATCTGAAATTTCATTGTAAATATTGGAATATACCAAGCAGCAGTGTATTGATCTCATTGTGAAGACTAAAGAAGAGCACCATTGTCCGAAACATTAATTTTATTTTTAACTTTTTTGTTCCTGTTCCACACTTTTTTTGTTTCCAGTTCCATTTTTTGTTTTGTTTTTTTAAACACTTGTTGAAAAAATACAAAAAAAATAGAAAACTGAAAAGACAAATACAACAGTTCTTATCACAACTACCTTCACTGGTCAAAGATAGAACTATATTTCTATATTAGTCTTACATTAGCATAGCAGTTGAGACCACAACTATTTTCAAACCGATAACCAACATTCTCTTCAACACTGTCCTTTTTCTTTTTGCTTGCAGGAGCAACTTCATCTTTTTTTTTTCTTTCTCTACATTTTCACTACAGATATTCTCAAGCCTTCTTTTTCTACCTACCACACGCTTTTCAAATACTGGATATTGACCTAAATTAGGTGCATATTCTCTTCTTAACCTATTATACTCTTTCACACAATTTACATCTGCACTAACCTTTGTCTCATCAAAATCAATCAAGTACAATCCAGATAAAGGTCTGACTCGAGACAAAGCAACATATGCCATACCCTCTTTAAACACGGTACTTCCAATATTCACTAAAGCACTATCTACACTTAAACCTTGAGATTTATGAATGGTTACTGCATATGCCAAAGAAACAGTAAACTGTTTTTAGCGAACATACAAATCTTTTGCAACCAAAAACCGAGCTGAAAAACGACTAAATTGTTGTACTTCTTCAATTTGATCAAATTTGATTCTCAAAAATTCAACACCATCTCTATTTACGTAATTAACTAAATCAACAACTTTACCCATTGCTCCATTTCCTTAACCTTTTTCCACATTCAAATTACGTCATAAAATTACCCTACAGTTTCCACATGCATACAAATTCTTTTCTAAACCAGCAGTTTTACTTATCGATTTCTCTAAAGAATCCAATTTCCTCTTCAACTTTGTACTCAAAATAATAGTGATTCCTTCATGTTCTATTTTATCAATAGCTTCCAATTTTAAAATGTCTTCATTTTCCAACTTCAACATTTCTTCATTGAATTTAGAACATTCACGTAGTGTTGGCATTAAGCAGATTACAGATTTATTTCCTGCAATTGTCATGTATATTTTCTCTGGTACAATATTTTCATTTGGAAACAAATTGGAAAGTAATCGTCTCTGTAAAGCTTGTTTGCCATGTCCAGTCATTTTTCCAATTCTTATATCTTGAAGAATAGTTCCATAATCAACATCATTTGCTTGTCGCATATTTGTAATAAGTTCCTTACACTCAAAATATGACCAAATGTTTACATTTCCAATACTCCCCAAAGACTTTCTAGTATCTTAATGCAGCAGTGTTTTAAACACTGGTTGTCCTTTTACAGGAGTAAGTTGTAGAAGATCTCCAAAAACTATGACGTGCTTTCCTCCAAAAAATACTCTGTTTTAAGAATTTGTTGCATTCTTAAATGCAAAAAAGCAAACATTATGGGGCTCCATTACGATGTCGGGCGGATCGCCACCGCCATGGTGGCGGTGGCGATCCACCCGACAGAAATGCCCGCCCGCCACCCTTTTCCCCCCCGCCACATTACAATGGCGGGGGGGACCGCAAGATATGGAAACACCGCCCGCCACTTTTCCGCCCCGGTCGCATTGCTGCCGGGGCGGAAAATGATTAATATGGTGGCGGTGTCTATGAGACACCGCCAGCCATATTACAATGGCACAATTGCAATGCCTTTCCGCGGCGGCAATGCCGCCACGGAAAGGCAAGCAGTGTTCACTCTGGGGGCCCCCTGTGGGCCCCTGGAGTGAAGGCCAAATGGGGTGGCATACGGGGGGTACCTGTGGTACCCCCTGCATTTACATAATCAAAGCGGCAGGCACCGCGCGGTGCCTGCCGCTTTTATTATGTAAATGATGCACAGCATTTTTAGTATTGTGGCTGGCGGAGCACAAAGCTCCGCCCGCCACAATACTATTAATACAGGATGTGCCCGCCACTGTGGCGGGCGCATCCTAATGGTGCGTGCGGGACCCTTGCCCTTGGGGCGGGCGGTCCCGATTTCTGACAGGATGGCGGGTGGGCAAAGCCCGTCCGCCATCCTAATGGGGCCCCAAGTTCGATACCATGCTTACCTCATCAATTTTAGGAAGTTTCATTTTCCTCAAAACTCTTGAAACTTCACAACAAGCTTCTTCACATAGCTTGTGGTATTCTAATTTGTTTTCATGCTCTACTGGTAGCATTAATAAACAATGTAAAGTAATTCCTTTAATATTGTAGGCTGCTAATCCAGTTGGAGCAGTGACAACACAAGACAAATGTGACTCAGTTGTTTTCTGTAGAAAACTTCAGATTACTTTAATTAAAAAACTTTTGCCTGTTCCAGCATGTCCACTCACGTACATTCGGATGGGTTCAAATGATGAGCAAGAGCACTCTTTTTCCTCATGAAGTAATCCATGGTCAATCTGTTCTCTCACTTGCTCATATATTTCTTTCTGCTCAAGATTTAGTTGTTCTTCCAAATTTCCTAAGTTTCTGACATCTTCTTGACCTTGATACATTGCTGTTTCCACCTCTTCCATAGCAGTTGCTGCTTTATTTTGAACAATTGGTTCTCCTAGTGGGTCCTGACTCAACGAAGCAGAAGTTTGACTCTCTTGAGAACTGTCTCTAGCAATCTAAACTGCAATTGTTGCTTCTTGCTCAATATCGTCATTCAACATTTTCACATAATTAGCAAAAACAGCACATTGTATAGTATCTTTAGTTGCATTGAAGGACTCTTCATAGCTCTCAAAATCTCCAAGTAATTCCTATTCTGAATGCCATGGCTTGAAAAGTTGCAAAAGAGCTAAATAGTAAAATTCCCTTTTGTCAGGTGTTTCGCAACTCAGTTTACGGTGATTAATCAAATGTCCTTTTCTTTGTTTCACCAGACATCCTTCAGAACCAATCACGGCATACATACCAATATTGATGTTTTCTGTAATATTCTGTTTATAAATATAGTTTTGCAGCACTTCATAGAGACAAATGTTCTCAAGATTATGACTTCTGTTTGGATAATATGTATGCAACATATTTGTTTTCACAATATCTGTACTTTCTGGCTCCTTTTCAGCTAAATATTCAATTTCTTGTACAGGTTTAAGTACTCGGTTTCGTGTTGCAGCAAGACCTAGACTCACCCAAATGATTCTTCTTGATTTGGAGCATAGACTTGTTGATGATAAGCGATCTGAGCATTCATACACTCCAATTTCTCGATGAGGTAACATCTTCAAACTGTAAGTATGTAATGTCTTACTTAGACTCTTCTCGTGGGAAATCTCTTCCCACATTTCCTTCAATACCGTCTTTTCTGATTTTGTTATGATCGATGTTATATATCGAGCAACAGCAATGGAATTGTCTGCAACTTATTGAATATCCATGTTAGCATTCCACATGGACAAAATGACTGGGTTACAGTCATCTATGTATTTTGACTCTTTGTTTCTTATTAAGTTGTAGGTATTTTTTGGAGACTTTGTTGTGATAGTATTTCGCAAAGTTGACATAAAACTGTTCACTCTACCTTTCGATATTACTGGACGTGGAAATGCAAAATGACATTTGGTGTAGAATTTGTCCTTAGATTTGTACTTTCGAAGACTTTATTTCCCACAACATGGCTTTGGAATCGTAAGACTTGTTGTCTTAAGTCCTTATCTTGTGTACTTTTGGGTATATCACATGTTGCATATTCTTCATTAAAAGACAACACATTATCATCTGAGTCTGTACCAAATTTGGGAGCATCTTTGATCCATATTACCATGTGTATGTGAGGAGCATCTCTTGCTTGATACTCCTTTCTCCAAAAGAAGTCCAGAACCTCTCCAAGAGGAGGAATTTTTTTTATTGGTGATAAAAGACATCATAGCTTCAAATCTATGATTGAAATACCTGCATACATTAACTGGATCCATAGAGCACAATTCTCCAGGTGTCTTGTATTCAATATTTAGTATATTTGGACTTGCCTCTTGAAGAAATTGAATTAAATGATCCCAAGCGTATTCAGCACAGCTTAGAGTAAGGAACCATGTAGGAGTTCCTAAGTTCCTTAGCATACATTTGAATTCTCCATGACGACGGTACCAGTACTCATTAGTACCACGCTGACACGCCATGAGATTAATTAGCTGAGATTCCAAAACATTATCTTTCTGCAGTACTTTATCCATAAATTCCTTTGCCGAAACATTTTGAAGATGTACACCTGTTTTCAATATATGGTTTACTGCATAAAAAAGTCCAGATAAATCACTCTCAAACAAAAGATGAAACAAATACGGAATACATTGTTGAAATCTTGGATCTTCTGCATATAATCTTGATGTCTGGTATTCAGATGCAGGAATCTGCACAGGTCGGTCATCATATCGTCCTCCTTTTCCTGTAGGAAACAACTGAGGGAAACAACGAGCTTCCAAGCTTTTTTCCCATACACTAATGGGACTTCCTTTTGCTTCTTTCATTTGGAATAACTCTATAGTATTCCCCATCACTTCTTTAGAATGCAGTGGATGAACACTGTAATGTTCGTAGATTTCTTCAGTTCTGGACACATCCACTTTTTCAATTTGCCCAGATGGCAAGTCACTATCTTCATCTACAGTTATTTCTTCTCTCACATACACATTTCTGTAATATTCATAATTTTTTACCAAATACAACGTTGCCTTTTTCACTTTCTTAACATCCACTAATTCTTGGCAGATTTTCTTACTCTTAGTAGGAACGCCATTAACAAGAATAACTAAAGGCTCATCCTCTATATTTTCTACATCACGTGTTTCAATATTTTTCTTTCAATCTAGATGCAAAAATACAACTCTTCCCTTCAATCCTGTCTGTAAATCAGAATAAGGCAATTTTCCTGTACGAACAATAGCCTGAAATGGATGCACACATTGAATATGAATAGACTCATAGGTATTTATAACCATCAGTTCAGAAGGAATATTTACCAACTCAAGATTATTATGCACGGCTCTAGCAGGCATTTTGTTCTCGTTGAATTTTTTATAACAATATTTACAATTTACAAATACGCTGATCAGAACCCAAATTAAAAAAATTCTCTACCAACAAATAAGTTGCAAAATCCTTCCACTCATTATTATTTTCCTTTTCACTCTTTAACACCTTGGCTGCTAGTGATATTTTCCTCCTCTTCTGACTATTATGTTTTCCCATTATTCATGACGAGCTCAGCACGTCATGAGCACAGCTCAACCGTGCCTCATGACGAGCTGAGCTCGTCATGAGCAGCGAAGGGGTTAAATACAAATCAACATTCCTGGTCTGATTTTTATAATGAGTTCATCGACAACAGACCCAACAATAATTTGGCCTTTCACCTGAAATCACCTTAAACGTTGTAATTTCTTGCTCAAAATTATCTGTACTACAATGTTGTACATTCTTTTCTACATTTCCTTCTATTAATATCTCAATGTCTGCACTGTCTTCCTCAGGACCAAAATAACTAACCTCAATTTCATCACAAACGTTCTTTACATTTGATACAGATCCATGCAAAAGAGCACTGTTCAACTTTTTTAACAGTCGAGCTGGACTTTTTGCATAATACAATCTTCTGACTAATTTCCTCATTTCAAAATTATATACTGCTAACATCCTGAAATGGTGAAAAACACTTTGACATACGTTTTTAGAAACACAAGCCAGAGAATGACCTTGCAAACCAGTATTTTTTCTTACTCTGCAAGGGGTTTAGTCCTTACAACATCTTAATATTTTGTTTTACACTTTTCTTTGTATAGTTACATAAGAAATTGCGTAAAAAATCAATAGATTCTTCTTGTACTCTACAAATACTACTGCAATTCCAAGTGTACTCTGGAGCTTTAGGACGTCTCCGTAAAACTTCATCAGCTAACACCTCTTCTGCATTTCTAGGAACATTTTTCTCTTTCTCAAGAGGACAACCATTTCTAACCTCATAAGCACGACCACTAGTGTCAACTGCATGCAACAAATCATTTCTCTGAAGATAACTTTCTTCATTAAAAAAAGGCTCAGAACTTGAACTATGCTTCCATTCACCCAAAAAAAACTCACAAAAATTACTTCTGTTAATTACTCTTCTCCACTTACTTTTGACCTTCATTAAATGGATTGGTTTATCTAGTGATTGAATTATATTAATTACTAAAATAAACTATTTTGTTTTCAGTTCAAAAGCTTTCTCAACTATATTCTCTATACCTTGCTTCTTCTTGTAAAATGCAGTTTTTTTACATCCCTAATTTCTTTATTTAAATTCAATACAACTCTATTAAAAACATTTTTTTCCTAATTTCCATAAATTGGTTTTTCGTCCGTATACTATACACTATTTTTTCTGCAGTTGACTTTCCATGATTGTTCTCTTTAATCTTCTTTTTCTTTTTCGTTGCAGACACACTAATACAATTTTTTCCTTTGTGCACACTACTCTTAGTCTTTAATATTTTCCTCAGAAAAGTGTTCCTTCTCTAACCAGGACTTTGTTTTCTTTTTCTTAACACATAGTTCTTCATGTAAATCTTGTGGATGACTTCTCTTCAAATAAATACCTTTCTTTTGTTGTTTCTTCTTTTGACATTTGGTAGGCATGATAGCGTTTTTTCAGTATTGATGAACAGAATCTATTAAAAAAAATATGTAAAACATTACAAAAATAAATATATGAAATATTCTATAATATTCTATAATATTACTTATAAGTACTTACAACAAGAGAGGAAGAAGTATGAAACAAGGGAAAATATAAGGAAAAAGGGGAGTATAAACAGACACTGCAATATAACAGGATAAAGGAAGTATGAATAAACTGGAAAGTATCAATAGGTAAGGGAGACTATGAAGAGAAAGCTGGAAATATGAGGAGAGCATAAAGAGTATAAGAAGAAAAAAAGAAACTAAGAAGACAGAGGGGGCACTATAAGAAGACAGAGAAAGACTCTAAAGAAAAAAGAAGGAATATGTGAAAAGACGCGCAACTATAAGAACAAAAAATGAATACTAGCAAAGGGCAGTGTGTATAAGGACAGACAGAACAGTACCAGAAGAGAGCACGAAGAATGTGGGGAAAAGTGGAGCATAAGGAAAAAAGAAATGTACAAGAACAGAGGATACAGTCTGAGGAGAAAAGAAGGAGTATAAACAGATGGAATATTATGAAGAGTGAAAAGTCAATGACGAAAGAGGCAGAAGTATGACAAGAGAAACAAATATAAAGAGAAAGATCAGTATGATAACACAGAGAATATGAGGAAAGTGCTGCAGAGTGTATGCAGTGAGTCAAGAAGGAGTAAGAGAAGAGAGCAAACAATATCAACAGATTTAAGAAGTATAAACAGAGAGGACAGAGAATGAAAAGAGAAAAGAAATATGAAGAAAAAGAGGAGAATATAAACATAGAGAGAAGGAGTATAGGACAAAAGGAAATATAAGAAAAACTCAGTACTATAAGGAGACATGCACAAGTAAGAGAAAAGAGAGGAGAATATGAAAACGGGGGAGTATAAGAACAGGGGGGAAAATGAGGAGACAAATATGACAATAAGAAAAGACAGCAATATAAGTAGAGAGTGCAAAGTATAAGAAAAGAGAGGAGAAATGTGAGTACAGAGAGAAGAGTATTAGAAGAAAAAGAAAAGTGTGAGAAACAATAGGGAGTACCTACAAAGAACAGCGAGAATAACAAGAAACAGAGAATATAAGAACAGAAGAGTATATATGAAGAAAGAGGAAATACTGTAAAAAGACACAGAGACAAAAATGTGGACAAAAGAGAATTATAAAGGAAGAGTGACCGTATAAGGAGAGAGGGAGTACTATGAGAAGACAGTAAGAACTATGACAACAGTGGTGAATATAAAGACAAGAGAGAATATAAAGACGAGGACAAATATACAAAAAGAGGAGCAAGTATGAAAAAAAGTATAAAAAGAGAGCAGAGTATAAGAAAAAGAAGATAGTATAATGATAGAGGAAGGAGTATGACGGGACAGGAGGGTGTATAACAAGAGAATGTAGAAAATATGCAAACATGTTCGAATATAGGGCCATATTATCAAGCCTGGGTGATAAAATTATCGCCGGTTTATCAGCAGGAAACTGCCGCTAAAGTGGCGATAATGGGCTTGATAATAGGCTCTATGGAATTCCAATTGAAGCTCATGTTAGATGTCCTTCACCTCTAACATGGGCTTCAAATGGAATTCCATAGAACCTATAATCAAGGCCATTATCGCCACTTTAGTGGCAGTTGCCTGTCGATAAATCTGCGATAATTGTATCACCCAGGCTTGATAATATGGCTCATAATTCCTTAATATACACATATGCACAGTGTGATATTACCCCAAAAATTATAAGACCATACATTTTACCAAAACACATTCACTACTGTAAAACGTTTAAAAAGGTGTGAATATAACTCCTTAATGTACACACATGCACAGTGTGATATTAGACACAAAAAATGAGACCATACATTTTACCATTTACTACTGAAAAATGTTTAAATGATTATACATATTCCATGTATATACTTACAACATTTCAGTGAACAACACTGACTCCTTTTCCAAATACATATGCAATTGAACAATTTTTTTCTGCCACTATTACATCAAAAAAACTTAGGAGCCAGAAGTTGCTTATGGCTAGCAACCTCAAAGCACAACTCTATAAAACTGTATTTGACCTGTATTTTACTCCCGCCAAATTGTTTTCATGGGGGAAGCCGGAGAATGATTTATGTCCTAGATGTAATCAAGGACCTGCTTTGCTAACCCATATGTTTTATAATTGTCCTGATTTGATGGTAATCAAAAATATGATATCAGCTTTTTGGGGAGAGGTATTCAATCATAAAATACCAGAATCAGAAACTGTATTCTTACTAGGACATGATTATTCTCTAAATTTAAATAAATCTGAAGAAAGATTAATTTTCATAGGTACGGCAGTACTAAGACTTATCTTATCAACCCGCTGGAAAGAAAGAGATCCTCCTAGCTTTCAGATGTGGCTAGCGCGCTTCCTAGCAGTTTATAGATTTGAAACAGCTATTTTTGAAACAAGAGGAGCCAAATCAAGGGCTCATGGGGAGGCACTTTGGCGTCCAATAACTAGATAGAAGGCAGGCATTATACCTAGCGGCATTGGTTGAGTCAAAAATTAATGTTTATATTCTACTTGTCTTAAACATTTATTGCTGTACTTATGCTGACTTTGTTTAACATATTGTTTCCTCTTTTGTTTGATTAATGGTCCAATTTGTAGTTAACACTCTATTCTTTTCTGTCATGGTGTGTTTTCATTTTTTGTTCCTTCAGTAAAATTGCTCCTGTTTTTTCCTGGTTATAAATAAATTAAAAAAAAACATAAAAAAAAAAACTAAGGGGCATAATATCAGGGACCGATGTTAAAATTATCGCTGTTTTATCGGCAGGAAACTGCCGATAAAACAGCAATAATGGGCTTGATAATACGCCCTTGTTTTTTTTTTATTATTTATTTTATTTTATTTTTGCATAGTTTGTTAAAACCATTGCAACACAAAAAATATTTCATTACAAACCCATAAAATCTCCATAATTATAAAAAGGTAAAACATTCTATTAAAAAGACTGTATATTAATAGTTCGGATATAGGCAGACACTTGATAAGGCAGGTTATATCCCCAAATGCATATTGCAATTATTTACACCACAGTAATTCTTGGATATAATACTTTTTGTTTATAAATGAAGAGATAAATATTAAAAGTTAGTTTTCAGTCAGTATTTTTAATTTCCGCCAATTTCTTAGTGCATGCTGACAAAAATTTTACCAAGGCACAGTTTAGTTGAGGATTACTTGGAGCAAGGTATGCCAGAACTGCTTGTCCCCTTGTTCGAATTCCCCGCTGGTTGAATTTTGCTTTTAATATTTGTTGACGTTCTTGCGAGAGTTGTTTACAGGAGCATAATAGATGCAACAGGTCTTCTGATGCTAACCCGCATAGGAGGCATCTAGGGTCCGCCTTCTCCTTCAGCCAGGGTGGAGAATGTTGAGTACCAGGCAACAAGCCAAGTCTAAACTTCATAAACCTAATTTTTGTATGCTTGGCGTAACCTGTGTTAAAGTACTGCTGGACTGCTGGCTCACAGTACGTATTCAAAGTCATCCAGCCGTGAGACCTTTTTGCAAGTGAATCTTTATCCTCCAACCACGATAGACACTTGACCGATTTCCAGGTTAATTTCTTGAGTATACCGGGGCTAGTCGGAGTTTCCCACAGCTGGTTAAGTCCCAGTTTTTTTAGTCATTCTTTGAGATATTCCGCTGCAGGTAAGGTAATATATCTGCTTATCTCTTTCCACAGCTGTGCATTTAATGTCCCTGGAGCGGCTCTTTATATTGTGTCCCACGTTATGATATATGCCCCATGTCTTGCCAGTGATTGCTTCTGGATACCAAAGTCAAGCCTTATTTGCAAGGGGGACGTGTATTTGGGCAGTACGAATATAATCCTAATCGTGTTCGTAACTGTGAAGTCCAGTAATTTGGCGTCTCTTCCTTTTTGGACTTCACTTCTATAAGTTATTGCAGGCAATAACTTTACACGAATCACCTCGACTATAGGCAGAATCGACGGGCCAGTTAATTTGAAGTTAAAAGTTTTTAAAGAGATTGCCAAAGCGATACCTTTGCACCTGATACTGTTTCTTTGTGCAAGGAATTGACCTCCTTTGTCGATCTTTACACCCAGATATTTGTATTCCGTGGTACTCTCAATCCGGGTATTAATCCAGTACCAAGTTGAGGACTTTTCCCTTTTTTTATTCACAGTGATGGTTTTAGTTTTGTCGAGATTTATTGTTAGGCCATTTTTCTTTGAGTAATCATGAGTTGCATTTATAAGATGTTGAAGGCCTACTCTCGTTTTACTGATCAAGACTACATCGTCTGCATATAGGAGACACAGTACTAAGATATCTCCCAGTTTTGGCGCATGCGAGTTGCAGGCGTTTAGTCTCTGCACAAGGTCAGCTACAAACAGGTTGAAAAGTGTGGGGGCCAGAACGCAACCTTGCTTAAGCCCTTTGTCCGTTGGAATGCGTCTCGACAAGTGTGTTCCATCGCCCAGCTTAATCTGGACCATGTGTTAGTATGCAGGTTTATCAGGAGGTTTAGAAGGGGTTGGGGGAGCCCCCAGTTGTAAAGTTTGGACCATAATCTGTTGCATTTTACATGGTCGAAGGCTGCTTTATAATCAATAAAGAACAAATTTAGGGAGCTCCCAGTCGTTTCCCCTCTGTCAAAAAGCATTGCCATTGTTATTATATTTGTGGTCCTCCTGACATTCTTTGCAAAACCAGTCTGATTCAAGGGGATGATAGATTTTGCTTCTGCTCAGGCCTGTAGTTCTTCCAGGAGTGTTCCCGCAAAAACTTTTGCCTCATTATCCTGTAATGCCACTAACCGATAGTTCTGCGGCTTTGACCTATCCCCTGCCTTGTGGATTGATGCAATGATGGATCCCCTCCATGACTCTGGCAGAATATTTGTCATCCTTATTTCCCAAAACAGTGGTTCTAATGCTTCTACCCAGAAAGTTGGCTCTTGCTTATAGAGTACAGGCGGTATGCCATTTGGGCCAGGGGCCCCTTCCCTCCTTCCCTTGCCTATTTGCTTTTTTATGATCATAGTTCGACTAATTGAAGTATTGGCAGTTAAGCTATCATTATTAGTTTTGTTTTGTATGATCAGGTTAATTCCTGCATGTGCAGCGCTGAGAAAAGCATCATGGGAAGTACCCGAGGAGTATTCCCCGTTTATTCCTGACTCCATAGCTTCATGGAAGTGAGACCCAAGATATTTTGACCAGACTGCCTCAGAAATGTTAGAGGTAGTTCCCTGGTTATTTGGATGGACAAAACTGTTCATGGTTCTCCAAAAATGTGCGCTGTTGTTTTGCTTTATATCAGCATGTAGTTTCACCTACATTGCATTCTCTTGGTTTCTTTTTGCATCCTTTTTTAGTTTTTTTAACTGGGCCTTTTGCCTTCACAATGAGCTTTGTAGTGTTAAATCTTGGGGGTTCCACTGTAGCTGTCTCAATATGCGGTAGATAACTCACTTGATGTGCCTTATTTCTTTCAGCGCAAGTTGAGATATCGATTTCACTCCACCAGTTCTTTGTTGGGTTTTTGGCTTGATGACCGTAGTGTAAGCTGCCATGGTTTCGGTGAAGCTTTCAAACTTTTTGACTTCATCTGATCCGGCTTTCAGTTCAAAATGCTACTTAGCTACTCCAACCATTCTGCAATGTGTCTCTGGCCCAAATTTGATTCTTTTAAGATTAATAATATAGTCTGCACCTTTGGTGGTCCGGCAGTGCTCGAACACTTGGACTGTTGTTCTAAACTCAATTTCCTGTGGCCGGTGATCACTATCCCCTTTGTCCCCTAAACAAAATAGAGTAATATACTGAAATAGGTCCAGGGAGACAAAAGTGGAATCCAGAATAGTATTGTTCCTGGATGAGCAGTACGTTGCTACAGGGGGATTGTCTCCTCTTGATCGGCCATTTAGTGCTCTTAAATATAAGTGTTCCAGTTCTTCCAAGGCCGACAGTCCTGCTTTTGTTTGCTTGCTAGAAGGTGGCTCCCCTTGAGTTGGGATGTTCCAGATTGTGTTTTGTATCGACATTTCAGCGTCCACGGAGGACCCCATTGGATTTAGGTTTATATCACCTGTAAGAATGAGCTCCGCCGATGGTCCTTCAATAATATATTTTTCTACCATCTTGCGCATTTCTTTTATTAATTTACCTTTTCGCTTTGGTTGGATATAGACATCAATTATTGTGATGTTGAGGTCCGTTGCTAGTATTGAACCTGAGCAGTTTAAGTTTAAAGCAAGACCTGCAGATGAAGAAAAGCCTAGATCCTGGACATTGAGATTGATTCCACATGCAACATATGTGGCCAAGCCCCCCTGTAAATGGCCGTATTTTGCCTCAGCCAGTGCACTTCTATAGAAGCGCAGAAATCCTTGCAAGTGGGGGGTACCCTCAGCCAGGTCTCTTGTAGAGCCACGATGTCGAAGTCCCTGATATATTCAATGAAATCCGCATTCAACAGTGTGCTTGCCAGGCCATTCACATTCCAGGAACATATCCGTAGAGACCCCCTTATGACTGATCTTCCTCTTTTCCCTCTAAGTCGTCAATCTGTTCCCCCGTTGTTTATGGTTCTTGAGATCCATCCATTGTTGGTGTCCCATTTTGGTATTGTTGTGGGGACTTGATAATTCCCATAGAAGCCCATGTTAACATCAGAACATGGGCTTCTATGGAAATTAACAAGAGCGTATTATCACGCCCATTACCGCCGTTTTATCAGCAGTTTCCTGCCAATAAAACAACGATAATTTTAAAACCGGTCCTTGATAATATGCCCCTTACACAATAAAACAACAAAGAGCCACAAGGTCTTGTAAATCGACCCAGACTATATACAGAGGGAGAGAAACAAGAAAGAGGACAGAACCGGGAGTATCAAGAAAAAAAAATATGACGAGAAAGAGAAGAAAATGAGGAGACAGAAGAAATAAGAGAAGAAACAGGAAAATATAAAGACAAACAAGGGGTATATAACCACAGAGGACAATATAAGAAAAAGACAGTAGAACTGAGAGAGAGAAAGGAGTAAGAGGAGAGAGAGGGAAGTATAAAAAGAAAGGCTAGAAATTATGGCAAAAGGGACAAATATAGGGCCATATTATGAAGAAATGGCGACACATTATCGCTGCTTTTATTGGCAGGAAACTGCTGCTAAAACGGCGATAATGAGCTTGATAATATGGCCTTGTGAATTCCCGTTGAAGCCCAAGTTAACACCATAACCTGGGCTTCTATGGGAATTCACAAGGGCATATTATCAAACCCATTATCGCCGCTTTAGCAGCAGTTTCCTGCCGATAAAAGTGGCGATAATGTATCGCCCTTTCTTGATAATATCGCCCATAATTCCTTAATGGACACAGATACACAATGTGATATTAAACAAAAAAACATAACAGCATGCATTATAGCAAAACACATTTACGACTATAAAACTTTTAACAAGGGATGAATATAGGGGCATATTATCAAGACAGGCGATAAAACTATCGCCGCTTTAATGGCAGAAAACTGCAGATAAATCAACGATAATGGCCTTGATAATATGCTCTATGGAATACCAATCAAAGCCCATGTTAGATGTCCTTCACATCTAACATGGGATTCCATTGGAATTCCATAGAGCATATTATCAAGCCCATTATCGCCGCTTTATCAGCAGTTTTCTGCAGATAAAGCGGCAAAAATGTTATCACCTGTCTTGATAATATGCCCCATAATTCCTTAAAGTACAAAGATGCACCACATACATTCCCATACAATTTATCAACTCACCTTTCAAATTGATTTCTAGATTAAGAAGAATACCATTCACACAGTAGATATTCTTATACAGAATCTCTCTAGTTCAGTGTTTGCAGCAAAACCACGAAATGGAACATTTTCCCTCCATTTTACACATACATACATATAAACAACCAATTAAAATCCTTCACACATTAATTCAAAACGAAACACACATTTCTATTGCTTCAACATTTCAAACCTTTCCAACTGACATAACTTTCCACCCTACCCCCAACAGATCATGCAAAAGTCAACTGTCAACAGAGGAGAAAAATTCAGCACTGTATAAAACACTGCTGCTCAACAATTTTAGACTATGCATAAGCACTTACTTTTAAGTATCAATATAGAGAAAAAGTCTCATTACAAGCAAACACATAAACTTGATAGATATCTGTAAAGTATATCTTTTTTCTTGATTTTTTCTTGCTTACGTACGCTTATGTGAAATGACTTTCAGAATTCGCACAGTACACGTACACTAAATATACCGTAAAAAAAGAAAAGTAGCATCTATCACTAATTTTTTTCAATGCTCGGGGACCCCATCTCCCGGTGCTCAAATATAATGTTAAGCACCGGGGGGAGAGCCCCAAAACCCCCACGGTCCCAGCCGGCTCCCTTCGTCCTTCGGTAGCCAGCATTGCTTTTTGTCAGAGAGACCAGCTTACATGCTGCTCTCTCAGACGAAAAGCGATCTGCTTTCCTACTTGAAACAGAACTCTTGCCCTACCATAGCAAACAGCAATGTCCCAAGGATAGGCACCCTATAACACTACAGGAGCCGGTCCTGTTAGGTGGTGGTCCCCACGGCCATCAAAGGCTCAACAAAGCCCATCCAGGACTTTGACCTTGCGGATCATTGTAAATCCCCCTAAGCAGTCCTAGGGGGACAGGAAGTCCTATAGCAATTTGCATCTATCACAAATTTTTTTCAATCCCCGGGGACCCCATCTCCTGGTGCTCAAATATAACGTTCAGCACCGTGGGGAGAGCCCCAAAACCCCCACGGTCCCAGCCGGCTCCCTTTGTCCTTCGGTAGCCAGCATTGCTTTTTGTCAGAGAGACCAGCTTACATGCTGCTCTCTCAGACAAAAAATGATCTGCTTTCCTACTTGAAACAGAACCCTCGCCCTACCATAGCAAACAGCAATGTCCCAAGGATAGGCACCCTATAACACTGCAGGAGCCGGCCCTGTTAGGTGGTGGTCCCCACGGCCATCAAAGGCTCAAGAAAGCCCATCCAGGATTTTGACCTTGCAGATCATTGTAAACCCCCCTAAGCAGTCCTAGGGGAACAGGAAGTCCTATAGCAAATAGCAAACTTTTCCTGTCAATCTACACACTCAATCTACACACATATACAAATAAAAAAATCACATTTATTCCCACATTAAATCAAAACGAAACACACTTTTATGTTGCTTGAACTTTTGCACCCTTTCCAACTGACAAAACTTTCAACCCTTCCCTCATTCCACAATCTGCCAGTTACCATAGAAACACTTCAGAAAACATCTAGCTCAGCACACAAATGAAAAGTTCATCATACATTGTTGCAAATTAAAACAGCAAGTGTGCTTGACTTGAGAATATACCAGCTTATCTTATGTAACGTTCTTTTCTATCAATTTTTCTTAACCAATAAAAATCAGGCTTTTAAAAAACAGAAACATGCATTCTAGCTTAGTGTAGAATATTGTGGAACAACCAATCATTTCTTTACTTTTTTCAAAACTGTATGTTGTCCACCATTTTGGAAAAATCTTACTTTTCAAACTGCCATTTCATTTACAGAGACCTTCAGAGTGCATCCAGATCTCTCTTTAAGATGTTTACAGTGTGGATTGTGGAACACAGCTATATTTTCTGGAGCCAAAGGTACGCACAACAGAAAATAATTCACAAAGACCTACGTTTACCAAATGTAGACATTAAATGGATTGGACAGAGAGGATTAAAGTGTCATCAATTGATGGCATTGGTGAAATCTTTTTTATATCTCCAACACCCTGACCTCTTAATTGTGCACTGTGGTGGCAATGACTTAGGACAGGAGTAGGTCTGGAAATGCTTATGAAGGACACCTTTCAACAATTGATGATACTTTTCCCCAAAACTGCCTTTGTATATTGTAGTATATGCCAAAGGCAGAAATGGAAGTGGTCCAACCACTATTGACCACAGATTGAAAAAGCTAGGAAACATGTGAACAAATCTGTTTCTGCCTTTCTCCGAGACTATAGAATGGGGTCCATCTACCACAACAATCTACGTTTCAATATGGATAGCACCTATTGGAGAGACGGTGTACATTTTTAAAAATGAGGGACACAGAGTATTCCTCTTGAACTTTAGACTCTGCATTGGTACTTACTTGTAGGTACTAAAATCTCCCAATAAACACAAGGGCTCTTTTTAGAGCCACCCAACATCTAAACACATACACTTCATAAATATCTGAAAAAATATTCTTTTTCTTCCTTCAGTACGCTTATGGGACGACTTCCAATCTTTGCACCGTACGTCGTCCATACATGCTTGGTACGCGTACGATAAATAAACCATAAAAAAATAGCCTTTATCACTAATTTTTTATAATCCCCGAGGACCCCATCCCCCGGGGCTCAAATGTAACGTTGCGGACCGTGGGAAGAGCCTCAAGGCCTCCACAGTCCCAGCCGGCTCCCCACTTCCTGCGGGAACCGGCAATGCTTTTCGTCACAGACAGCAGCTTAGATGCTTACATTCTACTTTCAAAGATGATTTCAACACTTATACATTTTTTAAAATAATATAGTACTGCACGCTAAAGGAGAAAAGTCAGCACAATTATAATAGAATAGAAAATAGAAAAAAATAAATACTTCCACACTCGACAAACGCGTAAGCAGACTTCACAGTTTCATTTAAAAGCACGCTACCACAACTAGTTTTTGAAACGCATTATACAACAAAATGTGGCACAAAATAGGCTACATACATGATGACTGTATTCTAGAAAAAAGAAAGGCACTCTTAGGCTACCAGGAAAACACAACAACACTATAAAGCCCAAATTTCTTTTGTAGTGATTTCTTAGTTGCAAGTCTAGTTGTCGGATCGACACACACTCTCCCTCATGACTGGTATACACCCACACCACACCCATTCAGCGTATCCGTCACTACACACGTGACCCCATGTATAAAAAAGATGGAGCGCACGTGTTGTATGCCATTTTAGAGTTGTTCGCAAAGCACCGGACAAGGGGCCCACTACCACAATGTTCGTGGCCTCTTTGGTCACTGAGTTAGTGGTGCCCGAAGCACTGAGCGGGTGAAGAACCTGCGATGATAAAGATGGGAGCACGAATATGTCATTAGCCATAGAGATATCAAGACTCAGCACCATATATGATGTAGCAGGGTTTCCGTTCTCCCACAGAACTGTGCATAGAGATCTAGAACCTCAGTGAGTTAGGATGATCCAAAAACTCATCTCAGTGTCAGAAATCTCTTTACCTAGCTAGCTACAGTGTCTCATGGATCATTATGGAATGATCCATGTCTTAGACAAACCAGAACATGATCTTTAGAATACCTCAGGAGTCGTGGAACACATGAACACTCTTTCGTTAGATAATCATTTCAAACCAAAACTGAGAGTCAAAGAACACAAGTGCAAGTTTGAAATATTTATTATTCAATGCAAAGTTCTCAAATGCAGTATCTTGTATAATACCAAAATGCAGATTATAAAAATCAGAGTCAGCAGCATAGTCACTAATCCATAGTAAGCAAAAGGTGCTAGCATGTTATAATGCAATTTCTATAGAAATCTATATCACCTATATTTCGCGCACCCTATCTAGCATATTATATTATATCTAAGAAGGTCTCATTCGGGCTTTAGCAGGGCGGCCCCATACCTCTCAATGTCAGTAGGAGCAGTTCACATCAACAGCTACCAGCTCTCTTCATGCGCAGCACCAAGTGTCTACGTTCATTCCGTGTAACTCTATCTTAAACCCGCGTAGAGCCCAAAATGTTGGCATCAACATTATTTGTGTTATGTCTAATGTGGTGCGAGGATCAAGCCTCCCCGCAACCTTGTGTTAGGTTAATTTCAGAGTGCAGCTCTCAGTGTGCAGACAGTTGTACCAAGTGTACCAGGCAAAGCTGATAGCATAGAAATAACATATTATTCTCAAATAAACCACCTCACCGCTTCTAGGGTGAAGGCGACAACAACAAGTATGTGTCGTGTGCAAAACTGAAGCCGAAGGAAAAAAGGCTGTTTAAACATGTAATGCACTCATGCTAACTTAACGCAATATATGTAACGAAGTATCCATATGACACCCCCCCATTGGTCCGAGCACCGTCAAACATAAGGGAAAAGGCAATAATAAACCAGATACAAAGATTGAAAGCAAAGTTCAATAATCTTGAGCTAAAATAAGCAAAAAAAATATGTGTGAATGTATATGTACGAATGCCTACAGTGGCCTCAAATCTAAAAATTAAAAACAAAACCTTCGAACCAAAAGTTATTCGCCAGGTCTCAAAATTATGAAATGTAGGACCAGGCCGCATCAATCCAAATGCCTGTAAGAGAGAAAAAAAGTTTTAAGGCACTTATCCGATATCCAAAGTCATGTGCCATGTTGACGTTATCCTCAGCGACACCACGTGCTCGAACTCTCCATCAGCTGAACACAGTTCATCCCTCCAATTCAGCGAGGGGAAAGTCATATTTCACAACAAAGCACTCCTTCAGGCATGTCATGATTGGAAAGTATATGCAAAGAAAGTTGCAACAGCCTCCAGTATGAAATCACTGCCATCATCCGAAAATAGTTCAGCAATCCAATTCAGCAATGGGAAAGAACATACGTGCTCCTCCAGCATCGGATCCTCCTGTAACGTCAGAGGACAACTCGGTCATCCGCCGCTGCAGAGATCTCCCATTGGCCCAGAACTCCATTTATTGCTGCCAAGGCCATAACTCTCTCGCCAGAACAGATCAACTCATGAGCCACCACGGGACGCATTAGCTGATCAAAATCGACGTCAGGAGCAGTCCTCAAGCACAGGCACAAATCAATGGCCCAATCGAACTCGCAGTTCAGGCAGTGAAACACAGGTTGGACACACGTGAAGTCGGTGAACCGAAATGACAATCTATAGGCCGTGCTTAATGCTGCAAGCGGCAATGTTCCATAGTAATTGAGCATCCGATTACGGCACAGTGTCAGGAGGCGTTGAACGGCGTCTTGCGCAGGATGGGCATCCATGTTTTATGAAGAAAAACACCAACAGAATGCCTGCGGCTACAGCCAGTAACACAGGTAGTCCACCAAACAAACTCGAAAAAATAGAGTGGAAAAACGTGGGAATGATACCAAAAACCTTTTCAAACGTAGTCACGAGGCCACTGCTGACTAACTTGAAAAAATGTGCAAGGCCAGTCGTTGAAGAAGCATTAAAAATCTGGTGTACCAGCTCGCAGAAATGAAACGGCAAATCAGTATTTAAAAGCGCCTGCACCTCTGTGTGGGTGTTGGCTATGTGAAGGACATAAGTTTCCCGGGCCGAACTCAGGGTCACTTGTTTTTGAGACAAAAGGGCCCTTATTCTGCTTAAACCATTGAATTTCGCTTCCAAGGTTGGGATCCGTGGCCAGAAGGAGACATCTGAAGAGCCATGCGTGGGTGGGTATAGAACGTTCTTGCAGCACACTACACGCTCTGATACAGTAACTATATAAGCCACACCAATTAATAAACCACAACATAATTCGTTGTTTAAAAGCAAATAACTACCATTAGCTAACAAAGTAAATGTGGGAACTACTGCTGGAACTGGCGTGCCTTTTAAAACACATGCTAAATTTGGGCGGTCCTGATTACAAGAACCGTGTAACTGAATGTGTCTGCATATTAATGAATGGTCAGGTGACTGTGTGCATTCCTCACCATTAAGATTAACCTATTTTCCATCTTTCAGACATCTGTATGTGTATGGTAATGACCATGCCTCATGTAGGAATGCATTGCCTAGCGGTTCATATCGTCCTATAGCAATATAACGCATACAGTTAGTAAATTTATATAAAGGGAATGGTAATGTAATTAATCCATGAATAAGCCATGTGGCAGTAGTGGTTTCCGCCACAGAGAAAGGCAAGGACTCTAGCTTCTCAATATGTAACATAGAAAATGATGCATCACGCATTGAAAGCATGCGCTGTTTTTCAGTAAGATTAAAAGGGGCGAAAAGGGATGAAACGTTCAATGAGGTCCAGGGAACTCGTCCTGCCTTAATTGTCTGTAGAGTCCAGGCAAACTGCATTACAGAACGCAATTGATTTTGACCATGGTATAACGTGGATACTTCATCATGTACAATATCAACAACAGAAGAAACAATATTATCCAATGTGTAAATTCTGGAAGACAGCGTGTTAATACTGTTATCGACCACTGCAAGCATTTTTTCCAAATTGGCTTGATCAATAGCCCTCAGGCGTTTAGCTGCTTCGACTTGTGAAAATTTCCAAATTTCATTATAAACAGCATAAATAAAGCGTTTAGACCTACCCATAGTCGGGCCTTTTATAAAATCATTTAGCTCTATATTCTCATTCAACTGGGACAGATGCAGTTTAACTGCAGCTAAAGTGGAATGTTGTAACCAGTTCTGACACAATTTGCCTACTGAATAAGTTGTAACCGTGTGATCTGTGTCAAACCTGGGATCTGGCCTGATGTGTGTAAAACCTTCAGATAAACCCAAAAAACGACGTTGGCAAGAATCAGAACTTCTTTGCCATAAAAGCCACCCATCTGGATCAAAACTGGAAATATTAAAGGAGGAATTCTGCAAAAGTGCTTGTAACTCTCTTATGGATAATGTGGTGAAATTACCCCAACCTGAATATTCTTCCAAATCAGGGATAGTGGGCGCATTTAATTTTTTAGATGTAGCCATTCCAAAACATGTTGTTTGGGAAACAGTCGAATTTAAAAACAACATGTGATTCGGGATGAGACATGCACGATGCAAAGCCTCAGTGCCTTGTACCTGCCAATCTTTGGTACCCCAAATCGATTTAAGGTCAATAGCATCCTTCCATAACTCATAGCCATCCACAGATAACCTTTCTAGAAAAGACTTAGAATACAACAATTTTGTGTCAGTTAATCTAACTTTGGGCATGAATTTCTGGTTCACTTTAAAATAAAATGACTCCGGATTTGATTGATTAAAATCTGTAAAGTAAGAATATTTTCCCAGTAACGTACTTGAGCTCCCCTGTAAAGGAGTAGGGCAATGTTCCCACTGAGTGTAATTCACAGGAACCCTCCTGGAACTTGTCTTGTGCAAGAAATGATTGCCATAATGTTGGTAACAAAACAAATCACCATAATTGACAGAATCTAAATATAAATCTCATCGTCAAAGGCCGCATAATATTTTAAATCAGAGAACAATGCTTCTACGGCCTGAAGATCCCAATCATCAGAATGAATATTTTGCTTAATCACATCTCCCATGTTTACTCTAAGCACATTAGGAACATTAATAACTTCTGTGGGGCCATGTATCTGAAACCTAATTGCATCCCACACAATCCCATCAAGGACAGGCCAAGCAGTAATCTTTACAGTTTTCAAGTCTCTCTTTAGTCTGTGTGCGGAATGTGAGGAGGAGAGAGGGGCCAATGTTCCATTAATGTACCGAATTCCTGTTCTTTCTTTTACATAATGGCCATCAATCAGATGGAAAAAATAATACACAAAACCAATTGACATAAAAAGATAAAATGAAAATAGTATCAGCCAAATGTATGTCCAGGGTGGAACTAAAAAATGTTTTTTAAACAACGTGGCATATTTTGCAATAGTCGATGGTTTCTTTGAAAGTTCCGAATCAGAGTCAAAAGAGAATCTGGACTGGTTAGCCAAACGAGCTTGTATATCGGACATAGATAACTCAGCAGGTTCTGCATAGGTCAGCTCATCAATGTTAGTAATAGGAATAGTATTTAATAAAGGACTTGATATAGCAGGCATCTCGAGGGACACCTCCTGATCTGCACCAGATGTAATAGCCAGCACAGAGTTCCTCACCATGGAAGGACAGGATACAGCCGGTGTCATGCTATGAAGAATCGGCCACCCTATGTGTCTTGACATTGTCAATAGAAACAAATCTGTTTTCCTTACGACCTGGAAGTGGTGGTAAAATGACTGTTCTTGTGCCCTTCACTCCAAGGACCCGAACCGGCGCTCGATATGAGGGACCAAACTCTTTTTTGTTATCGATCTTCTCTCGAACCAGTTCTCCAACTTGGGGTAGCCAGCCAACTACCGGGATCTGCAACGCATCATCCGATGTGGAGGGCAAGTGTTCCTTTGCAAGACTGTCTCTGGTCTTTTGTAGATCCTGTAAAACATTGCAATGTTCATCTACGTCAAAGGCCGCGGCCTGGGCCTCGCAGTCTGCACCATCAAGGTCAGGGACATACATCTTGATACCAAAGAGCATTTCGTATGGGGTCCGCCCACCCAGAGACCTTCTAGGGAGATTATTAAGCGCACGCTGCACGCCATAGAGGTGGGTCAGCCAGTTTCTACCAGTGCCTATAACTCGGGCTGTCAAAGATTGCTTTAAGTCGCGGTTCATTCTTTCTACCACAGAATTGCCCTCAGGCCTGTAGGGGCTTGAAAACTTCACCTGTACTCCCAACGAAACCATAGCATCCTTATACGCCTTAGAGGCGAAAGCCGGACCCTGGTCCGAATGGAAAGCACCACAAGCAAAGATTCCCACAAAGACACGCAAATCCTTAATGACAGTCCGTGAATCAGCGCTGCGATGCGGCCATAACCACACAAAGCGTGTGCATGAGTCAACTGCTACTAAGATGTATTTATATGCAGTATCAGAAGAAAAAGGACCGCAGTGATCCAAATAAACACATCCAAGTGGTTTATTAGAGATGTACAACTTTGTCTGAGGCGGACGCGCAGCAGTAGAAGGCTTGATCTGCTGACAAATGTCACACATAAGGACATAATCGCGCGTCTGTTTGTACAGTCCCCGCCACCAGAATCTCTGTTGTAGCTGAGATACAGTGGCTGAGACGCCCGAATGCGCAGACGCCACACCTTCATGGGCCGCTGTAATCAGAGAAGCTCTGCGATCCGAGTTGGGAACTAGACGCTCTCCAACTTCAGGAATTTTCACATAAGGAACCTTATCGGGACTTAAGTGGTATGTGTACTTCGAAGGGAACCCCGCAGGATTTTTACCTCCCTTCGCCGTGGCAGCAACAGCCGCCAAGATGTCATCATCTATTTTGCTTTTGGACCTCGTGACTGCTGCAACTAAGTATTTCGATACCGCTGACTTCGCTGCTTCATCAGCAAGCGAGTTGCCAACAGCGTGGACTCCCACGCGCTGGTGGCCGAGAGTATGAATCACAAACACGAGTGGCAGTTTCTCTTTAAGTTCCGCTACTCGGACCCAGATCATTTTATGTTTTATTGTGCTACCTCTGGAATCACGAAAATCATTCTGAATCCAAAAGATCAAGTTCTCATTGTAAGACTGGACACAGTAGTACGAATCACTTACGATTAAAGTCGTCACACTAGGATCTGCGTACTCCAATGCGAGCATAAGAGCACGGAGCTCTGCTAATTGTGCGGTGCAGTCTCCAAGCGTCAGCGTGTGCACGACACTGGACTTGAACTCATCGTTCACCATGGCACCGACCACAATGGCGCAAGCGGAAACGTAGGCATGTTTAGAGCCATGCGCAACCTGCGCCGAACCATCCGTGTAAATGATACAGTGGAAATCCTCCAACGGCCGCATTGCTAAAGGAGCAGGATGAACAAATTCATACTGTAAATACTCCTGCGACCGTAAAGCGGCGTCAAAAATAAACGTGACATCCTGAGATGTCAAGGATGTAGCCCACTGAATCCACCGAGGGTGCAAAGCTTTAGAATTCGGCACACTGGCTTTCGTGACCGCCTCCAATGCAGGACACGGGGTAACGACCAACATGCGCTTCCCCTGCGACAGGGCACGTTCTTTAAGAATTGCCATCTGTACAGCCGTTAAAACTTTCGCCACAGTGGAAAAGCGCAGTTCAGCCGAAGTGTACAAGTGTGACTTGTAAGCAATAGGTACAGTATCCCCCTCATTAAAAGTCAGGTACGTGAAACCCACCGTCCCAGGGATAATTCTTATCACCAGGTTGGTCTGGTTATCACGGGTCTGTAAGTAGTCAGAAGTGAGCAAATCAGCCTGCAAAGACTGCAGAATGGCTGAATGCTCAGGCAGCCAGCATGATTTGGAATAAGATGGTTGTACCAAGGCATATAAAGGCTTGATACGCTGGGCATATTCCGGAATGTATGTCCTCCCGAAATTTAAAAAACCCAGCAAAGACTGTAATTTTTTCAACGTTGTCGGAGAGCGCAACTGCGCACACTTCTCCAGGAAGTGAGGAGCTAACCCCTTTCCTTCATGGTTAAGTTCATAACCTAGAAACAACACTGTGTACTCCGCAATGTGTGATTTTGCAAAGTTAAACTTGTAACCCATGTCTGCAAAGTTACAAATTACGCTGTTTACTCGACACAGATGCACCCAAAGCTCGTCGTCTGTGAGATAAATGTCATCCACATACGAACATGCAACTGGATCGAAGCGCTCCAAAAGAGAGACAATGCGTGCGGAAAACACTCCAGGACTATTTTTATATCCCATTGGGAGTCGTTTAAACATTTTTTGCACGCCGCCGCATGTAAAACTGGTCCATTGGGAACTTAGACCATCTAATCTATGTGCATAAAAACCATTGGAAATGTCAAGCGTGGTTTTGAACCGTTTACGCTCAAGACTATTCACTAGGGCAGAGCCGTGAGTATTCTGTACCGCACAGTTACGGCAATGCGAGTTCAAATGCCGGTAATCCAAAACTAGACGATAAGAGCCGTCCGGCTTGTTAACAGTAAAAAGGGGATTATTCATTGGTGACACACACGTTTCAATTACACCTTGATATTCCAATTGTTCAAGGATAGCCGCGACCGAAGCTTTAGCTTCACGTCGTATGGGATACTGGGGTTGTGGCTGTGGCTGTGACCGTAAAGGAATCTCATGGCTAGGGGACAATTTATCCCAGCCACACTGATTTCGGTACACAGCCGGCGCAAGCGCCAGAGCCCACTCTTCTGCAAAATGCAGCGCTTCCACTCTCGATACAGTGTGCGCGAAACTGGGGAGGATTACCTCCTCCCCTCGCGGAGCTGCGAGAACAAAAGGTGGGGGCCAGTCAGCCTCCGAAAGCAAAATGTCATACGTATCTGAAAGATTTTCCCAAAATACCCCTTTTACAGTTCGCTGCATGTCACCTTCAATTAACAGGACAATTTCAAAAAGTCTTTCAGGGGGAGCAACATGTGTATCCGCTGTTTCGATTACAACATAAGTGTCAGTCGCTGTCACCTTCAACAGTGGACGGAGGGCCTCTCTCACTATGGTAATCTCCGCCGCGCTGTCCAGCAAGGTCAGAGCCCACGTCAGATTCCGAAGCCGCGTTCTCACTATCTGGGGCATATCGATGCGCCGTTAAGGCTGCAACTTTCTTCTTGGCAAACTGCGGTCTCTTTGGCGTAGAGTTGTCCCGCTGGTCCCCTTCACTTCGCGTGCGGGGCTGGCCACGTCCTTGCTGACCACCCCTGCCCCTGCCGCCCCCTCCACCACCGGTTGACGGAGCCGATGAGTCCTGAAAGGAACGAGGAGAGCGTTGGTCAGATGCCTGATATCTGTCAGGCGATTTAATCGTAGCGCGATCGCGCAATTCATAAACTCGCTCTGACTGCGCAGGTTGTGAAGGCGCCGGACTAGAGACCTGTGTCTGTTGTTGCTGTTGCTTACCCTTATTCTGCTTTTTTGGCCAAGTTTGTTTTTTGGACTTGGGCTGTCCACCTGTTTCCGAAGACTGCCCCTGGGGCTGCTTCTTTTCTTTTTCAAGAAAAACCTTCGCACCCTTAGAATTGCGGCCAACCATTTTATAAGCCGCCACAATAATTCTTGCCAGCTGACGGGGTTTCTCGGCATCGGGTATTAACGCCAGACCATTGGCCACCTGAAAGTTCACTGCATCCCCTTTTACATTGGCAAGGATAATACCGCAAACTGTCTCAAATGAACCGTTCAGGCGCATACCCAACTCAACCGCTGACTCAGGTCCGTGATCATCCTGAACACGTTTAAGGATCGCAGACAGGTTCGACACTGACGGTGTGCCAAAGCACCTCGAGTAAACCGCTGCAAAAGTCTTACCCCATGTCTCACAGTCAGCAAGTTCCGGGGCTATTTCCTTCGGTAAACTAAGCGTAAGAATCCGGTGTTTTTCACTCGGAGTCGTATTAGGAAACACAGCCTCAAGCTGGTCGAATTTCTCGGCAAGCCGGTAAGGAAATTCATCCGTACTCTCTGGCTTTCTGCCCATAACGGAATTCACCAAGACAGGACTGATCTTCAAACCAGCCTGTTCTGCTCGAAGCTGCGCACCTGCGGGGGCAGCGCCTTGAACATTACGACTAATGTAATGAACAAGCGCTCTAATCACTCCAACCGCGACCTCATGAAGACGCCGCAGGTCAGCCACGTTACAAGTGGTGCGATTAGGATGAGGAGTAAATCCACCCAAGGCGGGCCAATTTGTGCCCGGAATGGACAAAGGACCTAACCTCGGAGCCGTTAAAGAATGGGGTAGGGCGCCACCAAACCAAACTCCGTGCTGCCAAGCGTCAATAGGCACTTCCAGTGCCCTGTACGGAGCATAAGCCGCCGGTACATTCGTGGCAGTGTATGAATGGAAGACACCTGAATTAGCGTCCACACCCGGAAATGTCACCCAGGAATAAAACAATTCGTACGGGTACGCATGTTCCGCACTCACCACTAGAACTACAGCCAAGCCTTCCGCAGGCACATTATATGTCCGCAAATGGTCGCGAACCGCGACTCGGCTATGCTGCGCTATGTCCACGGCCATGTCAGCACAGGAAGCGAAAAAAAAAAAAAAAAACAAAGAACAGTGTGTAGCACAACTGGGTAGTAATTCAAAGAAACCGTTTACAGAAGAATCCAAGCTTGAAAAGACCTATTTCAAAATAGGTAGGTTTTTCCGACACCACCGTTTACCGGAAACGGGTATGAAGGTGTTAAGGTTTGAATGATATACTACTCGAGTGTCATGAAATACGGCCAACCAATCCGTTGGGCGCCATGTAGCAGGGTTTCCGTTCTCCCACAGAACTGTGCATAGAGATCTAGAACCTCAGTGAGTTAGGATGATCCAAAAACTCATCTCAGTGTCAGAAATCTCTTTACCTAGCTAGCTACAGTGTCTCATGGATCATTATGGAATGATCCATGTCTTAGACAAACCAGAACATGATCTTTAGAATACCTCAGGAGTCGTGGAACACATGAACACTCTTTCGTTAGATAATCATTTCAAACCAAAACTGAGAGTCAAAGAACACAAGTGCAAGTTTGAAATATTTATTATTCAATGCAAAGTTCTCAAACGCAGTATCTTGTATAATACCAAAATGCAGATTATAAAAATCAGAGTCAGCAGCATAGTCACTAATCCATAGTAAGCAAAAGGTGCTAGCATGTTATAATGCAATTTCTATAGAAATCTATATCACCTATATTTCGCGCACCCTATCTAGCATATTATATTATATCTAAGAAGGTCTCATTCGGGCTTTAGCAGGGCGGCCCCATACCTCTCAATGTCAGTAGGAGCAGTTCACATCAACAGCTACCAGCTCTCTTCATGCGCAGCACCAAGTGTCTACGTTCATTCCGTGTAACTCTATCTTAAACCCGCGTAGAGCCCAAAATGTTGGCATCAACATTATTTGTGTTATGTCTAATGTGGTGCGAGGATCAAGCCTCCCCGCAACCTTGTGTTAGGTCAATTTCAGAGTGCAGCTCTCAGTGTGCAGACAGTTGTACCAAGTGTACCAGGCAAAGCTGATAGCATAGAAATAACATATTATTCTCAAATAAACCACCTCACCGCTTCTAGGGTGAAGGCGACAACAACAAGTATGTGTCATGTGCAAAACTGAAGCCGAAGGAAAAAAGGCTGTTTAAACATGTAATGCACTCATGCTAACTTAACGCAATATATGTAACGAAGTATCCATATGACAATGAGACTTCTTTGTTGGAGATCGGAACTACCTCATGAAGAAGGTGTCTTTTTCACGAAAAGGTGAGCAGTGAGGCTTGCGTATGCATCGGAAGGAGTCAAAGGGTTGTAGCTGACTACATACAAAAATGCGACTTAGTATTTTAGACAAACGCATTCCTACATAATGTATTAATTTACATGTTTATTTTTTTTTCCCAATAGCAGTAAAGTTTTTATAATCGCTGAAATGTCCTGGGGGAAACAGCCATTACAACGCGGTCATAACAGCCATTACAATGCGGTCATAACCACGCGTGATCGTTACCACGAAGTCATTAGCATGCATATGGCTTTACCTCACATGCTTTTAAAATAGTATGTATTTTCCATGCATGATAAACGCATAATCTTAATAATGTCTTTGTGTTGAGGAACACGCGTTGTAATGGTTCTGGCTTACGTCCTTCAAATCAGTTTTTAGGTATACGTGTGACCAAGTCATAAGATCGGATGCCAATGACAAACACTGTGGTGTCTGTGCCAGGAAATCTCATGGATCTTAGAGAAGATAAGCGGAGAGTAAAATAAAAGTAACAGGTATAATAAAAATAACGGAGAAAAACGACTAAAATGGCAGTGGACGGAGTATGTAATCAACGTTTGGCTCCTCGACACTACATTTCACATAAATATAGATACAATATGTTTATTAATATATTAAAAGTATAGCAGCGAATGACACACACGGCCCGGAAAAAGAAAGCGGCAAATGTAATACACTTGAAGAAAAAGAAGAAAATGTGGGCTTGGAAACGAGGCTGCGCATGCGTAGAGAGTACAACTGGTGCACAAAAAAAAATGAAAGTTTTACATACTGTCATAGAAATATAGCTATTTTTTGACCAGTAAAGTTAGTTCTCAAAAATAACATTTTTTTTTTGTTTGCCCCAATGCCCCCACGTTTCCAGATGGCTCCCCGCGTCCTTCGAGAACTGGCATTGCTTTATCAGAGACAGCAGCTTATATGCTGCTCTCATTTCTTGAAAGAGAGAACAGATTAACTTGCTCTCTTTTTCAAATAGGAAAGCGGTTTGCTGTGGTAAAGTGGGAGCGGCGTCAATACCACCCTACCATACTAAACAGCAGTGTCCCGGAAGTACGCACCCTAAGACACTCCAAGACCCGACCCTGGGAGATGATGGACCCCAGGGCCACCAACGGTTCCAGGAGAAGGGCAGCACGACCCCCTCCCAACATTAAAAAACCCCAGGGAGTGCAGGTACCCGGGGCTGGAAGGTCATTTTACATATTACTGCCCCAGGAAGGTGGCTGTCCCCGCGACGTGTACGGGGAGAGAGAGAGGGAGAGCTAAAAACACACTATTAAAAAAAATATATATTTTTAAAAAAGTCTCGTAGGGGTGACAGTCCCCGAAGAGGAAGAGGACCATAACCACCCTGCATACTTCAAAATAAAACCACAGAGGGGTGGTGTTCCCCGGTGCTCGGAAGACTGAGGGGGAGAGGATCATAACCCCAGCATACTTCAAAATAAAATCACAGAGGGGTGGCTCCCGGACTTTGCCCCCCCGGGACCTAATGAATAAAACGGACTTCTATTTTTTATTTCCCGTTTCCACCGTGTATGTATACCATACGCATACCCCCCGATTTTTCATTTAAAAAATAAATATTTGAGCCTAAAGATCCATGTATGACCCCCTGAGCAAACCTAGAGGGTTAGGTTGTTTCTACCCTGCCCCCTATCTTTATTTCTCAACTTTGTTTTACTATTTTCTTGTGAGTCGCTTCTAGCGACGAACAAGATGGCTGCCAACACTTCCTGGTTTGGAGTGTTTACACACAGTTGACAGCCAATCAGTATGCAGCTTGTGCTCGTAATTGTACGGATTTCCGTACGCATGCTGTACTTCGTCTCTAGATATCGCTATGATTTTACTTTTATTTTTTTCAGGAACTACTGAACGGTTTACACCATTTAACAAAAAGCACAATATGCGAACCGAACTCTACTTCTCTGCCAAATTTGGTGTAATTCCATTCAGCTGTTCGGGCTGTAGCCCTGGCTAAAGGTCCTTATGGAAAATTGCATGGGGAAAACACATTTTGGGACCCCCCTTTTTTCTCGGCCCCCACTTGATGAATCACCCCCAACCTTTCAAGGAAGGAGCGGAGCGGAGCGGAGCAGGCCACTTTCTTGGAGAAATTTGCGAATAATCGTCTACCGGCGCCAAAGTAATTCCAAATAGAATGTTGTGGATTTCCTATGGAATGTAGGTCCTAACTATAACTACCTTCTGGCAACCACCAGTAGGTATTTGAAATACCGAAACGCGTAGATCGTAATATCTGCCTGTGGAATATGATGAGAAAATAAAAAAAACTGCTAAATATAACCCGTGGAGTGCGACCCATTTGTTTCCTTCGTGAGGGAGCTGTGGAGAATGTATTAGCAGCGTGGTTCAGCTGCAGGGCGCCGCACCCGTTCTGAGCGCTGTCTGAGTGGCAAAAGGAACCGGCAATGGACAATATATATATATATATATATATATCCAAAGAACACCTCTCCAACAAAGAAGCATGAGGACACAGCGGGGAGATTGCCGGGGGTTCTTTATTCAGCAGCTTTTGTGGCATAATGCATTTCTGCTCGCATGAGCCTTCCTCAGATGCCGTAGCTGAAAACGAGGTGAGTCTAACTTCCTCCTTATATATATATATATATATATATATATATATATTGCCTACTGGCAGTCGCCAGTAGGTAGTTATAGTTAGGATTTTTTTCAATGTTAAATCTCAAAATTCTATTTGGAATAACTTTGGCGCCGGTTGAAGAATCTGCCTGAAAATTTTCTCAAAATGGCCTCTTCGAGCTCCGGTCCTTCTCTAAAAGTTAGGGGGGGATTCGTCAAGTGGGGGGCGAGATAAAAGGGGGTCCCAAAACACGTTTTCCCCATGTTAATTTCCATAGGGCGGTCGACCTCACTTTTAGCCCGAACGGCTGAATGGATTTCCACCAAACTTGGCTTGACTGGTAGCCCGATGTGCCTTTGCTATGTCTCAAGATATGTGCTCCAGTGGATTTTGAGTAATTTAGGTTCAAAAAAATATATATATCTATAGGCGTGCCCCGGTACGCGCACCGGGGAGCGCACAGGGCGTGCAACGCGACTTGCGCACGGAAATCTGATTGGCTCACGGGTGTCTGTTAACATTCGAAACAGTCCGGAGCGGCCGCCATCTTGTGTCTCGGTAGGATCGAGACACAAGAGCTGACATAAAAAAAGGGAGAAATGACTATAAGGGGGCAGGGTAGACCCCCCTGACCCCCTAGGTTTGATGTGGGGGCTAAAATAGGGTCCCGCGGGGCATTTAAAAAAAAATCGATTTGCGCGGGGGGAGCTCCCGGTATGCGCACCGGGAAGCACACCGGGGAGCGAAGCATGGGGAAAATCCAGGGCCTTTTTTATGAAGGCCTTGCAACAGTTTTGCGCCGCCTGTGCGTCACTTTTTGTGACGCACCAGCGGTGTTAAAAATGCGCCTCGTTGCGCTATATTTAAAAAGTGACGCATCTAGGTAGATGGGTCACTTTTTAAAACCCTGCGCCTCATTATACCTGCGTCAGGTATAATGTATGCAGAGGGGGCGTTCCCCCGCAAAAAGCCTTGTAATAGTGACGCAGTGAAATCTATGAGATTTCACTGCGTCACTTTTAGGATGCTGTTGCGTCAAAATCTTGCGCCTGCCTCACAGCAGGTGTAAGACTGACGCAAGACCTTTCACATGGGGCTTTCCCCATGTGAAAGGACGCATTACTGGAGTTGCGTCACTTTTGTGACACACTCCTGCAATGCGTCACTTTTGTGCTTACAAATACGTCAGAAATACTGACGTATCTGTAACTCCTTGCGACATGATTCGTCATACATTAAATATGACACATCTTGAATGTCGTAAGGAGTGCGCACCGAAAATTGACGCATCGCTGTTTTCACGCAGCAATGCGTCACTTTTCAGAAATGAGGCTCCCAGTTTATTCACTGTGTCACCTCTACGACCCTTTCTTGCGTCAATACGTCCCTTTTGCATACATTACACCTGAGGTAGGAATAATGTGGCGCAGGGGCTAACAAAGTGACGTAACTACCTAGATGCGTCACTTTGTAAATATGACTGAATAAGGTGCATTTTTTACAGCACTGGTGCGTCACAAAAAATGACGCATCGGTGGCGTTAAAGTGACGCATGTCCTCATAAATGAGTCCTTCAGTCTTCTACTCATGCGTCATATTAAATTTATGACGTATTATGTTGGAAGTTCTTTTAGATACGTTAGTATTTCAGACGTATCTATAAGCACAAAAGTGAAGCATTGCTGGAGTGTGTCACAAAAATGAAGCTACTCCAGCAATGCATCCTTTCACATGGGGCCAAGCCCCATGTGAAAGGGCCGGCACGCCTGCTGTGAAACAGGCGTAATATTTGGAAGCAACAGCGTCATAAAAGTGATGCAGTGATATGTCATAGATTTCACTGCGTCACTTCTACGACCCTTTCTTGCGTCAATACGTCCCTTTTGCATACATTACACCTGACGTAGGAATAAGGTGGCTCAGGTGCTTACAAAGTGACGCATCTACCTAGATGCGCCACTTTGTAAATATGAATAAATAAGGTGCATTTTTTACTGGACTGATGCGTCACAAAAAGTGATGCTCTGGTGGTGTTAAGGTGATGCATGGCTTCATAAATGAGGCCATCAGCCTTCACCTCCAGCAATGCATCTTTTCTTACCCTTCCACACCCCCGTTCCTTTTCAACATTTTCTTTGAATATCAACATTCCCCATATTCACTATTCTTCTCCTTACTTTCCTTCCCAACACTCACCTTCTTTCAGTCCCCCTACTTCACTTCCTTTCTCCTCTCATACCTTTCTGTTCTTTCTTACTCATTTTCCTTTCCATTATCAATGCACTCCATTTCACTTACTCTTTTTCATTTTTTAAAGAATATAGCTCTTTGATGAGAATTGGAGGTAGTTCTGAAAAGAACTTTTTGTTTTCTTCTTTTTTCAAAACAGGAACAAAAACAGGGAATGGAAACTGCTCAACAGGAGCAAAAAAAACAAAAAAAAATAGGGGTGGAAAGGGCAGTGATGGTTCTCCAATGCTCGACCCATTAGCTGGACACTTTGCTCCCCAAAGGTAAGGAGTTGATTGCAGTATCTGCATCTCAGGACACCATGGTTAAAAGCAGGTTGAATATTTGGCACGAGCTCCTGCGATTTCCCCCTCCCAGAAGTAGTTGCTCCTCCGGTGGATGTAGAGGCCCCATCACTGGGAACCTCTTGTGCCAGAGCCCTGACACTTTCCCGGGCAAAATTCTGGGGGTGCTTCCTCTCCACATGCTGGATCATCGTAAAGTTCCCAAATGAGTAATTTTTTTTTTAGGTCACTCCGTGACAGGACTTGTTTGCAGATCCTGCACTCCACTTTTGGAGCATTCACCTTTTTTTGGTTAGGTGGTATTTTAAAAAATTTCCAAATAAAATGTTCCTTCACCTTTGGTTGAGGAGGCTCTTCATTGATGAATTCAGGTTCTTCATAACTGCTGGATTCTCTGGCAGCCATGGTAAACCAAGAAAGATCCAGGAGCAAAAAACAGGTCTTTCAGTCACAAAAGTGATAGAAGAAGTGAAGGAAATGGGTGGGGGTTTCATTCTTTGTAAAAAAAAATGTAAGCAACCAATGAAAAGTGTTATTTTAAGGTCACATGACTTGACGCGCTGACGCTGCGCGCACCAGAGCCCTTCCGGGTGCGCACACGCGGCGCGAACGTAGGCGCTTCCAGGGCGCATACGCGGCGCGAACGTAGGCGCTTCCGGGGCGCATACGCGGCGCGAACGTAGGCGCTTCCAGGGCGCATACGCGGCGCGAACGTAGGCGCTTCCGGGGGCGCTTACGTTGCGTGCCGAAGTGACGTCTTCATAGTTTTACAGAAATGCAAAATCATTTTCATTTCCTTATAAAAAAAAACTGCTTTTATTTGTATGGTACGAAATGTTTTGCGTTATTATTAACTTTTCATTCATATTTTTTTCACGAACGAAAGTAGCGCTCTGGGTGCGCTTTCCGGAGAGCTTTCCGGAGCGCGCACCCAGAGTGCCCCAGGAAAAAAATGATTAAAAAAAAAAAATTTAAAATGAATACTTATATTTTCTTTACTTTTTTTTTTTTGTCCTCATATTATTCACCCTTGATGACCATATAATAACAGAAAGATATAGGAGATGACAGGAACACTGACCTGCCTTCGACAACAGGTCCCCCCACGATGCAAGACCCGCCTCTCTAACAGGTAGAGCTAGACTATCCAAGAGCCAAGAGGGAGAGCCCGGAGAATCCCAAAGTGGAGCCCTACTGTGGTAGTAGTCAAGTCTGAGTGCACGTCTAAAATTACTCCATGTTCTAGCTAGATCCCTCAATACCTTAAGCTTGACTTTTTTGAAATATTTGGGATCACCAAACTTTAACAAAAAATTCGCAGGCCTAACTTTTTCCCCTTTAAGAAGTGCTGAAAATAGTTTCCCACACCCAATGCAACTAGGGGTCTTTAAAAGCATCCTGACGTGGGAGATTTGAAAGGCCCATCCATAATACTGCAAATCTGGTGCCGCAAGGCCCCCTTTTTCTCGGCGATGTCTTATCTTCTTCCAGGCCAATCTGGGTGTATGAGAGTTCCATTTAAATGTGTTTATTTCAGCTTGGAGTTTTGCAATCATGGATGGATAAAAAAAAAGAGGGATAGTGCTAAACAAGAACATATTCTTAGGTAAAATTGTCATTTTAACCAAGTTAGACCTGCCTAACAGGGAGATAGGGAGAGCTGACCATGTTCTCATCAACCTACAACACTCCTTAGCCATAAGAGCAAAATTTAAGGGGACAATCTTATTAATATCCGCATAGGTATTTAAACCCAAATACCTCAGAATAGAACTAGGCTGTGCCCCTGCCACCGGCACAGGATGATTCCAAACCATGATATCGGTTTTAGAAGCGTTGACTTCATAGCCGGATACTGCCCCAAACTCTTCTACAATGGCTATCGCTGTTGGAAACGCCGAACTCAACTCGGATGAGAAAATGAGAACATCGTCCACATATAATGCGACTTTCCGCTCCCACCCTTCAAAAATAAAAGGTTTTATATTAGGGTTATCACGAATTAATTGGGCAAAAGGTTCTATATATAAATCAAACAAAAGAGGGGAAAGGGGACACCCTTGACGGGTTCCGCGCGTAATACTAAATGACTCTGTTAGTTCCCCATTAACCAATAATGAGGTGGTAGGGTTTTATATAAAAGTTTTACAGCCCGCCTAAAATTATCACCTAAGTTAAACTTTCCCAGGACCTCCGATAGGTACACCCAATTTACCCTATCGAAGGCCTTTGTGGCATCGAGCGTGAGAACTGCCAGAGGAAGAGATGTGGACGTGGCCATGTCTATTGCGCCGATGAGGTCATAAGTCAGCTCATATAGCTGCCGGTCCTTAACAAATCCCTTCTGGTCCATATGCAAGATGTTATTTGCCACCGCTTCCAGTCTATTTGCTAACACAGATGCAAAAATGTTATAATCCGTATTAAGAATTGAAATCGGTCTATATGACCCACAGTTAGTTGCTGGTTTGCCCGGCTTTAGGATCAAAGTTTTGGAGGCCTTATCCCAGGACGTGGGGGGCAAAACCCCTTCCAGCAGAATGTTATTAAACAGATCCGTTAGATAGGGAAGGATTGTTGAACAGATTACTTTGTAGATTTCAAATGGTAGCACATCGGGTCCTAAAGCCCTACCTTTTTTGCTATTAAGAACAGCCGACCGTACTTCCTCCAGTGATGTCATGAGTGATGTCACTGACCATGTCATGAGTGATGTAATATGTGACGTCATCAGCAGTGCATTGCAGGCGCACAAGTTATAGTGAGTCCAACTAACTATAACGTGGGAATTTCAATGGTTTTATGTCAATAAAAATTTCCAGCTAACTATAACTGGTGTGAAACCTATGGTTTTTTCAGTTAATTTAATAGGTTTTTTAAATGATAATTCCTAACTATAACTTGTGTAAAACCTATGGTTTTTTCAGTGTATATATACATATATATATATATATATATATATATATATATATTCACCGAAAAAAACATAGGTTTAAGGAACGTTATAGTTAGAAATTAGCATAAAAAAACTTTTAAATTTCACCAAAAACACCATAGGTTTCAGGGACGTTATAGTTAGTTGGACATTTCACATGAATTTTTTGAGTGTGAACGACATACCAGCAATAGAAGACATGCTAAGTCTGCTCGATGACTTGAATCAAACAGCAAATGAAGAAATATTGGCAACAGGACCTGGCTTAAATGAAAATGATCATGCTCTGTTTAGAGCACCATCAAGATTTTTACCACAAAGTATCGGAGAGAATCTAGTAATATTTGGAGAGAATGTAACAAAGGACCTAAAACATTTGTATGCCCGGGAGATTAAAATAAACATAAAATGAATCCCAGGAAAGGTTTATTTCACGAAACAGTGAAAAAATTACAAAATGAGGATGGGCTCCTTATCAACCCTCAGATAAAAGGGGGAATATTGTTTTGTGGGGGAGGGAGCAGTATAAAAAAGAAGCTCTTAACCAATTGCAGGACCATAGCTGTTATAGTAAAATTAGTCCAAAAGAATATGATAATGTGACATAGAATTTTTTGCAAGATTGGATAATTGGAGAGATGAAGGACTTCTTAGTTGGGATGAACATAAATTCATCAAAAGTGAAAATTTGACAATCCCGACATTTTACATGCTCCCCAAAGTGCACAAGAACCCCACTAGCCCACCCGGAAGACCTATAATTTCATCCTGTGGCAGTTTGTTTGAGAATGCTTCCCGTTACATTGATTATTTTCTCAATCCAATAGCTAGATCACTTCCCTCTTACATCAAGGACTCTACTAATTTTTTTAAATGTATTTTCGATATCCGTTGGCATAAGGAAACTATGGTCTTACTAACATTAGACATATCTACGCTGCATACCAGCATTAGACATGTAGATGGGTTAAGAGCAAGTGAGTATTATTTAAACAAGAGACCAGCTCGCTTTTCCACCCAAAATCGAATGATCCTGGAACTCATGGAGTGGTGCCTCACTAAAAACATTTTTTTGTTTGGTAATGATTTCTTCCTGCAAGAACGGGGGACTGCGATGGGCACCTGTTTTGCACCTAGTTACGCCAATTTACATCTCAGCTGGTGGGAGGAACGGTTGCTCCGGGCAGTCCCCTTGATCAATGGGCTGAACATATTCTTTTGTGGGTCAGATTCATCGATGACGTCTTCGTGCTGTGGCAGGGAATGGAGGCGGACATCGAACTTTTTATTGGAGATCTCAATCAAAACTCCATTAATTTGGAATTTGTGGGGCACCATAGTAAGACCACAATAGACTTTTTGGATATTAGAATTAGTCCAACTGATGAGAAATTGGAAACAACAATTTTTAGGAAAGTAACTGCAGGGAACTCAGTTCTTCACGCGGACAGTGCCCATCCTGCCGCATTAATCAGAAGTATCCCACTTGGGGAATACTATAGAGCTAGAAGAACGTGTAGTACTGAGGAGGAATTTGACAGAATTGAAAACAAGATGAAACAAAGGTTTATCCAAATGGGGTACAAACCAGGCTTTTTGAAAGGGGCAGCTAGGAAGGCCAGAGATCTTAAACGTCAGAAAATCTTATTTGAACCCTCACATACGAAAAGACAGCAGGAGAAGTCTAAACTTCAGGGGAACCAAATTAATTCCAGATTAATCACCACATTTCACATAAAACATAAAGAAGTGAGATCAATCTTTCATAAACACTGGTATCTGGTAAAAAATAATCCAGTGTTGGGTCCCAAGGTGAGAAAAAATCCTGGGATCACATACAAAAGATCCAAATCTTTAAAAGATTTGGTCATTAAGAGTGAATTTGTGGAAAGGAAGAAGGGTTCCTCTGACTGGTTAAAACAGAAACCAGGTTTTAGAAGATGTACAAAATGTAAGCCCTGCCAACATGGCCTGAATCGAACTAGCCTTCAAACATTCTTTAATAAAACCATTACCATTAGGACATCATTAACCTGCAAAAGTAATTTTGTTGTTTATCTATTGCAATGTCCATGCCCCAAAATATATATAGGTAGTACAACTCTACCGGTTCATCAAAGAATCCTGCAGCACAGGCGGGCCATTGTTAATCGTGACAAAACCTATCCTGTCGCAAGACATTTTGAGTCCCATCACCAGAGTGACCCGGAGGGTTTACAATATACTTGCATAGCTGAAGTCCCTAAGAGAAAGAGAGGGGGGGACCGTAAAAGGGAATTACGTAAATTAGAGACATATTTTATTCTGGATTTTAACTGTATAGAACCGTATGGACTCAATGTAGACGAGGATTTATATACATGTCTGTCTTGATTAGTGTAACAATATGATGAAAAGCTGAAACACGGAACTGCACTTGTAACCATGAATTAATTGGGTTTTTAATCAGGAACATGTTTTCTCTTGACAGTGGTAATACTTTTGATGTATGAATGGAATGCACCAGAGTTAATAAGACAGTTTTTTAGCACTCTTGAAAAAATTCTCTTATGCATTAGCACTTTAAACTAGCACTGTTTACTTGTTTTTAATTAAACAGGGATAGAATAGTAGGATGGTAAAGAGTGGAAATGTTTATTATAACAGATATGAATAGAGTTTACATAAGCACTAGCACTTTTCATGAAGTACTATGATGGAAAAGAGTGGAATGTTTACAGTGAGAGAAATTATCATAGTTTACATAAGCACGAGCACTTTATTTTGAAAGTACGATTTATTGAAGGACAAGCAGATTACACATAAGAACAATCTACTTATTATACAGATATGAAATTTCGAATATATGTATATATTTTTTAATCGTATAATTGGACTTCATTAGTCCTTATTTAATTTTAGTTTTCTCTTTTTTCATATAATGTATTCATATACCATCCACATAGAATAATTCTTTTTTTGAAGTGTGTCATGCATAGGGAATTATAATGGTGCTTCAGTGTTTTACATATGTGTGGAGAACAAGGAACACTGATAGGGGCACTTGCCTGCAGATACTGAAAATATTGTTTTCAATTGTAATTTTTCCCTTTTTTATCCCCAAAAAAAGCACTAGCACTTTAATTAAAGAGTAATATTGTGTATGGGAAATTGTATAAAATTACAAATATATTGTTTCCGCAATATATACCAGCTAGCACCTATGCAATTGAAAGGAAAGCTTTGTCAATACTGAAAAGTTACACGTTAAAATATGGCCGACACCTTTCAAACAATTGTGATCTGTTTTAACCCTGTGTCCATTGTTTGTTTCTATTACCACTGCAAGAGCATTTTAAAGGGAAAAGTAATGGTGGAAAAAACATCGTGAACAAGGTAGTTCAACTCCCGAAACGCGTCAATGTATTGTGTCATTCTTTATAAATAAATAAAAAGAACTTTTAACCCTACCGGAGAGTGCTGGATGATTACCTGAGGCCCATGGGGTAATCCTATAACTAACATATATATATATATATATATATATTCCGTGTACAACACAATTGCCGCCATGACGCGTTCTGGGCCCTTGAGCCCTTGATCACATGACGTTAGTGAAAAACCCTACCCTATTATACAGTGCAAGTGCTAGTCACCTGACCCTGGGCCTAAGGACATAGAAAAAAGCCTTTCATTTTATCTTTTTTCATTCCTCGAGAAGCGCTATAGTGCAATCATATGTCAATACATTGCCACTCATTTAAGATGCCACAATTATTTCTAGCTTGACATGTTTGAATGTTTCATATACGTAGGTGCAAATTTCCGCAAATATCAAAATTCATAAATATTTCGATAAAACACATATATATAAAATCTGATGTACAAAATGTACAAATAAGTATAAATATTTTTTATTAAAAACATTCCTATTACACTCTCAATACAGAAGTGTGCAAAATCGCAAGATATTAAGTGCAACATGGCATTCTAATTTAGTGCAAAGTGTGCAACAATTAGCAGCTTTAAACATGTCATATTGGCATTTTGGCATCCTTAATATAGCCCCAGTGGGCAACATTGTTTGATTTGGCACTATTGGTGTTGCCACTATCGGCACTAATGCGTCACCTGGAATTATCATGTCCCAACTGCCCCTTCCTTTAGGTCAACTGGTGCTATGTATTCAAATTATGATGAATACAAACAAAAAAGAAGAAAAAAGAACCAAACCCAAATGTGTACCCTTCTACGTGATTTACATACATTTTTATGTTGTTAAAAAGTTATCCAAAGGGCCTTCCTTAGTGATGTTATCATTTCTCCCTTTTACCCTTTAAAAGAACTCGGTTTCATGTTCAATGAAAATTTGTGGCTCAGTAACAGTTACTACTCCCCCAAATCATATGAGGTCCCGTAATTAATTCACGGGTACACCGTTCTCAATGATAGAGCTCATCCCAGGCAAGTATACATATCTTCCCCCATGTTGAGCCCATTTGGAGTCTTGGTATTAAGTTCGAGAATATACCGTGTTTCTAATGTCCTAAACGGGGCCTCCCTGTCACCTCCCCTGCGTAGTGGCAGTACTGTGTCGATGGCATAGTACATCAAACAACTCATGTCATTGTTGTGACATGAGTTGATATGCCTCGCAACCGGATAGGACTCATCCCTATTAAATACCATGCGTATGTACTGGAGTATGCGTTTGTGGACCTGCAACTTCGTGCTGCCCACATATCGCAGGCCACACACACACTCCAGCACATATACCACAAAATCTGTTTTGCAGGTTATCTTCTTGGTTATAGGGATGGGTATATCACTAAATGGGGTCAAATATGATGTTTTATTTTTCCCTTGTTTACAGGCCTTGCAAACAGCACATTTGATGAAGCCTTTGGTGGTATGAAGCCATTGGGTCTTACTGGCCACCTCTGGGCTGCTCTTTACCAACATGTCACTCATTGAGCGCACTTGGCTGAATGTAATTTCCGGTTTATCTGACAGGGTCATGCCAATAATAGGATCCCCTTTGACAATGGGCCAATTCCTACGGAAGATAGTATGTGGCTGTTTATGCTGCCTATTATAAGCAGTGATAAGTCTTGGCTGGTCTGGGCTTCTGGTCTGGCTAGGTTGACTCACCGAGTTATCCACCCCTTGCCGTTCCTGACACCTGGTCTGATTGGCCTTGGCGATTGCTCTATCTACCACCCCGACTGAGTACCCCCGAGCTAAAAATCTACTCCTACTGCAAGTTTGGGCCTTCCTGCATTCTATTTCCGTGCTGCAGATTTGCCTGATCCGTAACATTTCTCGGGTGGTGGCTTGAGGCATGCATGACTGTATTCCAGGCCGTCTCCTTCCTGTGAAGCCTGGTTTCCAGTCTGCCCCCCTCTACATAAATCTCCACATCCAGGAAATTTACTGCTGAATCACTTATATTGCCTGTGAAGTTCAAGTTCAGACTATTTACATTAATGTTTGCAATAAAACTTTCTGCGCTCGATTTTGAGCCATTCCAAACAATAAAAAGGTAATCAATGTACCTATACCATGATATTATGTTGTTACTTAGGGTTTCTTCATACGTGGTCCTGAGGACCTGCTCCTCCCACAATCCCATGTGCAAGCACGCGTAACTCGGGGAGAAGCAGGCCCCCATCGCCACACCCCTCAATTGCTGGAAAACCATGTTCTGAAATAGGAAAAAATTATTGCACAGACAAAAATTTATCATCTCGCTAATAATTTTGTTGTGACTGAGCATCGAGACTGATTTTTTTCTCATAAAATATTCTACTGCTCGCACCCCATCCAAGTGATTAATGCTTGTATATAGGGCAGGCAGATCAAGCATTATCAATAAATAATCTGATTGCCATCTGATCAATTTGATCTTCTCTAGGAAATCCCCTGTGTCACGCAAGTAGGATGGAAGTGACTGTACATGTTCCTGAAGGAAGTGGTCTATATATCGGGATGTATTTTCCAGCATGCTGCCTTTGGCCGATATAATAGGTCTCCCTGGCGGGTTCGCTGGGTCCTTGTGGACTTTGGGGATCAAATAAAACACTGGGATCACTGGGTAATTAGTTTTCGAAAACTTAAATTCATCTCCGCTCAACAAGCCCGTACTTTTCCAAGCCAACAACTTGGAGTTGAATGTATTCCACGCAGATTTAACTGAGGGCCAATCACTTCTGCCATAGCACTGCCGGTCATTAAGATGTTTCATGGCCTCCTCCATGTACATGGCCTTCGGCCAGAGGACGATATTACCGCCCTTATCTGACTGCCTTATGATTACGTTGTCATTGCTTTGCAATTTTTTCATCAGACTGCTATAAGCACTGTTTTGCTTATGATGTTTCCTAGTATTGGCCAAGGTAGATTTATGTAAATCCTTAATCTGCGTTGTCACCAGTTCATTAAAGACATAGATGTTATCATGTGTGAGCACCGGATTGAACGTTGACTTAGGTTTAAAGTTCGTTGAGCCTGGGGCATTGGTTCTTAAAGTTAACATGCCTTCAGAATCATTCTCCTCCGTGGCCCCTTCCCTATGCAAATCCTGCATGTCACAGTACAAATCATAATCCCCTACTTGAACCCCAGGGGAGCTCGATATTTCTGAATCCCTTCGACCAGTGCCAGTTCCCGTTTTCTTTTTGTTCAATAGGTGGAATTTCCTTAGTTTCAACTTTATTGTGTACTTAAAAAGGTCCAATCTAGTACGGGTATAGTTAAAGTTACTTGGAGGGCAATATGTTAACCCCAGTGACAATGTTGTTAGTTCCTTGGGGCTTAAGTGGACGCTAGTCAAGTTGATTATCGACAGTGTATCATAAGTCTGTTCCCTTATCGACGCTTCCATTCTTCTGGGCCCTTTTCTTGGGTGCTTGATCCTCTGTGCTGCCTGATTTTGCGGCACTGCCTGCGTCTCCAGCGCTTGGCGTTGTTCCTTTGCCTTGCACTGGATTTTGGATGTGTGAGCGCAGGGTCTGTCTCCGGTCGTGCCTCAGGCAATCCACCTCCTGAGCTAGGGTTCTTTTTGTAAACCCCACCCTTGAGCTGACCGCTAATTGCTCCCCTTTAGACTCACTTCCCGGGACAGAGCTTAAATCCGATTTGGAAGATGCTGATTGCAAAGTTTCCCGCATGCCTGTTGCTGTACCTGGGGCCTCTGTAGTGATTTTGTTTTTATCAGCTTTAGCAGAGACATACTTCTTTGCAAAAGTGAAGATGCGACCGTTTTGGTAATCTAATTTATCTCTCTGAAATTTGTAGGTTTTACTTTTGCTAATCTACCAATCATCTCATCACGGTATTTTTTCTCCAGTGTCACATCATTCATGGCAGAAATCTACTCATTCAACTCTGTTATTTTTACCTGCAGAGTCGCACCGTCACATATTTTATCAGTATTCTTAATAACCGACTAGAAGAGTCCAAATTACATTCTGCTCACTCCGATAACATATTTGGATCTGGATTTTCGAAGCTGGGGGCCAACATGATGCGCAATCCTCGTGGCACCCGTCCCACATCTAAGTACCGGGAAAGGGATTTTTTCTCCCACCATTTAGCCTGCTCTGTTCGCATGGCTTTCTACAGAAACAAATCTTTCATTTTGCAACCCACAGGTCCTGCCACAAGTGGGGCATTTCGGAGTTGTGCTTCTGTTACTGGCAAGTCATTGAACATATCAACCGCAGCTTCTTCGTGGCTTCTCACCATGTCAGCGGCAGCCAATGTGTTGTACTCTTTACTGATGTAGTCTTTGTGCAAATAGCGCCGCAGGTCACTTCCCACCAATGGTTCCGCCTGCTTTGCTATCCTTCACTCCTACCCCAGCACAGATATGCTCAGCAATCACCACTGTTCAGGCACTTACTGTAGACCTCGACTCGATCACAGCTGTGAGAGTTATCCATCTGTTTCTGCCTGGACCAGGAGGGTGTTGCAATCTGAGGGCTGACACAGCTGCTCCTTCACTGGAACTGTAGATGCTTCCGGGTTACTGGGAGCTGTGCTTTCTGCCGATCAGCCCAATGTGTATATATATATATATGGGGGGTTGGTTCCATGCACTGTTGTTTCATGCTACAATACGATATTGAGGAAAAAACTAAATATACTAGGGCGAGGAAGGAATACATGAACGCCATCGCTGCAGCGAAGACAGAGTGTTTCTCTTCTCGTATCCTAGAATCAACAAACAAATCCAAAGACATCTTTTTGGTTTTTAACGAACTGACCAACTTGGAGAATGTCCGTCCGTAATTTCTACCCAGTGTTTGTTTGACTCACTCAACACCTACTTTAGTGACAAAATTACAGATATAAAAGCTAACATTCTCCAACCAAAGACGCCAATCACGACCGGCATGGCAATCAAGACCGGTTCTGCCACTCTTACCAACTTTCCATCCATAACTCATTGCCAGCTCTCGGAACTTCTGATGAGAGTTAAATCCGGCTCACCACTGGATATCTGCCCCCCCCCGTATCCTGAAAGAATGCTTCTCCGCCTACCCTACCCCAGTTCTTGCCCTCCTTAATGACTCCCTCCTGTCGGGCATAGTCCCGTCTGCCTTCAAAGAAGCCACGGTTATACCTCTACTAAAAAAACCGGGGGCTGACCCGGCATGTAAGGCAAACTATAGGCCCATCTCCTTGTTGCGTTACTTGGCAAAAATTCTAGAGGCACACGTGGCGAAAACCTTGTCTAACTTCCTGGAGGAGTCCTCCTGCTTTGACCCCCATCAGGCTGGTTTTCGGCCTGCACATTCAACGGAGGCAGTGGTCACCGCAGTGCTGGACACCCTCCGAGACTGTGCAGACAGACGCTCTCCCCAGGCACTGGTGCTCCTGGATCTGTCGGCCTCGTTCGACACGGTCAACCACAATATTTTGGTCGACCGTGTCGGACAGGCCGGCATCCGGGGCACGGCGGCCTGTTGGTTGAGATCCTTCTTGGAGGACCGCTCTCAAGCGGTGCGACTAGGGGACCTAACCGGTGTTAAACAACTTACCCCATGCGGAGTGCCACAGGGCTCCTCCCTGTCACCTCACCTCTTTAATATTTACATATTCCCCCTTATACAAACCTTGAGGGATAGACAGGTGAGAGTATTTAATTACGCAGATGATCTGCAGTTACTCTTCACCATTGACAACTCCGCAAAATCTGTCAGTCACTTCCAGTCGACCATGAGGTTTATTAAATCCTGGATGGACCAAAATCAATTAAAATTAAACCCAGGTAAAACTGAACTGGTATTGACCGGGGATAGTGCCAAACACTGGGGCCCCCAATACTGGCCCCCAGACCTGGGTCAAGCTCCACAACCATCACCATCGGCTAAAACATTGGGAGTCATTGTGGACACTGACCTCTCTCTCAAGGCACAAGTGGGTCAGGTGGTCTCCAAGTGTTTTTACCAACTCAAAAAAATCAGGAAGGTTCGGCGTTTACTTACGCCGGAGGCTACTACCCAGGTTGTGATTGCCACTGTTCTGTCCCATCTGGATTACGCCAATGCCATCTATTTGGGTCTTCCAGGCTATCTACTCAAGCGTCTCCAGATGGTACAGAACTATGCTGCCAGGATGATTCTGAAGCAACCGAGGTGGCAAGCAGCGACCCACCTTCTCATTAAATTGCATTGGCTTCCGATCACACAACGCTGTGCCTTTAAGGCAGGCTGTATGATGTTTAAATCACTGCATGGCAGAAGTCCTGAATTTATTAATCAATTAATCACCAGTTATGTTCCCCTTCGCAACCTTCGCTCTCTCCACCTAGGTCTTCTTCAGATCCCCCCGTTTAAGCTTAAACGTTCTGGTGGACGGAGGTTTGCAACACTTGCTCCCTATTTATGGAATACCTTTCCACTGGAAATACGGCTCTGTCAAGATCTTCTACCTTTTCGGAAGGCTCTGAAGACATGGCTTTTCAGACAAGCTTTTTAACCTATCTTTTCTTACCCCTGTTGTGTTACTGTCAAATTAGCGCCTAGAAACTAATCAGTGTTAGTGCGCTCAATAAATAATTTAATAACATAACATAACATAACATAACATAACATGCTGGAAATAAACTGAACATTCACGAACCACTGTCGGATGGTTTAATAGAGTGGTGATTATCGCTGGTCTTCGAGTGCATTCACGCTATATATTCAGTCTCACCACACGCTCCCAATGTAGCGTGAATGCACTCGAAGACCAGCGAAAAAATCCTAACTATAACTACCTACTGGCGACCGCCAGTAGGTAATATATATATATATATATATATATATATATATATATATATATATATATATATATATATATATATTACCTACTGGCGGTCGCCAGTAGGTAGTTATAGTTAGGATTTTTTTCAATGTTAAATCTCAAAATTCTATTTGGAATAACTTTGGCACCGGTTGACGAATCTGCCTGAAAATTTCCTGAAAATGGCCTCGTCGAGCTCCGGTCCTTCCTTGAAAGTTTGGGAGGAATACGTCAAGCGGGGGCCGAGATAAAAGGGGGGTCCCAAAACGCGTTTTCCCCATGTAAATTTCCATAGGGCGGTCGATTTTACTTTTAGCCCGAACGGCTGAATGGATTTCCACCAAACTTGGCAAAATTGAAGGGACTGGTAGCCCGATGTGCCTTTGCTATGTCTCAAGATATGTGCTGCAGTGGATTTTGAGTAATTTAGGTGCCAAAAAATATATATATCTATAGGCGCTCTCCGGTGCGCGCACCGGAGTGCGCTCCAGGCGCGACACGCGACTTGCGCGCAGGAAGCTGATTGGCTCTTGGGTGTCTGTAAACATTCTAAACAGTCTGGAGCGGCCGCCATCTTGTGTCTCGGTAAAATCGAGACACAAGGGGTTTGAAAAAAAAAGGGGCAAATGACCATAAGGGGGAAGAGTAGACCCCCTCTGACCCCCTAGGTTTGATGTAGGGGCTAAAATAGGGTCCTGCGGGGCATTACATTTTTTATTTTTTTTTTCGTTTTGCGCGGGGGAAGCGCATGGTACGCGCACCGTCGAAGCACGGGGAAAATCCAGGACCATATTTATGAAGGCCTTGCGCTGCCAGTTTTGCGCCTCCTGTGCGTCAATTTTTGTGACGCACCAGCGGTGTAAAAAAATGCGCATTGTTATGCAATATTTAAAAAGTGACGCATCTATCTAGATGCGTCACTTTTTAAATATAGTGCAACGAGGCACATTTTTTTACACTGCTGGTGTGATGCGTCACTTTTCTGTGCGCACTCCTTATGACATTCCAGATGTGTCATATTTAATGTATGACGAATCATGTTGCAAGGAGTTACAGATACATCAGTATTTCTGTAAACATAAAAGTGACGCGAGGCAGGTGCAAGATTTTGACGCAACAGCATCCTAAAAGTGACGCAGAGAAATCTTATAGATTTCAGTACGTCGTTATTACCAAGCTTTTTGCGGGGGAATGCCCCCTCTGCATACATTATACCTGACGCAGATATAATGTGGCGCAGAGTTTTAAAAAGTGACCCATGTACCTAGATGCGTCACTTTTTAAAAATAGCGTCAGGTATAATGCATGCAGAGGGGGTGTTCTCCCGCAAAAAGCTTTGTAATAGCGACGCAGTGAAATCTTTGAGATTTCACTGCGTCACTTTTAGGATGCTGTTGCGTCAAAATCTTGCGCCTGCTTTACAGCAGGTGTTAGACTGACGCAAGACCTTTCACATGGTGCTTTTTCCATGTGAAAGGACACATTACTGGAGTTGCGTCACTTTTGTGACGCACTCCAGCAATGCGTTACTTGGAATGTCATAAGGAGTGCGCACAGAAAAGTGACGCATCGCACCAGTGGTGTAAAAAAATGTGCCTCGTTGCGTTATATTTAAAAAGTGACGTATCTAGGTAGATGGGTCACTTTTTAAAATCAAGCGCCACATTATATCTGCGTGAGGTATAATGCATGCAGAGGGGGTGTTCCCCCGCAAAAAGCTTTGTAATAGCGACGCAGTGAAATGTTTGAGATTTCACTGCGTCACTTTTAGGATGCTGTTGCGTCCTTTAAATATAGTGCAACGAGGCACATTTTATTACACTGCTGGTGTGATGCGTCACTTTTCTGTGCGCACTCCTTATGACATTCCAGATGTGTCATATTTAATGTATGACGAATCATGTTGCAAGGAGTTACAGATACGTCAGTATTTCTGACATATCTGTAAACATGAAAGTGACGCGAGGCAGGCGCAAGATTTTGACGCAACAGCATCCTAAAAGTGACGCAGAGAAATCTCATAGATTTCAGTACGTCGTTATTACCAAGCTTTTTGCGGGGGAATGCCCCCTCTGCATACATTATACCTGATGCAGATATAATGTGGCGCAGAGTTTTAAAAAGTGACCCATGTACCTAGATGCGTCACTTTTTAAAAATAGTGTCAGGTATAATGCATGCAGAGGGGGTGTTCCCCTGCAAAAAGCTTGGTAATAATGACGCAGTGCGTCACTTTTAGGATGCTGTTGCGCCAAAATCTTGCGCCTGCTTCACAGCAAACCTTTCACATGGTGCTTTTTCCATGTGAAAGGACACATTACTGGAGTTGCGTCACTTTTGTGACGCACTCCAGCAATGCGTTACTTTTGTGTTTACAGATACGTCAGAAATACTGACATATCTGTAACTCCTTGCGAATTGATTAGTCATATATTAAATATGACATATCTGGAATGTCATAAGGAGTGCGTCCACAAAAGTGACGCATTGCTGTTTTCACGTAGCGATGCGTCACTTTTCAGAAATGAGGCCTCCAGTTTATTCACTGTGTCATAACTTTCTTTTCTAACACTCACCTTCTTTCATTCCTCCTACTTCACTTCCTTTCACCTCTCATACCTTTCTGTTCTTTCTTACTCATTCTCCTTTCAATTATCAATGCACTATATTTCACTTACTCTTCATTTTTTTAAGAATATAGCTCTTTGATGAGAATTGGAGGTAGTTCTGAAAAGAACTTTTGGTTTTCTTCTTTTAACTGAACAGGAACAAAAACAGGGAATGGAAACTGCTCAACAGGAGCAAAAAGAAAACAAAAAAATTAGGGGTGGGAAGGGCAGCGATGGTTCTCCAATGCTCGAACCATGAGCAGGACACTTTGCTCCCCATAGGTGAGGAGTTGATTGCAGTATCTGCATTTGACAACCCCATGGTTAAATGCAGGTTGTATGTTTGCCACCTGCTCCTGCGATTGCTCTCTCCCAGAAGAAGTTGCTCCTCCGGTTGATGTAGAGGCCCCATCTCTGGGAACCTCTTGTGCCAGAGCCCTGACACTTTCCCAGGCAAAATTCTGGGGGTGCCTCCTCTCCACATGGCGAATCATGGTGAAGTTGCCAAAAGAGTACTTTTTTATGGGGTTACCCCGTGACAGGACCTGTTTGCAGATCCTGCACTCTACTTTTGGTGCATTCACCTTTTTCTGATCTGCTGGAAACTTAAAAAATTTCCAGATGAAATGCTCTTTGACCTTCGGCTGAGGAGGCTCTTCATCAATGAATTCAGGCTCATCTTCACTGCTGGATGGTCTGGCAGCCATGATTATCCAAGAAATATGCAAGAGCAAAAAGGCAGGTCTTTCAGTCACAAAAGTGAAAGAAGAAGTGAAGGAAATGGGTGGGGATTTCATTCATTGTAAAAAAAAACTGTTAGCAACCAATGAAAAGTGTTATTTTAGGGTCACATGACCCGACGCGTTTACGCTGCGCGCTCCGGAGCACTTCCGGTGCGTTTACGCAGCGCGATCGTAGGCGCTTCCGGGGCGCAAACGTGGCGCGATCGTAGGCGCTTTTGCGTGCGTTTATGCGCCGCGAACGTAGGCGCTTCCGAGGGCACTTACGTTGCGCGCCGAAGTGACGTCATCAAACTTTTACAGAAATGCATAATCATTTTCCTTATTAAAAAAAACTAATTTTATTTGTATGGTACGAAATGTTTTGCATTATTATTAACTTTTCATTCATATTTTTTTTCACGAACGACAGTTGCGCTCTGGGTGCGCTTTCAGATGAGCTCACGGAAAAGCTTACCGGAGAGCTTATCTGAAAGCTTCCCGGAGCGCGCACCCAGAGCGCAAAAGAAAAAAATTATATTAAAAAAAATGAATACTTTAAAAAAAACAGCAAATTGTAAAAAAAAAAAAAGGTTAGAAACTCGATATACAAAGGAATTAGCATTTAAAAAACCTATGAAATTCACTGAAAAAACCATAGGTTTCACACCAGTTATAGTTAGCTGGAAATTTTACTGATATAAAACCATTGAAATTCCCACGTTATAGTTAGATGGACTCACTATAACTTGCGCGTGCAATGCACTGCTGATGATGTCTTAATAAGCCAGTTAACCAATCAATTTTTAAAAACCATCCATTTAGACACTTATTTAAACATTTATTCTTCCATCAACTTTTACATATACATATATAAAATATATTTATTTTTCAGAAAGACACACATTCACTGGATGGTGTCATCAGTGATGTCATGAGTGATGTCACTGACCCTGTCATGAGTGATGTAATATGTGACGTCATCAGCAGTGCATTGCACGCGCAAGTTATAGTGAGTCCATCTAACTATAACGTGGGAATTTCAATGGTTTTATATCAGTAAAATTTCCAGCTAACTATAACTGGTGTGAAACCTATGGTTTTTTCAGTGAATATATATATATATATATATATATATATATATATATATATATATATATATATATATATATATATATATATATATATATATATATATATATATCAAAACAATACCCATTGCAGGCATAGAGTGATGCATAAATTATGCAAAAAAGGAGAGAACTCTGGGTAGTTCCCAAGTTTAGGTGGAAGGCAGCTCCTGTATTGTATAGAGCACCCTCAACACCAGCGACCCTCTAAATTTGCTCACCTCAAATATCTGCTTTTCTATCAAAGTTTTTAAGCATAGGATTAGCACAGTGCTATCCACGCTGAGATAGAAATGGACAAAGTATTTTGCCATTTGTACAGCAAAGTCTTAAAGCATAGAATTAGCAAAGTGCTATCCACGCGAGCTGTAAAATGACAAAAGCCATTTATCATTTCAGGCACAATATTACAGCTTTGAATTGGTAAAATACCATCCAAGCCAACCAGAAATGAATAAAAGCAACCCCTGACACGTGTTTCACTGTCATTACAGCTCTTCAGAGAGGTTTTGCTTTGTCCAGATACAAGGGACCGCCCAGTATGAGTCAAAACAATAACCTTTTCAGGCATAGAGTGACGCATAAATTATGCAAAAAAGAAAGGAGAGAACGCTGGGTAGTTCCCAAGTTTAGGTGGAAGGCAGCTCCTGTATAGAGCACCCTCAACACCAGCGACACTCTAAATTTGCTCACCTCAAATGTCTGCTTTTCTATCAATGTTTTTAAGTAGAGGATTAGTAGGGGTGGATAGCAGTGTGCTAGCCATGTCTCAGGGATGGAGTTCCTGGGACCAAAATAGGCCCCGGGGAAAGGGGCCTTGCATCCCCCTCCCGATTCAATTTCACTTTATTTTTTAAATGGCTCAGGTCCTGGGGGATGGGGTCCTAAAAGGCTGGAGGGAAGGGGGGCCAAATTAAAAAAATAAATAAACCAGCAACTCGCCAGAGGCCAAACTCCCTCTCAGCACTACTCTGCAGACGCGCGTCCTAGCGTGCTCTGGGTTGGGGATGAAGTCCCCTTCACTGGAGAGGGCCCTTAGGGGCCACCTAGCCCACCAGGTACCTTCAGTAAGTCCCACACAGTGATATTGCTTAGAGGTGGTCCGAGGCCATGCCCCTTTTTTACAAATACTGGAAATTAGCCACTTGGCACACTGCTGCTGGGGCGATGAGGTCCCCTTGTGTCCTGAGGAAATCAGGACTAAAGTGACAATAACATGGCCTCTGTCTACAATATTAACCTTTGCCTCAACATGCAGGAAATATACAGGAGAGATAGTGTGTACTACACAGATGAAGGTAGCAGAGTATTTTTCATCAACTTGAAACTCTGCATTTGCTCGTCTATGTAGTCATGATAAACATACAATGAATACAAAAGCTCTCATAAGAGCCACCCTATGTCCCAAACAGCTATTTCAATGGTAAACCTAATTTTTGAAAGAATTTATCAAGTTCAGCAGATCCATTGTGGATCTGCAACTCAAAAGCACACATTCAATGCAATACACCAAATTGTTATATTTTTAGTAGACAGTTGTGAATGGATCTCAAAATTGTTATAACAGAGTCTATATGGATACAATTTAAGGTGCATACGTGTCTAAATGCATATTTTTCTTGTTGCAACAGTGTCTGTGTGACTATACCACTAGGTGTGAGACTCTGTGCATCACTATGTGAGTGCCTATAAAAATGACTTTATAGGTGTAACTATGAATATATTAGTTTTTGTATGCTTTTTTGAACTGGTGTAAGATTGTATGTACAATATTTGAATGAGTGTAGCACTTTCTATATGGCTATGTGAAGGTCTCTGTATGGGTTTGTGAATATGTGTGCAGTATCTGCATGGGTATAACACTGGATGTGCGACAGTCTGTATGAGTATATGAGAGGGTGTGAAAGTCTCTGTATCAATGTAAGTGTGGATGTGAGAGTTTATTTATAGGTTTGTGAAAGGCTGTAATAGCGTCTGCATAAGTGTAAAAGTGGGTCTCACACAGTCTCTATAGGTATGTGACTGGGTGTAAACGTCTTTCCATGGATGTACGTGTGCACTGGAGAGACTTTCTATGAGTTTGTGAATGGATATAACAGTGTCTATAAAATGTCTAAATGGTTGTTTTATCACTGTCTTTATGGGTATGCAATTGGATGTGAAACTGTCTAAACAGAGGTAAGTGTGTATATGACAGTCTATGTATGGGACTGTAAATGGGTGTAACAGTGTCTACATAGGTGTAAGAGAAGGTGTGACAGGCTCTGTATGGGTATGTGAGTGGGTGTCAAAGTCTTTGTATGGTTGTAAGTGCGGGAGTTAGAGTCTCTGTATGGGTTTTTGAATGGGTGTAACAGTGTCTGTAAAATAGCTGAAAGGGTGTGACAGTGTCTGTATAGGAATATGAGTGGGTTTAAAAGTGTCTATATAGGTGTAACTGTGGGAGTAAGAGACTCTGTATGGGTTTGTGAGTAGGTGTGAGAGTCTGTATGGGATTGTGAATTGATGTGACAGTGTCTGTATGGGTGTAAGAGTGGATGTGAGAGTGTCAGTATGGGTTTGTGAGTGCGTGTGGCATTGCCTGTATGGGTATATGAGTAGCTCTGAGAGGAAGCAAGATTGTAAAAAAAATATATAGTTTCCAGCCGTGCTAAATCTGCGGATTTTCGTGGAGTTACATGGGAGCTGTGCTGAGCACAGCGCAGGATTTGTGGATTTCCTGACCCTAGGATACATGCTCCGCCCTCTTTTACAACATGTACAAGGGATCATAAAACATCTCACCTGATCCCTTTATTCAATTTGGAAACACATTTTCAACTCAGAGACTATTTTCCAAAGAAAAACAAAATGGCATCCACAACTTTTCTGTGAAGGTGTAGTCAGCCAATCAGTACTAAGGTGTGGCACATGAATCCATGGATCTTCCATGGGTGGACCTCAGAGGATCCACATTCCTACATATATGAATTGGTTTTCCAGTTAATATCTCTAAAAATACTGAACGGATTTACACCAATTAAGTGAAAGCGTGACCTGCGTAACAAAATCTACCTTTCTGCCAAATTCAATGTAATTCGCCCAGCAGTTCAGGCTGTAGGCTTCTTTACAGGTCCCATGGAAATTAACATGGGGAAACACATTTGGACCCCCCTTTTTCTCAGCCCCCACTTAGCAGGCCACACAGAAACTTGCCAGACACAAAGCTGAGGTGAGTGTAGAATTGTTTGCAAAACCTTTTCTCAAGATTCGTCAACCAGCACCAAAGATATAGGCAATTGAAAAACAGCATTTTAATAGAAATCAAGTCCTAATTATAACTAGCTACTGGAGAATATCAGTAGGTTATATATATATATATATATATATATATATATATATATATATATATATATATATATATATATATATATATATATATATATATATATATATATATATATATATATATATATATCCTACTGGCGATAGCCAGTAGGTATATATAGTTAGGATTTTTTCTCTATGGGACTTTTGAAAATTCTATGTCTAATAACTTTGGCGTTTGTGGACGGAATCGGCTGAAATTTTCAGGAAAATGGCACATTTTGTTTCTGGGGGGGGGGGGGGGGCCGAGAAAAAAGGGGGGTCCCAAAACGCGTTTTTCCCATTCATTTTTCCATAGGGCGTTTGGCCTCACTTTTAGCTCGAACGGCTGAATGGATTTACACGAAACTTGGCAAAATTGTAGGGACTGTTAGCCCGATGTGCCTTTGCTGGGTCTCAATATATGTGCTCCAGTGGATTTTGAGAAATTAATGTTTAAAAAAACTGATATATCTGTGACAGCGTCCCGGATAGCGCTCCAGATCGCGTACTTTTCGCGTAACGGAGCTTTGCGAAGCGAAGCTGATTGGCTCTCCGGTGTCTGTCAACATTCTAAACAGTCCGGTGCGGCCGCCATCTTGTCTCTCGGTAGGATCGAGAGACAAGAGGAGGAGAAAAACAAAGGGGGAATTTAATGAAAGGGGGCAAGGTAGACTCCTCTTGACCCCCTAGGAATGATGTTGGGGTATTAAAGGGTCCCATGGGGCAAATAAAAAAAAATAGATTTTTCGCGGTAGAAGCGCTTCTCGGTTCGCGAACCGGGTCGCAAACTGGTAGCGAAACGGGAATTCGCCATTTTGTGTTTCGATTTAATTAAATTACAAGATGGAGGAAAAGCAATGTGAGTATTGGGTATAAAGGGGTATGGGAGACGTATCCTGACTCCCTATGTTTTCTGAGGGTGGTTGAGGAGGCTCATATATGTTGATACTTGTCTTCCAGCGGTTGCGCGTGAGCGTTTTTTTTTTTTTTTGCCGCTTGACTTCTGTTAACGTTTGATTCGAAGGAAATCAGGAAGTGTTGACCGCCATTTAGACACTGCGAGTAAATATATTGTTAAAAATAATTGTTATAAATTAATTCGTATTGATAAACATTGTCTGCGCCATCTTGCTTTTTTTCCAATGCCACACTTTTGTCGTGCACGGCAGCCATTTTAGATGCCTTGACCAGACCCACTCTCTGCATGCCGCCGATCGTGACGTCTGTTAACGTTCGATTCGAAGGAAATCAGGAAGTGTTGACCGCCATTTTGACACTGCGAGTAAATATATTGTTAAAAATAATTGTTATAAATTAATTCGTATTGATAAACATTGTCTGCGCCATCTTGCTTTTTTCCAATGCCACACTTTTGTCGTGCACGGCAGCCATTTTAGATGCCTTGACCAGACCCACTCTCTGCACGCCGCCGATCCTCAGCATGGCTCCCCACCCTCGCAAGCATCTCCCCCACGCACTGGTCACCCCTGCTCTCTCTCTCATGCATGGGCCATAAACCTCCCCCATCTGCTCTGTTCTTCCCGGAGTATCACACCCTGTGCCCGCCCGACACCTCCCTTTCACCCTATTCACTACCGCCCCATCTGACACTCCTCTTCCTCTGTGTCTGATTGTCCAGGCCGGTCCCAGGCTATCACCTAGCCCTGCGGATGTAGTTTATGGCCCCAACTGTAAAGAATCACCCCTGTTCAAAGGAGTTACAGTAGATCAAGGCCCCCACCTCATGAGATCCGTCACACCACACGCGTTCCTACTATCTGATAACGATCCTGTATTGTGATTGGGGAGGGGATTCTCACTGTAAGGGTGTGTGGGACCGAGCCTGAAGCGGAAGATTCCAGGGATGCCTTTTTGTACATCAAAGTCTTCACAATTATGTGTCACATTAAAAATATATAGCACTCCAACAAAGTAGTAGGAATATAACACTTTAATAACTTATAAATATATACAACGCTCCAACAAAGTAAACACGTTAAAAAAAACTTTTTAAACAACTATTTACATGACATTGCTTTAACCAGGATAGACAAAGAAATGACACAGTGATGTAAAAGTTTCTGAAAGAAATGCCAAGAACGTCCCATGTGAAAGTGAATTTTATCTGGCAATTTATTTCTTTTCCTTCTCATGAAAAGAAAGTTAATGCCAGGTTCGTTACCTGCCTCATCTGCAAAAAAAAAACTCTCGAGAGGGACCAAAAAAAAATATAGCTATGGTAATCATACCATGCATCGGCACATGGAGAGGTGGCACCCTCTTAATTATTCTAAAGCACAACTTCGAGATTTGGTGGATAACCCCCGACCGGCAAAAACATCCACCAATGACTTAGCAATAAGTGAGTCAGAGGCAAGGGAAACGGTCCCAAATCTGCAAAAGAACTTTGGGCAGATGAGATTGACTTGTGTAGCATGTGGAAAATTAATTTCATGCGGAGAGATGAGTATTACTTTAATAAATAGATCATATGTAAATCATCAATGTCCAAAACGTCCTAGAAAGTAATTTTTGTTAGTCAGTCAAATTAACTTTATTCGATTTGATAAAATCATACAAAGTACATAAAAACAAAACTATTTACAATTAAAAAAGAATTAAACAGTTTCTTTGTGAACAAGTTAATTTGGCATGGTGTGTTCATTAAAAATGTTTAAAATCAGGTTATGTACACTGGTTTAGCAAGTTCATACTTCTTCTGGATCTGGTTACTGCCACAAGGAAATTGGCCATGGCAAAAGTAATGCATATATTTCCTAGTGATTTTAAATATAGCATGGCAGGTCTCACCTGGGAGAAGCCAGCTTCTCTTAAGACAGGTAGCAAATATTTTTTTCTTGGTGCAGAGAAGAAGTCACAAAACATAACAAAGTGCAAAGTATCCTGAACTGAAAAATTGTCACAAGTGCAAGGGGTGCTAACTCAGGTTTCATCCAGGTGTTAAAATTGCCCAAATAAAAATGAATAAGGTTAAATCTAAATTTTGTTAACAAAAATCGATGAAAGGGGTTTGTGACAAAACATAAATAAGGCTCCATTGCAAGTGACTGAAGTGACAAATAATGCATTCGAACAAAAGGCTTTGATAATTGTGATTCTTCTCGCAACAGGCATGCCCTAAACATAAACAGTTTTTTTGTAGTAATCACATCCTGCTTTGTAATACCAGAGGGGGAAGTAAATAAGTCTGAGCGACCCAAGTCATTAAAAGATTTGAACAAATACGCCAGCCATGGTATCGTGTGACTTTTCTCCAGACTCATCACATCCCTCATGATCATGTGATTTAACGTTAATTCGGGATTTAGCCAAGTCTTAAGCCAATATATTAGCGGTGCCAGTCTCAGTTTGTCCTGAACATAATCCAAACCAAGTTCCGTGTGGATAGAAAAAACCGGAGAGGATTGGGGGAGGGACAAAACGGTGTGTAAGAATCTATTCTCTGCTACCTGGATTTTATCCAGGCTCACATAGCCCCATAGAGATGCGCCATAAAAAGCCACGGGGAGGGATTTGCTGTTATACACCTTAATGATGGCCTTCATAGGTCTGTGTCCCAACCTTTTGGCGAAACCTAGGATGGCCATGAATGTCCTTGTAACCGTTAGGCTTTTGGCACGTATCTGGGGTCCTCAGGTACCCCTACTATCAAAAAGAACTCCCGGATAGGGGAACACAGGGACTCCCGAGACTACCTCTCCTTTACAGAAAAAGGTTTTCGTCTTCGTCTTGGCCTTTTTCCCTTGAGCACCGACGACCATGGTGTGAGATTTAGTGACATTAACCCTCAGGTCTAACCGGTCCCTGAAAGTCTCAAATGCATCTAGCAGTTTTTGGAGGCATACCCCTGTGCGTGCAATGAGTACAGCATCGTCCGCGTATAGGAGAGCTGGGATCTTAACTTCTCCTACACACGGTACGTCACTTGCTGCCCCAAGTAAATGCTTGCCTAGGTCATTTATGTAGATGGTAAATAACAGGGGAGCTAATATGCAGCCTTGCCTAACTCCCCGTAACGAACTAAAACGTGACGTGAATCTTCCTTCTTTAGTTACCCTTACAGCGGCAAATAGGTCTCGGTGTAAGGATGCTATGAACGCCACCAAGTCTGCGTCGATCCCCATATTCATTAAAATTTCCCATAACTTGGATCTATTGACCAAATCGAAGGCCGAGGAGAGGTCCATGAATGCTAAATACAAGGACCCCTCCTTGGCCACCGTATACTTGGCGATCAAAAGATGCAAGTTCGAGCACTGTTCTATCGTGCCTCTTTTTTCCCTAAAACCGTACTGTATGTTGGCCAAGCCCCCGCTCCCCTCCAAACTATCTCTTAACCTAGCCAAAAGGACTCTGCCCAAGATTTTAATAGCAGAGTCCAGAAGGGATATAGGCCGATAGCACCCTGGGTCATCCCTTTGGCCCTTTTTAAATATAGGCACTATGGTGGAGGTGGCCCATGTGTTTGGGGGGGGCGAGCTATTTACGGCTGTGAACACGTTAGCCAGGATACCAGCCCAGAGTTTGGGTGAGTGTATATAGAAATCGGCTGGTACCCCGTCTGGGCCGGGGGCTTTGTTCTTTGTAGTGGCGCAGATTGCCTTTTCCACCTCCCCGCTGTTAAAATGTAGGGGTGTGGCCACCAGACCTGCAAAGTTTTGCAAATGAGAAAGGTCGCCCGTTTCGCCATAGACGGTGCTGAAATGGGCCAGCCACTTCTCATCAGGTATTACACAGTTGGTTGACTACGGCCCAGAATTGCCTGCTGTCCCGCAAAATATTAGTGTCAATTAATTGTTCCCACGCCTCCTGTTTGATACTATCCCTTCTAAACTTAGTGGCCTTCCTGTACTCTTTTCTCAGAGTTGAGACCAGAGTCCTGTCCCCAGGGTTAGCTTTAAGAGCAGATTTTAAAGCTCTAAGTGCCCTAGTACAGGCGGAATCGAACCATCTATGAGGCTTTGGCTCTCCCCTACCCCTTGGGGCAACAAGGTTGTCCGACACTATGTGGCATATTGACTGGAATGCGACCATGGTGTCGTGGCCTGGTGAGGTTGGATCTTGACAGATCCTAATCTGCTCTTCAATCTGTGGGCCAATATCGGTGTAAAAATCATCTGCTACCACATTCCCCCACTTCAGCCGCCTACCTTGATCTGTTGGGCGGAGGGTAGGTCCATGTTTGATCTGCCCTGGCCTAGAGCCCATAGAGCCCCCCCAGCGGATGATCAGAAGGACAGGATTGTGGTCACTAAAGGGGGATAACACAGTGCGGTAAGAAATAATACACTCAAGGATAGCAGAGGTCACGAAAATATAATCAATAACAGTCCCCGTGGGTGAGCCCTTGAACGTCGGTGATCTATGTGCCCCCTCCCCTGCTGTAAATTCAAGGAGGTTAAAGTTGGCCAGGAAGTCCTCCAATTCCTCGCCAGCCCTAGTATGTTCAAAATGTGGACCCTCCTGTTCCCAGGTCTCCAACTCTTCCAAAGTAGTACAACCAAAATAACAGGGGTGGATGTTAAAGTCGCCCATTAACACAAATTCATAACTGGTTAGGGTATTTTGGCTGAGTACATTTAAAAAGGCATCCAATTTTGAGATGTTATCACCACCATACTCCTTATTGACAGAATTATAAAAATTAATAAACAGAGTACTTTTTGACGGGCAGGTTTGCCTTTCTACAATTAAACAATTTGGGGAGTCATAATCAATTTGTTTTAGGGGTCCAGTGACGTCAAGAGAGAAAAGGGTCAAGAGACCTCCTCTAGCTCTGCCTGAAGTGCTAGGGCAGGCCACGACTGAAAAGCCAACAAAAACATCCAGCCACAAACGGGATGTCGTGTCCCACGTTTCTTGCAAAGCAATGACATCATGGTCTGAGACAAATGCAACCCATTCATTGTCACTCATTTTTGTGCTAAATTCGGCAATGTTCCAACTGATGATTTTACAACCTTCTTCTTCCTTGGTGGCTGCCATAGAAACCCTTTCATCCTCCTTAGGTGTTGTTGACTCTTCTGTCGTTAGTCAATCCATATCATCCAGGCCAGACAAGGGAGAGAACTGGTTACTTAAGCTAACAATTGTCCCCTCTACCAAGGTTACTGCCTGGGTGTCATGATGTATCAAGGTGGGTGGATTAGGTAAGGTAGTTACTGCTTGCCTTGTGGAGGACTCGTATGCATTTCTGCGTGCCGCTGCTAGCCTTTGACCCTGCCATCTGGCCTGGTAGTTGATATTAGGTTTGTAAAAAGGTGGTGGTTGGTAGAAAAAACCCAAGGGGACAGGCCTAAGGCGATCCCTGGCTAAGATTATTGAGCCATCCCAGAAGAGTCTATCAGCCACATCCGCCCTGCAAAAGTTTACAACCACACAGTCCCCATAAGTTGTTTTGGGTTGTTTACCGATCCAACCCACCCTTCTTGCATGGATGATCAGCTCCGCTATGTTTCCACCACAACATTTTTTGCCACTCCAACTCTTGACTTTGGTGATTAGTTCCTCAGTTGATTCCCTTTGCCCTTCTCCCAGTGGGTCAACCCCGATGAACACTGCAACCAAAGGGGATGCTTGTGGTGGGAGATGGAGTTTATATGTACTTGGCGAGGTCCTTTCCCTGAGTGGTTGGCTATTATCAGACGGTGCTAGTGGGGCTGGGGCCACGCTGTGGTTACTTATCATTGCTTGCTGAGGAGGTGTGCTAAGATCACAAGGCCTGTTATCGTTAGGTAAGTTTCCGCCTATTGGGTTAGTCACAGATGTAGACCCCTCTGCGTTCCTGTTCACTCTCGTCTGCTCAAGCTTACCATCGCCCGTTTGAGTGTAATTAGGGGGAAACGATTGGATGATTCTGTCGATGAGGGAACATTTCTTCAATAATCCTTCCAAGCAAGTGTTTAAAGTATCCACAATGTCTTTGGCAATGCCCACCAGCAATGGTTCAATCCTCGCCACCAATATTTCCTCCAGTTTGTCCTCCATAGTGGCTGATCTGTCTACAGTGAGTGGCAAGCTATCGGCTTTTTTCCCTCTCTTGAGTGAGATAGTTTTAGTGGCTATCTGGGTTTGTGTACTTGTAGATGAGGCAGGTGGGGCGGGTTGTGGGTCAATAGCTGGTTGGTCATGAGGGGGACGGTTGGCAATAACCACGAGTGGTTCCAAGGGTACGCCGGATGGGGTGCATGAAGGGTGGGTTATGGCGTCTGCTGTAAGCGATGTTGGTGGGGTGCTTTGGGAAATCAATGCAGTGGCCAACTCTTGGTCCACATTCGCAATCTCCTTCGTTAGGGCCCCCACAGCCGAGGAGAGGTATGACATAATAGAGTTTGAATGCCTGGGCATTTTAGCATTTTTCCCACCCTCATCCATGTTAGTATGTTTCTTTCTCTTACCCATCTGTGATGTTGGATGTTAGCGATGTGGCCCAGCCCGGCCTCCTTCGGCCCCGGACGGCCACAGACGGCCCGCCCTCTGCCCGGGCTCTGCCCGGCGCCGCCCGCGCGCGTCCGCGACGCGGAGGAAGCTGTCTCCTTTTGAGCGCCTCCTGGCGCTGTGTGCAGGCAGTGGGCGGTGCTTAGGGCTAGTCCGCTCCGCTCCGCGGCCGTGCGATGGTGCTGCACGGCGGCGGGGGCGACCACAACGTCAGGAACCCAGTGGCGCTAAGGTGAAGGCGGCCCTGCTGCGACCCCTCCTGGAGCCGGTAATGAATTTGCAGTGTCCCCCGCTCCACTCCGGGAGCTGTCTCCTTTTGAGCGCCTCCTGGCGCTGTGTGCAGGCAGTGGGCGGTGCTTAGGGCCGGGCAAGCTGGGAGTTGTGTCATTTGAGATGTCATCAGTGATGTTATCAGTGATGTCATTTGAGTTGTCTTCAGTGATGTCATTTGAGATGACATCAGTGATGTCATCAGTGATGTCAACAGTGATGTCATCAGTGATGTCATTTGAGATGTCATCAGTGATGTCATCATGTCATTTGAGTTGTCATCAGTGATGTCATCAGTGATGTCATTTGAGATGTCATCAGTGAAGTCATCAGTGATGTCACTGACCATGTCATGAATGATGTAATATGTGACATCATCAGCAGTGGATTGCGGGTGCGCGATATATAGTTATTGCAACTAACTATATATGCGAATTTCTATGGTTTTGTGCGAATAAAATAAGGTTTTGTAAATGCTAATCCCTAACTATATATGGTCTATAACCTATGTTTTTTCAGTGAATTTTCAAGGTTTTGTAAATGCTAATTCCTAACTATATATGGTCTATAACCCATGGTTTTTTCAGTGAATATATATATATATATATATTACCTACTGGCGGTCGCCAGTAGGTAGTTATAGTTAGGATTGTTTTCCATAGGAAATCCTCAACATTCTATTTGGAATAACTTTGGCCCTGGTGGATGAGTCTTTGCGAATTTCTCAAAGAAGATGGCTAGGTTCGCTGCACTCCTTCCCTGAAAGTTTGGGGGGGATTGGTCAAGTGGGGGCTGAGATATAAGGGGGGTCCCAAAACGTGTTTTCTCAATGTTATTTTCCATAGGACCTTTAGACTCGGCTACAGTTCGAACGGGTGAATGAATTTATAATAAATTTGCCAAAACTGTAGAGTCTTGTTCGCAGATTACGCTTTTTTTGGAATGGTGTAAATCCGCTCAGTAGTTGTTGAGAAAATTAAAGTTAAAGTCAATTATATATCTATAGGCGCGCACACGTGCGCGCACCCAAGCGGCTGCGCGCGCGAGCGGAATTTTGCTGCGTGATGTCTGTTAACGTTCGATTCGAAGGAAATCAGGAAGTTTTGTCCGCCATTTTGTCACTGCGAGTAAATATATTGTTCATTTCAAAGCGTTGAAACATGGAAAGGGGAGAAGGTAGAGATTGTCTTCCTGCGTAGGTTTTCTCGGGGTGTGCAGTAAGGCCCTTAAACGCAAAAAGATATAATTTTTCCCCGAAAAAAAAATACGGGATGCGCGCACCCGGTCGCGCACACCTATTTACAAGAGTGTGGAAAAGGAGGTAAATCAGAAGTTTGAGTGCTTAGATATAAGGTGGCTCTGAAAAGAGCCCTTGTGTTAATTGAGTGTTTTCTGCATTTATAAGTAAGTACCGATGCAGAGCCTGATGTTGCAGAGGAAGATTCTGTTTCCCTCATTCGTGAAATGAACACCGTCTCTCCTATAGACGTCTTGCATGTGGTAGCGCAAGTTGTTGTGGTAAATAGAACCCATGCTATAATCTCTGAGGAACGCAGAAACAGATTTATTTATATGTCTCCTTGCTTTCTCAAATTGTGCACAATGGTGATTGGACCAATTCCATTTCTGTCTTTGGCATATATTGGAATATACCAAGGCAGATCGAGGAAAAAGTGTCATCAATTGTCGAAAGGTGTCTTTTAGAAGCATTTCCAGACCTACCCCAGTGATTGTGCCTAGATCGTTCCCACCACAGTGCACAATTATAAGGTCTGGTTCTGGGAGATGCATAAAAGTTTTCACCAATGGAATCAATTGGTGACATTTCAATCCTCTTTTGGAAATCCATGTTATGTGTACATTTGGTAAGCTGAGGTTGCAAATTCGTCTGCTTACTGCATATTTTTCACTCCAGTGAATATAACTGTGTCCTATTAGCCAGACCTTCATTTTCAAGGGATTTGTAGTCGTCCTCCGATCGGTTCTGGAAGTGGAATGGTAGTTAGAAGTTGAAATTTTAAATAAAGAAAAAGGAAGAGGCTGGGTGTGGTTAAAAAAATATAAATGATTGGTTGATTGTAACAAGTGGAGAGTGAACAGGTCAATGTTTATGTTAAACGAAAAGTACTATTGGGTATGAAAAAACAAGACATGTAACAGAGTTGTGGATTGGCAGGTGTTTCTGGAGGGAAAATAGTCTTCTTAGTTAGCTGTAGAATGTTGAGACATGAACTTTTGACCTGTGCCTTCAGCAAGGTGCAGAATGAGGTGTAACCATGGAAACAGCCGGAGATGGCAGTTGGTGATGGGTTCACTCTTTGGTGCCTCTGCATCTGAGTCTGTTCTCTGGTGGCTGGCGGACAACTGTTTGTTATTGTGGAGATGAAAGGGTGATAAGGAGAGAAATACGACATAGCGTCTGGCCTGTAGAAGCGTGGGAGCAGTGATTAACTCTGAGTGAAGCGGAACTGTGTCGGTGCTTAGTAACAGTAAAAAAAAAAGTTAACAGTGGTATAACTGTCTTTACGGTGCGCGACCTACTAAGAAAGAGTTCACGGGCCGTAATTGGCTTGCAGGTTCTAGTATCAGTAAGTGAGGTCGAGAAAAGAAAACATTCAGGACTTTATTTATGAAGGCCTTGCGCCACCGGTGCGTTACTTTTTCCCATTTTAAAAAATGAGGCACTGGCGGCGGAAGGTCTTCATAAATAAGGTCCTCAGTGACTACAGTTAAGGTTATATGGAACCCATGAATAGTTTTTCAATATGAAATCATTTCAGTTGAGATTATGGATTAAAAGAGAAACCGTGAATATTTGAAATGTTTATTTAGAAATGTACTGTTTTAAAGGCAAATCATTATGTAATATGAGTACAGAAATTGCAAAAAACACAGTAATTGGTATTGTCAGTAGTACATGGAATACAAACGCTATAGTTGAAGAAAAATGAATATAGTTGGAAAAAAACATTGTACACTCTTATAAGGAAGTATATTATATTTTAATAAATGGAAGAAGGTCTCTGGCCTTTCAGTTTGGGAACGATATATGAAAATGCAAGTGGTTATACATCATTACTTTATGAATCAGCTGTCAAACAACACGAAATTATAATGTCCACTGTTAGTAAAGCAAATAGGTCTGTTCTTCAAAAGAAAATATGGAAAAGAACGTGAAGAATATAGAAAACCAAAAGGAAATGAGGACGTCAATGGCTTGTTTGAGAGTTATTGAAGCATTGTTTAAGGAAAATAGGTAGCTTCTGCTTGTAACAGGAAATCAGTTTTATTATTTGAAAACATGTCAGCCATCCAATTGAGAAGATGAAAGGAGCATTCATGATCTGTCATTATTGGAGCGTCTTTTACCATCATAGGGCAGCTCAGTGGGTTTTCGCTGTAGCTCTCTGTTAGGAAATCTTGCGCCGCTGCGAATATATTCCAATGACCCAGAACTCCTTGTATCGCTGCAAAGGCCATAAACCCTCAGGAAAGTATGTCAGCTATCCAATGGAAAAGAGTAAAGCAGTACTGATGATCTGTTATAATCGGAGCGTCTTTTACCATCAGAGGGAGCTCGGTGGGTTTTAGATGTAGCTCGCTGTTAGGAAAGAGTTAAGTGTCCATTGTGTAGGCAAAGTATGCAGCAAGTGCCTCTAACATGAAATCATTGTTATCATCTGAAAACATGTCAGCCATCCAATTGAGAAGATGAAAGGAGCACTCATGATCTGTCATTATTGGAGTGTCTTTTACCATCATTGGGCAGCTCGGTGGGTTTTCGATGTAGCTCTCTGTTAGGAAATGTTGCGCCGCTGCGAATATATTCCAATGACCCAGAACTCCTTGTATCGCTGCAAAGGCCATAAACCCTCCGTTGTAACAAAGCTGTTCATGATCAAGTAACGGATTCATGAGGTGATTGTAATTCGGTTCAGGAGGTACCAAATTGCAGAGACATAAATCCAGGGCCCACGTGAAATCACAGCTCAGGCAATGAAATACAGGCTGCACACAGGTGAAATGCGAATATTGAAATGATAATCGATATGAAGTATTCAAAGTCGAGAGTGCTAAGATGCCGTAGTAGTCAAGCATCCTCTGGCGAAATAGTTCTAAGTGGCCCGGCTCGTTTGCGAAGGCAGGAGGGACATCCATTTTGAATTTCCCAAGATGGTACAGGAAACGGCGCAGCACTGCCGGTTGTATAGCAACTCCACAGAATTAGGTCGCCGGCTATGCAGTGGAGAGGAGCAGAATGACTTGATACATTTTCTAGGAGTCTAGTCACTTATATATTGCTTAGTGGTTATTAAAAAAGTAGCTTTTTTTGAACTGGAGGATGCGTTAAAAAATAAGGGAGTGATTTGAGGGAGTTGTAAAGCAAGGTCCATTTTTTTTTACATCAATGCTGTTTTCTGTGAATGTTAGCTTAGTGAAAGATATGTGTGTGAGCAGATGCAACGTTCAGTTTTAAATGTGACAATGGCGCTCTTGTTCATGTCTTCCGATTCAAGGTCGGTATTCGCTGCCAAATACAAAGATTAAGAAACGCATGCGTCGGGTACATAGTGTGCATTCTTAAAGGAAAGTAAATGAAGGGTTATTTTTACCGCGTTAGCATTGTCGTTTAAAAAGTTATAGTGATTTCTATTGTATGTGAAGGAAGTGTCACTGATGAAGACTGAAAATAAATCCTTATAAATGATACGGACTGGTGTATTTTAGAAAAGGTTTGTAACATTACATGAATTGTGGAAAAAAAATAATGTAATTGAAAGTGTATGGTTTGAAAATGAAAAGTAGAGGTTTATAGTTCATGTTTTGAAAGCAGTTCTAGAGGGTCAGATGCATGATAGATTTATTAAAAATAGAACATGTTTTTAAATAGTATTTTGGAAAAAATATGTGTCTTTATGTACTATTTACATTATGTGCCTGTTGCGTATTCTTTGAGTTTTAGTAATCCTGTGTCTTATAAGTTTTCTAGGGGCGGTTTGAGGTTCATGGTGGGTTTGGGCAGGGAGGGTAGGTTGGGGGTTTGTAATAGGGGGTTTGGCTGGGGTGGAGTGCGGAGTTTAGTGAAAAGTGAGGGGGGCGGGGAGTTACGGTGTTTGGTAATGGAGCAGAGTCAGAGGACGCCACATTTGTGTTATGGGCTGCCACGGAAATATGTATTTATTCTCAGAGGTTTATTATATTAAGGATATATATTAGCATGGTGGCTCTTGTCGTTTTGTTGTTTTGTGTATGTTTATAATGCTGGCTCTGTAGTTTTTGTTTATGGACCTTATTGCGACACACAGGGGATTTACGTTGCACAGTTGGCGATCAGAGACTTAGGAAATAAAACTTTATAATTGTAAGGGCTGTAAGCGATAGAAATCGCCCGTTCTCGGTGTAAAAAATATCACCGCTATTGGTGGTATTTTCTACGGTGTTAGTACTCGAAGGAGACTAGTAACATATATGTGTAATAAAATTATGTAATAGGCTCAGCATTTTACATTATCTTGGAGAGCAAAAGTTGATTTTACATAGCAATAAGTCTCTTATAATTAAGGGACGGAGTGTATATAGTGCTATTTAGTACTCTGCTATGTGATTGATGTCGAATATTTCATAAGAGGAGGCTTTAAAAGATTTACGATAAACTGGTTTTCTAGGGAAGTGGGTGGAGTGTTCCGTGTAAATTGCAGAATAGAAACTAGTAAGAACCAATTGGAAGTGTTGTTTTAAAGTCACATGACTGCACATGCGTGTCTCGACTCCTGTACGCGATAGGTGGGTGCGCGCACCCGGTCGCGCACTATAAGAAAGCGGCGAGAAAATATCAGCTAATATGCTCTTCAAGCTTGTTTTGGTACAAAGAGTTAGTTCTGAAAAGAACTTTTTTTTTTTTTTTTTGGAAACAAGTGTTATGATGCTTTTTATTTCTTAAAGTTGCGACGACATTTTTCAGTATGTCATACTATCCAAATAAAGTGAAGAAATTTAACTTTTCTTGGAGCATTTATGACTCTCAATTATTTGTTTAATTAGAGTAAAGCTTTGCTTTCCGTATACAAGAAGTTCTCCACAGTTCGTGCATTTCATGTGCACGTTCGCCAGATATGGTCTCAAGTCCATCTCAGCACTCGATGGAGATACAGGTCGTCCACCGGAAGATGTGTTGATTACTTCTGATGGTAATAGCGTGGCCTCCGTTTTTCTTGTGAAAGGTGGTCGCTCATTTTCATCAGATTCGGAAGATGAATGCGGAACGGTAGCCATTGTATCGAAGTCTTCGGGAAGATGTTCGACGTTGTTGTCTCTTGAGAGTAGAAAAGAAAGTGATGGTAGTGGGTGGAGTGCTGCGTGTAAATTGCAGAATAGAAACTACCAAGAACCAATTAGAAGTGTTGTTTAGAAGTCACATGACTTCACATGGGAGTGTCAGGTCCTGTACGCGATAGAAGGGTGCGCGCACTCGTCTCGCACTAAAATAAAGCGGCGAAAAAACATCTTATAATATGCTCTTCGAGCATGTTTTGGTGGAAAGAGTTAGTTCTGAAAATAACTTTTTTTTTTTTTTTTTTTTGGGGAAAGAAGTGTTATAATGCTTTCAATTTCTTAAAGTTGCTACTACATTTTTCAGTATGTAATAGTTTGAAAATGAAGTGAAGAAATGTATCTTTTCTTGGGGCATTTGTGACTGTCAATTTTGAGTTTAATAAGAACGAGGCTCTGCTCTCCATATAAAAGAATTTCTCCACACTTGTTGCATTTCATATGCACCTTCGCAAGATATGGTCTCAAGTCCATTTCAGCACTCGATGGAGATACAGGTCGTACACCAGAAGATGTGCTGGCCACCTCTGATGGTAATAGCGTGGCCAGGGCTCTTGTCGATGCTTTTGCATAATGCTCAGGATGCCTTTGTTTAACATGCCGCTGCATGGTGTGTGCAGAAAAGGAATATTTTTTATTTGGATTTCCCCTTGAGAGCTCCGAATTGCATATCGTGCAGGTTACTTTTGGCGCATTCACTTTCTTTTGATCTTCAGGATAAGTGAAAAATTGCCAAATGAAAGATTCCTTTTTTCTTCTTAATGGTGGTCGCTCATTTCCTTCAGATTCGGAAGATGAATCTGGTAGGGAAGCCATTTCAGCAAAGACTTCCGGAAGATGCTCGACGTTGTTGTCTCTTGAAAGTAGAAAAGATTGTGAGGAAAGTGGGTGGAGTGCTTCGTGTATATTCCAGAACAGAAACTACTAATAACCAATTGGAAGTTTTGTTTTCAAGTCACGTGACTTTACATGCGCTTCTCAGGACGTGTAGGCGGTGACACTATGTAGTTACGAACGTGATTACATACTTAGGAACTAGCATTCAAAAAAACTATGAAATTCACTGACAAAACCATAGGTTTTACACACGTTATAGTTAGGATGTAGCATTTGAAAAACCTATGAAATTCACTGAAAAAACCATAGGTTTGACACCAGTTGTAGTTAGCTGGAAATTTTACTGACATAAAACCAATGAAATTCCACGTTATAGTTAGTTGGACTCACTATAACTTGCGCGTGTAATGCACTGCTGATGACATTACATATTACATCACTCATGACATGGTCAGTGACATCACTTATGACACCATCCAGTGAATGTGTGTCTTTCTAAAAAATAAATATGTTTTATATATGTATATGTAAAGGTCGAGGAAAGAATAAATGTTTAAATTATTGTCTTAATGAATGTTTTTTTCAAAAAGAAATGATTGGATAACTGGCTTATTAAGTGTACCTTAGTGAATAAATATATTAGCGAGTAATGTTTAAATATTTAAATATATGTATCAGTGTTTCACTTTGTGAATAACTGGCTGCATGGGTTGATGAGTACCTACATGTGTAGGTATTTGGGTTCTTAGATTTTTTTTAGTATCAGTATGAGTGTTTCTATGGTTTCATGGGGGTATTACTAATCACATAGATGCATGAATGACTAACTCTCTCTTTGTATGTGTTTAGAAGACACCATATGTGCAGGACTGTATGGGTGGTTGAGTGTGTATAGTTTTATATGCAAATAAATGGATGTTCAATAGTTTATTTGCATGTGTGAGTATGTGTGTGAGTAACTTTTGGATGATTGTCGGTGTGTAACATGATGTATAGGTGTATCACTACATATGATGAGTGAGTATATGTATGAGTGACTATATAGAACTGTTGGTGAATGAGAGAATGTGTATATAGATGGTGGAATTACTGAATTGGTTGTTGTAACTGGTATGGGTATGTCCATTTTTTTGAAAATGTTAATTTCTATTTTCCAATATGTGTTTTAAGGGTTACATTACACTTAAAGGAGGTCTGTCATCAGTGATGTCATAAGTGATGTCACTGACCATGTCATGAGTGATGTAATATGTAATGTCATCAGCAGTGCATTACACGCGCAAGTTATAGTGAGTCCAACTAACTATAACGTGGAATTTCATTGGTTTTATGTCAGTAAAATTTCCAGCTAACTATAACTGGTGTCAAACCTATGGTTTTTTCAGTGATATATATATATTTATATATATATCACTGAAAAAACCATAGGTTTCAGCCCTTATATCGTTAGGAATTAGCTTTTAAAAAACCTTTGAAATTCACTCAAAAAACTATACGTTTTAGGGGTGTTATAGTTAGCTGGACATTTCACTCATAAAAAACCATTGAAATTGCTCCTATATAGTTAGTTGTACTAACTATCTTTCGCGCACCCTCAATGCACTGCTGATGATGTCATATATTAGATCACTCATGACATGGTCAGTGACATCACTGATGACATCTCAAATGACATCACTGATGACATCATCCAGTGAATGTGGTTTGCTTCGTTATTTAAATATGCATTATATATATATAGCAATTTGCATTGAAGAAATATTTGGATGGAGGATTTAGTAGCAGTGTAATTGACTGTTTACTTGACCAATTTATAGTGTCTCACTAAATATAGTGGATAGGGACTAAACTGTGTGAATATCTGTATCACTTTGTCAGTTGTTGTATAAACTGGTTCTACAGTTGGTTACTAGCTACGTGAAAGTCTATATTAGTTATTGATTGGATAACTGAGTATTTGTATGGGAGAGTGAAAGTGTGTGTGGTTCGGTGGGAGGTGTGTGACTGTCCAAAGATGTGTGAATAGTTGATTCAGTAGATATATGAAGTTAAAATTATATGTTCTAACAGTTTGGTTTTTAAAAAGGTTTTTTTAATGCTAATTCCTAACTATATAAGGCCTGAAACCTCTGTTTTTTTCAGTGAATTCGCAAGTTTTTTTGTGCTAATTCCTAACTATATAAGGCCTGAAACCTATGTTTGTTTCAGTGAATTTCAAAGGTTTTTTAAATGCTAATTCCTAACTATATAAGGCCTGAAAGCCCACCAGGAATCTCCAGTATGCGTCAGGGGACTGAATTGCAGAGAGGTGTAATGAAGCCACGCCCCTTTTTACACCTCTCTACAACGCAGCCCCGTGCATGTTTGAAGAGGGGGAACTAATTCCCCTTGCATACTGGGGGCCCCTGGGGGCCAACTAGCCCACCTGGAACCTCCAGTATGCGCCAGGGGGCTACATTTCACAGGTGTAATGAGGCTATGATCCTTGTTACACCTCTCTGCAACGCAGCCCCCTGGCGCGTTTGCAGAGGGGGAACTAATTCCCCTTGCATAGTGGGGGTCAACTAGCCCACCAGGAGCTTCCAGTATGTGCCAGGGGGCCGCATTGCAAAGAGGTGTAATGAGGCCACACCATTTTTTACACCTCTCTGCAAAGCAGCCCCCGTGCATGTTTGAAGAGGGGGAACTAATTCCCCTTGCATACTAGGGGTCTCTGGGGGCCAACTAGCCCACCTTGAACCTCCAGTATGCACCAGGGGGCTGCATTGCACAGAGGTGTAATGAGGCTATGCCTCTTTTACACCTCTCTGCAAAGCAGGCCACTGGCGCGTTTGCAGAGGGGGACTAATTCCCCTTGCATACTGGGGGTCCCTGGGTCATATCTGCCCAAACGCAGATATTCCGAACGATTGAAAATGACTTTTCTTGAGAAACATTTGGATTTGGATTATCTTGTCCTATACTTTGGGATGTTTGCAAGACTGACTTTGAGGATGCTATAAATTACTCAAGTCTGCCCCGAATTGTGTGGGTAAAATTGATACCTAGTCACTTTGAATAAGAATGTACTTACGTCTCGTCTAACATTTGGAAGAAATATCTAGTTATATGACAACAGGATACCGACATAACTTGAAGGAAATAAGAACGCCCTGAAGAAGTTCTGTTGTACAGAACGAAACGTGTCGGCTGGCTGTGGTACATAAACTTAAGGAAAATAAAAGCATTTGAATATACACCAAGATTCAGCACTTCAATAAAGACTTTAAGTGATATGATTTGATTGGACTTAAAGTGGTGCTGTGCCAAACTTTGGAATATTCTCCACTACTCTCTACTACTTACTCTCTAGTACTCCACTACTCTCTAATACTCACTCTCTACTACTCATTCTCTACTACTCTACTACTCTCTACTACTCTCTCTTTTCTATTCACTCCCTACTACTCACTATCTACTACTCTCTACTACTCACTCTCTACTACTCTCTACTCTCTACTACTCACTCTCTACTACTCTCTCTCTACTACTCACTCTTTACTACTCACTCTCTACTACTCGCTGCTACTCACTCTCTACTACCCACTCTCTACTACTCTCTACTACTCTCTCTCTACTACTCTCTTCTACTCACTCTCACTCTCTACTACCCTCTACTATTCTCTCTCTCTGCTACTCACTCTCTACTACTCTCTACTACTCACTCTCTACTACTCACTCTCTACTACTCTCTACTACTCACTCTATACTGCTCTCTACTACTCACTCTCTACTGCTCTCTACTACTCACTCTACTACTTACTCTCTACTACTCTCTACTACTCACTCTCTACTACTCACTCTCTACTACTCTCTACTACTCACTCTACTACTCACTCTCAACTCTCTATTACTCACTCTCTACCTTTCTACCTCTCTCTACTTCTCTCTCTACTAGTCTCTACCTCTACCTCTCTACCTCTACTTCTCTACCTCTCTACCTCTACCTCTCCACCTCTCTCTACACGCACACATATACACATATATATATGCATATGCATTTATATATGTATATATATATATATATACATACATATATAAACATATATAATCTGCATATCTATATAAATACAAATATAAATGCATGCAGACATATACATATATGCATACATATGCATGTTATTTATATGAAAGTTTTAAAAACACTAATAAAAGCAAAGCTAAAAAGCCACCTCATTACAAACAGAATGGCTTTAAGTTAAACGAGGGCGAGATCTATTGCATTTTCAACGCTTGTTTACTTTGGTTCCATCAAGAAGGCATTTAGATGTGTCACACATTTGCCATAAATTCTGAATGTTAGCACTCTAGTTGCTCATTAGATCACTGTAGTAAAGCTACTGCTCACCAGGGAAGTCTGCTGCTGGTATTCAAAGTGCATGTTTCAGTCTGCATGTCAGAATTTTTTAAATGAAATAGAAGAGGATTTGAGAAGTCACTCAAAATGTGCCCTAATTTTTCTTTCTGAAGCACTAATCATACTTTCTATGGCAAAATGAACCCCCTCATTTTGTTTCTTTTTAAATTAAATGTTTTCAGACTTACCACTTCTTTCCAATCAAGATGGCTTCTGGTGTGCCATACTTTTGTCATAAGTAAGACTGTTAGCGCTCTAGTTGTTCTTTAGAACATTCTGGGACATTCTGTCATTGGGCTATACTTGGGCTACATCTGGGTGATATTTGGGCTACATTTGGGCTCTTTTGACTCTGGTGGCCATCTTGGGAGACTGCATGTCAGAATTTTTTAATGAAATAGAAGAGGATTTGAGAAGTCACTCAAAATGTGCCCTAATTTTTCTTTCTGCAGCACTAATCATACTTTCTATGGCAAAATATACCCCCTCATTTTGTTCCTTTTTAAATTCAATGTTTTAAGAGTTACCACTTTATTCAAATCAAGATGGCTTTAGGTGTGCCATACCTTTGTAATAAGTAGGACTGTTAGCGCTCTAGTTGTTCTTTAGAACACTCTAGGAGGCTGCAGTAGAACACAAAGGAATCAACTGACAGTCTCTGTCCTTGTTGTATGTACATGTTTTACTGAGATTGTCAGACTTCATTCTCACATGACTGAGAAAGATATTGTGAATTTACAGAAAATATGCTTTCAGTTTAGCTTATAGATCCCCTTCCAAACCACTGTGGGAAAAGCATGAGATAATAGTTTTCTTTCAAACATGATTCATGATATCCCAGCAGACGGCTTTTTCACATGGTAAAATCACCTTAGAACACACCACAATTCCTAAAATGAGTATGGTACCATCAACAAATGATTTATAATGTAACTATTAACTACAATGCTTTTTAATGAGGTGCTATCATGTATATTGGTCCCAAGATGGCTGCCAACACTTCTTGGATGAAGTGCTGACAGCCAATCAGATCTCACAATGAGATGTGTGGTTAGGCTCCGCCCAGATATATATGTGTTTTTGAAGTTAATTTTCAGAATAACCACTGGAGCAATTTTCACCAAATATAGCAAAGGCACTTCTGCGTAGCAGTCCCTACAATTTTGCCAAGTTTGGTGTAATTCCGTTCAGCGGTTCGGGCTGTAGACTTGTCAGAACGTCATATGGAAATTAACATGGGGAAAACACGTTTTGGGACCCCCCTTTTTTCTCAGCCCCCACTTCACGAATCCCCCCGAAACTTTCAGGGAAGGAGCGCAGCGGAGCTGGCCAAACTTTTGGAAAAGTACACGCAAATTCCTCAACGGGCGCCAAAGTTATACCCAATAGAATGTTGCGGATTTCCTATTGTAGCTACGTCCTAACTATATATACCGACTGGCTATCGCCAGTACGTAATATATATATATATATTCACTGAAAAAACCATAGGTTATAGACCATATATAGTTAGGAATTAGCATTTACAAAACCTTAATTTACTCGCACAAAACCATAGAAATTCGAATATATAGTTAGTTGCAGTAACTATATATCGCGCACCCGCAATCCACTGCTGATGATGTCACATATTACATCATTCATGACATGGTCAGTGACATCACTGATGACATCACTGATGACATCATCCAGTGACTGTATGTTTCTGTAAAGTTAAAATATGTCTTACATATTGAAGAATGAGTGGATGTATAAGTGTTTGGATGAAGGATTTAGTAGGTGACTGTATGAGAAAATGATTAAATGTGTCTCACTGAGTGCATGGGTTAGTGACTAAACTGTCTTAATTTGTGCATCATTATTTCTGTAGTTCTGTAAACTGCTGCATGTGTTGATCAGTAGCTATATGAGTAACTATATGGGTTATTGATTGGTTGCCCAAATATTTGTATGGGAGAGTGAGTGTGTGTGTGGGGGTGGCTGGGAGGTATGTGACTCTGTGCATAGATGTGTGAGCAGTTGATTTAGTAGATGTATGGGTTCAAAAGTGCATGTATAAACAGCTGTATGGGCGGATGACTGTCTGCATGAGTGTATTGGTGAGTGATTGGATTTCTCAGTGCTACATGTCAAAGTAAGTACATATGTAAAACACAGTACATGTAAGAGTTGACATATATAAATAACTGTGCATAAGAGCCAGTGAATGTGTGAGTGGCTGTATGGATCATTGTGAACTTGTATCAGTGATTGTATAAGAGAGTAAATATGTGTTAGTATATGTTTGATTAAGTAAGGTGTGTATAACTGTATAGTTGAGGAAATGGAGGTGTGATTGATTCTTTGCATGACTGACTAGGTGTGTGAGTAACTCCATGGATGAGTGACAGTCTGTGAGTGTCTGTTTACACTGATTGTATCTAAGGTTATATTAGAGTCTGAAGAGGTTCATCGTATTATCACATGAATGATATCATCAGTGATGTGATCAGTAATGTCAAATGAGATGTTATCAGTGATGTCATCAGTGATGTCATTTGAGATGTCATCAGTGATGTCATCAGTGATGCCATTTGAGATGTCATCAGTGATGTCATTTGAGATGTCATCAGTGATGTCATCAGTGATGTCACTGACCATGTCATGAATGATGTAATATGTGACATCATCAGCAGTGGATTGCGGGTGCGCGATATATAGTTATTGCAACTAACTATATATTCGAATTTCTATGGTTTTGTGCAAGTAAATTAAGTTTTTGTAAATGCTAATTCCTAACTATATATGGTCTATAACCTATGTTTTTTTCAGTGAATTTTCTAGGTTTTGTAAATGCTAATTCCTAACTATATATGGTCTATAACCTATGGTTTTTTCGGTGAATTTCAATGGTTTTTTAATAGCAAATATCAAAAGCTGTCAAATGTCAAGTACGTGATAGGTAAAAACATTTTCGTGTTTATGCACGCTGATGTGCTTTGAACGCTGCCCTCCCCTCCCCCCCCGCTTTTCTCTTAGGAGTACTCTCTCTTTGCAGATAGTGAAGGGTAGTTAATGCAGGCCTTTGCCCCCGTTGTAATCTGTCGTGTCTGCTTCTCTCTCTATTTGATTGATTGTTATCCAAGCATTTACTGTTTTAGAATTGGTTATCTTAGGTTCATTCTCTATTTACAAACAAGCACAGAGTCGCAATACTCTGTTTAGTCTTTGCAGATAGTGAAAAATCGTTTAAAAAAACAAAAGGAATCGAGCAAAATCAGTAGGCCACTAATGGGATCTCTTTTTGACCTCGCTAAAATAGAAACATTAAGAACAACCCCTCACGAGAAATACGAAACTAGTGAGATGAACTGAGCTCCACACAATGATGGCTGCAAGACAGCTCGGCTCCGCCACCCACCCCACCCAAAATAACGACAAACCCTATGCAAATAATATAAATATATACAACACACCAGCAAAGTAACAGGGTAAAACATTTTATTAAATAACTATTTACATAACTATTTTATACTTTTAGTTGCCCGATCCGGCTAGCTCAATCGATCGAGCATGAGACTCATGCACTCTGATCTCCTTGGCCTCAGTCAAGCATCAATAGTAAGATTTTCATACATGAGTGTACGTTCATGGTTTTGGTCCCTGAGTTGCTTCGATGTCACTGCCTTGCACAAATGGCATAAGTCCTGGATGTTGGGTGCCATAGTTCAGAGTTCTGAGCAGCGCTTGTAACACTGTCTAAAGCTTATTTGCACCTGCTGCAGCTTCACTATTCTCAAAGTAAGTGGGGGCCGTTTGTGGACCTGACTGCATTTGAAAACAATGTGATACGGTACCTCCCTAAACCGCTTGACGGAGGCCCCCGAGGGGCGGTGTGATGGCGCGGACTCGGAGAAGGCGCTTGGCTCCGACCCCCTCCCCAAGTCTTGTTGCCCTGGTGTGGCCTGAGATCGCACCCGACATAGGCGGCCGGCTCCCGGGGTCAAGCGGAACTTTTTGCCTTTTGGTGACTCTTCCATTCTGAACATTGTCCCATAATCCGTTTGACCTGAAACGATTACACAAATAAAACATTTGTGAGTTTTAAATTTCCGGAGAAGTATAATTCACCAATACCTTTCTCTGTAGATCTTTTTCCATTAACAATCCCAGTTCCATCACCCGCCCAGGATATCACTACTGTTAGTTGTCATTTTTGCTTCTGTTTTAATGAAAAAATGTTTTAAGGTGTTTACTGTTTTTGTTGCGATGTATATATTTATAAGTTATTAAAGTGTTATAATCCTACTAATTTTTTTATCGATTATTGCTCTTTGAGATATTCCCTGTCTACAAACAGAGAAGAATAGGAATATTCTGTCTCCCTTTGCAGATAGTGAAGGATAGGTAATGCGGACTTTTGTCCCCCGTTGTAATCCGTCATGCCTGTTTTTCTCCCCACTGATTGATTGATTGGCTGGACATTTATTGTTCAAGGAATAGTTCTCTCGAGGTATTCTCTGTTTCCAAATAACGTGGAATAGAAATATTCTGTCTAGTCTTTGCAAGTAGTGAAGGGTGGGTAATGCGGACCTTTGTCCCCTGTTGTAATCTGTCATGCCCATCTACTCCCCACTGATTGAGAAACTAGTTCCACCCGGACCATTTATTAGAGGTACATCATCTGGCTCAACCGGAGAGTACCCCTAATAAAGAAGACATATGTAAAAAACGAAGTAATCACTGTATCCTGTTAAACAGAAACTTTAGCATGAAACACACTTGAAAAGGAAGGGAAAGAAATCGAACAAAATCAGTAGGCCACTGATGAGTTTTTGACTTCGCTAGAAATAAGAAACATGAAAGTAGTGAAAGAAGCCAAGCTTGACGTTACGGCAGCCACGAGGTAGCTAGGCTCCGCCACCCCCCACTGCTCCAAGCATGTCTGTCCCACCGCCCGCCACGCCCATTAACGGTAACATGAAATAGATACAAATCAGCAGATACCTACCCCCATTCCGGAAACTCCCGAAGTGCAACAGGGCCACGGTTACGCCCATCCGGAAGATGAGGCCTCGACACGTGCAGGGCGGGGCCCAGCTATCCGCCATCAGCCGTGGCGTGGATGGCCCGAAATGTACCGATTCCCTTCTTCTGCCGCCTTGCAGGCCACGGGGGGGATGTCTTGCCTCTGCCTCCGACCCCCCCTCCCCCTTCTTATCGCCTGGTCCGGACATCACGGATATCAACGCCAGGTGTTGGCGTGGGGTGCGCTGGGAGGGAGAGGCGCACGAACGAGCCTCTCCCACCCCCCCAGGTGGGGGCCCCTCAGCTGCACCCCCAACGCTCCACTCACCCAACAAAAGGGTCGTCGCATAAGGTGGACCAGGAGAGGAGCCGAGGCCGACGGTATCTTCTTCTTTTTTCAATAATGGCTGGGACAACACGGGGGGGATGTCTTGCACATGCCACCGACCCCCCCCCCCCTCTTATCGCCTGGTCCGGACATCACGGATATCAACGCCAGGTGTCGGCGTGGGGTGCGCTGGGAGGGAGAGGCGGCGCAAATGAGCTTCTCCCACCCCCCCAGGTGGGGGCCCCTCAGCTGCACCCCCAACGCTCCACTCACCCAACAAAAGGTCTCGTCCACTCTTGCGATGCAGCGGCGCTCCACTCACTCAACAAAAGGTCTCGTCCACTATTGCGAAGCAATGATGCTCCGCTCACCCAGCGGGGGTCTCGTCCACTTTTGCGGTGCAACGGCGCTTCTGAGTTCAACTATAAAATGAGTCCTGCGTCCAGAAACGTTCTCCTCAACTTTGAAGATTCTATAACAGCCACGGGGGCCCCCGACCCCAGCAGACACCCCCGATGGGGAATGACTGCCATGATCACCCACGGAAGGACCACGACGTAGCCGCGGGACGTCGGCGCGCTCATGCCGGCGCCGGCCTCAGTCTTGAAATGACCAAAATCCTGCAAGACTACCAACTTGATCAGTTCCGGTGGTACACCAGTATGACCCGGTAGGAGAGATTGTTGCCTCCCACCCCACTTTGACTGATGGTTCATGTCGGCAGTCCCCTCTGCTACCCTTCAACGAAAACTTTTGGACTGCCGAAAGAGGTCCCGGTCCAACCACGAGTTGGTGGAGACATTTTGACTATACTTGGACCTTCCTGACCTCACCCAAAATAGCGCCGGTACAAATGAAACTCTCAACTCCTTGTTGTGCCCCGATTGCTCAGCCTTGATATCATGAGATATGTATGCAGTTTTTAGCACATGAATTGATATGGAATAAGACTGATTATATGTTCGGACAATGAATTGATCCAGGATGGGTATTGATTATACGTTCGAACAATGAATTGACATGGGACGGGTACTGATTACACGTTCGAACAATGAATTGATATTAAGTTCTAATGCATCATTGATTACTGTATTTATTATTGAAGGTTCGAATTGTCGACACTTTTGGTACTTGCTCACAATGAATTATCGATATGATTTTGTTGCACTTGTCGCACTTTTTACTATGAAATCAACGACCACTGACTCTCTGTTATGTTTTCCCCAAATAAATACCCCCCCCCCATTTACAGTTCCAGCCTGCTCCGTGGCCGGCCCACGGGTTTGTAGGCCCGTATTTGGGCACCAACATTTTTATTAAAGGTTTTTGAAAAAGCAAACGTAGTTGTAACGCGTAGATTGGTAAGTTTCGAATAAATGGCCACTGTTTCCGATTTTTTATTTTTATTTTTTTAAAAGCAGGTGAAATGAAGCAGCTCAATTAGTTAAGGGTTAAAAAGTATGGTACGCAGAAACATTGAAAATATGAATGGTCCAGGTTTGTTGTATGTGTTTTTCATTTTTGTACAGCATAAAGCAATCGATAAAGATCCTGGTATTTAGCCTCTACTTTATATGCTACCTGTATCAGGGAAGTTGTTTTAAATGCCCCTAAGCCACCCCGAACAAATGTCACCTGGCCCCCCTAGTACGAACGAAAATGACCCCGTACCACTGTAGGTTATCTCTCTTACTCAAAAATGACAAAAATTACTTTCTAGGACGTTTTGGACATTGATGATTTTCATATGATCTATTTATTAAAGTAATACTCATCTCTCCGCATGAAATTAATTTTCCACATGCTACACACGTCAATCTCATCTGCCTAAAGTTCTTTTACAGATTTGGGACCGTTTTCATTGCCTCTGACTCACTTATTGCTAAGTCATTGGTGGATGTTTTTGCCGGTCGGGGATTATCCACCAAATCTCGAAGTTGTGCTTTAGAATAATTAAGAGGGTGCCACCTCTCTATGTGCCGATGCATGGTATGATTACCATAGCTATATTTTTTTTCGGTCCCTTTCGAGAGTTTTTTTTTATGCAGATGAGGCAGGTAACGAACCTGGCATTAACTTTCTTTTCCTGAGAAGGAAAAGAAAAAAATTGCCAGATAAAATTCACTTTCACATGGGACGTTCTTGGCATTTCTTTCAGAAACTTTTACATCACTGTGTCATTTCTTTGTCTATCCTGGTTAAAGCAATGTCATGTAAATAGTTCTTTAAAAAGATTTTTTTTAACGTGTTTACTTTGTTGGAGCGTTGTATATATTTATAAGTTATTAAAGTGTTATAATACTACTACTTTGTTGGAGTGCTATATATTTTTAATGTGACACATAATTGTGAAGACTTTAATGTACAAAAAGGCATCCCTGCAATCTTCCGCTTCAGGCTCGGTCCCACACAGTGAGAATCCCCTCCCCAATCACAATACAGGATCGTTATCAGATAGTAGGAACGCGTGTGGTGTGACGGATCTCATGAGGTGGGGGCCTTGATCTACTGTAACTCCTTTGAACAGGGGTGATTCTTTACAGTTGGGGCCATAAACTACATCCGCAGGGCTAGGTGATAGCCTGGGGCCGGCCTGGACAATCGGACACAGAGGAAGAGGAGTGTCAGAGGGTGCGGTAGTGAATAGGGTGAAAGGGTGGTGTCGGGCGGGCACAGGGTGTGATTCTCAGGGAAGAGCAGCGCAGATGGGGGGAGGTTTATGGCCCATGCATAAGACAGAGAGCGGGGGTGACCAGTGCTAGGGGGAGATGCTTGCGAGGGTGGGGAGCCATGCTGAGGATCGGCGGCGTGCAGAGAGTGGGTCTGGTCAAGGCATCTAAAATGGCTGCCGTGCACGACAAAAGTGTGGCATTGGAAAAAAAGCAAGATGGCGCAGACAATGTTTATCAATACGAATTAATTTATAACAATTATTTTTAACAATATATTTACTCGCAGTGTCAAAATGGCGGTCAACACTTCCTGATTTCCTTCGAATCGAACGTTAACAGAAGTCAAGCGGCAAAAAAAAAAAACGCTCACGCGCAACCGCCGGAAGACAAGTATCAACATATATGAGCCTCCTCAACCACCCTCAGAAAACATAGGGGGTCAGGATACGTCTCCCATACCCCCTTATACCCAATACTCACATTGCTTTTCCTCCATCTTGTAATTTAATTAAATCGAAACACAAAATGACAAAATTCCCGTTTCGCTACCAGTTTGCGTCCCGGTCTGCGAACCGAGAAGCGCTTCTACCGCGAAAAATCTATTTTTTTTTATTTGCCCCACGGGACCCTTTAATAACCCCAACATCATTCCTAGGGGGTCAAGAGGAGTCTACCTTGCCCCCTTTCATTAAATTCCCCCTTCGTTTTTCTCCTCCTCTTGTCTCTCGATCCTACCGAGAGACAAGATGCCGGCCGCACCGGACTGTTTAGAATGTTGACAGACACCGGAGAGCCAATCAGCTTCGCTTCGCAAAGCTCCGTTACGCGAAAAGTACGCGATCTGGAGCGCTATCCGGGACGCTGTCACAGATATATCTGTTTTTTAAAACGTTAATTTCTCAAAATCCACTGGAGCACATATATTGAGACCCAGCAAAGGCACATCGGGGTAACAGTCCCTACAATTTTGCCAAGTTTCGTGTAAATCCATTCAGCCGTTCGAGCTAAAAGTGAGGCCAAACGCCCTATGGAAAAATGAATGGGAAAAACGCGTTTTGGGACCCCCCTTTTTTCTCGGCCCTCCCTTGACGAAACCCCCCCAAATTTTCAGAGGCTGCTCAGAAACAAAATGTGCCATTTTCCTGAGAATTTCAGCCGATTCCGTCCACAAACGCCAAAGTTATTAGACATGGAATTTTTAAAAGTTCCATAAAGAAAAAATCCTAACTATATATACCTACTGGCGACCGCCAGTAGGTAATATGTCCAAAACAACAGGATACAGACACGCGCATACCGCAAACTTACAGCAGGCAATACCCTCCTGCACGCGCAAAGCTTTCATCCCACACCTTTGAAACAGTCCATCCCATATGCAGAATGCCTAAGGATGACCCGTAACTGCAGTACCCCAGAAGGTTTGACAAAAGCCAAAAAGAACCTGTTTACTAGGCTCAAGAACAGGGGATACACTGATAAAACGTGGAGAAGAGCAGAACTCAAATGAAGCACCAAAACTAGGCAGGAACTAATTTTCCCTCCCAAAGACAGCAAGAGTTCTGTGAACTGCGAACGGCAGCCACCTAGACTCATCACGGGTTACAACAGATACCACACTAATCTCCTTAAGATCCTTAGGAGACACTGGCCGTTGGTACGCAATGACCCAACCATCGGCCAGGCGATGGGTAAAACACCACTTGTGACCTATAGGAAAGCCAAATTGACGCGCAGTCATTTGGTTTGCAATGCCCCAGCCATAAAAAAAAACAACAATTGGTTACTAAACCAGAAAGGTTTCAAGAAATGCAGCAAATGCAAAGCGTGTAATCATGGCATCAATACCACTGATGTCATTGTAACCTTCAGACAAAAACCGTACACCATCAGAGCACAATACTCGTGCAAAACAGAATACGCGGTGTACGTGTTGACATGTGTATGTGGCAAAAGATATGTGGGTTCTACCATTCACCCTGCACATGTCAGAATCCTGCAACATCTAAGGGCAATAGCCAACAAAGACCCAACATACCCAGTAGCCAGGCACATCAATCAGCTACACGAAGGGAATGCCCAAAAGCTTATCATACTACGTCATCGACAGCGTACCCAGAAATACAAGAGGAGGCAACCGTAAACTCGCTTTACGTCGCCTTGAGTCCAGATACATAATACTTCTGAACTCTAAAATCCTGTTCGGATTGAACGCGAATGAAGCCCTGAACGTATATCTGTAACCAGTCTGTACTGTATATTTCCTGAATACCTATTCTTAACTTCTGCAGTTCAACTACTACTTATTTAGTATTTATTTTACATGCACATAAGGACACCACAATCATATTTCCTTAAATTCAACACTTCACTTCACCTATGTTCACCATTTTCACCACTCACTTTTTAAGGTTCACTATACAAGTCTTTAGCCAATTACTCCACTTGGAGACGATTTTTGTCCATTGCGCAGTGTTTTGGTGCTGAAATCATAAGCGAGTGTAGCCATTATAGCACAAATACGGGCTGTGAGATACCTGTACATGCACAGCAGCATAGGATGTTAACATTTAATAATAACACTGTGGGTAATAATGTCAATGGGGACAATTTCACTCCTAATGTATATGCCGCAAACAAATGATAAATAAGTTAGATATCTAACAAATGTTAAGTGATGCTCGTACTATAGTAGTATCAACTGAATACAGAAGCGAGCATGTTTTTTAAATGGGCTTATACCCTGGAGTGCTAACTCAATACGTGATCGACAATCAGTCGCATGCGCCAAATTCCAACAGCCACAATGCCAGGATTTTGACTGCAATGCTACTACCAGTGGAGCAATGGAGCATGTCACGGACAATGTAACACGTATGAAGTTTAAACTTGTAACAATAGTGTTGATGCACTTTTTAGATAAATTAGAGTGTACTCCGTGTCCAAATATACGGGTGTGAATTTATAAACATCAAGTATACTAGAGACGTTTTTGCGATAGGGTATTTCTATGTGTTTTAAGTTTCAGGCAAGAGTGTAAAAAAGCTACGATGATGTTGGAATGTGCAAGTCATGAACTCTTCTATGTCCTTCCATGAGGGTCATGAACTGGTAACCATAACAACCTTTAGCCAATTGAAACTTGTGAAGCATTTGAATTCCCATGTGATCATATAGCATGTATGTATATATAGTTCAACACAATGATCATGCAGATGTAGTGAACAAGGCGGGCGAGAGCAAGCCCCGAAACGCGTCTAAGCAGCAACTGAGCAATTAAATATCGTTTGGATTATGATTCACGGAGTCAGCGCCTTCTTTTGATGGAAAGTTTAGTTTGGTTGCAATATATATATATATATATATATATATTACCTACTGGCGGTCGCCAGTAGGTATATATAGTTAGGATTTTTTCCCTATGGGATTTTTGAAAATTCTATGTCTAATAACTTTGGCGTTTGTGGACGGAATCGGCTGAAATTTTCAGGAAAATAGCACATTTCGTTTCTGAGCAGCTCCTGGAAATTTGGGGGGGGTTCGTCAAGGGGGGGCCGAGAAAAAAGGGGGGTCCCAAAACGCGTTTTTCCCATGTTAATTTCCATAGGGCGGTTGGCCTCACTTTTAGCCCGAACGGCTGAATGGATTTCAACAAAACTTGGCAAAATTGTAGGGACTGTTAGCCCGATGTGCCTTTGCTAGGTCTCAATATATGTGCTTCAGTGGATTTTGAGAAATTAACATTTAAAACAAGATATATATCTGTAACAGCGCTCCGGGCTGCGCTCCGGTCCGCTTACTTTTCGCGAAACGGAACTTTGCGATGCGAAGCTGATTGGCTCTCCGGTGTCTGTCAACATTCTAAACAGTCCGGAGCGGCCGCCATCTTAACTCTCGGTAGGATCGAGAGAGAAGAAGAGGCCAAAACAAAGGGGGAAATTACCATAAGGGGGCATAGTAGATCCTCGTTGACCCCCTAGGTTTTATGTGGAGGTTTTAAAAGGGCCCAGGAGGGTAAAAAAAAACCTTTTTTTTTTTTTGGCGTGGTGAGCGCCAAGTTCGCGAACCGGGAAGTGTTCTGGGCAGCGGACTATAAGGATAAAAGAATGATAGACTTTTCTAATACTGTATGTTAATTGTTTGTTGTTTTTGTTGTTTTTTTTGTTTTCTTTATTTTTAAAGTATTTTTTTTATTTTGATTGTGTTTCATAATTCATTACATTTTCTAACATTTCAGTGTCAGAAATTTCAAAATTGAATATAGGGTGTAAATTGTCCTCATTTTGAAGCAGGTTATCCACTTCTTCAACACATTGTAGTAGTTCCTGGTCTCTACTTTGATCCATAAAATCATCAATTTTTTCTTGGCTGCTCTCCTCCAGTACAATTGTAAATTTAACTTGTTGCTCGCCTTCCATTTTGCCTGAAATTTTGATTAAAAAAATATATATTAGTAGAGATAGGGCACTGTTGGGAATAATTTTAGATAGGTAGTTTTTATCAGGGAATTTATCTTTTGGCAGTGTGTAGTATCAGAGTGGAAATAGGACTATAAAAAAGTGTATGTGATTTAACCAAGACAAGCCTAACTCCATTCATAACTATAACAGAGAAGTCTATCTAAATCTATAACTACTATAGAGGGATAGTATATATCTATCAGAAAAAGTCTACCATATTAAGTTATAGTGCACAATATACTTCAGTTTTAAAAATCACAACTTACCTTCACAAACAAGTTGAATTGTTTGATAGCTATTCAAATGTGATGTACAAGTACAACAAGAAGTAGCAGTCAAAATGGCTGTGTTTTCTTCTCCTCCTTTATATATATACAGGTATATAACCAATCAAATGTTAGATAATAAAAGTAGAAAATTAAAGTAACATTTTCATTGGTTGTCAATTCCAACACTTCAGATGTGTTTTGTGAAGTAATTTACCTCACGGTACTTAGAGAGGTCTACAGGCTTAATGGCTAAATGGAATTTCAATCAAATTTGTGAAAATGAAAGGGATTGTTATGTAGTATGAGCTAATCTATATTTGGTGAGAGTGTCTCTAGTCGTTTTTCTGTAAATTACTTTCCCACCTTTTTTTTGGACCGCTTCCCAGGAAGCGGCTCGGTTCGCGAACTTTAAGCGTCACGGGGGTCCACCATTTTGTGTTTCGGTCGCATTAAGATACAAGATGGAGGACAAATAATGTTTAGAATGGGTAGAAGGGGTCATGGTAGACTTATCTTGACCCCCTAGGTTTTCTGAGGGTGGCTGAGGAGGCTTATATGTGCGGAAAAAAAAAAAATTAAATTCCGCGAGGTTAGCTTTCGGTTCGCGAACCGGGTAGCGCCTCGGGGAGCGTAATTTGTGGAAAATTAGTGAAAAAAGTTAGAAAAAAATAATAATTGTGAGTGATCAGATGAAGGGTAGCTCTGAGAAGAGCTTTTGGGTTTATGGTACATTTAGGTACTTATAAGTAGGTACCTATGCACAGTCTTAAATTCAGAATGAAAATTCTGTTGCCCTCATCTGAGAAGTGAACTCCATCTCCTCTGTAGATATCTTGCATGTAGTAACGCAAGTTATTGTTGTACAAGGAGCCCATTCCATGGTCTCTCATGTAAGCTGAAACAGATTTGTTTACATGCTTCCTCGCTTTCTCAATTTGTGGACAAAATTGGTTGGACCACCTCCATTTCTGTCTTTGGCATATATTGGAATATACCAAGGCAGTTTGAGGTAAAAGTGCCATTAATTGCTCAAAGGTGTCCTTTAAAATATATATATTTTTTTCGATTTGCGCGGGGGGAGCGCCCGGTACGCGAACCGGGGAGCGCACCGGGGAAAAAAGAGAATGGCAGAGTTTAAAAATGTAAGTCATTTTATATAAATGGGAGGTAGTTCTGAAAAGAACTGTTTTTTTTTTCTTTTTGTTGTTTTATATATTTTTGGGGGGGGGGATTTTTTTTAAATTTTTTGGGGGATTTTCAGAACAATTTTATATTTTTTTGTAGTTTTTCTGGGGTGAAGCAAAAGACAGGGAATTGCAAACAGCTCAACTGGAGCAAAAAAATAGAAAAAAATTAAAGTTGCTTGCTGCAGTGATGGTTGTCTGCAGCTCGATTAAGTAAAGTGATGCTCTGCTCACCATAAGATATAGTTTTGTTGCAATATATGCAAACAAATTTACATTTTGAAAACTTGGTTTGAACATTAGGGACCATCTCCCTAGCCTCTGCACCCGATGGAGTGGGTTGGTTGGAGGTGCCTGAAGTTGAAGGATGGGGAGGGTTCTTGGTCAGTTGCCTGACTTCTGCTCTTGAATAATTGTTTGGGTGCTTCCTCTGCATATGCCTTATCATCGTGTGGTTCCCAAACGAATATTTCCTGTTTGGGTTCCCTCTTGACAGTTCTTGGTCACAGATGAGGCAAGTCACCTTTGCTGCATTTACTTTTTTGGCACCCCTTGGCGTTTTGAAAAACTCCCAAATAAAATGTTCTTTGGGTTTGTATGGGGAAGTGTCCTCAGGCAGATATTGCCTCTCCTCCTGCTCCTCTTCATCCTCCTCTTCTTCATGACCACCAATGTGGTCTTGTGGTGGTCCTTGTGGTGGTGGTGGAGGTGGTGATGGTGTAGATGCACCTGCAGCTGCTACCAGTAAAGCCATTTCTTACACAATGCAGGTCTACTTCACTCAAACAACAAAGTGAAAATGAGGAAAAAAGGTGGGGTATTTCATCATTTGGAAAACAAAACTGTTGTGAACCAATCAAAAGTGTTAGTTTCAGGTCACATGACCCAACGCGCTTACGCTACACGCATCACGTAAGCGCGTCAAATGCTTCTGGGTGCGTCACGATCATGTTTTCGTTCGCGACATCGGCGCTAATGGGACGCTTCCCGGTTCGCGCACCTTGGAGCTACAAACGAGTACGCTCTCCGGGGCGCTCACCTGGGCGTGCACCGGGAACGCTCCAAGGCATAAAAAAAAAATGGGAAAAATTGTAGGGACTGGTAGCCCGATGTGCCTTTGCTATACTCAAGTGGTTTTTACGAAAATTAACTTTGAAAAAAATATATATTGTGCTACATTGGGCTATATATATGTTAGAGCCCAAATGTAGCCCAAATGTAGCCCAATGTAGCCCAAAGATGGCCACCAGAGACAAAAAAATACAAATGTAGCCAAAATGTCAGCCATATGTAGCCCAACTATAGCCCAATGATAGAATGTACCAGAGTGTTCTAAAGAACAACTAGAGCGTTAACAGTCTTACTTATAAAGTGAGACTTATAGTTAGGAATTAGCATTTAAAAAACCTATGAAATTCACTGAAAAAACCATAGGTTTCACACCAGTTATAGTTAGGAATTAGCATTTAAAAAACCTATTAAATTCACTGAAAAAACCATAGGTTTCACACCAGTTATAGTTACCTGGAAATATTACTGACATAAAACCATTGAAATTCCACATTATAGTTAGTTGGACTCACTATAACTTGCGCGTGTAATGCACTGCTGATGACTTCACATATTACATCACTCATGACATGGTCAGTGACATCACTCATGACATCACTGATGACTCCATCCTTGTGACAGAGTGACAGACCTCCTTTCAGTGTAATGTAACCCTTGAAACACATATTCAAAAATAGAAACTAACATTTACAAAAAAGTGGAGATACCTATACCAGTTACAACAACCAATTCAGTAATTCCACCATTTATATACACATCCACTCATTCACCAACAGTTCTATATAGTCATTCATACATATACTCACTTATCATATGTAGTGAGACACCTTTACATTCGTTAACACACCAACAGTCTTCCAAAAGTTACTCACACACATACTCACACATGCAAATAAATTATTGAACATCTATTTATTTGCATATACAGCTATACACACACTAGCACATTACTTCTAGGGAAACTTAGACATACTTACTCTCTTAAACAATCACTTATAGAAACACATACTTTTTTAAACAGGAACTCTTTCCATCTCTCACTCTCATATATACTCACTTATATACATCAATACTCACATATACTAGATTAAAACATATGTAGTTACTCATAAAGACACTAGTGAGACAGGCATTCACTCACTAACACACACATATACACACTCTTCCACCCATACAGTCCTGCACATATGCTGTCTTCAAAACACATACAAACAGTGAGTTAGTCATTGATGCATCTATGTGCTAAGTAACACTCCCACCAAACCATACAGACACTCATACTGATACTAAAGAAAACCTCTAATAACACATATACACACACATGTAGCTACTCACCAACCCATGCAGCCACTTATACACAAAGTGAAACACTGATACAAAGATTTAAATATTTAAACAATACTTGATAATATATGTATTCACTAAGATACACTTAATAAGCCAGTTAACCAATCATTTTCTTTTTAAAAAAAACATCCATTTAGACACTTATTTAAACATTTATTCTTCCATCGACCTTTACATATACATATATAAAACATATTTATTTTTAGAAAGACACACATTCACTGGATGGTGTCATCAGTGATGTCATGAGTGATGTCACTGACCATGTCATGAGTGATGTAATATGTGACATCATCAGCAGTGCATTACACGCGCAAGTTATAGTGAGTCCAACTAACTATAACGTGGAATTTCAATGGTTTTATGTCAGTAAAATTTCCAGGTAACTATAGCTGGTGTGAAACCTATGTTTTTTTCAGTGAATTTAATAGGTTTTTTAAATGCTAATTCCTAACTATAACTGGTGTGAAATGTAAGTTTTTTTCAGTTAATATATATATATATATTCGGCATAAAGCCGTCTTTGCAGCAATGCAGCAGCAGCAGAAAGAGACGAGGCAAACCCAGTTATTTTCGTGAGTAGTGATTTATTTGCTCACCACCAAACCACCACGACGCGTTTCGGTGCAAACAGCACATTGATCACATGACACTGTTACATGGCGGGTGTGCTCAATTTAAAGGGCTCTTGGCCAATTATTGCATGCCAGATGTAAAGAAAATAGAAAACATACAGACAAGTTCAACTAACTGCATAAATGCATGAAAATGAATGATGACAATTCATAAGCAGGAATGTGCATTTGAAAGTATGGTCCTTGATGACCCATTTGAGAGAACCATAATATACAACAAATATAGATACATAAATAAATAAATACATTGGTATATATACTCATTTAAAATTCATCTATATACAACAAAGCAGCAATAGGCAAAATAAAAACCACTGTGCAAAACTTTGCGATGTTAAAAGATATATAAAGTGCAATAGGGTAAGCTCTCAATAAATACTCATAAAATCACATATAGTATTGCATATAAACATATAAATATGTGCATATAAATATAGATTGGCGTCATCAAATTTTGATATTGATATGTCACTGAATACATAGTCATCATTAAGTTTAACTAGTTCAGTGTGGACACCCCTTGTGCCCGTAAAAAATTGTTAACATTCCTGCAAAAAAGATCAAGTTGTCCATTGTGTAAAGCACTCAGTGAGCTATATACTTGCCATATGGACAAAAGACTCAACTGTAAGCTGATCAACAAGTGGCTAAGAGCAATATACGTGCAACCCAGTGATAGTAAAATCTGTAAAAATTACAAATTTAAAATGTGAAGTTTAAAATGTGATATTTGGCAGAGGCGACTGGCTGTGTTACTGAAATTACAATGCTTATTATTTGTTCAACTTTTCGGGGATTAAAGGTAAGTATGGCAGTCTTCTCCTGCATTCAATCCATTGGGATTCTTTGTGTCAAGCAGTATGATATGACGTGTCTCCAATCTGCGTAGCAATAGATTACGATCTCCACCTCTTCTCTGTGATGGCACTGTATCTATTACGAAGTAACGCAGTTCAGAAGCCTTTTTCTCATGTACAACACCAAAGTGCCTGGCCACCGGGTAAGCAGTGTCGCCGTTGGTAATGGCCCGTAGGTGCTGGAGTATGCGCTTGTACACCTGTGGCCTCGTGCTACCAACATAGCGCAGGCCACAGGGACACTCCAGCACGTACACTGCGTACTCGGTGCGGCAGGTCAGCTTGTGTCTGATGGTAGTGGGTATATTATTGAAAGGCGTTACATATTCTTTCTTACTTACTCCATTCTTACAGGCTTTGCAAGTTGTACAGCGCAAAAACCCTTTACTTGTCCTAAGCCATGGAGTTGTGGTACGTATTTTTGGGCTGCTTGATACAAGGCAATTGCCTAGTGTTCTGGCTCTCTTGAAGGCAATCGTGGGGGCCCCTGTAAACTGATTGCCTAACACCGGATCACTTGTAATTAGTGCCCAGTTCCGCTTAACGATGTTTCTTATTGTGCAGTGCTGGTTACTAAAAGTGAAAATCAAGCGAGTTTCACTTTCCACCAAACGGTCACTAGACTGCACTATGCAGTTGGGGGTGCTATGCGACTCAGTGGGCTCAGCGGGTGTGATTGCTAACAAAGATGTTCTGTTATGCGATTCATGGCTCTTTCTATCACTGCCCTGCTGTAGCCTCTCTGTCTGAATCTCTCCCCGCACTCACGCTGTGCAGTTATGCAACTAGCCTGTGTGGTACAGATCCGTCTGATGCGGAGCATTTCTCCGTAAGGTATACTCCTGATTGTGTGGGCAGGATGGTGGCTACCGGAGTGGAGGATGCTGTTGCCAGCTGTCGCTTTTCTAAATAACTTGGTTTCCAGCTTACCCCCACTCACATAGATCTCCACATCCAGGAAGCGGTTTGATCTATCACTAATGTGGCTAGTGAATTGAAGATTCATATTGTTGTCATTCAATTTGAAAATGAATTCCTCAGCTTCGTGTGTGGAACCGTCCCATAACACAAAAAGGTCATCTATATACCTTAACCATGTCACAACTTTGGTGCCCATTGTGACAGCAAAATTAAGCGACAGGACCTGCTCCTCCCAGTAACCCATATGCAAACAGGCATAACTGGGAGAGAAGCAGGCCCCCATCGCAACTCCTCTTATCTGTTGGAAATATTGTTTTCAGAACAGAAAGAAATTGTTTTCCAGGCATAGGCTGATCATATCCATGATCATGCGTGTATGATCTCTACAACCCTCCGGTCTGGAGTTGAGTAGTGCTGCACTGCTCTCAAGCCATCCATGTGGTGTATACTGGTGTATAGTGCAGACACATCCAAGGATATCAACAAATAGCTTGCTTTCCATTTAACATCATACACCTTTTTGAGGAAATCGCTAGTGTCTAACACAAAGGATGGTAATGACTTCACAAAGTCTTGAAGGAAAAAGTCTACATATTTGCTGGTATTTTCCAGTAAACTGTTGCATGCAGAGATAATCGAACAACCGGGAGGCACCTGATTGTTTTTATGAATTTTGGGTATGAAATAGATGACCGGAGTGTTAGGGTTGTCATTCTTCATGAACCTATATTCATCCATGGTTATCACTCCGGCCCTCCTCCATGCCATAAGTTTGGAATAGACCTGGTTTTTGGCCACAATGACATCATTGGCATCAACCCTGAGATAACATGTCCGGTCGTTCAGTTGGCCCATTGCTTCGTCCAGATACATCTGAAGGGACCACAATACCACATTACCGCCTTTGTCAGATTGTCTTATTACCACCTTTGTATTGTTCTTCAATTTCTTTATGAGTTGGTGGTATTCAAAGTCTCGATATCTGTCCTTATTAGGGAAATCATTGCGCTTGAGATATAGTTCTCTTAATTCATGGGACACCTTGTCGTGGAATTGGTCTAAATTATCCTTGATCATAAGTGGACAAAGTTTAGATTTTGGTTTGAAATTTGTAGCCGTTAGTGCTTGCAATTCACCCGAGCCCGGGCCTTGCTGTGGAATTGTGACTTCTGCTTGCATGTCAACCAATGCGGTTAGAAGACTTTCATCAAGTGCTGGCATGGTAGATTGTTGTGTGTCAGTCACAGCCATATGTAAAGGAGCAGCAGTTTTATGTGTGCTGTGGTATTTGCTCAATTTCAGCTTGCAAACATACTTAAACAACTCTATTTTAGTATCGGCATAATGAAAATTGCTTTTTGCGCTGTATGATAAGCCCAACGCCAATATGTCAGTTTCTTTAGGAGATAGAGTCAGGTCAGTCAGGTTGATAACCGTGGGAGGTTCAGTGTAATTGTTAGATTTGTGCATATTGACTAGCGCCGATTCCATTGCTTGCGTTTCTTTTGTGTTTTGCTTGGCGCGCCTGCATTTGTTGTGTTTCCTCCTGGCTGCGTGTTTGGAGTTGGAGTTTTGTTTCCGGCAGCAATTTGTGCACCGGAACTAAGGGTCAATTTTCTGTCCTGCTGCACTACCTCCAGCTCCTGTACTGGAGTGAATTTGCGAAACCCCACTCTTTGCATCCTGTTTTGCTCGTTGTCTGACCCACTTTCAATACTTGAGATTGCGTCCAGGGAAGAGAGACTCTCTGTGCCTGCAACTCTAGATGTATGAATTGCTTGAGTTGAGCTACCACCTTTGTTTGGCTGAGATTTTTTGAGGCGATCATACTTCTTGGCAAAAGTGAAAATTTGCCCGTTTTCATAATCCAAACGGTCTCTTTGGAACTTATAGGCTTTGCGCCTTTTGATTATATCTTCCTCTCTCTTTAATCTCATAATCATCTACTCCCTGTATTTAGTGATCTGTGGGGTAATTGGCAGTTTTTCTATTTCCCCATTGAGTCTATCCATTTCAGCAAGTAACTTGACTCCATCACTTTCAGCATACTGTATGAGAATGGTCATTAATCGTTTTGATGATTCTAAATAGCATTCTCCCCAATCAGTGAGCATTTTCGGGTCTGGGTTGTCATAAGAGGGTGCAAGTAAAATTCTTAGCCCACGCGGGACTCTTCCAACCTCCAAATATCCTGTCAGGGAACTATGTTCCCACCATTTCGTCTGCTCAGCCTTTGATGCTTTCTCTAGGGCTTTAAAGAGAACTTTCAAGTTGTTAGGAACCTCTTGTGGGGTTCCTGCAGTTGATGGTAGTACTGTTTCCCCAGCCGGTAAATCAGTAAACATAGTTTTTGCCGCCTCTGACCGCCCCTGTAACGTGTCGGCGGACATGGTGACTGTTGTGAGCGCAATTAGCACAGTGCCCCGCTCTGACCTGAATAATTCGAAGAGCGATGACACGCACACTCCACATGGGACTTACTGGAGCCTTCCTGTCCTCTCGACGAGTACTCGCCAGTGCACCTCCCGTCTGGTCCACAATCAGCGTCCTGCCGAACAAACTCCAGCAAGCGCCAGCCGTGAACCTGAACCACTTCTGGCTTCCTTACTCGCTTCGATACCGGAACTGCTCAGTCTCCTGGGGCATAGAGATTACTCCTCACGGAGTAGAACACGGGTAACTCCTTTACAGGGGTTGCTGCTTCAATTCTCTTAGCCCAAGCGTGGAGGGGTTTGCCAAATCCAAGGAAGCAATCCTGGAGAATATTTTTGGCATAAAGACGTCTTTGCAGCAATGCAGCAGCAGCAGAAAGAGACGAGGCAAACCCAGTTATTTTCGTGAGTAGTGATTTATTTGCTCACCACCAAACCACCATGACGCGTTTCGGTGCAAACAGCACCTTGCTCACATGACACTGTTACATGGCGGGTGTGCTCAATTTAAAGGGCTCTTGGCCAATTATTGCATGCCAGATGTAAAGAAAATAGAAAACATACTGAGAAGTTCAACTAACTGCATAACTTACAGCAGGCAATACCCTCCTGCACGCGCATATATATATATTCCTGCTCCAAACTCCTCCAGGTATTTCGTAACTGATAAAGAAGACAGCATTCGCAGGGGGAGCTTCCGATCAGATTTTATTCAGGATACGGAAACTTGGGCACACTCAGCCTTTGCCAATTGTTGCCAAAAGAAGCAGCAAACTCTAGGTAGTTCTCAAGTTTAGTTGGAAAGCAGCTCCAATATAAAGCACTCTCAACACCAGCGACACTTTAAATTTGCTCACCTCAAAGGTCTGCTTTTCTATCAAAGTCTATAGGCTTTGGATTAGCTCAAAGCCATCCACGTTGAGATAGAAAGGGACAAAGTATTTTGCCATTTCCACAGCAAAGTGTATAAGCATACGATTAGCACAGTGCTATCCATGCCAAGCTGTAAAATGGCCAAAGCCTTTTACCCCTCCAAGCATAGTATTACAGCTTTGGGTAGGTAAAATACCATCCAAACCAATCTGAAATAAATAAATGTACATGATTGTCAATTGCTTGGTTCTTCAGTGAGAACCAAGCAATTGACAATCATGTACATTTATTGAACCCTGTTTTACACTCTAGGCTCTTACTGAAGAGCCAAGCAATCTTACAAACATGTGCACAGGACTTGTCTTCATTTGTTTGGTAGGGGACTTGTTCCTTACCTATGCAGGGGCTGTTTTACTGTGTGGGTTTGTTCCCCTGACCTGTTTTGAACCGTGTTACCTGAGCAAGCACACAATATACGTAATTCGTACCAGCTAGAGCACCACATCTTCCTGTACCTCATCCAAACCCAATCTCTCTTCACGCCATATTGTGAAAACCTACCCGAAGAGCATTCGAAGAGAGAATAGGAACTAAATAAAAAGAAGGAACATTTGACTGCAGACTGATTTGGAGGAGAGGAAAAGGCAAAGTGCCTAAGGTCATTAAATGAGGACTATACAAGAGAGAAAAAGGGAAAAAACTACTTGACTGCTTGTTATGGAATGAGAAACAGGTGTGGAAGGTGAACCAGGGATAGTCTGAGAAAAAAAGGAAGGCTCAGAGACATTTTGTTTATGATTGCCCTCATTAATTTGTTTTTACTCAACTATAGTTACATACAATAAAGAAAACTATTTAAGATGAAATTGCCAAGTTGACTGGTGTTTAAGTAGTACCAACATAAGCATGTTGAAAATCTACCTTTAAAGTTTGTAATATACTTTTTGTGCTTGCCTTACATTCCAGGTGATAAGTGGATAACTGTAATATAAAAAACAATTCACAGTATTGCACACATCTGGTCATATATCCATTCACTGTCTTCAATATCACCACACCATACAGCAATATGTTCCTGCTGGAATGGTTATATTGCACTAGTTCATAATTCATCTGATAGATTTCTGATGGAGTCACCAGTGAAATAGAGTTCAAAACCTGTGGATGACTCTTGTAAAACAAACAAGTGCTATAAAGTTTTAAAATCCTAAATTTAGAGTCACATAAATAATCACTATTCCTAAACTCAGATTTTAAAGTACATTTACAAATTCATAGCTTGCCTTCATACTTATTTTTCATTTTACCAAATGCATTCATGCATGCATCACAGGTTTTGGAAAACCAATGTACCCTATATATCGCTGTGAATAAATGGGTGTTTGGAGAGAATATGAAGTCCAAATTATCATTTGTTCAAAATATCACGTCAAGAACATTAAGGAAAATAATATTGTGAAGGTACGTTTCTGTAGGTATTCAAAGCTTTACTTTACTTAACTTAACTCCACATATTTGTAACTTGACTATATTTATATCTTCAAGGTATATGGATATGGAGTTAAGCATTGTAAATCTAGACTTGCCTATTTGCACTTACCTTCTTGATATTTTGATACTTAATATTTTTGACACTATATTCTGTCTATACAATATTTATGGGCTAAATATTCTGTCAGTGATCCAAAGAAAGAATCAGGTGGACATTATGGTATATTACTTTTTTTAAATTCCCCACAGGGTCAAAAAGCTTATGAGTTCAGATAAAACCTTTGTCACCTGTTTCTACTTTCTCCTACTTGCTTTCATTGTTTTTTTATTTCAATAATTAGTTTCTTTCGGAAAACCATGAGCGATCCACACAATTGACCTCTTTCTGAATTCTAAATTTTGTTACATTTAAGAAATGTGCAGATGTCCAGATGAACCCTTGGATTCCCCACCTCTTTCCCTCACAATCTGCAAGTATGTCCAACCACAAATGTGTGAGATATTGACTATCCCACTGAAAATTGAAAATCTTTTCCTGAAAGTTGGCCTGGGAATAAGCAGATATTAGGAAACCTAACATATCACTGATTGATGCATTTTTGGAAACAAAACTCATACTTTTATGAACAGCACCAATTTGTTCCCAAAACAATGACTATATTTTGGTTATTTGATCAGTACTTTCTAGACAAATTCACAATCCCTGAGGCAGTGAAATATCCAACATTGGGGGGTGGAGTGGAGGAATGCAAATTAGTCCTTGATCTCTTTTGTCAGAAAAGTTATGAAGGTGTAAGTGCAAACTGCCACAAATATGAAAAAATAGAGGAGGGGTGATCATCACTTAAGTTGTAAAGGCCGCTTTACCAAAGATAAGCACCTCGCCACTTTAACCTTTGGTCTTTTCAATGAATGTCTGGGATTTTGATGAAATACAATATCCAGCTGTTTCTTGTGTACATCCTTCTATTTACTGCCAACCCCATCTGTGCACAGCACTCAATCAGTCCCAGTGGCTGTGGGGGGTGAAACGATGCTTAAGGCCAACCCAAAGCCAAAGGAAATACACAGTGGGGGTTGGTCAGCACAGGTGAAGTACATCAAATTATTTTATAGGTTCTGGTGGGCTATTGTTACTTTTGCTGCGCTGTATAGCATCGTCGGAGCCCATTGCCCATTCAGAAGTTGAGTCTTCAGCAGCCTGGGCATTTCTTATCTTAAGGCAAGCTACTTTCTTCTTTATAAATTGAGGTTTTGATTTTGGTTTATCTTGTTTTTTAATATTATAGCCTGAAGGACAATGTGTATCTCTGAACTTTGTTCGCTCTTCTGATCTGCTTCTGACTGTCCTTCCCTCTCTGAGTTTTTTGATGAACCCTGAAAGGAACAAAAGTAACATGTATCAGTACCTGTCAGATTTTTTAATATTATCATGATTTCTAAGGTTATGCCTCCTTTCAGAGGCTCCTGTTGAGAGGACCTGCCCCTTGATTGTGATCTATTCTGTCTATTTTTTTGTTGTTTATTATCCCATTTCTTTTTTGAAGAATTGGGTACTTGCTTGGTGTTATGCTTTTCAGGACAACCCATTACTTGTGCTTTCATAGCCCTGGCTCCCAAATTATCTCTACCTAATTCAGCGTATGTATATTTTGACAATTCTTGTTCCTGTCGTGCAGGAGTCTATTTCCTCAGGCATTGGTGTTTAACCACCGCTGTTGCCTCCCCTTTATGTTTGCTAAAATAATTGTATATAACTGGGAAAAATTGCCTAATAATGTATTCCCCATGTTGAGAGCAAGTTCTGCTCCATACTAATTTTTTCTGTCTTAATAATTCTGGTATCACTGGTTTTGAGGGGATACCATGTGTTCTAGCATAAATGGCAGTAACAAACTGTAGCCAAGTGGTACAGTCTCTATCGGGGATGCTAAATGCACATGCAAGCAAATTGTCAGTATTCTGTGTTTTTCCTGTGGGCCTGTGTGTGGACACACTGCCTCGAATTGTGCTATTTTCTGTGCTATCCAGAATGGCATTTGTTCATGTTTAGTGGGCACACTTCCCATAACTGCGTTCAGCGTTTGTGGGGTTATTTTAGTTGTAATTCCTTGTAGTTGACCTGCTGGGGTAATTTTAGTTGGTTGAAATGTGAATGTTCTCATAACGAACTGTGTCAGATTTCTGTGAAGTTGTATTATTTCTTTGTGTAGTGGACATAGGTCTGCTATTGGCAATGTGCTGAGCAGACCGAGTCTGACTTTATCTATAGTGTGTGGGAGGGCGCATTTGAACCAGGCAACTGGCAACTGAGCAGAACTTCAATGTCCTCATAGGGATAGTATTCTTCTGGTGTTTCATCCAGGGTGTAAGAATGGAATGTGTTTGTGCATGCATCTGCAGGTGGGAATTTAATAAAGTACCTCAGTTTTGAATGACTCCACCTTCAGTGACCATAATCCACTGTTCCTGATTTTAAATAATGGTAGTAACAGCGCAACTCAGGTTGAGCGTCTGGGAGGTTGCTGTGTTTCCATTGTCCCGAAGGACGGAGGAAGAAGGCTAAAATGGTCCAAGGTGGTTCCGGACACATTCATTGAACAACTCAAAGTAAATGCTCGCGCAGATTTGCTAATATGTACAGATAGCTCGGCAAATGATACTGAAACTATAAATTCTTTCACTAACATCTGCATACAAGTAAACCGCAACTTAACACGAAAAAAGAAGCAAATTGATGATAACCGTCCTAGATGGTTCGATAGGGAATGTTCGAAGGCTCATAAGGGGCTCATGGTGGCTCTTAAACAGCAGCCAAGAAACCGTGAGCGGGTGGCCGAATGCAGGAAACTTTATAGTTCAACTATTAATAATCGAAAAAAAGCCATAAAAAATGAGGCTTGGGACAATCTTACATCAATAACATCTTGAAAGATAGTTCCAAATTTTGGGCAGTGATCAATCACTCATACTTCGCCGAGGAGGAAAACTCTATTATGGACTGAGTGATCCCCGAGGAAGACTGGTTTGCCCATTTTAGTAAAATTTATAATAGTGAACAAGATAGCCCATACCAACACTTGGCCTCTGTTGTTCCCCTGCAATTTAATGAGCATGAGGTTACTAGGGCCATCATGGAGATGACAAAATGCAAGGCCCCGGGCCCAGATGGTGTCCCGGCAGATCTTTATAAGTCACCCCTAAATATGTGGACTAAAATACTCACAAATGTTTTTAATTCCACATGTACAGCTGGGTTTCCAAAATCATGGTCCTCCTCAAATATCATTCCCATTTTTAAGAAAGGTTCACGAACTGACCAGGCCGATATCATTGATTGACTCTGCCGTGAAGATCCTGGGCAGAGTCATTCTTCACAGACTGGGGGACTACATAAAGGAGAAGGGGGTCCTTTCAGACCTGCAGTATGGGTTCAGGGCCGGGAGAGGTACCATGGACCAGTGCCTAAATCTCCTCATGCTTGTAGGTAAATATACTAAGGCCAAAGAGAGAAATCTATACATGGCTTTTATGGACCTCTCCTCGGCCTTCGACTTGGTTAATCGATCCAAGCTTTGGGCTATACTGGCCAACTTGGGTATCGACCCGTCTCTGGTAAATTGTTTAGTGTCACTCCACATTGATTTGTCAGCCTCTGTAAGAACTGATCGGGAGGGCAGTTGTACTCGGCCTTTCCACTCTAGAAGGGGTGTCAGGCAGGGCTGTATCCTGGCCCCCCTTCTATTCACCCTTTATATCAACTCACTGGGCAAAGTCCTAGAGGTATCAACACCTGACATTCCACGAGTAGGGGACTCCCTGGTGCCCGTATTACTATACGCAGACGACGCAGTGCTTTTAGCCCGCACAGGGGTACGACTACAAAAACTCCTTGACGCATTCGGAGAGTTCATGACATCACTTGACCTAGCAATTAATAATAAAAAATCCCACATTATGGTGGCAGGTAAACGCAAGAAAACACAAAAGCTAAAGACGTTTACCTGCACTCGCGAGGGTGTGACCAGGGTACCTGTTTTCACTTATCTGGGTGTTATTTTTGAAGAAGGGGGCTCCTGGACCGCCCAAGTAAATGCAAAAAGCCTTGCAGTTAAGAGATCTCCTTCAGCTCTAATGAGCTTTGCAAAGCAACTGGGCTCGCGTCCAATGGATGCTCTCCTGAAAGTATACACGTCAAAATGTGTGTCTATAGCCAAGTATGGTGCCCCCTTGTGGGGATTTTCACCTCAGTTGAAAATACAAGTTGCGGAAAACAACTTTCTCAGAACATTGCTAGGTGTCCCGCAATCAACACCAGTTTTTTCCCTGCACACCGAGTTAGGCTTAGGCTATGTCACCAATGAGCTTCAATTGGCCCCTCTTGTTTACTGGGCAAAAACCTGGCTAAATAAGGATATACCCCTAAACCACTGCATCCTTAAAGACTGCATAACTGGGAGAGAAGCAGGCCCCCATCGCAACTCCTCTTATCTGTTGGAAATATTGTTTTCAGAACAGAAAGAAATTGTTTTCCAGGCATAGGCTGATCATATCCATGATCATGCGTGTATGATCTCTACAACCCTCCGGTCTGGAGTTGAGTAGTGCTGCACTGCTCTCAAGCCATCCATGTGGTGTATACTGGTGTATAGTGCAGACACATCCAAGGATATCAACAAATAGCTTGGTTTCCATTTAACATCATACACCTTTTTGAGGAAATCGCTAGTGTCTAACACAAAGGATGGTAATGACTTCACAAAGTCTTGAAGGAAAAAGTCTACATATTTGCTGGTATTTTCCAGTAAACTGTTGCATGCAGAGATAATCGAACAACCGGGAGGCACCTGATTGTTTTTATGAATTTTGGGTATGAAATAGATGACCGGAGTGTTAGGGTTGTCATTCTTCATGAACCTATATTCATCCATGGTTATCGCTCCGGCGCTCCTCCATGCCATAAGTTTGGAATAGACCTGGTTTTTGGCCACAATGACATCATTGGCATCAACCCTGAGATAACATGTCCGGTCGTTCAGTTGGCCCATTGCTTCGTCCAGATACATCTGAAGGGACCACAATACCACATTACCGCCTTTGTCAGATTGTCTTATTACCACCTTTGTATTGTTCTTCAATTTCTTTATGAGTTGGTGGTATTCAAAGTCTCGATATCTGTGCTTATTAGGGAAATCATTACGCTTGAGATATAGTTCTCTTAATTCATGGGACACCTTGTCGTGGAATTGGTCTAAATTATCCTTGATCATAAGTGGACAAAGTTTAGATTTTGGTTTGAAATTTGTAGCCGTTAGTGCTTGCAATTCACCCGAGCCCGGGCCTTGCTGTGGAATTGTGACTTCTGCTTGCATGTCAACCAATGCGGTTAGAAGACTTTCATCAAGTGCTGGCATGGTAGATTGTTGTGTGTCAGTCACAGCCATATGTAAAGGAGCAGCAGTTTTATGTGTGCTGTGGTATTTGCTCAATTTCAGCTTGCAAACATACTTAAACAACTCTATTTTAGTATCGGCATAATGAAAATTGCTTTTTGCGCTGTATGATAAGCCCAACGCCAATATGTCAGTTTCTTTGGCAGATAGAGTCAGGTCAGTCAGGTTGATAACCGTGGGAGGTTCAGTGTAATTGTTAGATTTGTGCATATTGACTAGCGCCGATTCCATTGCTTGCGTTTCTTTTGTGTTTTGCTTGGCGCGCCTGCATTTGTTGTGTTTCCTCCTGGCTGCGTGTTTGGAGTTGGAGTTTTGTTTCCGGCAGCAATTTGTGCACCGGAACGAAGGGTCAATTTTCTGTCCTGCTGCACTACCTCCAGCTCCTGTACTGGAGTGAATTTGCGAAACCCCACTCTTTGCATCCTGTTTTGCTCGTTGTCTGACCCACTTTCAATACTTGAGATTGCGTCCAGGGAAGAGAGAATCTCTGTGCCTGCAACTCTAGATGTATGAATTGCTTGAGTTGAGCTACCACCTTTGTTTGGCTGAGATTTTTTGAGGCGATCATACTTCTTGGCAAAAGTGAAAATTTGCCCGTTTTCATAATCCAAACGGTCTCTTTGGAACTTATAGGCTTTGCGCCTTTTGATTATATCTTCCTCTCTCTTTAATCTCATAATCATCTACTCCCTGTATTTAGTGATCTGTGGGGTAATTGGCAGTTTTTCTATTTCCCCATTGAGTCTATCCATTTCAGCAAGTAACTTGATTCCATCACTTTCAGCATACTGTATGAGAATGGTCATTAATCGTTTTGATGATTCTAAATTGCATTCTCCCCAATCAGTGAGCATTTTCGGGTCTGGGTTGTCATAAGAGGGTGCAAGTAAAATTCTTAGCCCACGCGGGACTCTTCCAACCTCCAAATATCCTGTCAGGGAACTATGTTCCCACCATTTCGTCTGCTCAGCCTTTGACGCTTTCTCTAGGGCTTTAAAGAGATCTTTCAAGTTGTTAGGAACCTCTTGTGGGGTTCCTGCAGTTGATGGTAGTACTGTTTCCCCAGCCGGTAAATCAGTAAACATAGTTTTTGCCGCCTCTGACCGCCCCTGTAACGTGTCGGCGGACATGGTGACTGTTGTGAGCGCAATTAGCACAGTGCCCCGCTCTGACCTGAATAATTCGAAGAGCGATGACACGCACACTCCACATGGGACTTACTGGAGCCTTCCTGTCCTCTCGACGAGTACTCGCCAGTGCACCTCCCGTCTGGTCCACAATCAGCGTCCTGCCGAACGAACTCCAGCAAGCGCCAGCCGTGAACCTGAACCACTTCTGGCTTCCTTCCTCGCTTCGATACCGGAACTGCTCACTCTCCTGGGGCATCGAGATTACTCCTCACGGAGTAGAACACGGGAAACTCCTTTACAGGGGTCGCTGCTTCAATTCTCTTAGCCCAAGCGTGGAGGGGTTTGCCAAATCCAAGGAAGCAATCCTGGAGAATATTTTTGGCATAAAGACGTCTTTGCAGCAATGCAGCAGCAGCAGAAAGAGACGAGGCAAACCCAGTTATTTTCGTGAGTAGTGATTTATTTGCTCACCACCAAACCACCATGACGCGTTTCGGTGCAAACAGCACCTTGCTCACATGACACTGTTACATGGCGGGTGTGCTCAATTTAAAGGGCTCTTGGCCAATTATTGCATGCCAGATGTAAAGAAAATAGAAAACATACTGACAAGTTCAACTAACTGCATAACTTACAGCAGGCAATACCCTCCTGCACGCGCATATATATATATTCCTGCTCCAAACTCCTCCAGATATTTCGTAACTGATAAAGAAGACAGCATTCGCAGGGGGAGCTTCCGATCAGATTTTATTCAGGATACGGAAACTTGGGCACACTCAGCCTTTGCCAATTGTTGCCAAAAGAAGCAGCAAACTCTAGGTAGTTCTCAAGTTTAGTTGGAAAGCAGCTCCAATATAAAGCACTCTCAACACCAGCGACACTTTAAATTTGCTCACCTCAAAGGTCTGCTTTTCTATCAAAGTCTATAGGCTTTGGATTAGCTCAAAGCCATCCACGTTGAGATAGAAAGGGACAAAGTATTTTGCCATTTCCACAGCAAAGTGTATAAGCATATGATTAGCACAGTGCTATCCATGCCAAGCTGTAAAATGGCCAAAGCCTTTTACCCCTCCAAGCATAGTATTACAGCTTTGGGTAGGTAAAATACCATCCAAACCAACCTGAAATAAATAAATGTACATGATTGTCAATTGCTTGGTTCTTCAGTGAGAACCAAGCAATTGACAATCATGTACATTTATTGAACCCGGTTTTACACTCTAGGCCCTTACTGAAGAGCCAAGCAATCTTACAAACATGTGCACAGGACTTGTCTTCATTTGTTTGGTAGGGGACTTGTTCCTTACCTATGCAGGGGCTGTTTTACTGTGTGGGTTTGTTCCCCTGACCTGTTTTGAACCGTGTTACCTGAGCAAGCGCACAATATACGTAATTCGTACCAGCTAGAGCACCACATCTTCCTGTACCTCATCCAAACCCAATCTCTCTTCACGCAATATTGTGAAAACCTACCTGAAGAGCATTCGAAGAGAGAATAGGAACTAAATAAAAAGAAGTAACATTTGACTGCAGACTGATTTGGAGGAGAGGAAAAGGCAAAGTGCCTAAGGTCATTAAATGAGGACTATACAAGAGAGAAAAAGGGAAAAAACTACTTGACTGCTTGTTATGGAATGAGAAACAGGCGTGGAAGGTGAACCAGGGATAGTCTGAGAAAAAAATGAAGGCTCAGAGACATTTTGTTTATGATTGCCTTCATTAATTTGTTTTTACTCAACTATAGTTACATACAATAAAGAAAACTATTTAAGATGAAATTGCCAAGTTGACTGGTGTTTAAGTAGTACCAACATAAGCATGTTGAAGATCTACCTTTAAAGTTTGTAATATACTTTTTGTGCTTGCCTTACATTCCAGGTGATAAGTGGATAACTGTAATATAAAAAACAATTCACAGTATTGCACACATCTGGTCATATATCCATTCACTGTCTTCAATATCACCACACCATACAGCAATATGTTCATGCTGGAATGGTTATATTGCACTTGTTCATAATTCATCTGATAGATTTCTGATGGAGTCACCAGTGAAATAGAGTTCAAAACCTGTGGATGACTCTTGTAAAACAAACAAGTGCTATAAAGTTTGAAAATCCTAAATTTAGAGTCACATAAATAATCACTATTCCTAAACTCAGATTTTAAAGTACATTTACAAATTCATAGCTTGCCTTCATACTTATTTTTCATTTTACCAAATGCATTCATGCATGCATCACAGGTTTTGGAAAACCAATGTACCCTATATATCGCTGTGAATAAATGGGTGTTTGGAGAGAATATGAAGTCCAAATTATCATTTGGTCAAAATATCACGTCAAGAACATTAAGGAAAATAATATTGTGAAGGTACGTTTCTATAGGTATTCAAAGCTTTACTTTACTTAACTTAACTCCACATATTTTTAACTTGACTATATTTATATCTTCAAGGTATATGGATATGGAGTTAAGCATTGTAAATCTAGACTTGCCTATTTGCACTTACCTTCTTGATATTTTGATACTTAATATTTTTAACACTATATTCTGTCTATACAATATTTATGGGCTAAATATTCTGTCAGTGATCCAAAGAAAGAATCAGGTGGACATTATGGTATATTACTTTTTTTAAATTCCCCACAGGGTCAAAAAGCTTATGAGTTCAGATAAAACCTTTGTCACCTATTTCTACTTTCTCCTACTTGCTTTCATTGTTTTTTTATTTCAATGATTAGTTTCTTTCGGAAAACCATGAGCGATCCACACAATTGACCTCTTTCTGAATTCTAAATTTTGTTACATTTAAGAAATGTGCAGATGTCCAGATGAACCCTTGGATTCCCCACCTCTTTCCCTCACAATCTGCAAGTATGTCCAACCACAAATGTGTGAGATATTGACTATCCCACTGAAAATTGAAAATCTTTTCCTGAAAGTTGGCCTGGGAATAAGCAGATATTAGGAAACCTAACATATCACTGATTGATGCATTTTTAGAAACAAAACTCATACTTTTATGAACAGCACCAATTTGTTCCCAAAACAATGACTATATTTTGGTTATTTAATCAGTACTTTCTAGACAAATCCACAATCCCTGAGGCAGTGAAATATCCAACATTGGGGGGTGGAGTGGAGGAATGCAAATTAGTCCTTGATCTCTTTTGTCAGAAAAGTTATGGAGGTGTAAGTGCAAACTGCCACAAATATGAAAAAATAGAGGAGGGTTGATCATCACTTAAGTTGTAAAGGCCGCTTTACCAAAGATAAGCACCTCGCCACTTTAACCTTTGGTCTTTTCAATGAATGTCTGGGATTTTGATGAAATACAATATCCAGCTGTTTCTTGTGTACATCCTTCTATTTACTGCCAACCCCATCTGTGCACAGCACTCAATCAGTCCCGGTGGCTGCGGGGGGTGAAACGATGCTTAAGGCCAACCCAAAGCCAAAGGAAATACACAGTGGGGGTTGGTCAGCACAGGTGAAGTACATCAAATTATTTTATAGGTTCTGGTCGGCTATTGTTACTTTTGCTGCGCTGTATAGCATCGTCGGAGCCCATTGCCCATTCAGAAGTTGAGTCTTCAGCAGCCTGGGCATTTCTTATCTTAAGGCAAGCTACTTTCTTCTTTATAAATTGAGGTTTTGATTTTGGTTTATCTTGTTTTTTAATATTATAGCCTGAAGGACAATGTGTATCTCTGAACTTTGTTCGCTCTTCTGATCTGCTTCTGACTGTCCTTCCCTCTCTGAGTTTTTTGATGAACCCTGAAAGGAACAAAAGTAACATGTATCAGTACCTGTCAGATTTTTTAATATTATCATGATTTCTAAGGTTATGCCTCCTTTCAGAGGCTCCTGTTGAGAGGACCTGCCCCTTGATTGTGATCTATTCTGTCTATTTTGTTGTTGTTTATTATCCCATTTCTTTTTTGAAGAATTGGGTACTTGCTTGGTGTTATGCTTTTCAGGACAACCCATTACTTGTGCTTTTTTTTATAGCCCTGGCTCCCAAATTATCTCTACCTAATTCAGCGTATGTATATTTTGACAATTCTTGTTCCTGTTGTACAGGAGCCTATTTCCTCAGGCATTGGTGTTTAGCCACCGCTGTTGCCTCCCCCTTTATGTTTGCTAAAATAATTGTATATAACTGGGAAAAATTGCCTAATAATGTATTCCCCATGTTGAGAGCAAGTTCTGCTCCATACTAATTTTTTCTGTCTTAATAATTCTGGTATCACTGGTTTTGAGGGGATACCATGTGTTCTAGCATAAATGGCAGTAACAAACTGTAGCCAAGTGGTACAGTCTCTATCGGGGATGCTAAATCCACATGCAAGCAAATTGTCAGTAATCTGTGTTTTTCCTGTGGGCCTGTGTGTGGACACACTGCCTCGAATTGTGCTATTTTCTGTGCTATCCAGAATGGCATTTGTTCATGTTTAGTGGGCACACTTCCCATAACTGTGTTCAGCGTTTGTGGGGTTATTTTAGTTGTAATTCCTTGTAGTTGACCTGCTGGGGTAATTTTAGTTGGTTGAAATGTGAATGTTCTCATAACGAACTGTGTCAGATTTCTGTGAAGTTGTATTATTTCTTTGTGTAGTGGACATAGGTCTGCTATTGGCAATGTGCTGAGCAGACCGAGTCTGACTTTATCTATAGTGTGTGGGAGGGCGCATTTGAACCAGGCAACTGGCAACTGAGCAGAACTTCAATGTCCTCATATGGATAGTATTCTTCTGGTGTTTCATCCAGGGTGTAAGAATGGAATGTGTTTGTGCATGCATCTGCAGGTGGGAATTTAATAAAGTACCTCAGTTTTGAATGACTCCACCTTCAGTGACCATAATCCACTGTTCCTGATTTTAAATAATGGTAGTAACAGCGCAACTCAGGTTGAGCGTCTGGGAGGTTGCTGTGTTTCCATTGTCCCGAAGGACGGAGGAAGAAGGCTAAAATGGTCCAAGGTGGTTCCGGACACATTCATTGAACAACTCAAAGTAAATGCTCGCGCAGATTTGCTAATATGTACAGATAGCTCGGCAAATGATACTGATACTATAAATTCTTTCACTAACATCTGCATACAAGTAAACCGCAACTTAACACGAAAAAAGAAGCAAATTGGTGATAACCGTCCTAGATGGTTCGATAGGGAATGTTCGAAGGCTCATAAGGGGCTCATGGTGGCTCTTAAACAGCAGCCAAGAAACCGTGAGCGGGTGGCCGAATGCAGGAAACTTTATAGTTCAACTATTAATAATCGAAAAAAAGCCATAAAAAATGAGGCTTGGGACAATCTTACATCAATAACATCTTGAAAGATAGTTCCAAATTTTGGGCAGTGATCAATCACTCATACTTCGCAGAGGAGGAAAACTCTATTATGGACTGTGTGATCCCTGAGGAAGACTGGTTTGCCCATTTTAGTAAAATTTATAATAGTGAACAAGATAGCCCATACCAACACTTGGCCTCTGTTGTTCCCCAGCAATTTAATGAGCATGAGGTTACTAGGGCCATCATGGAGATGACAAAATGCAAGGCCCCGGGCCCAGATGGTGTCTCAGCAGATCTTTATAAGTCACCCCTAAATATGTGGAGTAAAATACTCACAAATGTTTTTAATTCCACATGTACAGCTGGGTTTCCAAAATCATGGTCCTCCTCAAATATCATTCCCATTTTTAAGAAAGGTTCACGAACTGACCAGGCCGATATCATTGATTGACTCTGCCGTGAAGATCCTGGGCAGAGTCATTCTTCACAGACTGGGGGACTACATAAAGGAGAAGGGGGTCCTTTCAGACCTGCAGTATGGGTTCAGGGCCGGGAGAGGTACCATGGACCAGTGCCTAAATCTCCTCATGCTTGTAGGTAAATATACTAAGGCCAAAGAGAGAAATCTATACATGGCTTTTATGGACCTCTCCTCGGCCTTCGACTTGGTTAATCGATCCAAGCTTTGGGCTATACTGGCCAACTTGGGTATCGACCCGTCTCTGGTAAATTGTTTAGCGTCACTCCACATTGATTTGTCAGCCTCTGTAAGAACTGATCGGGAGGGCAGTTGTACTCGGCCTTTCCACTCTAGAAGGGGTGTCAGGCAGGGCTGTATCCTGGCCCCCCTTCTATTCACCCTTTATATCAACTCACTGGGCAAAGTCCTAGAGGTATCAACACCTGACATTCCACGAGTAGGGGACTCCCTGGTGCCCGTATTACTATACGCAGACGACGCAGTGCTTTTAGCCCGCACAGGGGTACGACTACAAAAACTCCTTGACGCATTCGGAGAGTTCATGACATCACTTGACCTAGCAATTAATAATAAAAAATCCCACATTATGGTGGCAGGTAAACGCAAGAAAACACAAAAGCTAAAGACGTTTACCTGCACTCGCGAGGGTGTGACCAGGGTACCTGTTTGCACTTATCTGGGTGTTATTTTTGAAGAAGGGGGCTCCTGGACCGCCCAAGTAAATGCAAAAAGCCTTGCAGTTAAGAGATCTACTTCAGCTCTAATGAGCTTTGCAAAGCGACTGGGCTCGCGTCCAATGGATGCTCTCCTGAAAGTATACAAGTCAAAATGTGTGTCTATAGCCAAGTATGGTGCCCCCTTGTGGGGATTTTCACCTCAGTTGAAAATACAAGTTGCGGAAAACAACTTTCTCAGAACATTGCTAGGTGTCCCGCAATCAACACCAGTTTTTTCCCTGCACACGGAGCTAGGCTTAGGCTATGTCACCGATGAGCTTCAATTGGCCCCTCTTGTTTACTGGGCAAAAACCTGGCTAAATAAGGATATACCCCTGAACCACTGCATCCTTAAAGACTGCGGGGAGTTAGATAAGGCAACCAATGTCTCCTGTCTTGCATATATTAAGAACACGGTGAATAAATTGGGTAGGCCAGATCTCTACAATAACCCGAACACCATAGTCAAAGGTGACGTAAATTGGATAAAGGAACATTTCCTGCATAGGGCTAACCAAGCTAGGGAAGAAGAGGAACTAATCAAGCCCAAAGTAAGAGCGAATTTTCTGCTACTAACTACTCCTTCCCTAGAACCCTGTCTGAAAATTGTCAGCAATCCATTTCATCGACACCTCCTTATCAGATTCAGGTTTAATATTATACAATACTCCCTAGGAAATTTCCCTGTGTGGGGGGTACCTGACACTCTAAACCCATGCAGTTGTGACAACTTCTCAGAACAGTCTCTCATGCATTTTGTTATGTTCTGTGATCACTTTAAGGAGAGTAGAAGACGGTTTTTAGCCCCAATTCCAAGAGACGCAGGTTTTCTCCAGGTTCACCCAGCTCTCTTGTACCTGCAACTCTTAGGAACTACAAGGGTAATTTTCGGGGTTGCTAGCTTCCTGGTAGCTGCTATTCGTATTAAGTCCAGGAAGCTATCCCCGAATAATCAGGCGGGCTGAACAAACAAACTGAGTTTCTTTTTTACTGTTTTTAAAATTGTCTATTTAATATGTCCATTTTTTATCAACTTGAAATGCTTTTTATATGCATTGATATTATCACTAAAGTTTACTGTATTATTGAATTAATGAATTGTGATATTGTATTTTCATTGTCTGATTGTGCTTTTATGATTTTAACAATCGAATAAAGCTTGTTTTGACTTGACTTGACTTGAATGACTCATGTGCCTCAATTATGAACGTTACAGTCCCACCTAATGCTGAGACTCCAAATTCTGCTAGATTTAAATTAAGTGCATTTCTGACATTTTCTGAAATGTTTATAGCACCTTTCTGCTCCCCATCCCCTACTGCATTTGCATTTAGTGCTGCCGCAGCATTCTCTTTGACAGACATTGTTGAAAAAGAGTTACAAGGAGAATGAGATAAAAGATTTGTGCACAATGTAAGGAACTAATCCTTCAAGCTTGAACAAACCTACACCCAATACATAGGATACGCCTACTCAGCTGTGGCAGATGTTTTGCATCCAATTCCAGACGTCTCTGCGTAAATGTGAGAAGAGTCTTTGAGAAAAGCACTACTGAACTACTCAGATTTGACCATTGAATAAGAACCAAACCAACGTTGGCAGCGACATGTTGTGTAGTTCCTACAAATCTATATAGGATGTGTGCATTTAGACAACATACACCAAGGAATTGGTGTCCAGACTGAATCCAGACACCCCCACCTGATATGTTAGTCGGTTAGTCCTGCTATCTTACAGTGCCACTATGAGCCCCTCTTACCAGGGAGAAAAGAGCTTCTGGCAACCATCGAGCATGACATGGAAACAGTACAGTACTTTTTTCGCTTAGTCACTTGTGCTTACTTTGTCTCAGAAAGAAACACAGAATAGATAGTGGGGATGTTTTCAATAAGCATTTATTGAACCTAGGTCATTCTAGTGTTAAATAGATGTGCTGCAACAACCATGAGACAGAAACAAGTATATATGGTTATTAGCACCAACAGAGTAAAGAAAAGGTAGAATTTACCACAGTGCTAACATAATCTATATATATTCAGGCATATGGATACATGACAGTAATAATGTGTACTCTTATGATGCAAACCCTATCTAAATGTACCTAAGTGTACCTTGCATGTATGTAGGTGTATGGCCAAGACTCCCTTTAGGATAGAGCCAACCCCATCACCTGATGTGAGAGAACAAAGGACCCTGTCTTGGTCTTGAGATGGATACCCACAAGGGATGTCAGACCACAGCTTGCTGGGGTGTCTACGTGCAGGGACCTCAGTGTCTCACGTCAGCGTGTCAGCATGGAAGTATTTGTCCTCTGGTTTGCCCAGAGAAGATGTAGTGCTTATATATCCAAAAGTTACCCTCAGGGGTTCTAACTAGAAGTGTGGGCATGTCAGGAAAGGATGACGATAGAGGTGACCCTTATACAGAGTTATTATGCAGAAGATGGTAATCCTGCTGTGATATTGAGAATCCTCATGCATTATACATGAGGCTTCTTTTTGGAGAAAACCACATGAAAGTCATGTAGCACCTAACTAGGTAAAAGGTCAGCATCAGACCCATTATGTAGAACAATTGTAAGACAGATTTAGATAAAAGGTCATGTAAATACTAGGTCTTAATTGTGTACATTTAAGTTCATAACACTATCAAATGGTCAACCCATTTTAAAGGAGAGATCACAAGTAATTTAGCATTGGTTAGCAGTGGTAGAGTGCAGAGAGTCCAAAAACCAAGAAAATGCTCTCAACAAAAATCAGAGAGGAAAAGGCAAAAGATTTGGGGAGGACCCTACAGAGAGGGCCTGATTCAACACAGGCTAAGAACAGTGCACACCAGGGAACTACTGTTCAGCCCCAAATGTATGTTTTCTGACCTCTAAAACTAGCTAAAGATGGTCCTAAAGTGGAATATAGTGAATGTAAGGACATAGTGAATGTTGAAGGAAAATTTAGCAATAGCACCGGAAGTTGAATATCGCCTATGGACTTGAGCACATGTTGTACTATCCACTAGATTGATAAAGAAAACATAATTTCAGGACTACCTGTGTAGCCTGACTCCTACTTCAGATTTTAAACCTGCAAGCAAACCTATTCAAATAACTGTTTTTGACAGAAAAAACCCTACTTTTAAATGTCACATTAGTCACCCCTATGTAGGCCTTGTCAAACACAAAGTAGGATGCCATTTACATAAAAGTGGTAAATGCCAGAATTTAGTGTTGGCTTGCGTCTACAGTGATGAAAACCCAAAAGTAAATTTTACTGTAAATGGTTGTCGTAGCTCTTATGAAGAAAGCTATAGTTCAGAATACAAATGCTATTTTTGCTAACTCGGTTTGGATTAAGGTCTGAGAATGTCCTACCCACTATTTTGTAATATTTATTACAAATTCAATTAGATTATGAAGTATGGTACTTGATAGAAATGTAAGAAAAGTAACTTTTAAAAATGTAGATGTTGCTTCAACTGCCAGTTGGCTAATTAAAATTAGCCTGTCTGCAGCTTGCCCTTGTCAGTGCATTCCCTTAATCTAATGTGAAAACTGCTCTCATACCAGAAACAATAGTTTATACCTTTTTGCAGGAACACTTAGGTATGAGGTTTGTGAACCCTCTCAACTTAGAAAGGACAGCAGGGTAGGGTTCAATACATTCTTTAACTTGAAATGGACTAAAGTGAGGCCTGTCCATTCATAGCTAAGTGGGTCAAAAGTAGCCAGATTGGCACCAACTCAGTGGTAGGGAAAACCACTTTGGTGTTGCTGAGGAGGTGGTGAATGCTAATTTCCATAATCACACCCCTGATTGAGTCAACAGAAATGCCAATGTTTAAAGGGTGCCTCCAAAATGGATTTTACTCAGAATAGTAGTCTGCAGGAACGTTTGCAATAAGGCAAACAGGATCGGCTGCAAATGTTGTAAAGGTTGCCCCTGGGATTTTTTTTCTCATTGGTTAGTTAATGTCCACAATTCACTCTCAACCATTGACTAGTGAATCGTACACAGGTAGCACCTCACCAACCTGTGAAAATGCAGAAGTACAGAAGTGGACTGGATCTGTGGTGAGTGTTTGGCTATTGATGGTGTGGAGAGTTGACCGCAAGAAGGTGTCCCTGGTGTAGCTGGCCCTGGAAAAACTTGCAGGCAGGGCCAGGACTTGAGAGGACCTTGAGAGGACCTCTCACCACTTTCAATATGACATCAGGGACACAGTCATGATTTTGGATCCCAGATAACCCATTTAATTGATTTAATTGGAGTGTTGGCAATGCAACTTAATCGAAACTTTGGGCCAACATTGTTCTTTCAAATTAAAGATAGTGTCAACTCCTGGAGCGCTTGGCACACCTTGAACCCTATTCATTCTGATTTTTGTGATATCCAGAAATGTAAAAACATGATGAAAACATGTTAGCATAGGTGCGGAAAACTGTTAGTTCAATGCTGTTGTGTCATCCTGTAGGGGGTCCTGTGGGTCAATGAATACTAGAAAACTCTATATTCTGCAAAGACTGGCCAACAATACTGATAACACAGATATTAAGATCTTCAGTCGTAGATCATACACTGGCTCCACAGCCAGACTTTCAGGCTATCAGATTTGGGATAGCTCATGGCGTAATTATAGACCGCTTCGTGTCTTCGGATGACAGTAATGTGGTTGCGGTAAATAAAAATGTTGAAGTCAGATAATAGGAATACGTCACGTCAATGCATGTCCAATTGCTATTATTTGTATGGCAGCTTGGCATGCTGAAAGCAGAAATCCATTAGCCCTTGGCTCTCAATGATGTCAGCCAGTAATAAGCATTCTCCTAACCACAGAAACAAATCACTGATCAGGTCAACTGGAGGGGCAGGGAAACCCTGTTCCCCCAAGAACTTAAGTCTTGTACTGATAGCTCTTTAGGATCCTGATCTGATATTCAAGGACCACTGATTACTCTGGCTGAGGTGCATGAAGTCTTTAATATATTAGATTTTAACCTTACAGGTTCTGAAAGTAATTCAAATTATGGGAGAGAAGAGATTTTGGAATCCAAAAACTTTCATTCAGTTACATATGTGCAAACTGAGTTATTGAGTTGACTCAACAAACCAGATCTGCTGATGGAACTGAACAGAAATACAACATATCAAACTAACTTTTAATACTCTCCATCGAACAAGGCTAGAGCAACAATCTCTGACTCGACAGGTCAAGAATATTTATTGGAAAATGATTTATAAACCCCTCCAGAAAATCCTGTTATCTCTGCTATGGAAGCAATTGGTCTACTCTTACAAAAATGGTGTAGGCCTTGGAATTTCAGGCAGTCCTTAATAGCAGGAAGGTTATACTATTAAACTCAATCAGACAAAATTCAACTACTTGGAACTCGCTCAATAAAACCTCAATTAGGGGGGACTCAAAACTCTCAACATTAATGGAGAGCACATCTGACTTGCAGAGGATTGACAATTTAATCAACCTACTACAGCTCCTCTCAACAAAGATGTGCTCCAGCTTAAAATCAGAATAGCAAACAATTCAATCACAAGTTAACTTGACCACATGGTGCAGAATTTGACTACACCAATTGAAATCTGTGAGAAAACCTTGAACAATTTTATACTGACATCAAGCATAAGTGTAGCACAAGATGAAGCAAAATGTAGAAATTATTGAACATCTGTAGCATCTGTGGTGGAGGACAAAGCATCAACCCAAATGATCTAAATGCACACTTTTAAACTTAGGTAAGCAATTGACAACTGAAAAAGCGGAAAAAATTAAACAAAAACCGGGACAAAAAAAAGGCTAAAGAGATGAGTACAGATTCTGTCAGCAGTCAATTGTGGGTGCAGAAATCATTTCAATTTTTAGGAAGTGTCAATACTGAGTCCACAGATGCTTCACAAATCATTCAAGCATAACTAATATGCCTCACAGTGAGGATAATCTCATTACTAATAATTGCAAAGCATTCACTTGCAGTCAAGTTGTAGCACGAAAAGCTTTAAATATAGCCAACCAAACAATCGTCCTGGTACCACACTCAAAGCAGCATGTTGTCAATTCAGGAGAAGTATCAATACAGGTCCAAATATTCTTTGAAGGGCCTGAACAAGTTTTAGTTAACACAAAAAGTCTTGCATCAGTGGATTCTCCGAAAGTCTGCAACGAATATCAGATGAATTGACTGAACAGCATAAAAAAAGCAATATTTTCCTATAAGGGACATCAAAATGTAGCTAACAGCCAGAATGCAAAGTTAATCAAGGGTTCGGTTCAAGCAGTAAATCAAATACTCAGTCCATACTATGATGGACTTCTTGCATCAAGTGGCAGATGGATTTGTAAAGCTGGTTAATAGAATTTGCATGCAAAGTCCAGTCAAGGATGATTTAAAAGATAACTGTAGCACTTTTTTTCATGCAACCTATGGCAACCAGACCACTTACCAACACAGGCATGCCCAAACCCCAGGTTAAAGGAGCCAGTTTCTGCAATTACTTCAGGCACAATATCACATACCAATATTAATCAAGGCTCCAACAACCAAGGGGCACGCTGCTCCAACGTCAACAGTGACCCATAAACGGCTAACCAAGTTTGGAAGTTAAACCTCTTCATCAATTGAGGGGGTCTCAAGACGTTTTGAATCAGCACAATATTCTAAAAAAAACTTTTTTTAAACCTGCAACTCTGTTGGGTGACCTCTTCAGATCTTTTGTCAGTTTGCCAATTTACTGCCAAGAAAGCCAAGAAAGCGGAGATAAAATTATCTCCCTATTACCTAGCTGTCGCTAACACCAGTTAGCGACAGCTAGTAGGAGATAGCGACCATCTTGGGCCCCACTTTGCATGTCAGTGATATTTATCACTAATGACATGCAAAGTGGGCGTGCCAAGATGTTAGCGACTGGAAACAGTCGCTAACATCGCTATCTCCTATTACCAACTTTTGGAGATATTCGCGCTTAGCGCGAATATCTCCAAAAGCTAACACCTGCCCTTAGCAGTTCTTAGCAATGTTATCCAATGGGAGGTGGATAACATGGCTAAGAGCATAAGCTCGGTAATGCATTAATATCGCTGACTTTTCAGCGATATTCATGCATTGTGGCCGATTTTTATCGCATTTGCAGTAAACCTTGGTAATACCAAGGTTTATTTGCGATAAAAATCGCCGCAGCTCAGTGGTAAATTTTTGTCTCTAACCAAGCAATAGCGATATAGCGATAATTATCGCTATTGCTTGGTAATATGCCCTTCAATTACTTTAAAATAAAGTTCTGATTTCTGTGTTTCTGGATCAGTAATTGTAAAGCAGATATGTTTACATTATTATCTTCGGATATCTTGCATGGAACGCTCAAGGCAATTGTTCGTCGAACAGAATGAAATGCTTTAAGCAACATGATTCCTTATTACTTTTTTACTTAGTTTTGCTCATAATGAAGTGCTGAAACACATTCTTGTCTTCAAAAAAGTTTTCAATGTCGATTTAGAATTAACATTTCAATGTCACCCGGTAAGTCTTTAGAATAGAATCAACATAATAGGCCAGCTAAAAATAATTAAGTGTTGGTGCCAGCACACATGGACTCCACCATGAAATAATTGCCAGCAACTGCAGTCGACATCCCAAGAAAGCAATTATCAGTGGCGAACCTGCTTTTATGTAAAAAGAAATTTGCCCAATTATTTCCATTTGAAGAAAATACTTCTGTTTTTGTATCAGTGGAAGACGCATGTATGTTTTCTTTCTTTCAGCACTGTAGTATCCCAGGCTGAAATAAAGGATACCTACTGAAGCTATTTTTTATTTGCTCTATCCTTGTTTATGCCCCACACATTTCTAGCACACAACCCTTAAATACCATGTATAGGTGATGTGAGAATCCAGAGGGGTTTAGTGAAAGATTAAATTATTTCCAGATAATTTTGAAATTTTTATTAAACAATTTGATATAGGTATTCTCATTTTTCAAATATATATATATATATATATATTACCTACTGGCTATCGCCAGTAGGTATATAAAAAGTTAGGATTAATTCCCTATGGGATTTTTGAAAATTCTATGTCTAATAACTTTGGCGTTTGAGGACGGAATCGGCTGAAATTTTCAGGAAAATGGCACATTTTGTTTCTGAGCAGCCCCTGAAAATTTGGTGGGGTTTCGTCAAGGGGGGGCTGAGAAAAAAGGGGGGTCCCAAAACGCGTTTTTCCCATTCATTTTTCCATAGGGCGGTTGGACTCACTTTTAGCTCGAACGGCTGAATGGATTTGCACGAAACTTGGCAAAATTGTAGGGACTGTTAGCCCGATGTGCCTTTGCTAGGTCTCAATATATGTGCTCCAGTAGTTTTTGAGAAATTAACATTCAAAACAAGATATATATCTGTAACAGCGCTCCGGGCAGCGATCCGGTCCGCTTACTTTTCGCGAAACGGAACTTTGCGCGCAGAAAGCTGATTGGCTCTCCGGTGTCTGTCAACATTCTAAACAGTCCGGAGCGGCCGCCATCTTATCTCTCGGTAGGATCAAGAGAGAAGAAGAGGTGAAAAACGAAGGGGGAATTTATTGAAAGGGGGCAAGGTATACCCCTCTTGACCCCCTAGGAATGTTGTTGGGGTTATTAAAGGGTCCCGTGGGGAAAATAAAAAAAAAATGATTTTTCACGGTAGAAGCGCTTCACGGGCCGCGAACTGGGCCGCAAACTGGTAGCGAAACGGGAATTCGCCATTTTGTGCTTCGTTTTAATTGTTTAGAGACAAAAATTATGGCCGCACATCGGCCACAATGCATGAATATCGCTGAAAAGTCAGCGATATTCATGCATTATCCAGCAAATGCTCTTAGCCATGTTATCCACCTTCCATTGGATAACATGGCTAAAAACTGCTCTGTGCGTGAGCTTTTTTTTTTTTTTTGCTGCGTGACGTTTGTTAACGTTCGATTCGATGGAAATCAGGAAGTGTTGACCACCATTTTGTCACTGCGAGTAAATATTTTGTTATAAATGAATCCTTATTGATAAACATTGTCTGCGCCATCTTGCGTTTTTGTCCAATGCCACAATTTTGTCGTGCACGGCAGCCATTTTAGATGCCTTGACCAGGGCCACTCTCTGCACGCCGCCGATCCTCAGCATGGCTCCCCACCCTCGCAAGCATCTCCCCCACGCACTGGTCAACCCCGCTCTCTCTCATGCATGGGACATATACTTCCCCCCATCTGCGCTGCTCTTCTCTGAGAATCACACCCTGTGCCCGCCCGACACCTCCCTTTCACCCTATTCACTACCGCACCCTCTGACACTCCTCTTCCTCTGTGTCCGATTGTCCAGGCCGGACCTAGGCTATCACCTAGCCCTGCGGATGTAGTTTATGGCCCCAGCTGTAGAGTATCCAGACATGCCAACCCTCCCGATTCAGGCGTGAGACTACTGATTTCAGTGCTAGTCTTTCGCTTCCCGATTCCTGCAAGGAAAAACCCGGGGGCATATTACCAACAACTAGCGGTAATTTTTGTCTCTAACTTGTTTAGAGACAAAAATTATCGCCGCACTTCGGCGAATTTTATCGCGCATAAACCTTGCTATAAGCAAGGTTTATCGCAAATGCGATAAAAAACGGCCGCAATGCATGAATATCGTTGAAAAGTCAGCGATATTCATGTATTATCCAGCAAATGCTTTTAGCCATGTTATCCACTTCCCATTGGATAACATGGCTAAAACTGCTCAGGGCAGGTGTTAGGTTTTGGAGATATTCGCGCTTAGCGCGAATATCTCCAAAAGTTGGTAATAGGAGATAGCGATGGTTAGGGACTGTTTCCAGTCGCTAAAATCTTGGCACGCCCACTTTGCATGTCATTAGTGATAAATATCACTGATATGCAAAGCGGGGCCCAAGATGGTCGCTATCTCCTTTTAGCTGTCACTAACTGGTGTTAGCGACAGCTTGGTAATAGGGAGATAATTTTATCTCTTTTTTTTTTGGCTTTTAAAGCCAAAAAAGCGGAAATAAACCCCCTTGATAATATGGCCCATGATTTCTCGGGGGTTTCAGCTGACAGGGCTTGGTATTGTGTTACGTGCTAATTCTTCCAGGAAACGTCAGAGGGTCGATGCAGGGGTTCTAGAAGGGGTGATAAACCATTTAAGCCTCATGAACAAGCGCATGGTCTTTTAAAGATTTGTGAAGTACTCGGGGCGGCGGTGTGTGTGTGCCCTCTTTCAGGAGCGGGCGGGGGGGCACTGCCAGCAACTTGCCAGGCCAGGCAGTGTTCAACACGTGCATCACCCTTTCTCTGCCTGCTATTGCTCTCCATGCTTCGGAAAGGTAAGAAAAAGAACGTGCATTTGAGTTTGAAATGTCCGATCTTGTAGCAGTACACTTGCAAAGCCCACACATGACAATAACCCGATTCAAGGCCCCATTCACCCGATTTTTTAAACATATATAGCACTCCAACAAAGTTAGATTTTAAAACTTTATTAACATTTAAATATAACGAACGCAACAAAAACTGTAAATATATTTAACCATTTTTTTAAATTAACCAGAACTATAACGATAACAACAACAACAACAATAATATAACTTTTATGCCTAAATTACGCAAACATTTAGCTAATCTGCTAAAGGGGGGAGTCGCCATTTCTTTACAATAATCAATAATGAAAAATCCACATCAATAGGGTTGTCCGTTTTCTCGATGCAGCACTATAGTGCAACATACACAGCACCTGGGGTGTCAAGAGTGAACAGGTCTTTCTTTGTTCCTTAAGATGTTATCTGTGTCAACCTCTTCCGAGAATGCTGATGCGTTAGGATTTCCTTGTGTTTCTTAATAGCATTGGTGTCTGTACACTTCTTTGTCAATTCTGTCAAGATGATAACTGCTTCATAAACAGACGATATCTTTGTTTAGTCATTAGTGTTAAGTGTGTCTGAAACTACAGTGCCCTTCTGTTTTTTTTTCTTCAGGCTCTACAGAGTTTTGTGTGTTGTTCTTTTGAGCGACAATTATTCCAGAGGTTTCAGGTTCACTTGTTTTGTCCTGCAGTGAGTTAACAGCTTTAGAGAGTTCATGTTTATTTGCTATGTCCTGCTGTTCGTCAACTGCTTCAGAGACGTCAGCCTCATTTGTCATGTTTCAGTAGATCCTGGACCTGCCCGGCCGCGCCCAAAATGGCGCCGGTGTAAATGGGACTCGTAACTGCTTGTTGTGTACTGGTTGCCCAACCTTGATATCACGAGATACATATGAAGTTTTGAAGCACATGGCGGAGGCTTGTCTGCTGTAGTGGGGCGCCCCTTTATCGTTTCAGTCGCCATTCCGCCCGCTTTTGCTACACTGTGCCTTTTCCGCCATTCAGCTGTTTAGCGCCCGCTCTTACGGCTACAGCGTCTCGCTCACCATGTAGTTGAGTTGCTCCCACTCTTGCGGTGCAGCGATAGGTGGCTTCCACAGGACTCTTAAAATGGCGGTCGGCTCTTCGGATTTGGGCCTGGTCCAGTAAAATGGCCCTGGGACACCTTGGAACTCGGACGCTTGTCTGCCAGGGCTTGGGTTCCATTCTCGAAAGCGTCCCCTCAGCCTTGAAGATTTTACAAAAGTCTTGGGGGCCGTCGACTCCCGCAGGCTTCCGGTGGGGAGCGGCTGCCATGATTGCTTGCGGAATGGCCACGACGGAGCTACGAGATGGTGGTGCTCTCATGGTGACGCCAGCTTCAGTCTGAAACATCCAGAAACAAGGTGGGGCTTTCATCGTTTGGGAAAAAAAATGTTTTAATCCAATGAAAAGTGTTATTTTTAGGTCACATGACCTAGTCTTACATAATTAGGAAAAGAAAAGTAAAATGAACCAAAGAAAAGTTTTATTAACAAGTCACATGATCTGTTATGCTTACGTTACGCGCTGCGCGGCGCGCTCTGGATCGTTTCCGGGAAGCTGCGCCTTGCGCACCCGAGCACTTCCGGGTGCGCTAACGCGTCGCGTCATATGACGCATTACGCGACAATGCAGGTCCAGAATATAGTCAAAATGTCTCCACCAACCAGCGGTTGGAATACAACCGCTTTCAGCAGTCCAAAAAGTTCGGTTAAATCTTAAGAGCGGGAGCAACTCAACTACATGGTGAGCGAGACGTTGTAGTCGCAAGAGCGGGCGGTAAACAGCTGAATGGCGGAAGAGGCACAGAGTACCAAAAGCGGGCGGAATGGCAACTAAAATGGTAAAGGGGCGCCCCACGACAGCGTGTCTTCAGGTCAAACGGATTGTGGGACAAGGTCCAGAATGGAAGATTCTTCAAAAGGGAAAAAATTCCGCCGGACCCCGGGAGCCGGCCGCCTATGCCGGGGGCGATCTCAGGCCTCACCAGGGCAACACAACTTGGGGAGGGGGCAGGAGCCAAGTGCCCCCTCTCAGTCTGCTTTTGTAAAAAATATGAAGGAGAAACCCTTTCAGAGAAAAGGGATGGGGTTATTTAGGCACTCTAAGAAAAACAACAGTTCCCTTTTCTTAAATGTTCTAGGGGTGTAAGCCCCTATCAAAGCTTTTTACCACCCATATCAAGGATGCACCGTATGTTGTAACCAGAATTGCATCTAGATTTGCAAATTTACACATTCAACAGTTATGTATCAAAGAAAAGAATTTTTATCATATGGCTACCCACAAAAAGTTTTTGTTTATATGCCCTTAGACCAGAACCATGTAACAATGTATAATCATGTTTTGCTTCACACCCCTCCGTTAATAGCAATATGCATGTACACAGGAATTTTGTTGATTAAAAACAGTTTATTTATTTGATCAAAATTTTGACCATGTCAGTTAAAAAACATATTATCACATTTATTCAGTAATCAAAAATTTCAATTTACAAGGTAAAACAAACATGAAAAAAGTGTCGACGCGGCGTTTCGGTGATGTGGTTTTCACCTTCTTCAGGACAGAGATTTTCAAATTTAAAATCACTATAAAATTAAAAATACAAAATTTACAGTTACTTTCTGGTGTGATAAAAACAAAAATCTTTTACAAAACAACATCTTCCTACAAACATGGTACAGTGTTCCCTGTGTTGTTCTTAATATTCACCATAGCAGTGTTAAATTCATTCACATGGGCATCTTAGGGTGAGCTTTGCACTGAGTGGTTAGTGCTAGATTCACAGTAATACAATGTTCTGGGGGTCACATTTACTCTGAAAACTGAGATTCCTGCATTACCAACATATTACAGTATCTAAAAGATTTGTAAATCTTGCAATCTGTAACGGTGTTACCTTGTGTGGTATCCCTCTAATGTGCACTTCTTTGGGCTTGAACAAAACTCTAAAAAGTTTTGGGGTTAAAAAACAGTGGAAGCCCTATATTCATTGCAGTTTTGGTGCCTACAGAGAGTGCTGTAGACCCTGCATCTTCCCTGAGATTGTATAGGGTTCATTAATCTCCTACCACTGAAAGTTATATTACCCACCTATTTTGTAGTTCAGTGTGTCGCCTTTGTCAATTGGCGATATCCGTTGTATTCTTTAAATGAATTCTGATTTCTGCAATTTAGAAACAGTAAGATGTCATGTATTTGTCTTATTGGCCATGGAGTTAATTTGTTGGTAACTGTTTATAACTACCTGATTCCTATATCTTTCAGGCGGGCCGTGTTAAAATTGCTTGTACCCCTTCCAAGTACTTTACTTCAGCAGGTCATATTTCCTGAGTAGAGAGAGGATATTATTATTTTAAGTTAAATTCTATTTGTTTCTAATTTTCTTTGCGTTTCTGTTGGCGATATGTCCAAGTTATCCTTGCAATACTTATCTGGTTTTTCTATGTCTTACATCTAAAAACCTGTTCGCAGTCTAAGGCTGTCTCATCTTACTACGTGGCCATTTCCACCGTTACATCTCGGATATGGCAATTTATATTTACCTGGATCATTCTTTCGCGATCCTGGAAGACGGTCGTTATTATTTTCTACCCAGCCGTGTTGTTAAAAGATACTCTGCAAATATATTATTATTTTGTGAGAATATAAAGTAACCTTGGGGAATACTTTAAATTAGAGACAGACATCTCTTTATGGGATATTTTGCTGTCTTACCGTTAGTTTACAAACCATCCAGACAAATAGATAACCGATCTCTGAAACTCTGTTACTCTAAGTAACTTGAGTTTAGATTAAAATGCTGTTCCCTTTGTCTTTTTTCAATTTTGGTGAATAACAGCCCAAGAACGGTGCGAGCCCAAAGAAAACTTCGCCTTTTTAAAAAAATTGCACAGACATAGCAACAGGAGATACCGATAAACTAACGGTAAGACAGCAAAATATCCCATAAAGAGATGTCTGTCTCTAATTTAAAGTATTCCCCAAGGTTACTTTATATTCTCACAAAATAATAATATATTTGCAGAGTATCTTTTAACAACACGGCTGGGTAGAAAATAATAACGACCGTCTTCCAGGATCGCGAAAGAATGATCCAGGTAAATATAAATTGCCATATCCGAGATGTAACGGTGGAAATGGCCACGTAGTAAGATGAGACAGCCTTAGACTGCGAACAGGTTTTTAGATGTAAGACATAGAAAAACCAGATAAGTATTGCAAGGATAACTTGGACATATCGCCAACAGAAACGCAAAGAAAATTAGAAACAAATAGAATTTAACTTAAAATAATAATATCCTCTCTCTACTCAGGAAATATGACCTGCTGAAGTAAAGTACTTGGAAGGGGTACAAGCAATTTTAACACGGCCCGCCTGAAAGATATAGGAATCAGGTAGTTATAAACAGTTACCAACAAATTAACTCCATGGCCAATAAGACAAATACATGACATCTTACTGTTTCTAAATTGCAGAAATCAGAATTCATTTAAAGAATACAACGGATATCGCCAATTGACAAAGGCGACACACTGAACTACAAAATAGGTGGGTAATATAACTTTCAGTGGTAGGAGATTAATGAACCCTATACAATCTCAGGGAAGATGCAGGGTCTACAGCACTCTCTGTAGGCACCAAAACTGCAATGAATATAGGGCTTCCACTGTTTTTTAACCCCAAAACTTTTTAGAGTTTTGTTCAAGCCCAAAGAAGTGCACATTAGAGGGATACCACACAAGGTAACACCGTTACAGATTGCAAGATTTACAAATCTTTTAGATACTGTAATATGTTGGTAATGCAGGAATCTCAGTTTTCAGAGTAAATGTGACCCCCAGAACATTGTATTACTGTGAATCTAGCACTAACCACTCAGTGCAAAGCTCACCCTAAGATGCCCATGTGAATGAATTTAACACTGCTATGGTGAATATTAAGAACAACACAGGGAACACTGTACCATGTTTGTAGGAAGATGTTGTTTTGTAAAAGATTTTTGTTTTTATCACACCAGAAAGTAACTGTAAATTTTGTATTTTTAATTTTATAGTGATTTTAAATTTGAAAATCTCTGTCCTGAAGAAGGTGAAAACCACATCACCGAAACGCCGCGTCGACACTTTTTTCATGTTTGTTTTACCTTGTAAATTGAAATTTTTGATTACTGAATAAATGTGATAATATGTTTTTTAACTGACATGGTCAAAATTTTGATCAAATAAATAAACTGTTTTTAATCAACAAAATTCCTGTGTACATGCATATTGCTATTAACGGAGGGGTGTGAAGCAAAACATGATTATACATTGTTACATGGTTCTGGTCTAAGGGCATATAAACAAAAACTTTTTGTGGGTAGCCATATGATAAAAATTCTTTTCTTTGATACATAACTGTTGAATGTGTAAATTTGCAAATCTAGATGCAATTCTGGTTACAACATACGGTGCATCCTTGATATGGGTGGTAAAAAGCTTTGATAGGGGCTTACACCCCTAGAACATTTAAGAAAAGGGAACTGTTGTTTTTCTTAGAGTGCCCTCTCAGTCTGCGCCATCTCACCGCCCCTCGGGGGCCTCCGTCAAGCGGTTTAGGGAGGCACCGTATCACATTGTTTTCCAATGCAGTCAGGTCCACAAATGGACCCCACTTACTTTGAATAGTGAAGCTGCAGCAGGTGCAAATAAGGTTTAAACAGTGTTACAAGAGCTGCTTAGAACTCTGAAGTATGGCACTCAACAACCAGGACTTATGCCATTTGTGTAAGGCAGTGACATGGAATCAACTCAGGGACAAAAAGCATGAACGAACATTCACGTATGAAAATCTTATTTGGGGAAGGGGTAGAATCCAAACGCCCCCTGCCAGTTCGCGCCACTACACCGTATGTGGAAAATCTGAAGCCATCGTTCTACAAACTCTCAACGCTTGTTATCAGTGCATGAGTTTAATGCTCGATCGATTGAGCTAGCCAGATCGGGCAATAAAAAGTATAAAATAGTTATGTAAATAGTTATTTAATAAAATGTTTTACTCTGTTTCTTTGCTGGTGTGTTGTGTATATTTATAATATTTGCATAGGGTTTGTCGTTATTTTGGGCGGTGTGGGTGGCGGAGTCGAGCTGTTTTGCAGCCCTCATGGTGTGGAGCTCAGTTCATTTCACTATTTTCGTATTTCTCATGAAGGGTTGTTCCTAATGTTTGTATTTTACCGAGGTCAAAAAGAGATCGAATTAGTGGTCTACTGATTTTGCTCGATTACTTTTATTTTTTTACAAGATTTTTCACTATCTGCAAAGACTAAACAGAGTATTGCGACTTTGTGCTTGTTTGTAAATAGAGAATGATCCAAAGAGAACCAATTGTAAAACAGTAAATGCTTGGATAATAATCAATCATATGGAGAGACAAGCAGGTACGACGGATTACAACTGGGGTAAAGGTCTGCGTTAACTACCGTTCACTATCTGCAAAGAGAGAGTACTACTAAGAGAAAAGAGGGGAGTGGGGGGGGGGGGGGCAGCGTTCAAAGCACATCAGCGTGCATAAACACGAAAACGTTTTTACCTATCACGTACTTGACATTTGACAGCTTTTGATATTTGCTATTAAAAAACCATTGAAATTCACAGAAAAAACCATAGGTTATAGTCCATATATAGTTAGGAATTTGCATTTACAAAACCTTGAAAATTCAATGAAAAAACCATTGGTTTTAGGCCATATATAGTTAGGGATTTGCATTTAGAAAACCTTATTTTACTCGCATAAAACCATTGAAATTCCATATATAGTTATAAGCGCTAACTATATATCGCGAACCCGCAATCCACTGCTGATGATGTCACATATTACATCATTCATGACATGGTTAGTGACATCACTGATGACATCTCAAATGACATCACTGATGACATCACTGATTACAACATCCAGTGACTGTATGTTTCTGTAAAGTTAAAATAAATAGATTTAGGATTTTTCAAAAACAAACGGCAGCCATAATGCGCTTCATCCTTACCAGGAGACTTGATATATATATATATTCACATATACATATTACCTACTGGCGGTCGCCAGTAGGTAGTTGTAGTTAAAACCTATCTTCCATAGGAAATCCGCAACATTCTATTTGGAATAACTTTGGCTCCGGTTGACGAAGCTTTGTGAAATTTTCAAAACTTATGGCCAGCTCCGGTCCGCTTCTATCCTGAAAGTCTCTTGGCGATTTTCCAAGTGGGGGCTGAGAAAAAAGGGGGTCCCAAAACGTGTTTCCCCATGCAATTTTCCATAGGAAATTTTAATCACAGATACAGCCCGAACTGCTGAACAGAATTACACCAAATTTGGCAAAGACGTAGTCCTTGGTTTGCACTTGTGCCTTTTGGTTAAATGGTGTAAATCTGTTCAGTAGTTTTTTAGATATTAAAGGAAAAATATACAAAAATATCTGGGCGGAGCCTAATGACACATCTCATCGTGAGATCTGATTGGCTGTCAGCACTTCATCCAAGAAGTGTTGGCAGCCATCCTGGGACCAATATACATGATAACACCTCTTTAAAAAGCATTGCAGTTAATAGAAGGTTTTAAGACTTTAGTTACATTTTAAATAATTTGTTGATGGTACCATACTCATTTCAGGAATTGTGGTGTGTTCTGAGGTGATTTTACCATGTGAAAAAACCTTCTGCTGGGATATCATGAATCATGTTTGAGAGAAAACTATTTTCTCATGCTTTTCCCACAGAGGTTTGGAAGGTGATCTATAAGCTAAACTGAGAGCATATTTTCAGTAAATTCACATTATCTTTCTCAGTCATGTGAGAATGAAGTCTGACATTCTCAGTCAAACTTGTACATCCAACACGGGCAGAGACTGTCAGTTGATTACTTTGTGTTCTACTGCAACTTCCCAGAGTATTCTAAAGAACAACTAGAGTGCTAATAGCCTTACTTATGACAAACGTGTGGCACACCTGAAGCCATCTTGATTGGAATAAAGTGGTAACTCTTTAAACATTGTATTTAAAAAGGAACCAAATGAGGGGGTTCATTTTGCCATAGAAAGTATGATTAGTGCTGCACAAGGAAACATTAGAGCACATTTTGAGTGACTTTTCAAATCCTCTACTATTTCATTAAAAAAAATTCTGACATGCTGTTCTGACCGACTTTTTGCTCCTTTTCTTGAGTGAAGGTGATTGAAGGTGACTTTAGTCTGCTATCATTCTAAAGGGAGGACTAGAACCTTAGACAGGGCCTATTTACAAGGCGTTTGCTGCAATCCCCTACCCTTCTCCTTAGTTCAGGGCTTATAAATCTATTTTAAGGGATAGATTCCTTAGTATTAGTAGTAATCCGTCCTTTTATAAGATACTTCTGATGGAGTTATGCTTATTTCGGGCCTTGTAGGCCTCAAACGGGAGAGACTCCATCTTTCTTTCTGCTTCGGCAGCTTGAGATGCTTCTAGGTCAAATGTAATGTTTTAGTTACGAGGTGTTGTTCGCTTGGAGAGAACCGGCTCAGGCTGGCCCTTATCAAAAGACTGTATTTTTCTCCGTGTTGAAGACATAACATCAGGCCGGCCGACTGAGAACGTGTCCTTGGTACGGGGAGGTACAAGAATTTGGTGGGCGGCAGGTTACTGGCCGTAACTTTCCATGAAGGGACAGGCTTCCATATTAGCAAAAGCATGAGGTAGTGAGTCAGTCAGTCTGTAGGCGGCAGCTAGTCGTTAGCATCAATGCAATTAACTATTTCAAGGCAGACAGTCACCATTTTGAAGTCCGAGAAAGACCGAGAAGCTGATACTCTCTTAGAAAGATTGAAGTTATTTTAGTTAGAGCAGCTGGCGAGCTTTGACATTAAGATCAGAGCATACAGAGTGAAGATCAGAGTGGTAGAAACTGAGTTAGAAGATCGAAGCTGAAAAGTGAAGACAGTCCGTGATTGAGAGGAGAGAGGAGTAGCCCAAAACAGCCAGAGAGAAAGCAGCTGATGAGACAGAGAATAAGAGGAAGGTTCCAGTGACTTAGAGGGAAAGGGAGGAGACAGAGCATAGCGGTGCAGACATGTATCCGTGACTGCAGAGATGTGATCCTAAGACAAGCCAAGGCACAGACGAAAAGGGAACCCAGATGACTGCTGAGTCCAGACTTCATATTAATAAGGTGACGTCGACCCTTTCTTATTAGCGTGCACACACATTCTAACCTTTCCTTTTCCTTTTCAGGCTATATGTTATAGTATAGTATTATATTATTGGTATTGTCAATTAATACAGATACCCCAGTTCTTAATGAACCAGTGTGTATGTCTTGTTCTCTTATGGTAAAGTTAGCCTTTCTTCTAGTCAGGTGCTATTATATGAACGGATGCAACTCCCGTCCAGGTAAATGGTAACTGAATAATGAGGGAGAGAGGAGCTCTTGAAATAGGGAATAAGTTGTACACCGTGTAATTCGGCCATTCTTGTGTGATCCATAATATTGTAGTATCGTACCTCTAGTGAATAGTGAGAGATTCCCCCAACATGAAGAGCTAAAGGTATTCATAGGAAAGTGATTGTTGTTGTAAGGCGGCGTTAATGAGAGCACCGGAGGGGGACGGTGTGTAGTGAGATCGCCTCTAGGGAAAGCGGCGTTAGTGAGAGCATTGACTGAGGTCGATGTGTATACCCACAGGATAGTGGCTTGTGTAATAATAAGAGCACTGGGAGGATACAGTGCCTATACCCACAGGATTGTGGCTTGAGGAAGCACTGGTTGTTGTCAGTGTGTAACAGTAAGTAATCAGAACTGCCCCAGGGTAGATTAGTCTGGGCCCATGTGGTCGCAAGACTATATTGTACGAGTGTGGTATTTTAGACGATCTAAGCTTGTATATTGCTAATTCCCCATCCTTGGGTAGGAACATAGATACCTGTTGTAAATAGGTCCTAAGGAGGGAGGTGGTTACGTTTCGGCTGGGTTAGTGGTGTCTTGGTGAGCTGATTCTATCTGGTCCGAGAAACCGGTCGTTACATATGCAGACTGAAACTTGTACTTTCAATACCAGCAGCAGACTTCCCTAGTGACCAGTAGCTTTACTACAGTGATCTAATGAGCAACTAGAGTGCTAACATTTAGAATTTATGGCAAATGTGTGACACATCCTAATGCCTTCTTGATGGAACCAAAGTATAACACTGAAGGTATTTCCTACTGAGGAGACTGTAGTAAATGGGGAAATTAGGAAACTTCATAACAAATAAGTCTCCTGAGATTGCCGCCAGAGACAAAAGAGCCCAAATGTAGCACAAATATCACCCAGATGTAGCCCAAGTATGGCCCAATGACAGAATGTCCAAGAATGTATTAAAGAACAACTAGACCACTAACAGACTTACTTATGACAAAGTATGGAAAACATGAAGCCATCTTAACTGGAATAAAGTGGTAACACTTAAAACATTCAATTTGCAAAGGAACAAAATGAGGGGCTTCATTTTGCCATAGAAATTATTATTAGTGCTGCAGAAAGAAAAATTAGGGCACATTTTGACTTCTAAAATCCTCTTCTATTTCATTAAAGAAATTCTAACATGCAGACTGAAACATGCACTTTGAATACCAGCAGCAGACTTCCCTGGTGAGCAGTAGCTTTACTACAGTGATCTAATGAGCAAATAAAGTGCTAACATTCAGAATTTATGGCAAATATGTGACACATCTGAATGTCCTCTTGATGGAACCAAAGTAAACAAGCACTGAAAATGTAATAGGTCTCACCCTTGTTTAAGTTAAAGCAATTCTGTTTGTAATTAGGTGGCTTTTTAGCTTTGCTTTTATTAGTGTTTTTCAAACTTTCATGTACATAACATGCATATGTATGCATATATGTATATGTATATATATGCATACATTTATATTTGTATTTATACAGATATGCAGATTCTATATATGTGTATATTTGTATGTCTATATATATGCACTGAAAAAAACATGGGTTTCAGGTAGGTTATAGTTAGGATTTATCATTTAGAAAACCTTAGAAATTCACTGAAAAAACCATAGGTTTCAAGCAGGTTATAGTTAGGAATTATCATTTAAAAAACCTTAGAAATTCATTGAAAAAACCATAGGTTTCAGGGATGTTATAGTTAGCTGGACATTTCACTCAAACAAAACCATTGAAATTCCTCTGTTATAGTTAGTTGTACTAACTGTAACTCTCGCGCCCACAATCCACTGGTGATGATGTCACATTCTACATCATTCATGACATGGTCAGTGACATCACTGGTCTCATCACTGATGACAACTCAAATGACATCACTGATGACATCATCCAGTGAATGTGGTTTGGTTTTTTATTTAAATATATATTATATATACACCAATCTGCATTGAAGAATCAGTGGATATATACATATCTGGATAGAGGATTTAGTAGCAGTGTGATTGATTGTTTACCTGAGTAATTTATAATGTCTCACTAAATATATTAGATAGTGACTAAACTGTGTGAATATCTGAATTACTTGGTCAGTTGTTGTGTAAACTGCTGCACCAGTTGGTTACTAAATATGTGAAAGTCTATATTAGTTATTGATTAGTTAACTGATTATTTGTATGGGAGAGTGAATGTGTGTGTTGTTCAGTGGGGGATCTGCGACTGCCCAAAGATATGTGAATAGTTAATTCAGTATGTATATGAGGTTAAGACAACGTGTTAGAATAGTTGTTTGGGTGATTGAATATCTTTATGGGTGTGGTGATGAGCAAAAATATTTCTTCATGGTACATGTCCAACAAAGTAGAAAAAATAAAAGACAGTGTATGTGACAGTTGTTGTATATAAATACGTATACATAAGACTTAGGTTTCGAGTGAATTTTCCAGATTCATGCCCTTATATAGGTACAATTCACATTGCCCTAATATAGGCATAGAAATCATTCCCTTATTTAGACATAGCCGATGCAGACCAAATACAGACATGGCTACTACCACCCGTACCAAACGTCACAACGATTTCTAGGAAAAATAGCTTAAGCAGTAAGGGACCTTCCCCTTGCTTGAATATTGATTTGTCCAAGAAACCATGTACATTGCAAAGAACTACTATTCCCTAGGGGTTCTTTCCTGATGTTATCATGCCTGAATTTACGTTAAACTAGACACCTTCAAGGTATAAATATGCCTTCACTTGCTCTAGCAAGACACCGTGGTTCGGAGCAGTTCGACTATCTACTTGCCTGACGCAGCTCGCTACAGCAAGTGGAAGCCTACCCTCCAGCTGATGCACTGATCAAGAAGCTGTCCTTTCTCCTGCAGAAAATCCAGCTCCAGTGTTTCCAAGCTCCCCTTGTGGGGTGTTGGGAAATCGAGTCCCGATACAGAGATACCAGACCTCCTTCATTCTAAACTAAAGGTATGGAGCTGATTAGAACCTAAGAGAAATCTTGGACAGATTCTTGGCAAAGAAAACTAAACCTATGCTACACCACACTTACTTCTTCCCTCGTACTAGACTTAGGTTAGGTACATTGGGGTAGGCGTATTTTAGAAGCACCAGTTGAGTATTTTAGTCATTGTTATTTATGTATCTATTTTTATATGGTATAGAAACCATACAATGCTCTTACAGTATTATTTTATAATATTGTTCTCGCTGTACGCATTATACTTTGCAGTCTGCATAACAATTGTAGCAGTTCACTTTACTTTCATGAGAAAGAAGACTGTTCAATAAAACCCCTTTTTATTGAAAACGCCCTTCTCTCTATTTCTCTGCAACTTTCCAGAAACGAAGCATGCACGATTGCTGAGTGAAATACTAATCTATTGTTTCCGCGACTCTAGAGATGCATTTCTTATTCCTGGGAAACAAAGTTGTCATGTTTATGCGGCTGTCCTGAACTATTCCCTTCTTGTGAATTTGAGAAAGTTTCTAGTGACCTCTGAGCTAGCTAGGACTCACTATTAAGTTTAATATATTCGACAGAGACCTAGCCAACCTCAGTCCTAAGTTAAAACTATAGGATATATTATTCCAATGCGCAGAGCCTATTAGGAATATAGGAACTACACTACAAGTGATTCATGTGTGACTGTATAGATTACTGTATACTTGGAATAGTGATTTCATAACACACTAAGTATGAGTTACTATCTATATGAATAAATGAAGTGTTATTTGTATAAGTGTGTAGCTGAGTAAATGTAAATAGGATAAATTGTTTGCAAAAGTGAGTAGTATGACTGCATAACTGAATACGATGTGTGCTGGTGTGTAATGTCAATATAGGTTTATAAGTATTTTTGACAGTGTTCTATTGATCATTGACAACATGCATGCGTGAATCTATAGGTAATTGATTAGATGTGCGTGTAGATCTAGGAATGAGGAGTGAGTTTTTAGATACTTGTATTGCTGTGTAAATGGATTCAAATATGGTACTCTGTATTTTGCAGTGAGTGATGAAAGGTTATACTAGTGTATGATGAGGTGAATCTGATTGTCACGTGGATGATGTCATCAGTGATGTCATCAGTGATGTCCTTTGAGATGTCATCAGTGATGTCATCAGGGATGTCACTGACCATGTCATGAATTATGTAATATGTGACATCATCACCAGTGGATTGCGGGTGCAAGAGTTACAGTTAATACTACTAACTATAACGGAGGAATTTCAATGGTTTTGTAGAGTGAAAAGTCCAACTAACTATAACATCCCTGAAACCTATGTTTTTTCAGAGAATTTCTAAAGTTTTTTAAAATGATAATTCCTAACTATATGTTGAACAAAAAGAGGGACTTAGGGCTGGTTAACGAGGTCCAGCGTGCAAGCCCAAAAGGCTATTTTACAAAGGAGGTACGAATTTCCTCTGGTTGAGTGGGATCAAGAAGTCCTGAGCATGAACCGGTAGTGAGGTCACTGAGGAACCAATAATGTGTGTAAGAAGGAGAGGGAATTCTCCTTTTTGGAACTATGGCTCTCACACACCCAGCAAGCTAGGTGTCATGCTTCATCATTTGAGCCTGCCCCTCGTCAGGTCGGCGCTGCAATACCTGACGGGCACCTGGAACCGGGGCTCTTTATCGGGGATCTTTTGTTCCTGTCGGTGGGTGCAGTGGGGGTGAGAGGCCAAGTATGTGTAGTATGAGGGGGGATGTGAATTAACATTGGTCAGTTAGTCCTAACCAAACTTTATTATAAATGTAAACTGCCTAATAAAAATTGTGTAGAGAGGACCTCAGTGACCTCATTACCGGCTCATGCTCAGGACTCTTTGATCAAACTCAACCAAAGAAATTCCTAACTATAACCTGCCTGAAACCTATGTTTTTTTCAGTGAATTTCAAAGGTTTATTTAAATGCTAATTTCGAATTATAGTGTTCATTAGGCATTATCTGTTTTTTTCTTTCTATTTTAATTAGCATCCCAATCTCAACCCTGCAAATATCACCACTCTTCAATTGATTCCTTCCGCCAACAAAATCGCCACAAACCTCTAAAAAACAGACGATAGCTCCACTTACCAGTAACAAATCAACATTTAACTGGTGTAAAGGAGGTCGACTATCTACTGTGTGAATTACACCCAACTCACACCCATATTTAAAGATGAATATGTGATACAGGTACTAATCATGCACCTCCGACGCCCAGCAAAATCACAACACCCAGTGCCACCACCACAACAACCATCCCCCCGGACCACCCCCTCTACTACCTCAGAGGCATCGCAAAACAGGACAACGGACCTTCCCAAAATACCATATCTTCTCAACCGCACAATAGCTGAATGTTCAGAGTTGTGGTAACCAACTATGTATAAGGGAGTAAATTCGCACATCAACATTAATTTACAGAATCCCAAGTGTACCAGTGAAATGCTATACACAACTCACTATAGAAACAAAAAACTTTTCTATGTGGATATATAGTATTGATACATGTAGTATACTGCACAGTGGACACAACCATATTATCTCGGACACAGGGGAACATCTCGGTCATGTAGCTGTGTTGTCCCCCCCTTGAATCAGAAGCGGAGTGGGCTGGTCCAACGTACGAACTCCAGCGTAAGAGTATAAGTACATAGGCTACGCCTTGGGAATGGTTCACTTGTGCGAAGACAAAAGACTCTGACACAGCGAAGGTTCTCACCCTGCCACGTGGCTGCCGCCATGACCACGTGCCTCCTCAATACAAGCCCATTGCAAACTCAGCGCCACAGCACTGCAGACTTATGTCTGTATCGACTACTGCCTTCGATCTACACTGCGGACAACAGGGTTCACAACTTGAATTCAGCTTTGGATCTACACTATGGACAGCATTGAAATTAGTCTTGCTTTATTTAAGACAGAGAGAATTGTAGTATATGTCTTCCGATTTTGTAAAAGGATGTGACAAAAAGCATTCATCTAAAACTGTGCTGAATATTGCCTTTGATCTACACTGCGAACAGCAGGGTTAGGAACTTGAATTCAGCTTTGGATCTACACTACGGAAAGCATTGAATCAAGCCTTACTTTATTTAAGATAGAGACAATTGTACTCTATGTCTTCCGATTTTGTAAAAGGATGTGTCAAAAGCATTTGTCTATAACTGTGCTAACTACTGCCTTCGATCTACACTGCGGACAGCAGGGTTCACAACTTGAACACAGCTTTGCATCTACACTATGGACAGCATTGAATTAAGGCATTTCTTTATTTAATGCAGAGACAATTGTACTATATGTCTTCAGATTTTGTTAAAGGATGTGAGAAAAAGCATTCCTCGATGTCTGTCCTGGCTACTGCCTTTGATATACACTGCGGACAGCAGGTTCACAACTTGAATTCAGCTTTGAAACTACACTACAGACAGCAGGAAATTCAGCCTTGCTTTCTTTAAGACAGAGACAATTTTACTCTATGTCCTCATATTTTGTTAAACGATGAGGCAAAAAACATTCCTCAATGTCTGTACTGACAACTTCCTTCGATCTACATTGTGAGGGCTCACGATTCAGGTGGAATGGTGATTGCACATGACGCATTCCAGTAGGCAAGAGGCATTGTACCAGTGCGACCCGCCCAAACCACGAATCAACGCAGGGTGCGCACACGCTGAGTTCTTCAGGTCCCACTAACTCACTGCACCACAAGTCATCTGCCCGTGGCATTATTATGACAGAATTCACTAGGCAAAAAACATTGCTCCCAGTGTGGCTGGCCCACACCATGCATCATCGCTGGCTGCGTAGACGCTGAGAGCCACACCTACAGCTAGCTCTATACAGCTCAAGACAATAACACATAGCTGTGGGCCCTTCTTGACGACTGCCTCCGGTTCTGTACTACGAACAATAGGGCTCACAATTCAGGATTAGTACCGACGCGAATTGTGTAAGAGACTCTAATCGGTTAAGAAAACCAAATGCTCCCAATCTGCAACATCGCTACCAGACATACGTACCCATTTTGAGAAAGTTAGAATGTACTGCGTGGAGTGCATTCATTTAAATTGTTATGGGGAGTAATCAGTAGACCTAGTTTGCAGAACAATTAATAAACATCGATGGTAGTTTTGTTTTCCCCTCAAAGTACATGTAATCCAGTATGCAACATTCAATGCTTTGAGTGCAGCCTGTTCAGACCACGCATCATCACATGGTGAGCACACACTAAACACCAGATGTACCACTAACTCAGTACACCATAAATAATCTACACGTGGCTTTAATAAGGCAAAATTCTGTAGTCAAAAACCTTACCCCTAGTGCGGCCTGTCCGGGCCACGCATCATTGCAAGTTACGTACACGCTCAGTCTCAAAGGTACTACTAACTCAGTGCACCATAATTTATGCACACGTGGCCGTATTCAGGACTCTTCATTCATTATTTGCAGAGTGCAGTACCAAACTAAGTAAAACGTCTATCAAACCTTATACAATATCCCTTTACTATGCTTCCTTCAAAAACTTCTTTTATATCAGTTCTAGGTTTAGTTGAAAAACACAATTCACACTGCAAGTGCAAATGCACACTCAATGGCAGTCTACACTACGGACAGAACAGGTCACAACTTGAACTATAATGTCCCTGAAACATACACATTTCGACAATGTATCCCATAAATGTTTCATATTTTATTTCAATCGTGATTACAGATAATGCAGTGCAGCCTAAGATCTACACTGTGGACACCAAGGTTTACAACTTGAATTCAATTTGGGATCTACACTTCGGACAGTAGGGAATTCAGCCTTAATTAATTTAAGGCGGAGACAAAAAATACTCCCATGGCTAGTATGCACAAGCACCTTTAATCCCTGCATCCTGTGAACTATGCTCACAAAGAATGTAGAACACTGAGCCAAAATGCACCTCCACCACCGGCAAAACCAAGTACCTCAAGGGCATCACCTTTAACATCGCCACCAGACATACGTCCCCATTTTGAGAAAGTTAGAATGAACTGCGTGAAATGCAATTGTTTAATTTGTTACAGTGAGCAATCAGTACACCTTGTTTGCAGAGCAATTGATAACCATCAATGGTATTTTTTCCCATCAAAGTTCATGCAGTCCAGTATGCAACAGTCAATGCTTTGAGTACAGACCGCTCGAACCATGCATCATCGCAGGGTGAGCAAACGCTGAGCACCAGACATGTCATGAACTCAGTGTACCACAAATAATTGCCACGTGGCCTCATTAAGGCAAAATTCAGTAGCCAAAAGACATTCTAACCAGTGCCCTCTCCCTGAACCATGCATCATCGCAGGCTCCACACAAACTGACCCTACCTTAGTCCACCACAACTCATGAACCCTTTACGATAGAATCTTCTGTGTATTATATCACATATAGTGCTCCTACCTTTGTACAGCAGAAGGCCTAAACCGTTTATGATTGAATATCTGTGTATGATATCATGATTAATATTCTACTTGTTACCAACAGCAACGCAATAAAATGGAGTCAAGCACACGTGCCCATACCCACTTCAACTATATCTTTGTCTGTGTACTTATTATGTTTGTAAAATGCTGCTCCTGCGCCCTATATTGTGCTGTAAACAACGTATGCAACCATCTTAACTCTCCCAGTAACAAAAACTTTGATTATGTAACTTCCTGTCGCTCATTCTACAAATATGAACGTACAAAGTGGATCATTACAATACTGAAAAGAAAGTGTACACTCAATTTATAAGTGTGTGCTATTTCTTGTTTTTTTTTTAGCATATTTATATAGCATGAAGTTGACCCAAAACTATATCAGCAATATACATGAGCACCGTATTTACAGTACATTTTCAGGCATGCATAGATGACATAATTTCTCTACAATCACAGGATGTGGACGTGCCTCGAACACTGATTTCCAGCTCCAAGTTCGACAGTATACCTGAAAGACCACAGATGTATGACGTTACAATGCATACTTTTACAATGCATACGTTTACAACGCATTTTTTACAACGCATCATCCATTACAACGCATGCCATTACAACAAATTTTTTTAAACTACCTTTACAATGCATTCTATTACAAAGCATACTACCATTACAACGCATACCATTACAACGCATACCATTACATTGCATATATGGTAAGTATTGGATAATGTAGGGGTAAAAATTACTATTCTAACTCCAGCTGGGTGCAACAGTAGGGTAAGTTTTGGATAGTGTAGGGGTAAATATTTCTATTCTAACTCCAGGGGGTGCAACAGTAGGGTAAGTGTTGTATAGTGTAGGGGTAAAAATTACTTTTCTAACTCCAGGGGGTGCAGCAGTAGGGTAAGTGTTGGATAGTGTAAGGGTACTATGCGTTATGATGGTATGCGTTGTAATGGTATGCATTGTAATTACTGCGTTGTAATGACATGCGTTGTAGTGGTATGCGTTGTAGTGTCATGCGTTGTAATGGCATGCAATGTAATGGATGTTGCATTGTAAAAGTTTTGTTGTAATGGTAGTGCGTTGTAAAAGTTGCATTGTAAAGGTTGTTTCCCAATGACCACATATGTATATATATTAACTGCCCTTCATGTGCCAAAAACTGCAACCTAAAGCTTTCACAGCCATGTATTACTACAGCTACAACACTCCACTAAATGTACAACAAACATTCATATTCACAGAAATGCGTCATGTCCACCATCTTTTATGTGTGCAACTATGGATGAATATAAGTTCAGTGATACCTCATACCTTCCATGTTGCCATGTTGTGGGACTTTACAAACATAATGACACCTTTGCGTTTAAGACCCAGGTGACGGCAGCACTACAACACGGATACCCGAATCAGTTGATTTCTCATATAGCTCCTGGCAGAACCACGTCCGTAGTTTCGGAGTCATCATTTACAGCCTCGCGCATCACTGGCATACGTCAGACCAGCCCACTCCGCTTACACTACCAGGAAAACACAACAACGCTACATGGCCCAGATTTCCATTGTAGTGATTTCTTACTTCAATGTGGTTTCCGTGCTAACTATAGCACGGAGACAGCTCTTGTTGAGGTGACCGACGCCATCAGGGAGACGCTTGATCTTGGGGGAAAGGCCATGTTGGTCTTGCTGGACCTGTCGGCGGCATTCGACACCGTCCCACACGCCGGCCTCCTCCGAAGACTCCGGGAGGTAGGTCTGCGGGGGACGGTGTTGGACTGATTTCAATCCTTCTTAACCGACCGTCGGCAGGTGATCTGGGCTCCTCCGTTCTCCGCGGAAATGCCTTCGCTAGAGGTGGGGGTGCCTCAAGGATCCATCCTGAGCCCCACCATTTTTAACATTTATGTGGCCCCTTTGGCGAAGGTCGCGGAGGCATTTGGAGCCCGGGTCATTTCATACGCTGACGACACCCAGCTCCTGTTCACCTGCAGGAAGGGAGAGGTTTTTAATGGCGACAGAATCAGAGACTGCCTGAGTGCTGTTTTTGCATGGTTTCAGCACCAGAACCTGAAATGTAACTCGGAAAAGTCCGAGTTGCTCTTTTTTGGTTGCGCTGAGGACCCCGGCTGGAAATCGTGGTGGCCTTCCGACATGTTCCCCCCTGAGAAACCATCTGCCCAAGTAAAAAATCTGGGTGTGGTATTCAACGACAGTCTTTCTTTTCGTCCCCACATCACGGGCCTGGCGGGGAAATGTTTTGGTATCTTGAAGATGGTGAGGAAATTTCTCCCACTGCTTTCCCTTCAATATCGCAAAAACATCGTGCAAGCACTCGTGGGTTCGCGTTTAGATTACGCTAACGCACTTTTCGCTGGTCTGCCTAAATATCTGGTATCCAGATTGCAAGTTGTCCAAAACTCGGCGGCCAGAGCCATCTTTGGCCTTCCACGGAGAGCCAGTGCCTCTCTACTGCGCGGCAGGCTGCACTGGCTGTCTATCCCCAGCAGAATTAGTTTCAAGGTCCTTACGTTGGCGTTTAAAGCCCTCCACTGCATTGGCCCAGCTTACCTCAGGAAGCGGATTGTTCGCTACGTTCCCCGGAGGAGTTTGAGATCTGCTGACCTGGCTAAAGTGGAGATACCAGTGATCAAACGCGTGCGGATGGGAGGCCGGTCTTTCCAGTTTATGGCGGCCAGGTTGTGGAATGAGCTCCCTCTATCACTCCGCAAGGCTAATAATCTTCTGGCCTTTAGAAAGGAGCTCAAGACGCTCCTATTCTCCACCTAACCAGTGGGCCTACAGTGTTTCTGCCGCTGGGTTTTTCTTGGTTGTGTTCAGGACTCTCTGCCAAAGCGCCGGGACACCCGATCTGGGTAGCCGTGCGCTCAAGAAATACAGTTCTAACATAACATAACATAACATGTCTAGTTGTCAGATTGGCACACACACACTCCCTCAGAGCTGGTATTTCTTTCTTTATTTATTTATATGAAGCTTATAAAGTGCATGGTTACTAACCCTGGGTGAAGCACTACGCTACGCTCGTGGAGTTTGCGAAGTTTGCACAACTTCGCACTACGCGAGCTGCACGTAGCACAGTGCGAACACGCGTAGTGCAGCGTAGCGTAGTGCAGCGCTCATTTTTTGCTTGTTCGCGGTCCTGAACGTCATGTTCGCGACCACGAGCAAGCAAAATTACATCCCGGCGAGATTCTCAATGCGGGGAGGTAAGGTTTCTCATTGTGAGTGGTTGCGCATGCTCGCAACCTCTCTCAATGAGAAACTACCAGTTCGCGTTGAGAAAGCTGCAGCTCGAGTAATAATGTACTCGAGCAGCAGAAAACTACATGCTCGCAACCTCTCTCAATGAGAAACTACCAGTTCGCGTTGAGAAAGCTGCAGCTCGAGTAATAATGTACTCGAGCAGCAGAAAACTACAGCTCGCACTGTGCAAGATGCCGTTTTCAATGATTGCACAGTGCCTGATGCTTGTCCGCACTGTGCAATCATTGAAAACACATCTTGCACAGTGCGAACATGTTACTACGCAGCTCGCGTAATGCTACGTGAAGTTCGCGTAGTGCGAAGTGCACTTCGCGTAGCTTCGCGTAGTAGCGCTACTTCGCGAACTACGCCCACCCTTAATGGTTAAGACAAACTGAGTGACGGACTGGAGAGCAGAGATCTGGGAGGCCCCTGGCGCGTAAGTTAGCTAGTGGGAAACAGGCTGGTTTTGAGCTCTTTGCGAAAAACCGCTTCAGATGTTTCAAGTCGTAATCTCTGTGGGAGTTTGTTCCAATGGGTAGCAGTCATGACTCTGAAGGATCTTCCCCCCATTCTAGCTCTGGTGAACTTTGGGACTTGGACTCGCCCAGTTCCACTAGATCTCAGTTGGCACGTCGGAATATAGGTTCAAGCATATTGTGAAGGTACTTAGGGCCCTTCCTCTGTAAGATCCGGTGTCCTACACAGAGTGCTTTAAAAACCACCCGTTCCTTGATTGGCAGCCAGTGCAAGGTTGTAAGTGCTTTCTTAGCTGACGCTCTCTTAGGGAGCATCAGAATCAGGCGGGCCGCAGCGTTTTGAACGCGCTGCAACCTCTGTAAGCACTTGGCACTGGCTCCCAAGTACAAGACATTTCCATAATCCAGTCTAGATGTGATTACGGCATGGATTAGAGTCTGTCTAGCCGACTGTGGTAGGAGGTTCAGGGTTTTTCTGAGGATCCTCAGCATTCCAAAATAAGTGCCTGCCACTTGTTTGGTCTGGTGCTCGAATGAGATCTTATTGTCCAGCCAGATACAAAGGTTTTTTATTGGATTGCTGGGAGTGGGTAGATTGCCCAGCATGGAAGGCCACCATTCTGAGGTCCATACTGAGGGGGCCCTGCCCACATTCAGCACCTCTGTTTTATTTCCGTTCAATTTAAGGCAGTTCTCAGCCATCCACGTGGTGAGTTCCTGCAGGCACGCATTGAAATTGGTGGCACATTGCTCCTTAGTTTGTGTCAGTGTCACCACCAATTGCATGTCATCCGCATAAGATACTACTTCTATCCCAAACCTATCAGTGATGTCAGCAACCGGAGCTACATACAGATTGAAGAGAGTCGGGCTGAGGCTGGATCCCTGGAGTACTCCCTGATTTAGATCAATTTTGTTCGATCGTAAGGGACCCTGGAAGCCACGATCAGCAAGAAATGATTCCAGCCACTCCCACGATTTGCCCACCACTCCTCCCCTCTTTAGACACCGTAGCAGAGTGTGGTGAGCCACGGTGTCGAACGCGGCGCTCAGATCGAGCAGGATCAGTGCTGCTGTTTGACCCTCATCGGCATGTTTCCTCAAACTTTCAGTTGACAAGAGGAGTGCTGACTCAGTGGAGTGGAGGGCACGAAAACCCGACTGGGTGGAGTGTAGCAGGCCATTTGCCTCAATATGCGCTGAGAGTTGTCTATTGACTGCCTTTTCCGCAATCTTTGCAAAGTATGGGAGAAGCGAAATGGGGCGTAGGTTGTCAAGTTTTTCCATACTGACATTCGTTTTTTTTCTCAATGGCAAAACCACTGCCTCTTTCCATGATTTAGGCACCTTCCCTAATTCAAAAGAGAGTTCTAATAGTTGTGTGATATGTGGCTCAAGAATTTCCACACATCCGTAGAGTGCTTTGGGGGGTGCAGGGTCTGCAGGGGAGCCTGACTTGATACTTCTGGCAATCTAAAATAGGGTCTCCCGCGGGGGCACCACAAAAGCAGTTAGATGGTTCCTGTCCGGGTTTACCCACATCACACCCATCCAGCACATGCGCCACTACACACGTGACCCTACCAATAAAATAGATGGGGCGCATGTGCTATACGCCATTTTAGAGTTTCTCCCATCGCAAGCGCTGTGATTCCCCTTCCTAGTGGTTCAAATGCCTCATGTATGCCTGAACTACCGAACAGGGAGTGTAGGAAGGTGGCTACCTGACTATGGTTAACCCAGATTTCTTGCCTTGTGTTTAGCTGGTTTTCGACTTAGTTGGCCTGGTCCCCTGCTAATCAGGGCCCCAGGCTATCTGCTCTCTCTGTAAAATGGATTCCATGTACCCTAGGTGCATAACTAGATTGGCTTGGGTCACCTTATCAGCCGCTGTACAGAGCACTATAGGTGCCCAGGGCATAGGTGCATCCAAGGCCTACCAGGGGCTGCAGCATATCTTTTGCCACCCCTGGCTGGCTATCTAAAATTGACACAACTGGCTGATCACTCAGCTGGGGCAAGGTGATGTAATCACTCCTTGCTTATATATAGTATGCCTATATCTAAACCTAACTGGACACATATATACCTATCAGCCACTCCTATGGCAGGCCTTAACAATCCTGGAGGCAGAGTGCTTTGTTTTATGTGAGATGGTGCTCTAGCATGAGCTGAGCCTGTCTGCAGCTGTCGGGACCAATTCCCTAAGCTGTTCCGGGATAATGCCATACCATATACTATTAAGTGCATTATAATCCTCGCGGTTATATGTTAACTTTGGTTTGGCTTTATCAAAACATGTCGTGTAAGTGTCATAAGATTTGGAATAATACCCCGTCGCCAGTCCTGGCAACGGGGGTAGCATTCCACCCCTCTAGAGGGAGACGACATGTTACTTTGCTAAAACGCAGTTGATTTTAAAAGGAGCCCCAGCACCACAAAATGGATGCTTCTGCCACAGACATGGGTCTGACCTCCTGCAGCTGAGCGAAAACTCAGCCAAGGAGGCCTGGACAAAGGGTTTCCTGTCACAGGGAAGTGTCACACCACCCCAGTCAGGAGATAGTGGATTGTAGCAGGGAGGTTTGAAAGAAACCACACACTGCCTGGGGAGCACAAGGTTTCCCCTTGCATAATCCGGCCAAACCGGTTCTGGGGCAGACCAGCCCCAGTCCCAGCGCAGCCTGGACAAAGGGAAAGGGGTGTATCCACCCCCTTCCGGGGTCCCACCCATAGGAGGGGACCTAGCAGGTAATCCAGCCCCCAAGATTGGTATAAGAATGGGAGCAGTGCCAATACACTCAGATTATCCTGATGAAACATTTGAAATGAAACTCTGGACCCTTCGACATCCTACTCAACGTAGAAGACTGAAGAATCTCCATTGTGGTCAAGGAGTGACCACCATGTGCAAACAGGCACCATCCAGCACCTCGACGTCTTCTTTGTTGCAGTTCCCGCTGGAACTCGAGTGACTGAGATCAACGAGATCAAGCTTGTCTGACTTCTTACAGCCCGATCCACAGTCCCTGCATAGGTGAGACCCGTGGACGCGACCGGAAGCGTGGAGCACGCCATCTTGAAAAGACCACGAGACGCTGACCGTGCAGCCCATGAGTGACCCTTGAAGCTGTACACCGGGGTTTGAGAAGCCCCAGCCCTGTGCCACATTTGCACCGAAGCTCACCCCTCCACACTCAATAAGTGCTGCGTGGGGCCCTTCTGCTTTCCTTGGCTCAACGCGTTGGCCCGGTCACTTGACAGCTGGCTTGTGGCCCCTGTGCCGACGAAAACCAAAATACAACTTGTGATTCTGGTTGCACCAGACTTGCACCCGCTCCTCTGAAAAGGAGCACCCGCTCTGAGCTTCCTGGTCCGAGTGAGAAGCAATCTTCCAATCCCGTTTGGATTGCTCTTGCCAAGTGTTGTTTGCTCCGATCTTAAAGCCAACAGCGCCGACGGTGAGACCCTTTGCAAGACAGCTCGTGACCTGCTCCGGGACGTCGCAGATGCCCCAGAACCCACGTGGCAGTGGAGAGAAGCTCCTCGACAACCACCTGATTGCGCCCGACATTGCCTGGTTCCGTCCTGGTTCCACTCTGGTCACTGCTGAGTGACCCAGACTCTGTCCCCTCTGCTTTCAGGTACTTTATTACTCTGATCCACCCTTGGATCACACCGGACACTTCTCCTTCACATCGCCTGCAGCATCTTCAGCTTCAAGCACCAACAACCTGCGTGACAAAACCCGACCCCACTTCGACCCTATGCACCCGCTTCCTGTGGGTGAGGTAACTTAGCAACGCCAGTGTTCCCACACTGGTAAACACCTCTAGGGTCTGTGTCTAAAGTTTTGTCCTTCTAGGTTCAGCGGAAGTATCCTTAAACTCTATTTGTGTAACTTTTATGCACCATTGACTTTGCATTGGTGCATGCGTGTGCATTAAGCGCTGCACCCGAATCCCGCGGGCTTTTCCCGACTTCAGCATTGCTTGTCCCGACTGCTCCCAGCGATTCCCTAGGCCCTAGGCCTAACCACTGTTTGATTGGTATCTCTTATACCACTTTCTTAATATATGGTTTGAGTGGCCACCCGCCCTCATCCATAATTGTGCAACTTTCATATGTTATACTGTGCTTTTGATTTAACGTTTGTGCCCCTTTGCTCATAAAGAGTACTGGAGATTATTTTAGTAATAAACACATATATTTTTATGATATATATATACTTGTGTGGTGTCCTTTCATTTGATATTACAGGATAGTGATTGGTAAAACAGCTTGCTTAACACGACCTCTTGAGTTTAGCCTTTAAGGCTGCTTAGTCCATGCTACCACAAGGATAGCTTGTCTAATAAGGTTGACTTACAACCAGACACCTTAAGGGATTGTTTGGACTGATACAAGGTGGTTCCAGAATTGGAAACATCATATATCAGGCCAACTTCTCACATTGGTGTGCAGCGGTGCGGATTTGAGCTTGCTGTTTTTTTACCATTGCAATCTTTTTATCAAATTGAAAGATCACATCAAGTACCTTAGGTACATATAAATCAAAATCTTAGCATATTTAAGTTCTACTGAACTTAGTAGTTGTAGATTAAAGGGATTAGCACACCCTGACAACAACTCACTAGCAAGGTACAGTAGGAAAATACTTAGTGTAGGTAAGTGCACCACTTGCACCTCACTAGCAGTCATGTCTGACACAGGTGTAGCCTCTGGCTCTCAGCCTGTGACAGTTGTCCTTGCCAAGGCAACTTCCAGATATGACACCCTCAGCCACAGAGACCTGAGTACCTTGTGTACTGTAAGGGGGCTGAAAAGGGTCACAACCCTACCATTCCTATCCTGATAGCCATCCTGGAGAAGGATGACCTTGAGCAAGCTAGTATAGCTCCCTTAAGATCAGGAGATAGAGTGAAACCCCAAAAGAATGAGAATAGCACCCCAGAGAATGAGGTGGACCCTGAACCACATAATGATGAGGATTCAGATCAAGGGGATATCCAGGTACATGTAGGGAGGCTTAGCCAAACCCACTTGGACCTACTTGGAAATGGAGAGGGTCAGCACCTCCCCAGAGTACAAAGCAGAACTGTTCCAGGCAATAGAAGAGTGAGATCTCCCTCAGTGGATTCTCACATTTCTAGTGTCTCCATAACCTCTCAAAGGGGAATGACTTCCCCCCAGAGAAGAGAACATAAGGCCAGGATGAGAGCTGTAGAACTCCAGATAGAGAGGGAAGAGTTAGCCCTGGCCCAAGCTAAACTTGCTTTAGCAAGGGAACAGAAAAAGTGTGGCTTAGATGCCACTGGTGGCAGCAACAATATTCCTAGAGAGAAAGACAGGTCCTATAATACTAGAAACCTTACAAAGATTGTGCCCCCCTACACAGAAGGGGATGACATCCACAAGTGGATAACTGCTCTTGAGAGAGCCTGCATGGTACAGCAGGTTCCTGAAGAACAGTGGGCAGAACTCTTATGGTACTCCTTTTCAGAGAAAGGGAGAGATAAGCTCCTCACTGTCAGACATGAGGATGCTAAAAACTACAAAGTCCTGAAGAGTGCTCTAATAGATGGGTTTGGCTTAACCACTGAACAGTACAAGTTGAAGTTCAGAGACACCCAGAAGACACAGACACAGGACTGGACTGATTTTTTAGATTGTGCTACTAAGGCTCTGGAGGGTTGGCTACATGGCAGCAAAGTACATGACTTCACAGGATTGTATAATTTGATTATGAGGGAGCAGATCCTAAATAATTGTCAGAACCAGCTCTTACACCAGCACCTGGTGGACTCAGATTTGACCTCTCCCCAAGAATTGGGAAAGAGGGCAGATAAATGGGTCATAACCAGGATTAGGCCTATAACCAGAAGAAGGAGTCTACCAAGCCTCAAGGTAAGGGTGGGGATAAAAGTAAAGAAAAGACTTCCCCAGGGCCCCAAAACTCCAAGGATGGAGGTGGGTCCCAAGACACTTCATCTACCCAGAAAAGGCCACACTGTCATGTCTGTAAACAGACTGGCCATTGGAAATCAGACAGCTGTTGTCCAAAGAATGGCAATAAAGAAAATATACCTCCAAAGCCAGCCCCAACACCTCCTGTTACTGTCAGCAGTAATCCCCCAGGAAGTGGGAGCACACCCAGGAATCTGGGTGGGTTTACTTTTGGAGCACAGGTGGACCCTTGCTTATCCAGGTCCCCATCACCAAATGATCTTGTTTATGAGACCGGCATGGGGTTTGCCAACTTCTCTGATTGCCCAAATACCTTGAGCAAATATAGACAAGAACCCATCATCAATGGTTTGAAAGTTGAAGCCTTTAGAGACACAGGGGCTAGCATCACCATGGTGGCTGACTGTATAATCCCCTCTAAGCAACTTTTACCTGGTGCCACATACCAGGTAACAAACATTGATGGAATCCAAACAAATCATCCCATGGCAGTAGTAAGTCTCAGCTGGGGCGGTGTCACTGGCCCAAAGAGAGTGGCAGTGTCACCAAACTTGCCTGTAGACTGCCTACTTGGCAATGATTTATAAATCTCAGCCTGGGCTGAGGTTGAACAGGAAATCCATTCTAGAATGGTAAATGCCAATGGAAAGGTTAATGGGGCTGTACTGGCTACAGCCCCAACCCAAGATGTCCTTCCTGGAAAGGTTGGTAGGGCTGTGCAAGACTCAGCCCCATCTTTAGCAGAAGCTCTTCCTAAACAGAATAGCAAAGCTGTTATGATAACAGCAGAAACCCACACTGAGTCTCCTCCTGAAAATGTTGGTGGGGCTGTGATGGCCACAGCACAAACTCAAACTGATATGTGTGTTGTGAAGCCTGAAATGATGGATCACTCCACCCAAACTGAGAGCATGGAGGAGGAAGATAAATCTTCCCCTCACCAGACATTAGGACAGGATCAGCCTCCTCAGGGAACTGATCTTACCCCTGATGAAGGAACTGCCCCAGAGGTTGTTAGGCCTGGCCTGACGGATCCTCTAATGGCAGTGGACCCTTCTCAGGTGGGACCCAGTCTGGAGCAGGCAACCTGCCCCTCTCTACCTTGCCTTAGTCAGCCCAGGGCTGCAGAGAACAAGAAGGACAGTGAGACCCAGAGGGCCCCCTGTCAAATAAAGCACCCCCATCAACAGATTAGGGGCACCAAAACTAGTAGCCCTAGTAAGGTGAAAACTTTAAAAACTCCTGATGGAGCCCCCTTAAAAGTAGTTAGGGACCTCCCACTGATGGATTCTGTTGGGCACAGCCAAATCTGGGACCCAAAGGGCCCAAACCTGAACTGTCCCTCCAGTAAACCAAAACAAGGGACCCAGCCTCCAGCTTTAGGTAGCCAGAGGCTGACCCTGAGAGCACAGTGCAACTCAGTTGAAGAGTTGAAGAAAGAAAGGCACACATGGTGGAAGATAATTGGAGGAAGCTGAGCCCTAAAATTAGTGGAGCCTCACTTCAATACTCCATATCCAAACCAGCCTTTTTCCTTGCATAAACACACCCAAGGTAGTGATTCCCTATGGTGGAGACCCTCTAATACCCCAAGGGTGAGGGACTGCTTAGTGGACCATGAGACAGGGGGTACCCATGCTAGTGCAGGTACTTCCTTATATGGCCGCTCAGGCAATATAGGCTTACCTGGCCAAGGATAGCCTTATCTCCTTTCGTTTTGGGGGGGGGAGGGGTGTAGGAAGGTGGCTACCTGACTATGGTTACCCCAGATTTTTTGATGTGTGTTTAGCTGGTTTTCGACTTAGTTGGCCTGGTCCCCTGCTAATCAAGGCCCCAGGCTATCTGCTCTCTCTGTAAAATGGATTCCATGTACCCTAGGTGCATGACTCACTCTCCTCTTCGAGCCGAGTGGTCGCTCCCAGCGTCCCCTGCTGCTACTGGTATCGTAGCGCTACTTTGCCTCTGATTCTGCCAAATATCATTGCCTGCTGCCTGCCGCTTTGCTTGACTTCCATTTTAATTTATATTTATTGCTGTTGTCTCCTTGGTCGCGCGTCTGCCTGTAGCGCCACGCTGTGCTCCTCCCTCCGCCTCCATTTTCATTGTTGTTGTGGTCCTCGTGTGCCCGCCCCGCCTCCCAGCTGAGACGCCCTCCCACTGCCCTGAAATCGCGCTTCCCTACCTTAGAGCGCCGTGACTCACTCTCCTCTTCGAGCCGAGTGGTCGCTCCCAGCGTCCCCTGCTGCTACTGGTATCGTAGCGCTACTTTGCCTCTGATTCTGCCAAATATCATTGCCTGCTGCCTGCCGCTTTGCTTGACTTGCATTTTAATTTATATTTATTGCTGTTGTCTCCTTGGTCGCGCGTCTGCCTGTAGCGCCACGCTGTGCTCCCCCCTCCGCCTCCATTTTCATTGTTGTTGTGGTCCTCGTGTGCCCGCCCCGCCTCCCAGCTGAGACGCCCTCCCACTGCCCTGAAATCGCGCTTCCCTACCTTAGAGCGCCGTGACTCACTCTCCTCTTCGAGCCGAGTGGTCGCTCCCAGCGTCCCCTGCTGCTACTGGTATTGTAGCGCTACTTTGCCTCTGATTCTGCCAAATATCATTGCCTGCTGCCTGCTGCTTTGCTTGACTTGCATTTTAATTTATATTTATTGCTGTTGTCTCCTTGGTCGCGCGTCTGCCTGTAGCGCCACGCTGTGCTCCCCCCTCCGCCTCCATTTTCATTGTTGTTGTGGTCCTCGTGTGCCCGCCCCGCCTCCCAGCTGAGACGCCCTCCCACTGCCCTGAAATCGCGCTTCCCTACCTTAGAGCGCCGTGACTCACTCTCCTCTTCGAGCCGAGTGGTCGCTCCCAGCGTCCCCTGCTGCTACTGGTATCGTAGCGCTACTTTGCCTCTGATTCTGCCAAATATCATTGCCTGCTGCCTGCCGCTTTGCTTGACTTGCATTTTAATTTATATTTATTGCTGTTGTCTCCTTGGTCGCGCGTCTGCCTGTAGCGCCACGCTGTGCTCCCCCCTCCGCCTCCATTTTCATTGTTGTTGTGGTCCTCGTGTGCCCGCCCCGCCTCCCAGCTGAGACGCCCTCCCACTGCCCTGAAATCGCGCTTCCCTACCTTAGAGCGCCGTGACTCACTCTCCTCTTCGAGCCGAGTGGTCGCTCCCAGCGTCCCCTGCTGCTACTGGTATTGTAGCGCTACTTTGCCTCTGATTCTGCCAAATATCATTGCCTGCTGCCTGCTGCTTTGCTTGACTTGCATTTTAATTTATATTTATTGCTGTTGTCTCCTTGGTCGCGCGTCTGCCTGTAGCGCCACGCTGTGCTCCCCCCTCCGCCTCCATTTTCATTGTTGTTGTGGTCCTCGTGTGCCCGCCCCGCCTCCCAGCTGAGACGCCCTCCCACTGCCCTGAAATCGCGCTTCCCTACCTTAGAGCGCCGTGACTCACTCTCCTCTTCGAGCCGAGTGGTCGCTCCCAGCGTCCCCTGCTGCTACTGGTATCGTAGCGCTACTTTGCCTCTGATTCTGCCAAATATCATTGCCTGCTGCCTGCCGCTTTGCTTGACTTGCATTTTAATTTATATTTATTGCTGTTGTCTCCTTGGTCGCGCGTCTGCCTGTAGCGCCACGCTGTGCTCCCCCCTCCGCCTCCATTTTCATTGTTGTTGTGGTCCTCGTGTGCCCGCCTCGCCTCCCTGCTGAGACGCCCTCGCCCCTCCCCCTCCTCTATCCATATATGACAGGAGTCCCCGCGCGCAGCATTCACGCGCAGCGACCGCGCCCAATCCGCGCCGAAGGTGCGCCAAAGGTAAGCCCGTCTACGCCCGTCCGCGCCTGGACCGCGCCCAGCGCCAGACCCCCTGCCCCTCGCCCTGCCCAGCCCTCCCGCATTACCTACGATGCCGCCACCCTCCTAGCCCTTAACCCCGGTCGCGCCCCCAACTGCGTCCAAGCCGCTCCCGGATACACCCATGGACCTTTCTCCTGCTACTCCTGCAAATTCAGCGGCACCGACAACATCTCCGCTACGACCACACCACAGTCTCCCGACCCCAACCACCTACAATGCATCCTTCTCAACACCCGCTCGGTCCACAGACACGCCATCGACCTATGGAATCTACTAGACACCATCTCGCAAGACGTCGCCTTCCTAACGGAAACTTGGATGAACGCATCCTCCGCACCTGACATCACCATTGCCATTCCTGAAGACTATAAGATCACTCGCAAGGACCGGACCGGCCACACAGGAGGAGGTATCGCTATCGTCCATAAGAAATCAATCCGCATCTCAACCAGCTCTGACGCCAACCTCGCCAACTCCGAACACCTTCACTTCCAGATCCACATCGACCCCAAGACCACACTCAGAGGCACCCTCCTCTACAGACCACCTGGACCCCGCGCAAAATTCAGTGAAAACATCACGGACTTCATCACTCCACACGCGCTCCCCTCCAAAGACTACATCCTTCTGGGAGACCTCAACTTTCACCTTGAAAAGATCAAAGACCGCAACACCACCACCCTCTTGGACAACCTCGCCAACCTCGGACTTAAACAACTGGTCACTTCCCCCACCCACATCGCAGGTCACACACTCGACCCCATCTTCACCTCCAGCAATCATGTCTCCTTCAGCCACACTACGGATCTCCTCTGGACTGACCACAGCTGCGTTCACTTCACCTACAACAAGCCAAAACCCATCAACCACCTCCAACCAACTCTGCAAAGAAACTGGAACAAAATCACCATCGACCAGATCTCCTCATCGCTCCTTCTAAACACCCCAGCCCACTCTTCTAACCCAGACCAAGCCGCCGCTAACTTCACCCTATGGTTATCCAACACCGCCGACACTTTAGCACCATTGAAAAAACGTCATAGCAAACCTGGCAACAAGAAGGCCTCATGGTTCAACGACGATCTTAAGAAGTCCAAGAAACTCTGCCGCTACCTTGAAAAGGCCTGGAAAAAAGACCCAACCACTAGCACCAAGGACGCCTTCAAAAACGCCACCCGCACACACCACCAACTAATCCGAAAGGCCAAGAAAACGGCATTCAAGGATCGACTTGACAACAACGCCCACAACAGCAAGGAACTTTTCAACATTGTCAGGGAATTCTCCAATCCCTCGGCCAACTCCAACGACATCACCCCCTCTCAGGCCCTCTGCGACTCCCTAGCCTCATTCTTCCACAACAAGATTGCTGACATCCACAACAGCTTCGACAACCAACCCGGAGACCAACCCGCCCAAATATATGCTGAACATTCTCCCCCGTGAACACCCTTAACGACTGGAACCCTATCTCCACTGAGGACACCATCCGCCTGATGAACTCCATCCACTCAGGATCCCCCACAGACCCATGTCCTCACCACATCTTCAACAAAGCAGACTCCGTCATAGCACCGCACCTCCGAGACGTCATCAACTGCTCCTTCAACTCCGCAACCTTCCCGGAGAGCTGGAAACACGCTGAACTCACCGCCCTTCTGAAAAAACCCACAGCGGACCCCACTGAACTCAAAAATTACCGCCCCATCTCGCTCCTTCCATTCCCGGTCAAAGTAATCGAGAAAGCTGTCAACAACCAGCTCGCCGCTTTCCTCGAAGCCAACAAATCCCTCGACTCCTCACAATCGGGCTTCCGAGCAAAACACAGCACGGAGACCGCCCTCATCGCAGCAACAGACGACATTCGAACTCTACTGGACAATGGAGACACAGTCGCCCTCATCCTCCTCGACCTCTCTGCAGCCTTCGACACAGTCTGCCACAGCACCCTTTTACAACGCCTCAGTAACATCGGAATAAAAGGAAAAGCACTTGAATGGATCACCTCGTTCCTCACCGGAAGAACCCAGAGAGTCCGCCTTCCACCATTCAAGTCAGAGGCCACTGAAGTCATCTGTGGCGTACCACAAGGATCATCACTCAGCCCCACCCTCTTCAACGTATACATGAGCCCCCTCGCGACCATCGCCCGCCAACACAACCTCAACATCATCTCTTACGCGGATGACACTCAACTAATCCTTTCTCTCACCAATGACCCCAGCACCGCCAAAACTAACCTACATGAAGGAATGAAAGAAGTTGCCGAATGGATGAAACACAGTCGTCTGAAACTGAACTCAGATAAAACAGAAGTCCTCATATTAGGTACATCCCCCTCTGCATGGGACGACTCTTGGTGGCCGGAAGCCCTTGGAAAAGCACCCATCCCGACAGACCATGCACGGAACCTAGGCGTCATCCTGGATTCTTCACTCTCAATGAACAGACAAGTCAGCGCCGTATCCTCATCCTGCTTCAACATTCTTCGCATGCTCAAAAAAACATTTCGCTGGATCCCCACCGAAACCAGGAAAACAGTCACCCATGCTCTGGTAACGAGCCGACTGGACTACGGAAACACCCTCTACGCAGGTACTACCGCTAAACTCCAGAAGAAACTCCAACGAATCCAAAACGCCTCAGTCAGGATCATATTAGACATCCCGCGCAACGAACACATCTCTGGTCACCTGAAAGACCTCCACTGGCTACCCGTCAATAAGAGAATCACTTTCCGACTGCTAACCTACGCACACAAATCACTCTACGACATCGGACCAGAATGCCTCAACTCACGACTGTCCTTCTACACCCCCTCCCGCCACCTACGTTCTTCCAGCCAAGCCCTCGCCACTGTACCTCGCATCAACAAGACCACCATGGGAGGCAGATCCTTCTCATACCTAGCTGCTAAAACATGGAACTCACTCCCTACTTACCTTCGCCTTACCCAGAACCACCTAGCATTCAGAAAGCAACTTAAAACGTGGATATTTGACAAATAATCCTCCTCCCCTTCCTAAGCGCCTTGAGACCCTCTGGGTATGTAGTGCGCTATATAAATCTCTTGACTTGACTTGACCTGACTAACTAGATTGGCTTGGGTCACCTTATCAGCCCCTGTACAGAGCACTATATGTGCCCAGGGCATAGGTGCATCCAAGGCCTACCAGGGGCTGCAGCATATCTAGCATGAGCTGAGCCTGTCTGCAGCTGTCGGGACCAATTCCCTAAGCTGTTCCGGGATAATGCCATACCATATACTATTAAGTGCATTATAATCCTCGCGGTTATATGTTAACTTTGGTTTGGCTTTATCAAAACATGTCGTGTAAGGTGTCATACGATTTGGAATACTACCCCCTCGTCAGTCCTGGCGACGGGGGTAGCATTCCACCCCTCTAGAGGGAGACGACATGTTACTTTGCTAAAACGCGGTTGATTTTAAAAGGAGCCTCAGCACCACAAAATGGATGCTTCTGCCACAGACACGGGTCTGACCTCCTGCAGCTGTCCGAAACTCAGCCAAGGAGGCCTGGACAAAGGGTTTCCTGTCCAAGGCAGGTGTCACACCACCCCAGACAGGAGATAGTGGATTGTAGCAGGGAGGTTTGAAAGAAACCAGACACTGCCTGGGGAGCACAAGGCTTCCCCTTGCATAATCCGGCCAAACCGGTTCTGGGGCAGACCAGCCCCAGTCCCAGCATGGCCTGGACAAATGGAAAGGGGTGTATCCACCCCCTTCCTGGGTCCCACCCATAGGAGGGGACCTAGCAGGTAATCCAGCCCCCAAGATTGGTATAAGAATGGGAGCAGTGCCAACGCACTCATATTATCCTGATGAAACATTTGAAATGAAACTCTGGACCCTTTGAAGTCCTACTCAACGTCGAAGACTGAAGAATCTCCCTTGTGGTCAAGGAGTGACCACCCTGTGAAAACAGGCACCATCCAGCACCTTGACGTCTGTTTGTTGCAGTTCCGGCCAGAACTCGAGCGACAGAGATCCACGAGATCAAGCTTGCCTGCCTTCTTACAGCCTGATCCACAGTCCCTGCAGAAGCGACTGGAAGTGTGGGGCACACCATCTTGAAAAGACCACGAGATGCTGAGCGTGCAGCCCACGAGTGACCTTCGAAGCTGTACACCGGGGTTTGAGAAGCCCCAGCCCTGAGCCACTTTTGAACCGAAGCTCACCCCTCCACACTCAACGAGTGCTGCGTGGGGTCCTTCTGCTTTCCTTGGCTCAATGCATTGGCCTGGTCACTTGCCAGCTGGCTTGTGGCCCCTGTGCCAACGAAAACCGAAATACGACTTGTGATTCTGGTTGCTCCAGACTTGCACCCGCTCCTCTGAAAAGGAGCACCCGCTCTGACCCTCCTGGTCCGAGTGAGAAGCAATCTTCCAATCCCACGTGGATTGCTCTTGCCAAGTGTTGTATGCTCCCATCTTGAAGCCGACGGCGCCGACGGTGAGAGCCTGCGTGGGACAGCTCGTGACCCGCTCCTGGACATCGCAGATGCCCCAGAGCCCACGTGGCAGCAGAAAGAAGCTCCTCAACAACCACCTAATTGCGCCCGACATTGCCTGGTTCCGTCCTGGTTCCACCCTGGTCACTGCTGAGTGACCCAGACTCTGTCCCCTCTGCTTTCAGGTACTTTGCTACTCTGATCCACCCTTGGATCACACCGGACACTTCTCCTTCACATCGCCTGCAGCATCTTCAGCTTCAAGCACCAACAACCTGCGTGACGAAACCCGACGCCACTTCGACCCTATGCACCCGCTTCCTGTGGGTGAGGCAACTCAGCAACGCCGGTGTTCCCACACTGGTACACACCTCTAGGGTCTGTGTCTAAAGTTTTGTCCTTCTAGGTTCAGCAGAAGTATCCTTAAACTCTATTTGTGTAACTTTTACGCACCATTGACTTTGCATTGGTGCATGAGTGTGCTTTAAGCACTGCACCCGAATCCCGCGGGCTTTTCCCGACTTCAGCATTGCTTGTCCAGACTGCTCCCAGCGATTCCCTAGGCCCTAGGCCTAACCACTGTTCGATTGGGATCTCTTATACCACTTTCTTAATATATGGTTTGAATGGCCACCCACCCTCATCCATAATTGTGCAACTTTCACATGTTATACTGTGCTTTTGATTTAATGCTTGTGCCCCTTTGCTCATAAAGAGTACTGGGGAGTATTTTAGTAATAAACACATATATTTTTATAATATATGCTTGTGTGGTGTCCTTTCATTTGATAATACAGGATTGTGATTGGTAAAGCAGCTCGCTTAACACGACCTCTTGAGTTTAGCCTTTAAGGCTGCTTAGTCCATGCTACCACTTGGATAGCTTGTCTAATAAGGTTGACTTACAACCAGACACCATAAGGGATTGTTTGGACTGATACTAGGTGGTTCCAGAATTGGAAACATCGTATATCAGGCCAACTTCTCACATGGGGGCCCCCTACCACATGTGTGGCCTCTTTCGTCACTGAGTTTGTGGTACAGCAAGGACTGAGCGGGTGACGAACCTGCGATTAAGATAGGTGCACAAGTATGTCCTTTGCCATAGTGATATCTGGGACTTCATGGTGGCAGAGCGGGACTGCATGATGTAGAACGTACTCTGTCTGCAAAAAGGTGAGCATTGAGGCCTAGGTGCGCAGCGGAGGGAGTAGATGGGGTGTAGCAGACTGGATACAAAAAGGTGACGCAGTGATTTAGTAGTACGCAGTCCTGTATACCTTATCTTATGGCATATGTATTTTTTTTTCAATAGCAGGAATGTTTTTTAAGTCAGTCAAATGTCCGTCGCTCATGATGATTGAAACCACGTGTATCAGTGACCAGCACTTGCTTTCACAACCGGATGGAAAACACTACTACTCTACTAATTCTTCCTAAATCGAAGTCCATTAAACAAGTTGGAACTGTACAAATACTTGTATTTTAAATGCGGGAGGGAAGGTGTGTGAAAAGGCGATGGTATTCTACTCCACATTAAGATAGTGACAATTACCAATCATAACATCTTTTTTTTACTATCTTTTAGATATAGAGCTTCAAGATGCACTATGTCCCGGCACGTGGTGGAAGACACACCGGTGACAGAAAGGTGAGCTGCGAATATTTTTTTCAGTCACTTTCTCACTTCCTCATTCCTTTGATAAAGAAATGGCTCACAATTGTATCTTCCTTTTTATCTTACAGGTTGTGTTTCACAAATTGGCGTCCCCCCAACACCTCCAAAGCTCAATATTTGAGGATTCTGAAATGATGCATGGCCATCATAACAACATTTCGACACATGGTGCACCCTCTTTGACTCAAGCCAATGGCACAAGGTGAGAAAGGAAGCTTGTTTCTGAAGCAACGAGAAGTCACCTGTGGGCGGAGAGAGTGGATAGTGTGCAGCAACTTGACTGTGTACGGATGTACAATTACCTCCGGGCAAGGGGGATGGATAGGTTGCAACAGTCTGGGTGCGCAAGAAAAAGCACTCACCTATAGACACTTGGAGTCAATGGGGTGCAACAGTCTGGATATGCAGTCATGAGAACTCACCGCTATGCAGTGGGAGTGCATTGGTATAGTACTCTGGTAGAAAAAGAGAGCACAGATACCACCTTGCAATAGAAGTTGATGTAATACAGTACCCTGAGTGTCCAAAGTCATAAATCCAAAATATACTTGTGCAGTTGTATGTAGTCTGCTATTACTAACTTTATACTATCTTTCAGATCACTAAACTTGAGGGTGCACTATGAACAGGCACATTCTTGGACACACAACGGAGGCAAAAAGGTGAGCTACGAAGATTTTCTCCAGTATTAACACTATCTCTCCTTCTCCATCAATTACTTTCTCTCTCACACTTTCAATGTCGTTTTTTCTCTCTTTCTCTCTCTCCCTTTCTCTCACATTGTTTCTCTTTCTAAGTTATGGATGCTGCTATCCACTTTGCAGATAAATAAATCAAGGCTGAATTTAATACAGTCAGGAGTGTACAAACAAAGCAGACTTCAAGTTGTGAACTCTGTTCGACACAGTGTTTACAATAGGTAAGCAGAGCGGCCTAGATACACAATGCCTCCAATTAAATGTGTTGTAAAGAAACAATATTGCCCTGCATAATGACGTGATGTTTCACCTAATTCTGTCTCATCTCTGAATCATTTTAAAGACCTGCTGGACCATACTGTAGATCTGACGCACTAGGCTCTTCCCTACAGACAGCTCTTCAACGCGAGCCTATGAGAGGGGTGGGATGTATCAGGCACACTGCAGAAATGCAAAGAACCAAATATTGCCAAGTGTTATGTTAATTTGTGATCTTTGACCTCATTCAGTCACAGCGATCTAATTTTAAACCCTTATTTTCATTTTTGTTTTGCAGGTTACCTACCCTCCTATCATTGGAGTCCATCTCACATTTTGTTTATTATATTGTTATGTTAAAGTTAAGTTTCTAGTTATTTATTTTTGTTGTATTAAAGTTAATTAAAAAAGGTGTATACGTCTTCTTTTTCTGACAACATTTCACTATTATTTAGTGTGATAATCATATGCTTAGAGAAGATTTAACAATTTAAGTAGAAAGTGTGTTTCTAGCTAGAAGGATCATACTGAGACTACCTCTTTACCAGCTCTTTATCAGAGTCTGTAACTGTGATTAACGGTTCCTATGGAAAATTTAAAAAACTCCAGCACAGTTACTGTTTGGATTAGCAACATTGTGTGCTGAACTTGTGATCTGTGTGCTCACTTAAGTGTTCCATGAACTGTTACTATGGTAACAGGCAGTAAGCAGTTTGGGGGTAGGGTTTAAAGGTACTGGCTGTACAGAAACCGTTACATTTACCCAGGATCCTCCACATGACAGAGGGGAAATCGAACTGAGACAACAGAACACTGTGGAGCTGATTTACAAGCCCCTTGCACCACTTTTGTGTCACTTTTCCCATGTTTAAAGTGATACAATAGTGGCGTAAGGGACATGTAAATCTGCCCCTATGTACATTACGAGCAAAAGAAGTACACAACTCTTTGAATTCTTTATCGATCACAATTAGACAGTGTTGCTTCACGATTCACAATGCACTTCACTAAATACTTCGTGTCTATTTCAATGGGAGACGGGAATGTCGACATTACAAAACTAAGGGGCATATTTACAAAGACGGTGTTAAAATGATCCCCGCTTTAACAAACTACAACTAAAACTGCGTTAATAGACTTCAAAATCCTTTGTTATCTTACCGGAAGATTTTTTCAACACTGCTGTTTGCTATGGCAGGGTGAGAGCCGAGGCTCTAGCCCTCCCATAGCAAACTTGGTTTGCATTTTGAAAGAGAGAACTCGAAAGCCTACTCTCGCTTTTAAAATGCAAAGCAGAATGCTTTTCCCCACGGGGAGCTGCATATTAGCAGGTCCCCGTGTGCAAAAGTAATGGCGACTTTCAAAGGACGCAGGGAGCTAACTGGGACCGAAGGGACATTGGGCCTCCACCTACAGTACCCAAAGTTGTATCCTATGAGATGGGATCCCGAGGAAGAATAAAAATTAATAGTAGGTGATATTTTTTTTATTGTAAATTTAGGAGTCTGTAATGGACATATTTACAAGGACAGCATTAAAATGTTGTGGTGTAAACCTGGGCTTCTATTGGAATTCTCACAAATTCTCAAAAGTCGATTATTAAGCCCATTATAGCCGCTTTAACAGCACTTTTCTAATGCTAAAGTGACGATAATTTTAACGATGTCCTTGGAAATATGCCCCCAACATTGCGAGAAATACAGCGATAATTCATGTTCGCAAGTGAAAAGCTTTTTAATATATATGACTGTGGACTTAACACATCAATCCACCTCGCATATTAAACATGTTTAAGTCTACTTCAGAACAGATGTTTGAATCCGACATAAACAACAATTAGCGAGAATTTTGCTTTCGGTCCTCAAATTCAGGGCCTTCTTGTAAATACAACGCTGTTGTCATACCTCCATCTTCATTTTTATATTGTCATAGGAACACCTACCTTGCCACTGAGAATGCCTACATTGCATCTCATTGGAGATACGAGGCGAGCCCTTAGCAAACCGGCTGCTAACATGCATTAATGCATCTTAGCGTCGCCTAGTAAATAGTGCAATATAATTTTCATCGCATTTTTGGCTTTTTATAAAAAAATTGTGGAGAAATGGCACTTGTACATATGCCCTCAAGTTTCCTGTGACACAGCGGGAACCTCAACTCCCACCCGGCCATAGCAAACAGTAGTGTCCCGGGGTAGACACACTGAGACACAGCAGGGGCCGATCCTGGGGGGTGGTTTTCCCCAAGGCTTTCGTCTGCTCCAGAATGCAGACAATGCGCCCCCCCTCCCAAAATATAAAAAGCCCCAGAGGGTGGTAATCTCCAGGGCTTAGACGGACCTTTGAGCTCTCTCACCCATTTATTTTGTTGCACCGAGGAATGGGGGTCCCCGGGCCACAGGGCCCCTCAGAACCCCCTTCAACTATAATATTTTAGACTCCAGGATTTGGCCCTCCCAGGTAGCTATTTTTTAAACAAGCACAGGAGCCCGTGCTTCGTTTTTATTTTTATTTTTATTACGGCGGATCCATGCACCCAGTGCACATTTCTCAGTTTGTTCAACAACAACAAAAAACAAATTCATTTGGGCCCTAGTGGTCCTTGTGGGACACCCTAAGCAGCTCTAGAGGGTCAAAATATTACTCACCTGCCCTTTATACGTTTTGAACACTTGTCCCACTAATTTCTAGATCCTCGCTTCTACCGAGGCACAAAATGGCTGCCAACACTTCCTGGTTTCGAATGTTGACAACCACTTGACAGTCAATTAGCGCGGGATCGGGACGGGGCACTTAGAGTGCATGCAAGATGAGCGGATCCACCAAGGCCATAGATATATATGTACTTTTGATAGTAATTTTCCTAGAAACTACTGAACAGATTTACACCATTTAAGCCAAAGGCACGAGTCTGAACAGAGGACTACCTCTTTGCCAAATTTGGCATAATTTCGTTCAGCAAATTAAGGCTGTAAACGCGATGAACGGTTCCTATGGAAAATTGGATGGGGAAAACACGTTTTGGGACCCCCTTTTCTCTCGCCCCCACTTCAACTGCAATGTTTTAGACCACGCCAAAGGTGTTCCAAATAGAATCTTGCAGATTTTCTATGGAAAATAGGTCCTAACTATACCTTCTTACTGGTGACCGACAGTAGGTAAAATATAATTAAATGTCATCGCATTCACTTTTCCGAGGACACGGACACGGACCCGAGATTCCAGTAGTTTATCTGTTTATTTACTGTGCCGCCATAACGTTTCTGCTCCCAACAGAGCCTTGATCACATGACACAGATTACCTCCTTCTGGACATACTTAAAGTGACAGGTGCGTGAAAAAACTTGTGCATTACGTATTTCAGCATCATAGACATAGAATTTAAGGCATTGATATCAGTCTCTCATTACAGGTTGTAAAACAGTTATAATTAATGTAAATTCATTGTTTTGTAACAATTCATTAAGGTACAATACCTAAAACCTTTTTGAATGAAAGAAAGGGCATTTTTTACAAATGTTAGACCTAAAAGGAAAAGTATCTCATTCTTTAACAAGGGTTCTACATCCACACCATAAACATGTCTTTTTCGGAAACAGCTGCATTCCTGTATAATACACTGTGAGCTGTGGGGTGGATGTACTACCTTCCCCTGTGTGTGCTTATCAGCCTATGTCTATTTACATCTGAAAGTGCCATTGTACATAAATAAAAAATAAAGTGTATAAGTGCGCTAAAATCAGTATAACGTCATATGATTTGTTTAAAACAAAAAGCATTTCTAACAGTATCATATATTCATTCTTTTTAAATAAACTCTGAGCAAAGGTGGTTTCTTATTCATACTATATTGACCCATTACTGGATGGGAAAATGCAGTGTCATGACTTATTTAGGCTTTATCCACGTGTGAGTTATTCAAGTATAGTACCAACTGATCCATAAATATTTCCTGGATGTATGTATTAGGTATTCAGAGCCCTAAAATTGCAATATAAGGCATAATAAATACTTGTATAAATACATTAAGAATGTGTTCAAAATCCACATATAAGCATCACAATATTAAATACGTATAAATATGATAATAAATATGTATAAAACCATCTAAAATTACGTAAAAATGTTTTTTCATGATGATGTTTTATAAAATATTTAAAATACATACACAGACATGTTCTATAATGATTGACTTGTCGTGTGCTACTTATGCCTTCCTATATTGTAGCATTGTGGCCACCATAATACTTCTTAACAGAAAGTTAATTATAACCCTTATTGGCGTAAGATCACTGAATTATACTATACACATTATTTCCTATATAAATAACTATCTATATAAAAATGTAATAAATAAATAAATGATCACTCTTAAAAGCCGATAAAACACATATTTGTTCTCTAATATCTCTGGACTGGCGATGACTAAGGCATCCCTCATAGAGGGTGATTTGCTGTATGTGATGGACACCGTCTGCGGTAGCAGGGGTCCTAGCACATTGTCACTTAGTACCAACAACCAGTTTTTTTTAATGATTCTTCGTATCTGATTGTGTTGGTTGCTAACTCTTGTTATCATTCTGAATGCAGAATCAGGCTCCCCTTTGCTAATTCTTTGTTCAGTATTATGTTTCCCATTCAGTAAGGAATCTCTAGTCGGAACTATTGATTTAACTATAGCTCTAGATATGGTTTGCTGGCTATACTCTCTCTCCTTGAATCTCTTTGCACTCTCAGCTTGGGCCATTTTTAGGTCTTGTTTATTACTACATATTCTATGTAGTTGCAATATTTCACAGTAGGGTATACTCTCAATAAGATGTATGGGGTAGGCACCTGACGTGTGGAGAGTAGTATTTCCTGCTGCTTCTTTGCCGTATAGTTTACTTTCCACTTTGTTGTTTCTTTTTTTTTTTTAAAACCTTTATTTCGACAAAGTAATACAAATACAGACCTACAACCACAGGGGCCGGCCAGTAGCAGTGGATATCGAAATCAAAAATAGTACACAGCTCATCAGCCGACAACCCGGGGGTTCGGCAGCGATACAGTATGCCCATGCGGCGTTCTTGTGATGATAGGAGGATAAATGAAAGGTTTCACATTTTATATTTTCTAAAAACAAACATAACAACAAAATTCCGAGGTGACATTTATAATGTATGTGGCTGTCTCAGATAGCAGGGGGAGTGACCCAGTTAAAGGCAGATGTAAAAAAGGATATGGAAACACGAAGAGGGAAGGAAGGGGTCAGGAGCGAACAGGCAAGTAAAGTACAATATGATATAGACGTATAGGATGCCCGGTCATGGGGACAGAGGAATATCATTGGGTTCTACAAAAGGGGGGGGTGCAAATCTCTCCACGATAAGAGTTCCATTGACCCCATATCCTCCCCCATTTCTTAGGTCTTCCACCGGCGATGTATACAGTTTTTTCTCTGAACATGCACCAATCCATGTTTTCCTCCCAGGTTGAAAAGAGAGGTGCCCTTTGAGACCCCCACAGCTGGGCTATGTCTCTTTTTGCAATCATGTTGCAGAGGGTGGCCCATTGAGTCTGCGCTACGCTATAATCGTTCGGCTCCCACACGTTCAACAGGCACCTTCTGGCTTCAGGCAATAACGAAACACCCGTAACCTCTTCCATAACCTCATGCACTTGTCTCCAATACACCACCACGTCCGGACATTCCCACAGAATATGAAGAAAAGTAGCAAGCATACCACTGCGGCGCCTACACAACCCATCCATAGAGTAACCCATGCGCATCAGGTGTGGACCCGTGACGTACACGCGGTGTAAAATCTTCAATTGCACCAGCCGGAGACGCGCCGGAATCGCGACTTCCTTAGGGGATGATATCGCAGCCTGCCAATCTTCGTCATCCAGCTCCAGCCCGTCACCAGTCCAGGCTCCATGAAGCTGTACAAGAAGATCCGAGTGGTCATTGATGAGCTTTTTATAAATGAGGGAGATGGTACTATCAGGGACATATCCGTCAAGCACCCTGTCTTCCAAGGGAGAGGACTCTAGGATAGCAGTACCGATGGGGAAGACGGATTCAAGTGCATGACGAACCTGCAGATACCGGAAGTGCTCTCTATCGCCCAGTTTATACTCTTGTTGAAGTTCCTTGAAGGATTTGATCCTATCCTTGACCCAGAGGTCCTCTACCCTACTAATGCCAATAAGATCCCATTTGTCAAATCCCTTCGTTGTCCAAAGACAGCCCAGTCTTTCCGCCGCATAAAGCGGAGTGGCTCTGGTCAGCCTGTCTGTCCATCCCGTGGCAGCAGTCGCAGCGCCCCACACTTGTACCGCAACCCCAGTGGGACCGTTGAGATTTTTCCCCTCCGATCTAGAGTAGAGTGCCCTATTGTAGTCCCCTCCCGGCAGCTGCCATTTATCCATCTCAAATGCCGGATTCGGGACCGGACCATACATTGCGTGGTTGATAGCACTCAGTTGCGATGTCCAATAGTACCGTTTTATATCGGGCAATGCTATACCACCATCGTACCAGGGCAAAGTCAATTTTGCCAGCGCAATGCGAGGTCGCCCGCCCCATACCAGCTTTCTCTGGAGGCCCTCGTTCTCCCGGAAATAACTAGAAGGCACCAAGTCAAGCGTGTTTTGGAGGGTGTACAGAAATCGAGGGAGGGACATCATCTTAAAGAGGGCCGCTCTCCCAACAGGGACAGTGGCAAACCGCACCACACTGTGACGTCGGACCGAAGCCGGTGGAGTGGCGGAAGCAGATTCCTCTCATACCGTACGGCTGAGTCCAAGGAAATATAAATCCCTAAGTATTTAAAGCCGTCGCGCAATACCGGTATTGGACAGACACGGGGCAGCAGTGGCATTTCTGCAGTGAGCGGGTAAATGCAGGACTTAGACCAATTGATGGCCAAGCCCGAGTTCCTCCCAAAGGAGCGTAACACGTCAAACAACACTCCTAGTAACTTATGAGGGAAAGTAAGGTATAACAGAATATCATCGGCGTACAACGATATACGGTCCTCGAAGTCAGAGGACCAACTAATGCCCTTAAGCGACGGCTCCCACCTAAGCCACGCGGCAAGGGGCTCAAGAGCAAGCGCGAAGAGGAGCCCTGTCACGTGCCTCTTCCTAGGACAAAAGGCTCCGAGGGCCTACCATTGACAACCACTTGGGCCAGTGGTTGTTCATAAAGAAGTCTGACCCAGCCAATAAAATTAGGACCAAAACCGATTTTTGCGAGGGCCGCCCACAAATACGGCCATTCTATCATGTTGAATGCCATCAAAGCATCTAATGAGACCAAAATGGCAGACTCACAAAGTGACCCCGCCCTTGCCAGTACACCATGAAGCCGGCGAAGATTGAGAGCCGTATTCCGATGAGGAATGAACCCCGGACTGATCAGGGTGTATCAAATCACCGATAAACGTGATCGAACGATTCGCCAAAAGTTTCGCCAAAATTTTGGGCTCGACGTTCAGAAGCGAGATCGGCCTATATGAAGAACATTGATCACGAGGCTTCCCCTCTTTGTGAATGGCAACAATGGACGCCAATCTCTGATCTCGGGGAAGAACTCCGAGATCTCGCGATTCCAAAAACATTTGGTGAAGGTGTGGCGCCATCTTGTCTGGACACAATTTGTACAGCTCTATCGGGATACCATTCGGGCCGGAGGCCTTTCCTGAGCGAAGGGAGCGGATAGCAAGCGCTATTTCATCAGTAGAAAAATCCACCTCCATAAGCTCCCTATCTGACTCCGAAAGGCTAGGCAGCGCGATATCCCTAAGTAGCAAATGTGAATCCTCCTTCGACCTGTCCGAGACCGGCGCATAGACCTTCTGAAAGTGCTGAGCAAACACCGCGACTATCTCATCTGGGTCCACAACCCGTTCACCGTCCTCTCTTACCACAACAGGCACCACACGATTCAACCTTTCTCTCTTATCCAGCCACGCAATCAACTTCCCGGCCTTATCAACAACATCATACAAACGCCCCTGCTGCTCACGACTCATCATCCTCGCCGCATCTGTCACCAGCGCTTTGTGATCAGCCTGCTTAAGGGCCAAAACATGCAAACCCTCGGGTGTGACCCCAGATTCCAGCTCTTCTTCCAGAGACGTGATTTCAGTCTCCAATCTCACCACTTCCTCATTCTTGCTTTTCCTCGTGCTAGTGATCAGGGAAAAGGCTTGACCCCGGACAACTGTCTTAAAGGCCTACCACAGGGAAACCGAAGAGGACACAGACCTAACTTTCTCCACAAAGTAGTGGTCCATACATTAAACCACCTCAGTCCTGGTTTTCGGATTGCGTAGGTGCCAGGGGTTAATTGGGGCAACCCGGCCCTCGGCTTCCAGTTGTACATCAATCGTAAGCCAGAGAGGAGAGTGATCCGAGATCCCCCGAGCAAGGTGTCGAATTTCCCTCACAGAGACCATCTGCACCGCTGCCACCAGGATATAATCGAGCCTCGAGAGACTCCCATGTGCTCCCGAATGGAAGGTATATTGTGCCTGCCCAGGGTGCAGGTGCCTCCAGCAATCCACTAAACCCAGCGCATCCAGGAAGTTGCTCATCCATAACTGTGACCTCAAAAGAGTCCGGGGGGGTGACGATCCTCACTACCACAAACAACTGAGTTAAAATCCCCACCAACCACCAACATGCCCAGAGGGAAGTTCAGCACCACTCTACCCAGATCAGAAAACGTGATAGACTGTAAACCCGGTGGGACATGCACAGAAAGAACAGAGATCGTCTTCCCCTCCCAGTGACCCGTAATGGCCGCGTACCGGCCTCTATCATCTAACACAGTATCATCTATCTCCAAGGGGAGGGAACACCTGACCAGGATACCCGCCCCCCTCGACCCAGTAGTGAATCCTGAATGCGCCACCAAACGGTATCCCCTTCTATTCAATGCATGGCAAGCATTTCCTATCAGATTTGTCTCCTGCAGTAACACTATATCAGGTGAAAGACGTTTCAGATACTGTAAAACAATCCCCCGCTTGATCCTATCACCCAGACCATTGACATTCAAACTCAGCACCGGCAGCCCCTTACCCCCCATTCCAAGAACTTGAGCTGTGCTCCCCCATAGAGAAACAGGCACAGTGGTCAAAGCATGTAGCGAAATAGAACCTCGGGATAAACAAAGAAACAAAAAGCTCCCCCCCACCCCCAGGAAAACCCGTAGAACCCACCCCCCCACCCTGCACCCCTGCGTTAGACCCGAAAGCCACCCCAACTTGCAGTGTGCCTGTCGCCCCATTAAACTAATCTACGGAAAGAGAGAGAAAGACCCCTTAGAGGAGGAAGAATCCCGAGCCCTCCCACCCCCGAGTAATCAACAGGTCATGCACATAGTAATAGTCAAACCACCGCTGCAAGTCTGTGTAGGTGGCACGCCGGTAGGGACTCACTCCACCCGTTCCTCCATACCACCTTCAGCTCCCATCGATTGTTCCTGTCGATCACGGTGTGCCGGCAAAGTATCGAGCCAGTCACTGGCAACCTCCGGGCGATCAAAGAAGAGCACACGCTCCTCGTATTCGATCCGCAAGCGAGCCGGGAACAGCATGGCGTACTTTAGTCCCATGTCTCTTAGGCGCCTTTTCACACCGGTGAAGCTCATGCATTGTTTTTGCACCGCTTGCGAAAAGTCTGGATAAAAGCTGACCTACGCATTGTCAAATTTAGTGGGTCCATTGGTGCGTGATGCTTGCAGGATAGCGTCTCTGTCTCGAAAATTAAAAATCCTGGCAATAATAGGTCTTGGTGCGGCGCCCAGTTAGGCCTAGCACCTGGGACTCTGTGGGCACGCTCCACGGTAAAAAAGTTGCTGAGTCTCTTAGGCGCGAGATGATGCAGCACAAGATCCTCCACCAAAAGATCCGTGGAGAGCTCCGAGGAACTTTCCGGAACACCGATAATGCGCCACGTACAAAAAAGATTGTGTACACGATGAGTGGGGGTGCCCATGAGGGCCACCTCCTCCCAGTAACCCATATGGAGGCAAGCATAACTGGGAGAAAAGCTGGCCCCCAAGGCCACTCCTCTGGTCTGCTGAAAAAGAAGATTATTAAACATAAAATTGCTATTTGTTAGACAGAACTCTAACACTCACTGCTCCCTGCCTCCTAGAAGTGGTATTGTAAACGCCGAGACCCGGTCTCACTCCCTGCCTGAGCCTGCATTATTGAATAGAAGCGCCTAGTCTGTGATTAGCGCTAGACCGCCGAGCATTTATTTAGATAACTAGCATTATTTAAGAGAAGCGCCTAGTCAGTGATTAGCGCTAGACCGCCGAGCATTTATTTAGATAACTAGCATTATTTAAGAGAAGCGCCTAGTCAGTGACGTGCTGCCTGAAAATACATTATTGCCTGCAATTGTGCTGTGATTTTGCATCGCGCTCGCCTCCATTGTGCCCCTGTGTTGTTTTAGGATTGCCTGCTTGCTGCTGCCATTTTGTTTGTTGTTGACTCCTTCCCCTGATCTCCACCCCGCCTCCCTGCAGACCCTCCCTCCCACTGATACTGACCTCGCTGCCCCACCTCTATCGCGCTGTGACCGTCCTGCTTTCAGCAGAAGCGGCCGCTCCACTCACTGCTCCCTGCCTCCTGGAAGTGGTATTGTAAACGCCGAGACCCGGTCTCACTCCCTGCCTGAGCCTGCATTATTGAATAGAAGCGCCTAGTCTGTGATTAGCGCTAGACCGCCGAGCATTTATTTAGATAACTAGCATTATGTAAGAGAAGCGCCTAGTCAGTGATTAGCGCTAGACCGCTGAGCATTTATTTAGATAACTAGCATTATTTAAGAGAAGCGCCTAGTCAGTGACGTGCTGCCTGAAAATACATTATTGCCTGCAATTGTGATGTGATTTTGCATCGCGCTCGCCTCCATTGTGCCCCTGTGTTGTTTTGGGATTGCCTGCTTGCTGCTGCCATTTTGTTTGTTGTTGACTCCTTCCCCTGATCTCCACCCCGCCTCCCTGCAGACCCTCCCTCGCCCCTCCCCTTCCGCTATCCACATATGTCAAATGCATTTGCGCGCAGCGTTCACGCGTAGCGACCGCGCCCTATGCGCGCCGAAGGTGCGCCAAAGGTAAGCCCGTCTACGCCCGTCCGCGCCTGGACCGCGCCCAGCGCCAGACCCCCTGGCCCTCGTATCACCCACCCCTCCCGCCTTACGTACGATGCCACCACCCTCCTAGCCCTTAACCCCGGCCGCTGCCCCGACTGCATCCAAGCCGCCCCTGGACACACCCATGGACCCTTCTCATGCAACTCCTGCAAGTTCGACGGCACCAAAACCATCTCCGCATCCACCAACGCCATACAGAGACCCGACACCAACCACCTAAAATGCATCCTGCTCAACACCCGCTCAGTCCACAGACATGCCATCGACCTCTGGAATCTACTAGACACCATCTCACCGGACGTCGCCTTCCTAACAGAAACATGGATGAACGCCTCCTCAGCCCCAGACATCACCATTGCCTTCCCAGAAGGATACAAGATCATCCGTAAAGACCGCGTCAAGCACACAGGAGGAGGCATTGCCATCATCCATAAGAACTCCATCTGCATCTCAACCAGCTCAGACGTCAACCTTGCCAGCGCCGAGCACCTTCACTTCCAGATCGACACCGACCCTAAGACCACACTCAGAGGCACCCTCCTCTACCGGCCCCCGGGAGCCCGTGCACAATTCAATGAAGACATCGCTGACTTTATCACCCCACACGCCCTCTCCTCCGAGGACTACATCCTACTAGGAGACCTCAATTTTCACCTGGAAAAGAGCAATGACAACAGCGCCACCACCCTTCTGGACAACCTCGCCAACCTCGGACTCAAACAACTTGTCACTTCCCCCACCCACATTGCAGGTCACACACTCGACCCTATCTTCACCTCCAGCAAACATGTCTCTTTCAGCCACACCACAGCTCTTCATTGGACGGACCACAGCTGCGTTCACTTTATCTACAATAACACCACAATCCACAACCACCCTCAACCCACCCTGCGTAGAAACTGGAACAAAATCACCATCGACCAGATCTCCTCATCGCTCCTTCAAAACCCTCCTGTCCACTCTTCAAACCCCGACCAAGCAGCCATTAACTTCACACAATGGCTATCCAACTGCGCCGACACCCTAGCACCGATGAATAAACGTCAAATCAAGCTTGGCAACAAAAACGCCTCCTGGTTCAACGAGGATCTTAAGAAATCTAAGAAACTCTGTTGCTCCCTCGAGAAGGCCTGGAAAAGAGACCCAAACACCAGCACCAAGGACGCCTTCAAAAACGCCACCCGCATACACCACCAACTAATCCGGTCTGCCAAGAAAGCCGCTTTCAAAGACCGACTAGATAACAACGCCCACAACAGCAAGGAATTATTCAACATCGTCAAAGAATTTACCAACCCATCAGCCAACTCCAACGACATCACCCCCTCCCAAGCCCTATGCGACTCACTAGCTTCCTTCTTCCACAACAAACTCGCAGACATTCACAACAGCTTCGACAACCGACCCGGAGACCAACCCACTCAACCTACTGCAGGACCTTCACCCCCCTTGAACATCCTTAACGACTGGAACCCAATCTCAACTGAGGACACCATCCGCCTGATGAACTCTATCCACTCAGGATCCCCAACTGACCCATGCCCTCACCACATCTTCAACAAAGCAGACTCCATCATAGCTCCACACCTCCGAGACGTCATCAACTGCTCCCTCAACTCCGCCACCTTCCCGGAAAGCTGGAAACACGCAGAACTCAGCGCCCTTCTGAAAAAACCCACAGCTGACCCCACTGAACTCAAAAACTACCGCCCCATCTCGCTTCTTCCTTTCCCGGCCAAAGTCATCGAGAAAGCTGTCAACAACCAGCTCGCCACCTTCCTCGAAAGCAACAAATCCCTCGACCCCTCACAGTCCGGATTCCGAGCCAAACACAGCACTGAGACCGCACTCATCGCATTAACAGACGACATTCGAACTCTACTGGACAATGGAGACACAGTCGCCCTCATCCTCCTCGACCTCTCCGCAGCCTTCGACACAGTCTGTCATAGCACCGTGTTACAACGCCTCAGAAACATCGGAATCCAAGGAAAATCACTGGAATGGATCACCTCGTTCCTTACCGGAAGAACTCAGAGAGTCCGGCTCCCTCCTTTCAAGTCAGAGGCCTCTGAAGTCATCTGCCGCGTGTCACAAGGATCCTCACTCAGCCCCACCCTCTTCAACGTATACATGAGCCCCATCGCAGCCATCGCACGCCAACACAACCTCAACATCATCTCCTACGCTGACGACACTCAACTGATCCTCTCACTCACCAAAGACCCTAACACCGCCAAAAACAACTTACACGAAGGAATGAAAGAAGTAGCCGAGTGGATGAAGCACATCCGTCTGAAACTTAACTCAGACAAAACAGAAGTCCTCATCTTAGGCACCTCCCCCTCCACCTGGGATGACTCTTGGTGGCCAGAGGCCCTTGGAAAAGCACCCATCCCGACGGACCACGCACGGAACTTGGGCGTCATTTTGGACTCCTCACTCTCGATGACCAGACAAGTCAACGCCGTCTCATCATCTTGCTTCAACATTCTTCGCATGCTCAAAAAGACATTTCGCTGGATCCCCACCGAAACTAGAAAAACGGTCACTCACGCGCTGGTCACGAGCCGCCTGGACTATGGAAACACCCTATACGCCGGCACCTCCGCAAAACTCCAGAAAAAACTCCCAACGCATCCAGAACGCTTCAGCCAGGCTCATACTAGACATCCCGCGTAAAGAACACATCTCTGGTCACCTGAAAAACCTCCACTGGCTCCCCGTAAATAAGAGGATCACTTTCCGCCTCTTAACCCACGCACACAAAGCACTTTACGAACTTGGACCCGAATGCCTCAACACACAAATGTCCTTCTACACCCCCTCCCGTCAGCTACGATCCTCCAACCAAGCCCTTGCCACTGTACCTCACATCAACAAAGCCACCATGGGAGGTAGATCCTTCTCCTACCTGGCAGCTAAAACCTGGAACTCTCTTCCCACTCACCTACGCCTTACTCAGAACCACCTGGCATTCAGAAAACAACTTAAAACTTGGATATTCGACAAGTAACTTCCCCCCCCCCCCCTCCTCAAGCGCCTTGAGACCCTACGTAGCGCGCTATATAAATCCTGACTTGACTTGACTTGACCAGAGGCTCTTTGAGACAAATAATATTTGGTGGCTTTCAGGCTATCCTCCTGCTTGATACTCGTATACAGGGATGTCACGCCCATTGTCATTAACAGGTAGTTTTCTTTCCATTCCATCCCATAGATTGGACTAAAAAAAATCCACTGTATCGCGAATATACAATGGTAGTTTCTTTACATACTCCTGTAAAAAGGAGTCCGCATATATGGATGTATGTTTCAGGAGACTTCCTTTCGCCAAATCATGGGCCGCCCTGGCGGTGTAGTGGCACTTTTGTGTACTTCGGGAATGAAATATAGCGTAGGTGTTACTGGATTGTCTCTTTTTAAATATTTAAATTCATTCTCCGTGATCAGACCTTTGATTTTCCATGTTGTCAGTCTGTTGTAATATGTTGTGTACACAATTTTAAAATTTGCTGCTGTATTTCTTATATAGCAGTCCCTATCATTGACTTGTTTAAAGGCTTCCTTGAGATATTCATCCTGTGCCCAGATGACATCACTGCATCCTTTGTCACTGTTCCTGATCCTCAGATTTTTGTCCTTTTTCAGCTTCTTCACCAGATTGTAATATTGTTGTTGTTGATTGTTGATTATATATATTAACTACTGGTGGTCGTTGTAGTTAGGAACTAGTTTCCATAGGAAGAAAGAGCGATTCTTGGTTTGCTAATAACTTTGGTGGTGTTTGGCAAGTCCTTACGAAATTTTCAAACTAGTTTTACGCTCACATCAGCTGCTGTCTTGAAACTTTTGTGGTGACTTGTCAAGCAGGGGCAAAAAAAAAGGGTGCATCCCAAAATCCATTATCCCCATGCTAATTCCTATAGGAACTTTAGACACGACTACAGCCTGAACTGCAAACGGAATTACACCAAATTTGGCAGAAAGTTAGATATTGGTCCAGAGAAGCGCCGTTTTGGATTTGATGTACATCTGTTCAGTAGTTGCAAAGTTATTAAAAGGAATTCAAATTTGTATATATAGTGACGCGGATCTTCCAAGGATCAGACAGTCCCTGTACTCATATTTGATTGCCAATATTTCAGGCCAGGAAGTGTTGGTAAACCATAGCTGAGTCCCAGCAAAAAATATAAACAGAGATACCCCACTTGAGGGTTCCCAGAGGGACGTGACCAGGTTGAAAACATTTTTGTTAAAAAACTAAAATCAGCGGGAGCTGCGCTGGAGCTGCAGCTCCTGCCAAAAAAGGAAAAAAAGTGGTGCAGGTTCTTGTGTTTCTTTACTAATAGGCCCCCAGATGGTCCAGTTCCAGGGGCCTTAGCACTTATATAAAGAAGGGGAGTGCCCAGGGCCCCCCTCCTACAGCTTATCATAATCCCCAGGAACTGCCACCTCGCCGGGGCTTATTCAAATATGTGTGCAGGCAGAAGAAAGCCACCTCCTGGGGCAATTTAACTTAATGTGGGGGGCACACGCTAGCCCCCAAGGCAGTGAACATGCACTGGATCTCGTCATCCCCCAGGGCCGGAAAGCAAAATGAAAACGGGGGCCCACATGAATCTCCACAGCCCTGGGTACTACCAATTTATTGAATTAAAGGGGGCAGTGCAGCACCCCCCGCAGCCCCGGGGACCACCACCTTCCTGGGGTACTTTCAGACATGTGTGCATAGCCCTGCTCACACCCCGAGGATGGCAACCTCCCTGGGCAAGTGAAGTTAACTGCCTCGGTGCTCATGATGGCTCAAGGCTGTCATGAGTAACAGTAGGTGTGTGCTCATGACGGCCGGGAGCCGTCAGAATGTTACCGCTCTGTCCATGCACTGTTAGTTCCCCACCTGTCTGAGAATTGATCAGTGGGAGGAGTTCTGATGGCTCCCGGCCGTCATGAGCACACGCACACGATGATTTATGATGGCCGGGAGCCGTCATGAGTACTGGAGAGCCACGCCCAATCCTGCTCCCCCTCACACCTCAGTGAAATTCACGCCGCAGTGAAATTCACGCCGCAGTGAAAGGGTTGAGTTAATGCGTGGGCCTGTGCGGCCACTTGGAGCCCTAGAGACTGCCACCTCCCTGAGGCACTATGAAAAATTAACACAGGTGGGACCACTGCTACCTCCCTAGGGCACAAAAATAAAATGAATGCGGGGTGTCCTCACAAACTGCAGGGAAAGCACTATGTGTTTTTATAATAGCCCTCACACACTATGAAGTCCCATAGTGTCATGCTTCATCATAGGGTCTTCCCGTCCCTCTACGGTGCGGGGCGTGCTTCGACCTACGAATACGCGGGAGCACTTGGTCTCATGAAATAGGCTATGAGTGGTGCAGGTAGTGAAGAGTGGTAGGGAATATGAAAGTAAGCAAAAAATTAAAAATTCCCTGGCTAGTCGAAAAAACAAATTGTATTCACTTCCCTAGCTGGAAACATTAAAAAGGGGGATTAAGTAGGGGTAAGTATTACGCCCTACTAGGTCGACATGTTTCGAAAGCAGCCCCTCCTGCTTTTCTCATCAGGACCAGATATGATCCCTACTTCACTCGTAAGTAGGTGATATTATATGTAATATGCCTATCTTCCTAAATGACAGACTGCAAAAATAGGCCTGTAACGCGGGGTTCAGTTGGCCCCTTTAGTAAAAATAACCAATTTTGGTACACTAATGGAAATGATCGATGGGCCCCATGAGCTGGCACAGAAGGAGAGGGTTCAGCAATTAATATTCAATGAAGCTGGATAATCCCTCGCCCGTGTATACCTCCGTGCAGGGCTATTTTAAAAACACATAGTGATTTCCCTGCGATTTCAGGGTTTTGCAAACACTCACCTAATACCTTTATTTAATTTTTTGTCACAAAAAAACAAAAAAGATAGGATAGAATCATATTGTTTATGAAGATTTTTACAGGAGGAAGATTCTGTCTTAAGAAACCTCTTCACTCCCTCTCATTGTTATTTTTGAATGTCCTCACAAACCCCCCACAGTCCTGGGAGCATTATTTCCCCAGGGCCCTTTATTGAATTGAAGGGGGGGCTGCCCGACCTCTGCTGCCCTTGTGACAGGCACCTCCCAGGGCCTAAAAAAATAAACGTAGAAGATCTGTTGCAGACCCCCGCTCCGGTAACAGCCACCTCACCAGCACAGAGTTTTAATAGGGACTGGGGCCCCCCATTATTGGCCCTGGGGACTGCCACCCACCATGGCCAACTCCCGCTACCTCCCGAGGTGCCCACCCTCAGGAGGTAGCGGTTTGCTTTTGGTAATAGCTTCCACCAGGCAAACCCAATCATAACTCCGCTCTCTGGAAGCCGGAGCTGTCAAAGAGCTTCGGGTTGCAGGAAGCAGAATTATTATCTGTTTTCCCTGCAGCAAATATATGTCCAGAGAAGCAGATAAAAATATTGCTCTGGCAGACAGGGTGCTGTCTTTCAGCAGCCCCTTGTCTGTCACAGCAATACAGGCTCCCACAGGAATTGGGAAGCTGGCAGGGGCGCCTTGAGGCTCCCCTGTGGTCCCCAACACATGTCATTGTGTGCCTTAGGGGCACCCAGAATAAAGAGGCTGGACCCTGGGAGATGGGGTCTCCATGGTCAAAACTGGCCCAGAGATGGGGAGGCGGTGACCCCAATACCTTGATAAAATAATTCATTAAAAAAGGCGGGGTTCCAGGTGATTGGGGATCTGGGGCAAAATCGGCCCAGGGTGGGTGGCCAAGGTAGCCCCCTTCCCCCATTGCAAATAGGCTTGGCCCCCGGGGGATGGGATCCCAGGGGCAGAAATGGCAGTGGGAGGGGGTCCGTGTGGCCCCCGACCCTTTACAGTTTTTTTTTAAATGACCAGCAGCAGGGAAGTCGTAAAGAGCCCCATCCTCTTCCTCAACCAATCTGCAGAGGGGCCTTTTGGTGCGCAATTTGTTGGGGGATGGAATCCCCAAGGCTGCTGATGGATGTATGACGTTACCACGCATACCATTACCACGCATACCATTACAACGCGGTATTTACAACGCATACCGTTACAACGCATAGCGCTTTGAGGTGCTGGATAGTGGTAAGTATAATTTTATATTCCAACTCCAGTCCCCGTGGATACTAGGGAAGGTGTTGGATATAAAATTAAACTTATTCCCTATCCTAGAGCACCCCCCAGCGCAATGCGTTGTAATGGAATGCGTGGTAATGCCTGCGTTGTAAGTGTAGTGCGTGGTAAAAAATGCGTGGTAACAGTTGTATACCCTGCTGATGGTCCTTGGGGGCCAACAACGTTTCCTGTTGCCTCAAGTAACTCCAACACAGCTGGATTGCTGAGAGGTCATCCACGGCCCATCCCCCTATCTCCACCACTCTACAAATGTGGTGCCTGGTACACTCCTGGTTTGGGAATGAAGTCCCTTTAGATACTGAGGGTGCTTGAGGGCCAACAACCCCTTCTCTTACCTCCAGTAAGCCCTACACAGTGAGATTGTTGAGAGCTTGTTGGAGGCCACACACCCTTTCTCTACTACCACCCTGCAAACACACCTCCTAGTGCACTACTGGTTGAGGGAGGAAGTCCTTTGGCTGCTGAGGGTCCTTGGTAGCCAACAATATCTCGTGTTACCTCGAGTAAGTTCCAAAAAGTGAGATTTCATAGAGGTCATTTGAGACCCAACCCCCTTTCTCCACCACTCTGCAAATGCAACTCCTAGGGCACTACTGATTGGGGGATGAAGTCCCTTTGGATGCTGAGGGTCCTTGGAGTCCAAAAACCTATACTGTTACCTCCAGTAGGTCCCACATTAAAGGATTGCTGAGAGCTCATCTGAGTCCCCACCCTCTTTCTACACCACTCTGCCAATGCGCTGCCTAGTGCACTCCTGGTTTGGGAATAAAGTCCCCTTAGATGCTGAGCCTGCTTGAGGGCCAACAACCCCTTCTCTTACCTCCAGTAAGCCCTACACAGTGAGATTGTTGAAAGCTCATTGGAGGCCACATACCCTTTCTCTACCACCTCCCTGTAAACACACCTCCTAGTGCACTACTGTTAGAGGGATGAAGTCTCTTTGGCTGCTGAGGGTCCCTGAGGACCAACAATCCCTCCTGTTACCTCCAGTAAGTCGCACACAGCAGAATTGCTGAAAGCTCATCTGAGGTGCCGCCCTTTCTCTACCCCTCTGGGAGTGCACCTTGCGATGCACTATTGGTTGGGGAAAGGCGTCCTCCTGGATGCTGAGGGTCCTTTTCGACCCAAAAACGTGTAATTGCACCTCCAGTAAGTCCCACACTGAGGGATTTCTGAGAGACCCACCCTCTTTCTCTACCCCTCTGCAAATGCTCCACCTGGCACACTACTTGTTGGGGGATGGAGTTGGTTTGGATTCTAAGGAACCTTGGGGGCCAAGAAGGCCCTCCTGTTACCAGCAGTAAGTCCCACATAACAGTATTGCTGAGAGCTGTTCGGAGGCCCGTGCCATTTCTTCACCACTCTGCAAATGTGCCTAATAGTAATAAAACAAAAGAAATTCACTTGAAAAACCGAAGCATACAGGGGAGATATAGATAGGAAATAGAATTTAAAAAACTTTAGAAGGTCACTTAGAAAAACAAAGGTTACAGGGACATTATAGCTAGAAAATAGATTTAAAAAACATAGAAATTTAGTAAAAAAGACAAGGTTACAGGGACCTTAGAGTGAAGAAATAACATTATAAAAACATAGAAATTCAGCAGTTATGGTTACTTGAGATAACTATTACTTACGCCCCAGACTACATTGTTTCGGAGCTCATATATTTCATCAGTTATGACATGGTCAGTGGCATCACTCATGACATGATCAAGTGAGTGTAAATGATTTTTTTAAATTGAAATCTGTTTTGTTATTTCCCACATAGCTGCGTACATATTTATAACACATAAAATGTTATTGATATCCATACAAACAAATAACATCCTGGTGGATCAGTGAGTACACTTTTCGGAATGTACGTGTTTTTAACAGTTTATCAGTGATAAACATATATACTAACGTATACAAAAGTTAGATTAGTATACTAGTTGTATATAGGAATGAATTTGTAGGAATTAATTTAAATTAGTACTGATTTTTATTACAAGACTGAGTTAGGTGTTGTTTTAAACTGTATTATAATGTTATATGTCATATCATACTGTGTATGTATACTTTGATGGTGCATGGATACCAAATAAAATATTATTTCTAATATTATTACTACTACCACTAATGAGTCTACTACCGCAAATCCCCGGACCAGAGTCGATTCCCAGCCGGCCGGAAGTGAGGTTGGGCTGGGAGTCATTGTCGGAAGATCCGGGGCAGTGCTTATCATTGGCATCTGTGGCCCCTGACTGCGGTAGGGGAAATACAAATTGCGGCACACCGCCTGGCGAGCTGTGGAGTGCAAGGGTGAACTGAAAAGCTTACGGAGCACTGTACACTGAGCGTGAGAGCGGAGAGTCAACTCACGATTTCCTGGAGTTTAGGTGATCGACAGTGATCCAGCAGGCCAAAGGAAATTCAGTCTCATATGTACAACACTACGCCACGATTCTCACCATAATTCATAAAGCAAACACTAGGCCCATAAATGTCTGAGACAAGAATTGACCTACTAAATCATATGACCTAATTAATCAAAACACTTTATAAACATTTAATTAAGTCAAAGTCATAAGCAATGGATTAACTAATGGTAACTCAAAGAAACAAACAAGACCAGCTTGTCTTTTCAAATCTATTTTATTAACTTTATTATCAAGGCAAAGAGCGTTTTAAGAAATTAATTATTTTATTTGCAAATCAATAAGCAGCATTATTTTATTAGGAAGGCACATTAGACTGTCAGTTTAAATCAAAATCAGCATGAGAAATGCTTGAACATTTAAGAACTCATTCCTAGACCCTATTTCCCTAACTTAACTAAAGAAACCCTAAGGGAAAAATCTTAAGTTCAGAAGGATCTTACGTGAGTAAAAAGTCCGACAGCATCTCCCGAGCACAGGAACAAGCCAACAGTGCTCTTCTCAAGGGGGCAATTTTTATATCTTTTCTCTATCTAAAACTAACTAAAAGAATACAAATATCCGACCAACACGAAGCATGATTGGTCGAGAAATGTCACTCCATGAAGTCATTTGCCTTTCACATTGTAAGAATCACGTTCCTCAAGAACGGCATTGTCCTTTGACTACGTGTGTCACAGACTCTTCCGAAGTTTGCAACAATTAATAAAAAATGATTGTTGCTTCCTCCATCCAAGCTTTTCCGCCGCTACACATCCTGTCCTTGGCAATGAAAGTTTATACAGTGATTATCTCAACGCTCTGCACAGCCTTGCTTCTGCGTGTGTTTTTCAAAGAACTATGAAGAAAATGTTTTTCTTTTCATTCACTGCTGTGCAAGCCCCAACTCGACAGGACTTCGGACATCCATTTTAGAAATAGGCCACAGGCCTCCTTTAGCATGACTCTAGTATGCAAGGAAACACAAGACATCAATTAATTCAAGAAATGATAAATATTCTGTTACCCACCCCCTTGACTATTGTTAACCCATTAGTCTATGTTACTTATCATAATGCACAAAAGACAAACAAAACACTGTCACATGAAAGACACGACATAAACTAGAGCACATTTAAGAGAATGCACATGCTGCTAAAATTAACCAAACTAGAATGATTAGATTCACACAAATGGAAGACATTTTACAACATCTTCTGAGGATAGCACACCTTGAATTGTCAGTATTAGGGATTTTTTACTTCTTTTACTTAAAACAAAAATTTTAAATTAGTTTTTAATTAAAATAATACCCTCCCTTTTTAATTTTTTTTTTTAATAACCCTCTAACAGCTTTTCTTCGACCTTGCGTCCATAAAAGTGATTCCAGCTAACACAATTTCTTCGACCTTGTGTCACCTAACACAATTTCTTCAGCCTTATGCCAAAAATAAACTTCAACTCAAAGAAAGCTAAAGCTAATCGTTGTCACTATTTTCTTCCAAGTCTTCCTGACTGCTACTGCTGACCTCAACTACTGGTGGGATAATTATATAGGCCCACTCTGGAGACTTGTATTTCTGATTTGGCTGGCTTCAATGGTCTTTTGCTCTTCCTGCTAATTACTTCAATTTTCTTTCCAACTTGCTCATTTTTGTCTGATTCATTCTTTTGAATCGATATCTCATTAATCTGTTCTTTAGATTTCTTTACCAACTTGAACTTCAAGTCTTCTTTTGGCCAAACATCACCTTTTCTCAAGAATTTCTTCTTAGGCTCGATATTTCAATACAGTATTTAGGAACTTCTTTACTCGGCAGCTTCACTCTGTTAGGAACAACATCTCTATAGCTGGTACTTGGCAATTCGTCCTCTTCTTCCAGAATTCCTGTTCCTGCTTTCAGAGCTTCCAATCTCCTTTTCAATACTCTCCTGATCTTGAATCTCTTCTGACTCAGTTTCTTTCTCAGTTCTTTTTTCTAGAACATCTTCATCATTTTCTGAATCAACAACGACAATTTCTAAATCTTTTTCATTTGATGCTTGATCTGCATCAGAATTCTCCAGATGTCGACTTCCCCGTCGATCTTCAGAATCTAGATCTTCAAGTTCTTCTTCTGAGTCTGAATCAGCTGTAGTGTCGTCACTATCTTCCTCAGGGTTATCAGGAGGTGGTACGCGAATGGTGTGACTTGCATGCACCCACCTCTTTAGACCCTTACACTTTACAGCATTTGTTGTGACTAGTATCACCTGTCTTACTTTTTGCCACCTGGGTACTAAACAGTTTCTCCTCCGATGAACCTTTGTCCTGACCCAGTCTCCTGGCAATAGATCTTGAGCCTGCTCCGTTTTAAAACTTGTTGCGAAAAAAGTGATAGGATCTTGAGCCTGCTCCTTTTCTTTTGAAATCACATCTGTTCCCACCTGATGGAATACGGAAGTTACCACATCAGAGAGCTGCTTACAATAGTCTAAAATTGCACTATCATTTATTGCTAACAATTTTCCAACAGGAACAAAAGCCTGTCTCATAACTCTTCCCATGAGTATGTCATGAGGGCTAAGACCTTTTCCTTTATCTGTTGTGCTCTTCAAAGACATCAAAACAAGTGGAAGTGCATCTGTCCACTTTACTCCTGTAAATTAATTCTTTTATTTGCCAATCAATAAGCAGCATTATTTTATTAGAAAGGCACATTAGACTGTCAGTTTAAATCAAAATCAGCATGAGAAATGCTTAAACATTTAAGAACTCATTCCCTAGTCTCTATTTCCCTAACTTAGCTAAAGAAACCTAAAGGGAAAATCATAAGTATGAAAGGATCTTACGTGAGTCAATAGTCCGACAGCATCTCCCGAGCACAGAAACGAGCCAACAGTGCTCTTCTCAAGGGGGCAATTTGTATACCTTTTCTCTATCTAAAACTAACTAAAAGAATACAAATATCCGACCAACGCGAAGCATGATTGGTCGAGAAATGTCACTCCATGAAGTAGTTTGTCTTTCACATTGTAAGAATCATGTTCCTCAAGAGCGGCATTGTCCTTTGACTACGTGTGTCACAGACTCTTCCGAAGCTTGCAACATTTAATAAAAAATGTTCTTTGCTTCCTCAATTATTTATGAAAATGTGCAAACTGAATATGCTGCTTTCAGAATGCCTTCATCTGTTCTTAAGCAGGAGCCATCAACAAAGTAAACAATGTCTGACTCTGGTAAAGGCACATCTTTGATGTCTTTTCTTGGTTTAGTGCAGTATTCCAAAACATCCAAACACTCATGATCAATGTCATCAGTTTCATTGTCAATTTCAGAAACCACACTATCTGGTAAAAGTGTAGCGGGATTGAGATTAACACATCTCGCAATGGATACATTATCTGACCCCAGAATAACTTTTTCATATTTGGTCAATCTGTTACTCGACAGGTGCTGTGTTTTACTTCTGGTAAGGAGTGTTTCAACTAAATGAGGTACATACACTTTTACTGGAAACCCCATTATGATTCCTTCACTTTGCTCAAGGCTTACACTTGTTGCAGCCACTGTTTTTAGGCAACCTGGCAATGCTTTTGCAACAGGATCAAGAACAGCTAAAAAGTATGCTATAGGTTTTCTCATCTTTCCATGTTTCTGAATGAGAACTGATAATGCACAACCTTCCCTTTCACTGCAATACAGCTCAAATTCTTTGTCGTAATCAGGCATCCCCAATGCTGGTGCTTCACAGAGACTTTTCTTTAGCTTTTCAAAAGCCTCCAATTCAGTTTTTGTCAAAACAATCTGGTCTTTTATGTCTGCCTTTGTCAACCTTTGCAGTGGTTTTGCAATTACCGAAAATCCACAAATCCATTGGCGACAATAACCAACCATTCCTAGAAACATCCTGATCTGTCTTTGTGTTGTCGGTGGTTGTATTGCTCGAATCATTATTATTCTTTCAATTGTCACTTGTCTGATTCCCTTTGCAATTCTGTGACCAAGGTATTTAACCTCTTGTTTGCAAAACTGTAATTTCGCAGGTGACACTTTTTGTCCCTCATCTGCCAACCGATTCAAAAGTGTAATGGTGTCAGTTACACTATTTTCTCTTGTTTTTCCTGCAATAAGGAGGTCATCTATGTATTGAACTAATGTTGACTCTCCAGGCAATTTTAAATCTTCCAAAGATCTCTTTAATAACTGATTAAAGATAGATGGACTCTCAGTATACCCTTGAGGAATACGACACCATGCTAATATGCGATCCTGGACCCGGAACACAAAAATTTGTTGACTATCTGGATGCAGTGGAACTGTAAATAAGGTATTACATAGGTCAATGACCGTATACCATTCTGCATCATGCGGAATCTGATATAGAATTACCTCTGGGTTTGGTACAACTGGACAGCAAGGAACAACTATTTTATTAACCTTTCTCAGGTCCTGAACTATTCTGTAAGTTCCGTTTGGCTTTTTGATTCCCATAATCGGTGAATTACATGGGCTGCTTTCAATCTCTCTCAAAACACCTTGCTTAATGAATTTTTCAATCACAGGAATGACACCCTCAATAGTTTAAGGTTTCATTTTGTACTGGGGAATGTTTGAAAAATATATTCCCTGTCTCACAGTAATTTTTACTGGGTCCACATGTTTCATTAAACCCATTTCATCACCAGTTAAATCCCAAATGTTTGGATTAACTGCTTCTTTCAATTCGTCAGGTAGATTGTTTTTATCAAAAGCAGGGAACATTTTATTTTCTTCATCAACCATTAGCAGTGTCAATTTATACAGACCATCTTCTTCTAAAGTTTGAAGCTCAATACCCTCCGGCGAGCAATACATTTTGCAATTCATCTTGCACAACAGATCACGTCCTAAAAGATTAACAGGACTGCTGTTACAGACAACAAATCTGTGTTTGTCTTTGTAGTTTTCAATTTCTACATCAACTGGTTTTGTCAGATCTGTCCTTATTTGCTCATTAGCTACGCCAACTACCTGGATGGTTTCACCCGAGAGAGGAAGATTTTCAATTTCCACTGATCTAACAGTAGAACAGGTAGCACCAGTGTCCACAAGAAAAGTGATATCTTTGTCATTCACTTTACCATTTACAAATGGACCTGACTGATCTACCTCAAGAGTGGCTCCAAGCACACACTCTTCTTCCTCTCTCAGGCACCGTCATGAGTAATCCTCTGAGTCACTGCTCTCATTTTCTTTCAGCCAAAATTGTTGAGAGACATTTGACACATTTACTTTTTGTGATCTTTTTACCTGTTCAGCTCCGCAGAAACTCGTCTCTGGATTGTATCTCTGTGTATGCATGCAATTTGGCAAGGATGGCTGTGGAATTTGGCTCTGCTGATTCAATTGGCTCTGCTGATTCACTAACTGTCGCTGTAGCTGTTGCTGCTGATTTATTTCATTTAACTGTCACTGTAGCTGTTGCTGCTGATTTATCTCACTCTGCATCTGTGGATTTAATGATGAATTTTTAAAATTTCTGGGCGTATTTTTACACTCACGCTTCCAGTGTCCAATTTCGCCGCAATTAAAACAAGGTAGCTTTTGTTTTAGCTCTTCAATATTTATTTTAAATTTAGGCTTATTCGTAAAGTTCCCTTTGAACTTTCCTGGATTTTGTTGAAAATGTTTACTTTCTAAGGTTGCTATCTGCTGTTCAGCTACCTTCACTTGTGCCCACATTGCCTTCTCCTTGAGTTTCTTTTGTTTTGCATCTAACTCATCACTGCAGCATTTTGCCTTCCTCAGGATATCATCAACTGAAAGTGATTGCCAGCCGACAATTCCGTTTCTAATCATTTCCCCAATTTCAGGTCTCAGGCCATAAACAAATCTGTAAATGAAGTGGCTCATGTCACTTTCACTTAATTTTTCATAGCCACTGTATTGTTTAAATACCAGGAGTAATCTTTCATAAAAAGAATGAACTGATTCTTTCGGTTCTTGGTTTGTCCTGTCTATTTTAACCCAATCAACTTCTTTAGCAGGAATCTTGTCTTTCAGCCAGACAATTACTTTGTCATAGAAATCCATGACAACGTCTGCAGGAGCACCAGTTACTTTATGTCAAGGCGGTTCCTCTTTGGGCCAACTAATAGAAATTTTACATTCTGTCCAAAGATCTGATGGGACAACAATATCAAAGAAACCATCTAGATCAATCAACAGAACTTTTGAGACCTTTATGAATCTGTCAACCTGACAGTACCATTCTACTGGCTTTTCTCTCAGCCGAGGGAAATCGTTTGTAAAAAGTAGAATGTCCTGTCTTGTCCATGGAACATGAACATTACCCCCACCAGCTATTTCCCTCATAGGAAATTCACCAAAAACATCTCCTCTTTCTCTATTTTCTTCTTCTCTTTTCTTTGTCCATTTAACTCTCCATTTACTTAAATCACCTAATCTTTTTAGAAACACAATTAATTCTTTTACATGGGTTATTCTGCCTGTGGTATTTAGATTCTCAATATCCTTCTCAGAAAAATTCACTCTGTAATGTTTTTGCAATTGTTTTTGATGACTCAAATCTATTTCTAATTCAGCAGCCACTTTTTACAAACTGTTCATATTTATTTTTAGTTTTCCACAGAATGCTCTTGCAAATGAACAACAACTCATCATCCTGATATTGCTTCAAACAGTCAGTACCAATTGTGCCAATAATTAATTCTTCTAAATCTGCTTTTAATCTTGCAACATCAAGTTGTTTAGACTCCGGAACCTGTTGAGGAATCTGTGTTAAATTTGTCTTATTTATGGTCTTTTCTAAAGAACCAGAATCAGAATCTGCAGCTGATGGTGTGGCACCATTTGACAAACTTTGATTTAAAGTTAAATTTGGCATTGTTTTATCCCGATGAATTTCTGTTAATTCAGAATAGAATTTTTCAGCCACCTTTTGAATTTCTGCATTTAATGGATTCGTTACAACAGAATGTCTATTTTCACTTTGCTCAAAAACTGGTAAAACAGGACCAATTGTAACTGGAACTGTTACCGCTTCCATGCCTTTTGTTAACTGCTGAATTAGTTCTCCCTTTGCTTTTAAATATTCCGAAATGTTTGGTATATTTTCAGGTAGCTCTGTCTTTTTGTCATTTTTCAGAAAATTATTTCTCAAATTCGAACTTTTTTTTGGAGTATTTGATTTACTTCAGGTAATCTCATAAATCTGGGTGAATTATCATCCATCTCTCTAGGAGGTGCACTAGGAGAAATTACTGAAAGACTTCTTGGGGTAGACTGTGAACAACTTGGCTGATAAGGTGGAGGATTAATAAGAATTTCTTCTAAAACTGCATCATCTAATTCTTCATCAAGATGACCTTTTTTCTGGGAATTCTTTTGACCAGCTCTTTCAACAACCATTTCTAAAATCGGGTACAATCCCTCATGCATGTCCCCTTTTCTCCAACGACGCACTTTATCTTGGTGGGTTTCCCTATTAATACCTCTTGGTGTTCCCCAATTTTCTCCTTCGAGCTCCAAAAGAGTGGGTCTGGGTCTTGGTGAAAGAGTCATCATTTTATCTCTTATGTTTCTTAAAACCTTAACATTAAACGATCCATCATCTGGCCAGGCTAAAACACCATCATTTTTGGTCTATTGCATCCAATTTTCAAACCAGAGGACCGTATGATAACCATATTCTCCTTCCATATATGCTGCAGGTGTTTTGTACTTATGAAGTAATTTTCCACCTCGTGCTTCAATTTTCTTGTCAGGATTAAATACATTTTTAATTTTCTGAAACCATGAAGGCTTCTTTTCTTCTTCATACCAATAACTCATGTTTTAAAACTATTCTGTTTAATTTAGAAAAGATCGTAAGTATTTCTTTGTTGTTCTGCTACTCTAGCTAATCCGTGCGAGAAACTCACCAACAAGCCAATCAGGTTACGCTACGTCACTACCTTGCTCAACCAATGAGAATCCTGTTTTCCGAAAGGAGCAATCAGCTAACAGCTCGTTTTGGTCACGTGAAACAATCGCCGCGCTTGCTGTGACGTATGTTGACCAATCGCAGCGCGAACCCTGTGACGTATACTACCGCTGCAACGAAGCTGCGCGTGTCAGTCTCACTCCGTAAACTCACCCCTCCTTTACAAAATATTTTCACAGTGCCATTTTAAAACAATCCTTTTCAATGGATTTCAGTTAATAACTACAGAAAAACAAACCATTTGTCTGTTCCTCTAAACCAAGTGATAGTTTTACCAGATATTCAAGATTTCGCTCTCGTGAAATAGACAACGCTATTTTCACAAAAACAGTTTTACGCATTCATACAGGAAAACCTATTCATGTATACATGAAATCTTCGGCAGGACTTTAACCAACCAATAGAAATCCACAAACACCAGTAAGATTAGACGACGCAACCTTACCCTTCACACAAGCTCGGAAAAATCCTATCACTTTTTTCGCAACAAGTTTTAAAACGGAGCAGGCTCAAGATCTATTGCCAGGAGACTGGGTCAGGACAAAGGTTCATCGGAGGAGAAACTGTTTAGTACCCAGGTGGCAAAAAGTAAGACAGGTGATACTAGTCACAACAAATGCTGTTAAATGTAAGAGTCTGAAGAGGTGGGTGCATGCAAGTCATACCATTCGCGTACCACCTCCTGATAACCCTGAAGAAGATAGTGATGACACTGCAAATGATTCAGACTCAGAAGAAGAACCTGAAGATCCAGATTCTGAAGATCGACAGGAAAGTCGACATCTGGAGAATTCTGATGTGGATCAAGCATCAAATGAAAAAGATCTAGAAATTGTCGTTGTTGATTCAGAAAATATTGTAACTGACATGTTACATGGTAATTACATAGGATATATGTTTAACACATGTTAAGGTTTGTCTAATTGTTATATGTTGTCCAAAAGGTTTTTCCAGCAATGAGAAAAATATGATGTACTGGTAGAGTAGTGTGACAGGTGAAGTTACACAGTTCATTTGTTCTGTTTTAAATTAGTGATACTGAAATATCACTAAGTGTTGCGGACGTACAACAAAATCATAAGTTTAGAAGGATCTTACGTGAGTCAAAAGTCCGACAGCATCTCCCGAGCACAGGAACAAGCCAACAGTGCTCTTCTCAAGGGGGCAATTTTTATACCTTTTCTCTGTCTAAAACTAACTAAAAGAATACAAATATCCGACCAACGCGAAGCATGATTGGTCGAGAAATGTCACTCCATGAAGTCATTTGCCTTTCACATTGTAAGAATCACGTTCCTCAAGAGCGGCATTGTCCTTTGACTATGTGTGTCACAGACTCTTCCGAAGCTTGCAACATTTATTAAAAATGTTCGTTGCTTCCTCCATCCAAGCTTTTCCGCCGCTACACATCCTGTCCTTGACAATTACAGTTTATACAGTGATTATCTCAACGCTCTGCACAGCCTTGCTTCTGCGTGTGTTTTTCAAAGAATTATGAAGCAACTGTTTTTTTTTTCATTCACTGTTGTGCAAGGCCCAACTCGACAGGACTTCGGACATCCATTTTAGAAATAGGCCATAGGCCTCCTTTAGCATGACTCTAGTATGCATGGAAACACAAGACATCAATTAATTCAAGAAATGATAATTATTCTGTTACCCACCCCCTTGACTATTGTTAACCCATTAGTCTATGTTACCTATCATAATGCACAAAAGACAAACAAAACACTGTCACATGAAAGACACGACATAAACAAGAGCACATTTAAGAGAATGCACATGCTATTATTTAAAACAGCCGCAGTTAATGTTTGACAAAACAAAAGACAAAGTTAATATATTATTTTAAACGTGATGACAAACATGACAAGAGCACATAATATTAGACCCATATGTTCGTGTAGGTGCACATTATTCTAGGTTGAATTAGTAAAAAAACATTCAACACTCGTTAATGAATTAAAAATTATGGGAGTTCAAATCAGCGTACTGAAACTAAACGTATCTTTAAAGTCTGCTCATCAACAGCGCACCTGAATACCAGCTTTTGGCTCCGGATGGCGCGCTGCTCCTAGGGGTGTCATCATCGCTAACCTTCATGAGAGGAATTAAGCAGCTTTTACCGTGATGCCTTTGCTGATTACGTGATCCATGAACTCAAAATAGCGGATTTTGTCCGATTTGCTTACGGAGCTAATAAATGACCCATCTTTGTCCCTGATTACTCCATCAATCACCCGATATGCGAGTCATTAACCGGACTCAACCTGGATGTGTTATTTACACTGCTACAAACAGCATTTGATGCTTTGCAGTGATCGGTTTCTCTAAGATGCCTGTACCTAAAATGGTGGCTCTACGAGCACTGAGGAGTTTATCTTTTCGGCTTTCCGTTAAGGCGTAATACCAGCGAGATGCTAGGTAAGCGTGAGGAGGCAGTGCTAGCTGTCCTTGGGGAGCAATTCATAATGGGGCCGTTCACAAATTCATGATAACCTGCAGCTGGACGGTGCCTGACTCTAAAATGGCGGCCGTGTAAGACGGACGGGATCGCTTTACTTTCCTTGATATGATCTAGCGTGGTATATTAGCTGTTTAAACAGTGGTTTTGGTTAAACACCTGTATCTCCATCGCACAACTGATTTTGCTTCCACAGGGAGACTTTGCCGGACTATACCAGAGTTGTGTCTTTTTACCTGCTATGTAGAGTGTAAGATATGTTAAGGGCTGAAACGTTTTGAGCGTACGTGCGGCCTGGGTGAATGCAATGTATGTAATGCGCGGCGGCTTGAGCACAGAGCCAGTGTCCCAATCTAGATGGCGTGCCTCAAAACCAAGACGTCGCAGCAGCCGCCATCATGCGGTGCAGGATCATGAAGCAGGGCCGATCCGGCGCTTTGCGGAGTGCATCTCTGGGCAAAAAGCAGAGTGTGAGCCACAGCTGAAACATCATCCTACACTGGCTGGAGGGAGCAGCCCGCTATGAGGCCCTCGGAGCCAGTGAAAGGTAATGGTGGAGCGGAGAGGGAGTGGGCTGTTGATTCAAATTTGTCCCCGAAGAAGTGGGTTGGTTTCTGGGCACCCCTGGACTCGCCAGCGCTGGGCATATTCCTACGGATGCAGGGGATTCTACAACTTGTCCACAGTAAAGAAGGAATACAAGTATCTCGGCCCCCCTGACCCCAAAATTGCGGGCAACATCCTTTCATGCAGGAGGAGTGCAGGAGGCTTCCCTGTAGTCCCCTGAGGGTACGTAGAACTGAATTACGGCTACCTGGTTTGTCGTGGACAGTTGGGAATGAAGACTCAGGATCAGTGATACACAGGAGCACATACCCACTGCCTGACCTTAAGATGGCCCCCATGTGACATTATTACCTCCAGGGGTCTTCCATTACAGGCACTACTACTAGATGCTTATGGGTAATCCCCATCCCTTTTCAGCCATATAGCCTTGGGCGGATTCTGACAGGAAGGCGCTGAAGCGGGGGTGATAGGTGTGGAGCTCACTGAACGCAATCTGACGTCTCAGGTAGCTCCCACTGCATCCGGGGGACACCCTGGGTTTGACAAGAGCCAACTACCAAGGTTGGGAGATGTCCGTGAGAAAGCAGCAGAAGCCGTAGCAGGTCATCTCTGACTACGAGACTCCACCGGCTCCGAGAATGGCACTTCAGATGCCACCTATCAAGTTCAGTCAAGAGCCACGCCGTGACCGGCGCCCATGATGGAACTTTTTAACGATGTCCCCCTAGGCAGAATCTAGAACCTTCTGTATGTACTGAGGTGCCCTAGCAACCATTGGCCAATGACCGGTGGAGCTTCCCTATGCAGCTAAAGAGGAGTTTGGCTTGGGTTCACCCCTCGGCCATCACCTACCCAGTCGGACGTCGGACACCATTTTTCCTCGTCTCCCCGTTATATTTCTTACCCCCTCCACCCTATGTTTATGCTATGTTTTTGTAACTCATGTTACTATTCTCCAGCACCTATTTGGCCGTCACCTACACAGCTGGTCTTCTTCTGACATTCTTTTCCTCATCTCCCCGTTTGTGTCTCCTTCCCACCCCCTCCTCCTCCCTCTTTTGATCCTTTGATTCAAACTGATGTAACTATATTACCCGTAACTCGATGATTTAACTGATGTAAATTACAAAACTGTTGTACATACCATGGAGCCTGAGCAACCTTGGCAGATGCCCAGTGGAGCTGTCCTATGCAGCTATAGAGGAGTCTGGCCCCTTGGCCGTCACCTACCCAGCTGGTCATCTGACATTGTTTTTCCTTGTCTCCCCGTTATGTGTCTCCTTCTCTCCCCCTTTGATGGAACAATGACGACGCCCCCTGGGAGGATACCAAACCTGTTTGTACCTACCGCAGAGACTGAGCAACCTTGGCCGATGCCCGGTGGAGCTGTCCTATGCAGCTATAGAGGAGTCTGGCCCCTTGGCCGTCACCTACCTAGCTGGTCATCTGACATTTTTTTCCTCTTCTCCCCAATCGTGTCTCCATCACTGCCCCTCCCGCTGTGATTCCTTGATTCAAACGGTTCTAAATATGTAACCTGTAACTCGCTAATTCAACTGATATAACTATGTATCCTGTAACTTGCAGATCCTCATGTAAAGTGCTCTGATACCTTCGGGTCTAGCCAGCGCTATATAAAACTTTGCAAATGAAATAAAAAATTAAAGAATCTCTAATATATGTGATCTGAATAGGTATGGAGTAGACAGATAGGGAAGTCAGTGTGGTTTACTGCCTTGTCTTCAGTGACACTCCATGATACACTTATGGCAAAAGCTGCCTTAGAGTGCAGTTTCACTTCCCCTTGGTCTACAGATACCAGAGTCATACAGATTTACAGTATAACCTGTGTTAAAAGATCAATTCTGCCAAGTTCAAAGACAGAATTGATTGATCTTTATATATTATGGGTCCTCCAGAAATGTCATGTTTCTCTAGCTCAGCTCAGGATCAGAGTCCGGGGCAGAATTGTAACCCTGCTTAGCTGGGCTAATTAAATAATCTCTCCAGCTGCTTAAACAAAGGCCTTCCCCCACAAAGGAAGCAATTGCTCTCTCCCTTCACACCCACTCATCTACTACGATCTATGGGCCAGCATCTGGCTGTTGTCCCCCGGGCAAGGAGGGTGCGTGCAGGGGGACGCTTCTTCCGCACCCTGGCTGTGAAGCTGTGGAATTCTCTTCCTGCGCACATTCACAGCATTGACAACTTTCAAGCTTTCCGCAAGGCCATTAAAACTCACCTTTTCCCTTTGTTGTAGGCCTGGTCTTCTGGTAGTAGCCTCACAACTTCCGTTTGCTAGAGCTGGGGCGCCCTATGCTGGGGCAGCTGCGCGCTTTATAAAACCTGTAACATAACACCATAACATACTCGATCCCCTATTTTATTTTAATTTTATTTTATTTAAAGAGTGTTGTATAGCGTGAACGTGACCCTTGGGTATCAGAGCGCTTCACAATATATGAGTTAGTTTCAAGATACATTATATATAACAGACCTTAAACAATGCTATTAAGTAGGTCCAATATACAGTCATAAAAGTTGATCTAACAATATATATAACTAGAGATATGAGGTAAGTATTTGGATACATCATGAAATCACATATACCGTCATAATGGTAACCTAAGTTTCAAGATACATCTTGTATAACAGACATTACACTATGCTATTAGATAGGTTAATAATGTTAACCTAACCATATATATAAACTATGATTTCAAGTTCCTAATAGTTCTGGAGTGTAATTTCTCTTTGCAATCTCCCTCCCTGAGTCCGTTAATGTTTCTCTCCAGTATCTCTGGTGACTTTCTCTTTTAATTACCAGGCTGTTCTGTTTGGTGACATCCACGTCACGGTGCTAGTGGAGAGCTGGCTTGTCTATGGTAGGAACTTACTCATCAGGAAGATCTTAGTTCCCTTCTTAAATGTTGCAGTGTTTGGAATTTTCCTAATGTTTGGAGGGAGTGAGTTCCAAATTCTGGGGGCTGCTCCAGAGAAAGCTCGATCATATGTTTTCTTCTTCCGGAAGATGGGTGGTCACAGCAAGGGGGGTGCGTGCAGGGGGACGCTTCTTCCGCACCCTGGCTGTGAAGCTGTGGAATTCTCTTCCTGCGCACATTCACAGCATTGACAACTTTCAAGCTTTCCGCAAGGCCATTAAAACTCACCTTTTCCCTTTCTTGTAGGCCTGGTCTTCTGGTAGTAGCCTCACAACTTCCATTTGCTAGAGCTGGGGCGCCCTATGCTGGGGCAGCTGCGCGCTTTATAAAACCTGTAACATAACACCATAACATACTCGATCCCCTATTTTATTTTAATTTTATTTTATTTAAAGAGTGTTGTATAGCGTGAACGTGACCCTTGGGTATCAGAGCGCTTCACAATATATGAGTTAGTTTCAAGATACATTATGTATAACAGACCTTAAACAATGCTATTAAGTAGGTCCAATATACAGTCATAAAAGTTGATCTAACAATATATATAACTAGAGATATGAGGTAAGTATTTGGATACATCATGAAATCACATATACCGTCATAATGGTAACCTAAGTTTCAAGATACATCTTGTATAACAGACATTACACTATGCTATTAGATAGGTTAATAATGTTAACCTAACCATATATATAAACTATGATTTCAAGTTCCTAATAGTTCTGGAGTGTAATTTCTCTTTGCAATCTCCCTCCCTGAGTCCGTTAATGTTTCTCTCCAGTATCTCTGGTGACTTTCTCTTTTAATTACCAGGCTGTTCTGTTTGGTGACATCCACGTCACGGTGCTAGTGGAGAGCTGGCTTGTCTATGGTAGGAACTTACTCATCAGGAAGATCTTAGTTCCCTTCTTAAATGTTGCAGTGTTTGGAATTTTCCTAATGTTTGGAGGGAGTGAGTTCCAAATTCTGGGGGCTGCTCCAGAGAAAGCTCGATCATATGTTTTCTTCTTCCGGAAGATGGGTGGTCACAGCAAGGGGGGTGCGTGCAGGGGGACGCTTCTTCCGCACCCTGGCTGTGAAGCTGTGGAATTCTCTTCCTGCGCACATTCACAGCATTGACAACTTTCAAGCTTTCCGCAAGGCCATTAAAACTCACCTTTTCCCTTTCTTGTAGGCCTGGTCTTCTGGTAGTAGCCTCACAACTTCCATTTGCTAGAGCTGGGGCGCCCTATGCTGGGGCAGCTGCGCGCTTTATAAAACCTGTAACATAACACCATAACATACTCGATCCCCTATTTTATTTTAATTTTATTTTATTTAAAGAGTGTTGTATAGCGTGAACGTGACCCTTGGGTATCAGAGCGCTTCACAATATATGAGTTAGTTTCAAGATACATTATGTATAACAGACCTTAAACAATGCTATTAAGTAGGTCCAATATACAGTCATAAAAGTTGATCTAACAATATATATAACTAGAGATATGAGGTAAGTATTTGGATACATCATGAAATCACATATACCGTCATAATGGTAACCTAAGTTTCAAGATACATCTTGTATAACAGACATTACACTATGCTATTAGATAGGTTAATAATGTTAACCTAACCATATATATAAACTATGATTTCAAGTTCCTAATAGTTCTGGAGTGTAATTTCTCTTTGCAATCTCCCTCCCTGAGTCCGTTAATGTTTCTCTCCAGTATCTCTGGTGACTTTCTCTTTTAATTACCAGGCTGTTCTGTTTGGTGACATCCACGTCACGGTGCTAGTGGAGAGCTGGCTTGTCTATGGTAGGAACTTACTCATCAGGAAGATCTTAGTTCCCTTCTTAAATGTTGCAGTGTTTGGAATTTTCCTAATGTTTGGAGGGAGTGAGTTCCAAATTCTGGGGGCTGCTCCAGAGAAAGCTCGATCATATGTTTTCTTCTTCCGGAAGATGGGTGGTCACAGCAAGGGGGGTGCGTGCAGGGGGACGCTTCTTCCGCACCCTGGCTGTGAAGCTGTGGAATTCTCTTCCTGCGCACATTCACAGCATTGACAACTTTCAAGCTTTCCGCAAGGCCATTAAAACTCACCTTTTCCCTTTCTTGTAGGCCTGGTCTTCTGGTAGTAGCCTCACAACTTCCATTTGCTAGAGCTGGGGCGCCCTATGCTGGGGCAGCTGCGCGCTTTATAAAACCTGTAACATAACACCATAACATACTCGATCCCCTATTTTATTTTAATTTTATTTTATTTAAAGAGTGTTGTATAGCGTGAACGTGACCCTTGGGTATCAGAGCGCTTCACAATATATGAGTTAGTTTCAAGATACATTATGTATAACAGACCTTAAACAATGCTATTAAGTAGGTCCAATATACAGTCATAAAAGTTGATCTAACAATATATATAACTAGAGATATGAGGTAAGTATTTGGATACATCATGAAATCACATATACCGTCATAATGGTAACCTAAGTTTCAAGATACATCTTGTATAACAGACATTACACTATGCTATTAGATAGGTTAATAATGTTAACCTAACCATATATATAAACTATGATTTCAAGTTCCTAATAGTTCTGGAGTGTAATTTCTCTTTGCAATCTCCCTCCCTGAGTCCGTTAATGTTTCTCTCCAGTATCTCTGGTGACTTTCTCTTTTAATTACCAGGCTGTTCTGTTTGGTGACATCCACGTCACGGTGCTAGTGGAGAGCTGGCTTGTCTATGGTAGGAACTTACTCATCAGGAAGATCTTAGTTCCCTTCTTAAATGTTGCAGTGTTTGGAATTTTCCTAATGTTTGGAGGGAGTGAGTTCCAAATTCTGGGGGCTGCTCCAGAGAAAGCTCGATCATATGTTTTCTTCTTCCGGAAGATGGGTGGTCACAGCAACAGCTCCTTGGCACTGCTGGCTGGTCTGCTTCCTCCTGATAACTCAATTTTCCTGGCCAGGTATCTCAGTGCATTGTAGTGGGTAATGCATGCCATTTGTAGTTGAATCCTGGCTTCAAACGGGACCAGTTTAACGCTTTCAAGTGTGGAGAGATATGTTCGAATTTCCTCGATCCAGAGATGAGTCTTGCAGCTGCATTGAGGCATGCTTTAAGTGGTGTTGTGAAAATTTTTGTTAGCCCTGCTGATGTTGTACATCCATATTCGATCCTCGCGATAACAAAGGACTGGACTGCCATTTTGGGATCCGTCATAGAGATAAATTGTTTCACTTTTCTAATGTAGTTTAGATGAAAACTGGCACTTTTTGCCATATTTTTGATGTGGGTTTTCATGTCAAGGTTCTCATCCAGCGTGATTCCTAGTGATTTCACTGAATCTACCAGAGTGGGGGTGCAATTTAGTGCTGTGATCATTTTGGTCCATTCCTTCACTTCTGTGTGTTTTTTTGGTGGTGAGATTATTAGGAATTCTGTTTTTTGTGCATTTAACTTCAGATGATTGCTAGTTAACCATTGAAATGACACTTTTAGAGCCTCATTCATTAGCTTGATGTCTTCAAGAGATGTGACCTTGATGTATATCTGCGTGTCGTCTGCGTACATATGAAATTAAATCTTTGAGTTTCTGATAATTTCTGTAAGAGGTTCGACATACAAGTTGAATAGAGATGGAGATAATGTAGATCCTTGGGGAACTCCAAATGAGTTAAGGTAGGATTGTGATAGTTTCTGGTTGACCAGGAATCTTTGTGTTCTATTCTGAAGGAATGATTCAAACAATTTCAGCACTTTTCCAGAGATTCCCATCCTGTCATGGAGTTTGGTTAGTAGTTTTTCATGATTTACCGTGTGAGATGCCGAGGAAAGGTCAAGAAGAACTAGCAGACATGTTCGATTCTGGTCTAGGGCCTGTATTGTGGCATCGACAATATGAAGGATCACTGTTTCCGTGCTGTGCCCTGTTCTGAATCCCAATTGGCAGTCGTCCAGTAGCGTGAAATAGGCGATGTGATTGCCCAATTGATTTTGCACGCATTTCTCAATTAATTTGGCAAGTAGTGGAATATTGGTAACTGGGTGAAAGTTATTAGGATCTGCTGGGTCCGCTGTAGGTTTTTTTAATGATAGGGACTACTTGCCCTGTTTTCAGGCAATCTGGAAGGATCCCTTGGGAAAGAGAGACGTTTATTATTTTTGTCCATAATGGAATGCTGATGTGGCTGATCTCTTTCAAACATTTTGAGGGAAATGGGTCGTTATAGTGGTTATTAGATTTGTTGTCCAGGAGTGTTTTGGCGATGTTATTTTGGTCATAAAGTTTGAAGGTATTCCATTGAGCCTTGTTTTTTGTCCTCTTGTAGTTGATATTCGAGGTGTTACTGATCAGTGAGAGTGGTTGGATAGGGAGGTTGTCCGCTGCTCTGCTGAACCTTCTTTTTAGCATGTCGGCCTGGTCGATGAAGAAAGTGGAGAATTCCTCACAACTTAGATGGGTTTTTGTGGTTTCTTGAGCAGATTTGGCCAATTTATTGGATTGTTGTTTCAAAATCTCGAAGAGTTTCCTTGGTCTATTTTTGGCATTGTCTCCATTTTCTTTCAGCAAGTCTTAGTTTCCGCCTGTATTCATTCAGTGTCTCATTGAACCATGGATTTTTGATCTTCTCTGTGACTCTTTTCAGTTTTAGTGGCATGGTTTCCTTGACTATATTCTCTACTGATGAGGTGTAGTGGTTCGTTAGATCATTCACAGTCTGCAGGTTGTTGGTTGGATATAAGTCCTTCTCACAGCTTTCTATTAGTCGTCGATGTTCGAGTCTTTTGTGTCCCTAGACCATTTTTTAACTTTGATAGGTTGCGTGGTCTTGTTCTTTTTCACGGTGCTTATCAGGAAGGTTATGCTTGAGTTTAAGGAGTTAGGTCCCGGGACATGAGGAGGGCTGGACCCTTTTTCAAAATGAACATATACAACTTGCTCTCCTCACAATTCTTTGTTGCTTAATGATTTGAAGCACATAACTCAGGTCTACTACTGAATATGTGGGTTTATTTAGTTTCACCCTTTGCTTTTCAATTTCAAAGTACATAAAACTTTTATGTTTGAAAAAAACACATCACATGTAACACTTAATGAAAAATATACAACATACACAGTTACCAACACTTTCAATACATCAAAAAAATGAATGGACAAAATTGCAACACATATATGCACATTTGTTTACAAATAGCAGCAATTTTTTAGAATCATCAAGTTCAAACTGCCGAAAAACTATACTTCTATTTACTTATAAAGTCAATGAAGGACAAGAATGTTTTTTGTAAAGAAGGCCAACTGAACAAAAATTAAATGATTCCCATAATCGCAATTAGTCCTGGTTCTTTATGGGGGCCTTCTAGATGCCGACGCGTTTCGAACCTGTTGAGTGAATTAACGGGATCTCGTCAGGGCTTTGTCACTTCAATATATTATCGTTCTGTGCACAAAAGAAGAGAGAACGACACCTTAGTTTTGTTGCTCTCACCCATTTAAAATCACTCGACCTGTGTGTTTTAGAACAAAAGTTCTATACCTGTGGTTTATGTCTGGCTGGGTTCAGGTGGGTTCAACAACCTTCTTGTTTAACTTCTGTTTTTTGGAACCCTAAGGAATAATTTCGTATTAGAATTAACGTTTGAAAGTCAAGGGGTGGCTAGTGATCTCATTGGTTAGTTAGCGATGCTTAGAAAGTGGTACCTTATTCGAGCACCGCTGCCCCTTTAGAGTGTGTCCTCTTTCCGATTCATTTTTCGTCTCATATGTGTCTCAGGCTTATGCTCCCTGTGTGTAGAAAAATCGGGTTCTTTGTTACAAGAGCGTTCCCTCCTATTGCCATACTGTTAAGGGAAGAGTTCATAAAAAACAAACTACCTTAGAGGGGCGTCCCTCGACAGGCGTGAGTTTTTCTTTCTTGTACGTTGCCGTATGTCTTGGGTCTGTTAAAAGGAAGGGAGAGCGGGTTGAGTGCATCTACTCGGCGCTCGTGGTATATTTATGCTACTCACTCTTGTCGTTGAATCCTGTTCCCTCTACTTTAACCAGAAAGTCGGTAGTGTCCTTGAGGTACGACTTCACATTGCTGACAAAAGGCTTAAGGAAAAAATCTATGTATTTGGAGACTGGTTCTAGGCACGAATCGCACCCAGAGACAATAGGCCTGCCTGGTGGGTCATTTAGTCTCTTATGTATTTTAGGTAAAAAATACAAGATTGGTGTTCGTGGATATTTCTTAACCAGGAAGTCTGCCTCCTTGGTTCCCACGAAGCCGTTGTCTACACCTGTTTGCACTAGATCTTTTACAAGGGGCCATAAAAGATCTAGTGCAAACAGGCGTGCCTAGAACCAGTCTCCAAATACATAGATTTTTTCCTTAAGCCTTTTGTCAGCAATGTGAAGTCGTACCTCAAGGACACTACCGACTTTCTGGTTAAAGTAGAGGGAACAGGATTCAACGACAAGAGTGAGATCATGGTGACCATGGACGTCACGTCCCTCTATACACAGATACCCCAAGACGAGGCGTTGGAGGTGATAGAATTGTACCTTGACACCAGAGAGAGACCCCATCGGGTCCCTACATCATTTATCCTCCAACTAGCCGAACTGACATTAAAGAAAAATTATTTCCGCTTTAATGACCAGTTCTTCGTCCAAGTCAAAGGCACGGCTATGGGATGTCCATATGCGCCTGAAATGGCAGTTCTGTACATGGCAGAATATGAACGCAGATTCGTGGATAATAACAACCCGTTTAAGTCACACATCAAACAGTGGTTGCGATACATAGACGACGTGTGGCTCCTGTGGCAGGGGAGCCACACCGAATTGATGGCATTCCACGAATGGCTAAACAGCAGACACCAGGACATAAAATTCTCTATTGAACATAGTACGAGCAAAATGACGTTTCTCGATGTGGAAATCTCTAATGACGAAGGAAGCCTCAAAGCGTCCCTCTATAAGAAAAAGACCGACAAGAACACAATCCTACACCACAGTAGTGACCACCCCAGAAATCTCAGAGCAAATCTTCCCTATGGACAACTCCTTAGGATAAGGAGAAACTGCTCAGAAATAGCAGAATATGACCAACATGCCCATACCTTCTGTGGAGAGATGACAAACAGAGGTTACCCCAAAAAACTTCTTAAGCATTCATACAAATGGGCACGATACACACCCCGGGAATGCTTACTAACGCAGGATAAGCACAAACCAGAGCTTGAAAAGATGGTATGCGTGACCACATATGGCCCAGACACGCACAAAATCCGACAGATGGTCCTTAAAAATTGGCACCTCCTCGAGGAACTGGAATGCCCCTTCCCGAGGCCAATATTTGCATACAAAAAGAACCAAAGCCTAGGTCAGCAACTAGTTCGTGCTGATGTGCGAATCCAAAAACCCAAAAGTGACCTCCTCTCCCAATGGGGATTGAAACCTATATCCGGTCATCACAAATGTGGTAACTGTGCCTCATGTGATACCACGATCGAAGGCACTGAATTCAATCACAAGAAAATCAAATGGAAGAATGTAGGTTTTTCTAATTGTCGGACAAAGAATGTTGTTTATGTCATTGTATGCCCGTGTGATAAAATCTACATCGGGAAAACCACCCAACAGGTAAATACCCGTATCACCCAGCATCAATCTAGACTCAAAAACAAGGTCCCCAATGCGCCCATGGTACAGCATTTCACAGAGGCTAACCATCGAGAAACTGATTTTAAATGGTCAGTATTGTATAGCATCAATCAGTCGAAATGTCCCCCAGATATTGAAAATGTCCTCTTAACAAAAGAAGCTTATCTGATTCTCAAATTTAACAGCGCCCAAGGTGGGCTGAACACACTGTCAGAAGTCTCTAGGCTCTAACCCCCTCTTAAAACTCCCCCCGAAATAGTGCTCCACGCGATCCACCGCCACAGTGTTGTCTAAATAGACTCCCAATCATAAGGCAATCTCTATGAACAACGGCCCAAGAACGATGATGAACTACATATCCCACAATGCCTGGGCCGCGTCACCGATAATAACGCATGACGCCGACCATCAGATGGTCGTTTCTCACTAAACGCCGGCATCAACACGGAAGCAGACAGCGACAGACGCGCTGCAGACCACCAGATACCCTGAACCCCTGTCCATGACTAGAGGTAGGAGTAAACACGGGCGGTCCGCCTAGTAGCATAAATATACCACGAGCGCCGAGTAGATGCACTCAACCCGCTCTCCCTTCCTTTTAACAGACCCAAGACATACGGCAACGTACAAGAAAGAAAAACTCACGCCTGTCGAGGGACGCCCCTCTAAGGTAGTTTGTTTTTTATGAACTCTTCCCTTAACAGTATGGCAATAGGAGGGAACGCTCTTGTAACAAAGAACCCGATTTTTCTACACACAGGGAGCATAAGCCTGAGACACATATGAGACGAAAAATGAATCGGAAAGAGGACACACTCTAAAGGGGCAGCGGTGCTCGAATAAGGTACCACTTTCTAAGCATCGCTAACTAACCAATGAGATCACTAGCCACCCCTTGACTTTCAAACGTTAATTCTAATACGAAATTATTCCTTAGGGTTCCAAAAAACAGAAGTTAAACAAGAAGGTTGTTGAACCCACCTGAACCCGGCCAGACATAAACCACAGGTATAGAACTTTTGTTCTAAAACACACAGGTCGAGTGATTTTAAATGGGTGAGAGCAACAAAACTAAGGTGTTGTTCTCTCTTCTTTTGTGCACAGAACGATAATATATTGAAGTGACAAAGCCCTGACGAGATCCCGTTAATTCACTCAACGGGTTCGAAACGCGTCGGCATCTAGAAGGCCCCCATAAAGAACCAGGACTAATTGCGATTATGGGAATCATTTAATTTTTGTTCAGTTGGCCTTCTTTACAAAAAACATTCTTGTCCTTCATTGACTTTATAAGTAAATAGAAGTATCGTTTTTCGGCAGTTTGAACTTGATGATTCTAAAAAATTGCTGCTATTTGTAAACAAATGTGCATATATGTGTTGCAATTTTGTCCATTCATTTTTTTGATGTATTGAAAGTGTTGGTAACTGTGTATGTTGTATATTTTTCATTAAGTGTTACATGTGATGTGCTTTTTTCAAACATAAAAGTTTTATGTACTTTGAAATTGAAAAGCAAAGGGTGAAACTAAATAAACCCACATATTCAGTAGTAGACCTGAGTTATGTGCTTCAAATCATTAAGCAACAAAGAATTGTGAGGAGAGCAAGTTGTATATGTTCATATCAGGAAGGTTATGGCATGATGATCTGATCAGTCGCACGGAACAATTGCGTGGATTGAAATAACCTTATTTCTTGATATTATCCAATCTAACGTGGCTCCTTTTGAATGCGTTGGCCATGTGCAGGCTTGGGTGAGGTTGAGTTCCGACAAAAAGTCTTTAAGGGGGTTGATCTGTTTGTCAATATTGTCGTCCCAGTGTAAATTAAAATCACCTAGGAATATGTTATTAGCGTTAGTGATAGAGTTAGCTGTTATGATCTCAATTAGTTGGTCTATGAAGGTAGCAATATTTCATGGTGGCTGGTAGAGAGCATGGAGTTTGCACTTATGATTGTCTGCTGATCTTATCTTAAGCCCTAGATATTCACAGGTTTCAAGTGGGTCGGATTGAATTTGGCTGACCTCTATGTCCGATCGGTGGATGAAGGCTATATCACCTCCTGTCTTTTTTAGTCTATCTAATCTCACAATGTTATAGAGAGGGGGCACTAGGAGATCCATAAATGGGGACGAGGATTCCGACAGCCAAGTTTCTGTTAGTATTGCCAGGTCAATTTCCTTGCTAATGATGAGGGCAGCGATTGCTGAAGCATGCATGACTGGCAGTTAATCAGAAGGCATTCCAGAGGTTTCTCTGAGCTACTAGTGTTCGGTTTTTGCGAGATTGTGGTTAGCTGGACCTGATGTAAGTTGTTAAGGTTGGGTTTCCTTTCATTAGGTCTGGATGTCCTGTTAGCATTGACTGGTACTGTTCTAATTACCTCCCTCTACTACTATCCATAGGCTCATATGCCCGGAGTAAGTCTAGGATTTCCTCCTCCGACAGGTAATTACGATTTCTGACTGGTCTCTTAAGTCTATTGGATAACGGCATGGCCATCTCAATGCTCTTTCTTTTTGAGTTATGTATTAGTTCTTGGATATGCTCGACTTTGGATTGAGTGCTTACCGTGATTTCAAGTATCTTTTTCATCGCCTGTAGTGCGTTTCGTAAGTCCTGTGACATATAGCCTATTTGTGTTTGTAGCTCTCTGATTTCGCTCTGCATCTGGGATGATGTATTAGGAGTGTGCATCCGCTCTTTTCGTGGTTCACTGTTAGCGCTTCAGTGTTTTACATCTGTTTTCGTTCCCGTGATCCTTATCTTCTTGTCATTGTTTCGGTTGAATGCTCCGCCTCTGTTTGCAATGAGGGCTGCGTTATCTACGACTTGTGACCGTAATATCCTGTTTAGGGGCATCGCGTTTCGTATAGGTCTAGGTGTCATTTGTTTTGTAATGGAGGGGGTTCTGGGAGGGGTGATATCTTCCACCACTGATGTTTCCAGGTTCTCATTGATCATCCTACTCGTAGGTGATGTCTCTTCATTGAGCAGCCTACTCGAGGGAGATGTCCCCTCATGCGGGAGAGGCATAGGTTCTTCCCTTTGAAGGAGCTCCGGGTCGGTATTCGCATATCGTGTACACATTTCTGTTCTCTCTGTGATGTTCCTCTTCACTGTTCCTCTTGTTCCAATTGTGTCTCCTAGTCGCGTTGCATGTTGTGGATCTTGAAAGTCTCTAGTTGGAGTGGTGTCTGTGGTGGTATTGTTGGTGATGTATTGGATGTCTACTTGTGGAGTCAGTTGTGGTTGAGATCTTGATTTCTCTACAGATTCTTTTAATGTTGAGAAAAAGTTGTCGATTTTTTCTAATTCGTTGTTAGCTGCTTGTATAAGCACCATTCCGTTCTTGTAAATGGTTATGCATAGGTCCGCTCTGAGTCTTGGTGATGATATGGTCGTGAGTTTAGTGCCATGTGGGATATTGTTTGTAGTTTTTATGTTGAGCATTTTTGCAATGGCATCTTGCCATTTTGCCGTTCTCCTGGTGAAGAATATCAGGTCATTCACAATTGTGCCTTTGTCTATGCTAAAGGAGGGGTCATAGATCAGCGTGTTCAGGTTTTTTCTCATAAGATTGTGCTTGAATTTTTTGGCTGCAATCTTGGATAGTTTGGTTGGGTAGTTTATGACATGTGCGTCTATGCCAGCTGACTCCAAATAGTTGACAACCATATTACTGCTTGACATGATTTACTATGGTGGTGATGCCCTCTCTTGAGTTCCTATCTATCTTTGGCTGAGAAAACAGGGCTAATGGTTTTCTTGAGGTCTCCTCTCCTTAGTTGTCTCCTATCTAGTTTGATCTTTGGTGCGTTTCCCTTATACTTGTTTAATTCAGAATATTTTGGTTAAGGCATAACATAATAATTGAGACAGGTCTAATGGTATTCTTAAGGTGTCTCTCCTCTCCTTAGTTGACCCTTGTCTAGTTTGAACTTATACTTGTTTGATTCTAATCATTTAGGTTAAGGCGTAACGACATAAGCGACACAGGGCTAATCGTTTTCTTTGGTTGTCTTTCCTCTCCTTAGTTGTCCCTTGTCTAGCTTGATCTTTGGTGTGTTTCTTTATATTTGTTTACTTCTGAACATTTAGGTTAAGGCGTAACAACATAAGAGGGGCAGGATTCCAAGAGCTTTCCAAGGATCAGCAGGCTTTTGTTGATTGCTAAAGCAGGTCAGTGTCGCCTCAAGATGGCCACCATCTGAGCGATGGAGCAGCTGCGAGCCTTTTTAGTTTTATTGGAGCAGTCCTCTTTCTATCTCCATTACCTGATCAAGCCTGGCTAGGGTCCTTGTTGGTTTATCCTTGTTCAGTCCTCTTTCTGTTGCCATTATTGGGATGCTGCTATTTTAGTGGGTAGACTTTCTGAGACAATATAGAGGGGCAGTTTTGCAAATAAAATTACTTGGGCACAAACACCCTGCTGTTTTGCCATAAACTGGTAGCTGTCGCAGTCAAACTCTGCTTGTTCACTATAGTAGATAACCCTTAGGGCAGGTGAACGGCTTTAAAGATTCCACTCCTACATATGTTTCAATTGTGGTCGCTGTGTCTGAGGCAGGACCCTGGCTCGGGCCGTGTACTCGCTCAGGCAGCGCTGTATGCTGTTCAGCCGCCCCAGCGCGATCAGGAGGGAAGCGCTGCATCGGGAGGGGGGCTGTTAATTCACAGTGCCCCGCTCAGGCAGCGCTGCATTCTGTTCAGCCACCCGAGTGTGATCAGGTGGGTAGCGCTACATGGGGGCGGGGTGTGGAAACAACAACTGCTCTACTGTATCACAGTCTCCAGGGCTTCTGCTCATCCTGTTCAGTCCAGCATTACCGCTCCTTGAAGCCCCCGCAGCCCCAAGTGTGTTCGGCTTGCAGCCCTGCACGGGGGGGGCAATGCGGCCAAGGCAGCCTCCTAGTGCCGCGGTGTTATACTGGATCACCCGTCGCTGGAAAGGAGAAACTTCGCCTGGGGCCAGCGCAGCTTCACCAGTTCCCGACCAGTCTCAAGCTAGGGGGCCCCAAGAGGGTGGCCAGTAGTGGTGGAGGCTAGGCCTGAAAACTCACCAAGCTCACGGGAAACAGCATCTCCTACAGCCAAACTACGGAACCCCTCTGGACAGACCACACCTGCATCCACATTTCCCTTAAAAAAAATACAGTACACAGGCCCGCCCACCGCCTATACCGTAGAAGCTGGAACAAAGTCAATAAAGACCAGCGCACCTCTCCCCTCATCGGCACCCCACCACTGACTATGCCAGATGCTAATACCACAGCAGTTAAACTCCACCGCTGGATCCCAAACTGCACTGACACACTCACCCCCCTTAAGAAAGCCACAGGACGATACATCAAGAAAGCAAACTGCTTTACCACTGCCCTCCAAGAATCCAAACGCTACTGCGATTGACTCAAAAAGACATGGAGAAACGACAAAACCTCAGAAACATGCACCCCCTACAGAGCAGCCGCCACCACACACCACCAACAACTCATCAAATCCACAAAGAAGAAATCCCTCCAAGACAGAATCCTCACCAAACGCTCATAACACCAAAGAACTCTTCTCCATCATCAAGGAATTTGCCAAACCATGCAGTGAAACAACAGACAATCCACCCTCCCAAGACCACTGCAAAAGACCTTTTTTCACATCAAGATTAATATGAACTTTGATAGCCAAGACCTCTGCACCGCTCCAGCTCCCCCCGAGCGACGCCACCCAACAGACCATGCTCAATTGGCCCCCACTCATGACAGAGCACACCTTAAAGACAATGAATAGCATCCACTCCGTAGCACCATCAGACCCTTGGCCACCCCACATTTTCCACAGAGCTGCCACGACAATCGCACCCAAACTACGCTGGGCAATCAACTGCTCCCCTGAGACTGTCTCATTCCCCGACGACTGGAAACACACTGAAATCAAGCCCCTCCTGAAGAAACCCTCTGCACACCCGAAGTACCTCAAAAACTGCAGGCTCATCTCTCTGCTTCCATTCGCAGCCAAGGTCATCGAAAGGGCCATAAACACCCAACTAGCAAACTTCATTGAGGCTAACAATGTCCTGGACATCTCCCAATCTGGATTCTGCAGCAGCCACAGCACCAAGAGCACCCTAATTGCCGCCACCCACAACTACTGCACAGAGGGCACCTTAATTTCTGCCACCCACAACATCCGCTCCCTCCTCAACCAGGGCCAAACAGCAGCCCTCATTCTCCTGGACCTCTCGGCTGTCTTTGACATTGCACACTAGCCACCAGGTTCCACAACACCAGCATCTGCGGAAAGGCCCTGAACTGGATATGCTAATTACTCACCAGAAGAACTCAGTGAGTCAGAAACCCACCCTACCTCTCGGGACCAACAGAGACCAATTGTGGAGTGCCCAGGGCTCCTCTCTCAGCCCCACCCTCTTCAAAATCTACATGGCACCCCCTCGCAGACATCATTAGAAACCACGTGCTCAACATCATCTTCTACACCGATGACACCCAGCGTATTCTCTCACTCATCAACGAACCCAACATCACCAGATACAACTTCCAAGAAGGGGTGAAAGCCATCACCACCCGGAAGAAGAAGATCTGCCTGAAACTCAACTATGAGAACATATAAGTCCTTATCTTTGGCTCCACCCCTTCCTGGTGGCTTCCCGCCCTCGGAAACCCCCATCCTGATGGACCATGCATGAAACCTCTGCATCGTACCAGACTCAATGCTGTATCCTTGGCCTGCTTCAAAGTCCTACGCATACTCCAAAAAACATTCAGATGGATCCCACCCGAATCCTGAAAAACTGGCACACACGCTCTCATCAGTAGCAGACTGGACTATGGCAACATTTTGTATGCCAAAATCAACAAGAAACTTCTTCACAAACTCCAGACTGTCCAGAACGCCACAGCCAGACTGATCCTAGACATCCCCTGTTGCAGCCACATTACCCAACACCTCTGCGATCTCCACTGGTCCCTTTCAAAAGAAGAATAAATGTCCAACTCCTCAATCATGCATGTGAGGCCCTCTACAACACCAGACCAACATACCTGAATGACCGCACCCAAAGGACACCTCCATTCAGCTGATCTCCCTCCGGCTACGTTCCATGCATCTACAAGACCAGAATAGGAGGAAAGTCCTTCTCCTACTTTGCAGTCAATGTCAGGAATGACATCCACCTCTGGCAAACTCCCACACTGCTCCAATTCAGGAAGGATCCAAAGATCTGGCTCTTCGGATGACCCAAGCACTCAACTGAGCTGTCCCCACCCTCCCTTCCAACACCTTGAGACTCTCGCTGGTAAGTAGTTGCCCTTCACCAACCCCTAATTGATTAATTGATCTAAACAAAAGACTGTAATCCAAATTGACCCCAAGATCAGTGGAGCACTCCATAGGATCAGGGAAGATGGTCCCCTTGCCCCTGCTGAAGATCAGTTGGGGAAAAGACTGGCCATCTGTGCAAAGAATGAGAAAACCTCAGAAGAAAAGTAAAGTGAAAGCTGGACACAGGGAGCCAGTGAAACTGGTTCCCTGTTAAGTTTTGTTTAAACAACAAAATAGTGTAATAACTGTAACCACAACAGAAAGAGCATGGGGGTAGGAATACAAATCCTTTTAGATTTATATAAGTTCCCTGTTGAGATTGTCATCTTTGAAGCCAGGAGGCCTGAATTATGTGTTGCGGGCGGCTAGCTCTTACCACCAGAAGAAAAAAAGTCCATAATCATCCAAATACGCCAAATGGGGCCTGAGAAATTGCATTGCTTTAGTTTGGGTGATATTTGACTTTTAATAGATCCTGAACTCATGGAGCTCAGCTGCTTTCGGTTCCCGGGTGGTCCAGTGCCCAGAGGCTGCTTCCCAGAAGAAGAAATTACAAGTATTTACCAGCAGGATCTCCCAGGATGCTAAAGAGGAGCCCGGGACCCCATCCCTGGACACAGTAAAGAACAGATGAGGGGGCATCATTACATTCCGCCTGTCAAGGTGGCCAGGGACCCATCCCTTGGTATCGAAGAGAAGGAGGAGAGGAGGGAGGCCATTCCTGGGAGCCAAGAAGAGATGCCATCTAGGGATGCTCCAATGCTCCAATGCAATCACAGGACGGGCCCAGAGACCCATCTCTGGGCCCTGATGTATGGAGAAGTGAGGGGCGTGGGCTGCCACACTCCCCCGCATGGCCAGCCCCATGCCAATGTCTGGGGAGAGCAGGAAGGCTAGTCCCAACAAAGCACCTGCACGCAGGAGCAGGCATGTCAAAAGACTGCTGCCGGCTCCTGCAGCAGCGCACCAGAGTGGCGGCCACTCGGGTAGCACGAGCTGCCCCCCAATGAGGGAACAAACACATGGGGTGCCTGGATGGGACAGAGCACCCGAGGCTCACAGAGTGATACGAGGCCACACCTAAATCCTACAAAACCAAAAGGTAAGTACAATTGTGGTCTTACCCATCGCAGCAGGAGCGCTGCTGCTCAAATATGTACAAAAGCTCACGAGGAGCACATCATAATGCCCTGCTGGGCTTGCCCATATTTTTATGAAAAAACACTTGTGTTTGAATTTGTAGTGGCCCCTGCATGGCGGTGTCACCACCAAATGTTTATACAGGGAGAGATGTAGAAGCAGCGCTGCCTCCCCCTGAAGCAATTTTGGAGTCCCCATCCTAAACTGGGTGAGACTCCAAAGGAATACCTTCCAAGGATTGCCAAGGCATTGTTACGCACTCCCCAGGCTACAGCAGGCGCTCTGCAGCTCGGAGTGCTGTGTCCTCTAGAGGCCAAGTCTATGGCTTCAGTCTATATGGCCTGAAGGTGTTTAATGTGAGTTTTTATTTTGCGTCCACTGGGGGCGAAAGGCTGTAATTACACAGGGTGGAGTTTACAAAGTAAATGCCTTTTAGGGGTCAAGTATAAAGTGTGTACTTCCTGCTAAACTTAATTAGGAGTGCTACTGCAACACCCTCTAGGGGTGAAGGTCTTTAATTGCATATGGTGTAGTTAGAAAGGTGAAGTTCTGTAGGGGCTACAAGTTATTATGAGTACACAAGTCGTCCAAACCTGCATGTCAATTTTTCTTGCAAAAGCATTGTTGAAATAATGATGCAGACAACCAGTATATTTTCTTTATCGCCAGTTTTAAGTACAATTCATTAAGGGTATATTCAGTAATTGCATTTAAATCCAAGTTAATGTTTTGAAAATTGATTTGTAGAACCAGACCCTCTTTGTGAGGCTCAAACGTGATTATGCAAAGTCATCACAAAGCATTTCCATCAGCCTATGTAAATCTGTAAATTACTACATAGTATTGAGTAGTGTGTGCAATATATGTACTTTTTCCTTTTTCAAAAGAAAAAGCACAGACTGGACAATAATTTATTGAGTGCTATTATTCTGTACCTGTGAACGGTGAATACTAGCCCACGCCATCTCTATAGAGTAGTCCTTGGACTGCTCTGCTTCACTACATTGTGAGAGTCAAGCAGAACAATGGGATGCTTGGTTACCAGTGGAGGATAAATGTGGGCACATTGCTTGTGCAGGCCACACTACTAACAACCTGTTTTCTAAAACACCTTCATCAGGACAGCCACTTTAGTTTGAGTCACAACTTCTCACCAAAAATCAAGCAGAGGACATGATGTAAGAGCCTTCTGAGCATTAATCAACATAACAACATAATGATATTCCACTGCACTTTAAAAACAATCCTCCACCTTCTAAGAGAAAACCTATTGCTGGGCACGTGCGTGATGGCCCAACACCAATATACACCCATAAATGTGCATAACCTATATCTATGCATGACAAACTACATACTGACTAATATGACCCCAATAGCAAAAGTATCCACTTATATTGATAGAGTCCCAGGTTTAATCCTAAGGACCCAAATTTCAATATTACCTCAGAAGCTTGTAGGAGGCAGGTGCCAAAAACATCCCTCCATTGAAGAAAAAGTTATATATATGTAATGCTGTCACCCCAAGAGCAAAAAGACCAGTGGTTCTTTCCATTACTAAATACCTGGTGGTTAAACCGCAAAGTAATCTGTTCTATAAATCCACTGCATTCCTGAAAATCAAGTGCATAGATCTCCTAAGCCAGAATTTGAGGAGAGGAAAATGGGGAAAGGGCCACCAGCCACTCTTTAGTAGACCCTTTAAAGAGATTGCAGAGTGCAAAACTGAAAGATGCGATCTACGATATCCAAAGAATTACCCATTTATTTCATGCATTTACGCTCCCTTCAAGTAGGGTGTAGGCAAGCAAACTGCTGTTTGAAAATGTACCCATAAAGTACTCACAACCCAGTTAACTGATGTATCTCTTGCTTCTATATGTTTTCACAGAAACACAAATATTGGCAATCATTCTGGACACGTTATACAGAGCCAGGACAAAAAAATCATGAGATGCAATCAAAGAAACTCGAACCCCATTCATAAATTATTGAGTGAGCTAATATAACAAATCCCTTAGCGTTTAAATACCTCCCTCACTTATCTCCAGATGGAGATGGATCAAGATTGAGTAATCTGGTTGGCTGGCTGCAACCTGGAGATAAATGTTGCTTTTGCCATTACAAGACTTGGTTTCTGTGCCCTGAATTTGTAAATAAATGGTGCTATAAGAAGTAGAGGTACACCACACGGATGGCCAGGGGCAAAATTTAAAAAACATATTTTTTTTAATACTGCTGGTACTCCCGCAGATGCAGCTGCTTAAGATTTACCTCCATGTCACTGTGGTACCATCTAAGCTACACAGAGGAAGCAATACCATAGGTGTGAAGCTTGTTTGACGAGTACTGCAGAACCCACAAACAAATTTAAAAATATGTAAAAAAGTGAAATTTGGGTCAGGTCTCTGTGGAGAGAAATGTATCTACTGGTGGCTGAGTGTAGAGCCTGGCCTGAGGCAATACGCAGTGAGACTTGACCAGCCATGGTGGGGTTGGTCACAGAGCAGTGTCAGAGATCACTCCCTGCTCTGTGCACATTGGAGGTTGACCACCTCTGAATGGTTGACCACAGGGCCTGGCTGGAAGCCAATCCCCCAGGTGAACATTGCCAAAGGCAGTGTGCGGAATATCTGAGTTGATCACTCCTGGACAGAAGTTGGCCGCAAGCCCTGTGTCCAACCCTCCACTGCTTCGCTCCCCACAGACAGTTATGCAGAGGGGAAGAGTGTTGAATGGCTGTGGGGGTGTTGATAGTAAGGGGCATAGGTACTCTGCCTGCTCACAGGTTAGACTCTATCTCCAATCCTCACACAATGGAAAATTTGGGTTGTGCTTAATCAGGGTTGGAAGAGTATAGTGAGGGGGTCAGAATTTTGTGATTAAGAATGATACTTTATTACTTCTATAGTGTCAGGAATGGAGCTACCACAAATCTGTTCTAAATAGAATTCAGGACTACCGAACCAACAAATGTTATGCAAAAAAATGTAACTGGAACTAATATGTACAATAAGTAGAACAGGGTAGCTCTTGGGGGTGATTAGTATAGCTGGGGGATCGCCGCCCGCCGAAAGTCACCACCCGCATGACTTTTCCCCTGCCAGATTAAGATTGCGGGGGGACCCTGGGAGACTGGAAGACTGTCCGCCGGTTTTCAACCGGTAGGCAATCCGCCCAACTACCTACTGGGCGGAAAAGCAAAGCAATATGGTGGCACCACCATCAATATTACTATGATGGCAGAGAAGTGCCTTTTCATGGCGCTGACTCCGCCATGGAAAGGCATGTGTTTTTTCCTTTGAGGGCCCGTTGCGGACCCTAGGGTGTTTGGGGGGTGGGGGGTGCACATGGTATTATCATGCACAAGGTGGTAGGCACGGCACGGTGCCTGCCACGTTATGCATGCAAATGCGAGACATGCATATATTGCATTGTGAAGGGTGCTGCTTCCAGCTTTGCCCGCCACAATGCAATATATGCGGGAGGCCACCGCCACCGTTGGAATGGCATCCTAATTGCTGGTGTGGGACCGCGGCACCACTGGCGGCCGATCCCAGCACCGCTAGGGTGGTGGGCGGACGTTAGTCCGCCCGCCATCCTAATATGCCCCTTGGTGTTTGGGCAAACTTACTGGTAAAACTGGATAAATTTTTTTATGTTGTTTAGTAAGATCCTGGTCTTTTCTGCTTTGAAATGCACGCCATCTCTTCTGAAGGGTAACCAGTCTAAATATATATTTTTTTATTTCGAAGTACAAGAATATCAAGTTGGAAACATCGTAGGGACAGAATATTAAAATTGATAATATCGACCACCAGAATATCGACCTGAAGGTAAGAAATATTGTTTTTGTTAACATCGAAGTTAGTAATAGCGATAGTAAAAATATTGATGTTACTAATATCGATATTATTATTAGTTTTATGTATTTTATTATGTATTTTATGTGTTTGTGTTTATATTTTGTTTTTAATTATTGTTCTAGTTTATAGAATATATGTATTATATTTTTAGAAGTTAGAAATATTTTTTGTTTTGTCCTCATCTCACCTTGGATCAGGGCAGATTTTACAAGCCAACTCGAGGCCGGACGCTTTTTTATTTTTTGCCCTCTTAATTTGAACCTCTATCTCCTCCATGGAGATAGGTGCTTCTAACGAATCTTTAGCGGCTGTAGTTAACACGGGCAAGGATACGTTTGTTTATATCATTGTTTGCCCGGTCCAAACTTGCTTTCCATGCCAGTAGTGCTCCGGCTCTTTCCCCGTATTATAAATTCTCCATATTCCATGCCTGCCACTGGGCCTTGCATTTTTCATCAAGGAAAATCCTAAGATTCTGCGTGGCTTTCTCAAGTTCCTCCTCTAAATCGGTCTGGTCCCTAGGGTTCTCTTGGTTAATGAGGTTCCTTTCAAGAGCCAATATTCCTGACTCCAGGGACTGTAGTTCCAAGATCGTCTTTTTATTTTTAATTCTTATTTGGGTACCCAGCACCCATTTCAGATTGGCTTTATAAGCGTCCCAGACCTGATCTATTGAAGTGGAGCCAATGTTAAAAGTGGAAAATTCAGTGGCAGCCACTTTAATTGCCTGGATAATATCTGCATCTGACAAGAATACTCTGTTCAAAGTCCACCTTGTTTGTAGACATGAACTGCTTGTAGAGTATAAAAAGAGCAGAGGAGCATGGTCTGATAGATGGCTGGGAGCTATAGACATACTAAGGATCTTATCTAGAGCCTCTTTATTAATCAAGACGTAGTCTATCCTGGCTTAATGATGGTTTTTTTTACTGTGTAAAGTAAAACCCTGTGAACCACCCATCTTGGCTCTCCATATTTTCACCATATTGATATTAAGTAGAAGATTTTTCAGGACCCTTTGGAATCTAGGGGATCCAATGTTATGACTTAGATTGGACCTATCCTTAACCGGGTCAAGGCGGACGTTGAAATCGCCTCCCACTATTAAAGGGGGGCGGGCGCTAAGTTAGGATTATCCTGTAATTTAACCAGAAAAGAGGGATTGTCCACGTTGGGGCCATAGAATGAGGAACAAGTCAATTTTTCCCCTTCAAAATCCAACTGGGCGATGATCCATCTTCCTGATTGATCTGTTAATACTGATTTTATTTCACAACTAAATCCCTTCTTGACCAGGATTGCCACCCCTCGGCAGTTTATTGTTTGTTGAGAGTGGCAAAAACATTGTATCCACTGGAGTTTAGAAAAGATGCTCTTGGACTCTGTTTGATTTAGATGGGTTTCCTGCAGTATGCAGATCTGCACTGGTAACATCTCTAAATATTTAAAAGTCAATCTTTGTCATCTAGGGCATCTTAATCCATTTATATTCCAAGAAATAAATTGAATATTACGCTCCCCTTCATTTAATCTTTCCACGGTGCATTCCCTGTTTGGCGAATAACTTTTACAGAATAGTTTAGATAACCAGTGAGATGAGAGTTTTTTTTAAACTTTTTTTCTGCCACCCTGTGCCCCCCCTCTCCCCCATCCCCCCCTTCCCACCCTATCCCTTTGTGACCCCCTAACACCCTGAGGAACCCTACCTACCAAAAAGGCAAATGCCTGTTCGGGCTCTTCCCCTCTCCGGGCTTTAGAAAAAAATCATTAAGACATAAACGTAAACTAGCGGCTTGACTCGAGGCGTTACATTGAGCTTCTACATACCCCTCTCACAAGCTTCCCTGTTTTTCAAGCTGAATTTTTGCAATTAAAGTATCCATTTCTTGTGGTGAGCGGATCATGTGCATGTGGTTGTTCCACATAACATGCAGTGTGGCTGGGAATCTCAGTTGAGCCTTCGCCCCCAACCCATTTAACTCGGATAGCCTTCTCCCCAATTCCCACTGTCTTTCAGCTGTTATATGCAAAATATCCGATCTAATAAGGATGAAAAAGGTGTCTGTTCTACAAATGGAGAGGAGATAGCACCTTCCTTTAGAGCAGAGGATAAAATGTGTTCTTTCACTGAATAGGACAAAAAGTTAACCAGAATTTTCTGGGGTTTCAATCGACCAGGATTCCTTTTAAACAGGCCTCTATGGACTCTCTGGATTTCAAAGCTTAAGTCTATTCCGGGATGGTCTTTCAGGACTGTGCGTTTCAAAAGAGAAATCAGAAAACCCTTAATGTCATCTCCCTCCATTGCTTCGGGGATATTCATGTTATTTTTCCTTGAATGGTTCTCCAACCTCTCGAGATCATCTTTGAGATCCTTATTTTGGATAGATAGTTTTTCCAGCTTTGACGCGGTAGCCTCCATTACTGTTTTAATCCGGGGAATATCCTCCTCAATTGCATCAGTCCTTGTGGTTACAAGTTCCAGTTTCTGGGCCAGCAATTCACACGAGGATCGGATGGCAGCCTGATTTGCCTCAGAAACCAGAAATCTATTTGCCAAATCAGCTTGGTTTGCCTCGGAAACTGTACATTTATTTGCCATCTCGTCCTTTAGAGCCAAAAGAATATCAGCCAACGAATGGGTGGAGCTGGAGTGTCCTTAATTTCTGGGGGGAAGGCGGATCCTTTTGCCATCTCTTCGGTTTGCCCTTTTATTAACAGCTCTGATGCATCTTGGTTAGCCGTTCCATGCCCTCCCTCCTCCCTGTGTTGAGTTTGTTGCTTACTGGACAGTTGGTCTGACCCCTGGATGCCCTTCTCCTGTTGGTCTAGAATGGAGAATCTATTAACAAGGGTAATAGCCGAATGCACTTCCAAAACCTGATTTGATTTTAATGTGGCATCCGTACCAGCTACGCCTCTCAACCCAGATATGGGGCTCTCCTTCTGCTGCTCACTATTCTGCTCAGGCTCTAATCTTGGTGTAGAAGCTGCTTCAGGACCAGAAGGGACTTGGGGTTGGGGTTGAGAATTCATTTTTGTAGAGGAAAGAGACATGATAATAGGATTTCAAAGAGGGGTAATTCTTACTTTATCCTCTGCAGGTTTCTTATCCCTTAGTTTCGTCTTACCCCTTTGCGCTTTTAAAAAAAACCGGGGTAGCTGGGATTCCAAAACACCCCTCCTGTTTAATCTGTTTTCTCTTCCTAGCCATAATGTTGACTTCAGCTACAGGCGGGGGACTCGCTGGGGGATAATCGAGTGGGTAATCAATTTATTTGAGACAATATGTGCTGCTCTGGCCCTTAACGAGCATCTAGTGGGTTTGGGGGGAGAGGTACCCTCTTTCTCAAAAACCCTGCTCTCCATACAGTCAGACAAAACCTTGCCTAGAGTATACCCCTCTTCTGAAACAGGTTTGCCTTCAGCTTTGCCTTCAGGTATGTCTTTCCTGTTACGGGGGGGTGTACAAATGATTTGTTCTTAATTAAATCAAAAATAACCACCGCTACCCCCAAGAATACCGCTCCCACAGGTGGACAAAGTGGCTGAGAAACATTCACAAAAACCGCCAGGATTTTCTCAGGCTTGAATCCTTGACGGTCCTTCCCAGATCCCAATCAGGCCCCGTCTACTTACTCTGGAGGCACACATGCAGAAACTGAGCCAGGAGCACCATCCAAACAACAGCGCGGCAACCGCCCAGTCTGCCTAAATGCATTCGCCGCATTTCCACACCTCCAACTCGATGGCCGCTCAGCTGCTCCTCGTCTGCTCTCCTCCAATGCCCGAGCTCAACCCAGCTCTCCAATTGCCCGCTGCCGCCACACGCAGCGGCATAGAATCTTTGAGAGCTGGTAACAAGTTCTCAGCCCCCGCCCCATCTCCACTGCAGCAACTCCAGCTGCAGACGCCGGCAAAAGAACAGGTACCGAGACTGGGGGGGGGGGAGAAGTCTTCCTTTGTTGCGATCCACACCATAACTGTGGGAGGTTAATGAAGGGGGGTTTGTTATTAATTTCGCCCCGAAGTCAAGCCGCCATTAGCAGCCCGGAGAGGAGCACCCGCGGCCGTTCAGTCGGAAGCCACAATGTTCCTCCCCAGTAATATATATATATTTTTTCACTAGCTATGGTACTAAAACGCTTAATTTACTTTAAAAAAAAGTAATATTTTTTTAAGTAAATCATGCGTTTTAGTACCATAGCGGGTTGTGGGTTTATAGGAAAATAGGGTGGGAAGTACTTTAATTATAGTAAATTAATTTTTTATTAAATAGGAATTAGAAATTATTTTCAATAAATGTTGTGTTTCAGTTCTGTAGCGGGTTGTGGGTTTATAGGGAAAAAGGGTGGGAAGCAATTTAATTGTAATGAAGTATTTCTTTATTTTTGTTTATTGGTATTGATAATTAATTTTATGTTAATCATTATTAATTGGCAATTAATTTTTATTAAGTGGTAATTCATTTTTATTAATTGGAAATTCATGTTTATTAATTTATTATTTGGTTAATATATTAAGTGTATTAATTTAATATTGACGGTGTTGTGAGGTCATAGGGCAATAGGGTGCGAAGCAAATTAGTTGTAATTAAGTAATTTTTTTATTGTTGAGTATTGATAATTAATGTATTGTTAATTAATTATTAATTGGTAATTGTTTAATATTTCAATTTTGGGGGGAAATTAATTTATTGTTCATTAATTATTAATTGGTAGTTAAATCAAATCAAATCAGGTGTTTGGTAAGTGTGATTACTCACTCATAAGGGTCTTAAGGTGCTGGGGGTGTGGGGGGGTTCGTGGGTTCCAGTCCATGAAGATGGGGGTCTGTCAAAGAGCCAGGTTTTGAGGTTTCTTTTGAAGCTGGGGAGCGATGTTATCTGTCTGAGGTGCAGTGGAAGGTTGTTCCAGGCAATGGCCGCGCGGAAGGAAAAGGAGCAGCCCTCTGATCTGGTCTTTCTGGTGCGGGGGACTACGGCGTAGGAGAGCTGGGCTGATTGTAGGATCCTTTGGGATGTGTGGAATTTGAGTCGGCTGTTCAGGTATGCTGGTCCGGTGTCGTGGAGGGCCTTGTGAGCGTGGGTTAGCAGCATCTTGAAGGTGACTCTAGCTTCCTTTGATGGGGAGCCAGTGAAGTGTGCACAGTTGCTGGGAGATGTGGCAGTGGCTTGGCAGGTTGAGGACCAGTCTTGTGGCGGCCTTTTGGATGTTCTGTAGCTTGCAGGTGAGGTTTTTGTTTATTCCAGCATAGAGTGTGTTGCCGTAGTCGAGCCTGTTGGTGACCAGGGCATGAGTGATAGTCTTTCTGTGTTCGAGGGGGATCCATTTGAAGGTCTTAAGTAGGAGGTGGAGGGTGTGGAAGCAGGAGGATGAGACTGAGTTGATCTTGTGGTCCATTTTATGCTGTGAGTCCAGGATGATTCCCAGGTTGCGTGCATGGTCCATGGGGGTGGGCGGGCTTCCAAGGGCACAGGTTTGGGCCCATGATGAGTACTTCCATTTTGTTTATGTTTAGTTGTAGGTAGCTGTTTTTCATCTATTTGTCAACGGCTTCCATACCTTCTCGAAAGTTGTGTCTGGCGGTGTTGTTTTTTTTGGATAGGGAGAGGATGAGTTGGGTGTCGTCTGCATATGACACAATGTTGATTCAGTAGGTTCTGACGAGGGGGAGCGAGTTGAGCCATGTAGACATTGAAGAGAGTAGGGTTGAGGGAGGACCCCTGGGGGACTCCGCAGGTGATAGGTGTTGGGTCTGAGAGAAAATGGGGGAGTCTGGCCTGCTGTGTTCTGCCAGAGAGGAAGGAGTAGATCCAGTTGAGGGCCTTGTCTTGGATCCCTGCCTCGTTGATTCTGCGTATTAGGGTGCGGTGAGAGACTGTGTTGAACGCCGCTGAACGGGCAAGGAGGATGAGGGCTGCTGTTTCTCCTTTGTCCAGTAAGGTACGAATGTTGTCTGATGCGACAAGGAAGGCGGTTTCCGTACTGTGTTTTTTTCTGAAGCCGGATTGGGAGGAGTCGAGGATGTTGTGCTCTTCGATGAATGTGACAAGTTTGCTGTTGATGGCGTTCTTGATGACTTTCGCTGGGAACGGGAGCAGGGAGTTGTGTCTGTAGTTTTTGTGGTCGGTGGGGTCCACCGAGGGTTTCTTCAGGAGGGGGTTGATCTCAGCGTGTTTCCAGTCGTCAAGGAACGAGGCGGTTGCCAGGGTGCAGTTGATGGTGTGGCAGAGAATGGGTGCAAAAGTGTCGGTGGCTCTGTTGGAAATATTTTATTTCTTAATTTTGTATTTAATGCGATTTTCTATAGCGTGAACATTACCCGAAGGTGTCAGAGCACTTTACAAAAGAGCCTGTTGTGATACGTAAGGACTTAGGATTACATGAGTTACATGAAAGATACAGACAGGGAAAAAAATTGCAAATGTACAAGTTGTAAAGTCACACAGGGAAGAGATACAAATAGAAAAAATTGCAAATGTACAAGTTGTAAAATGACTCAAGGAAGATATACAAATGGATACATTCTAAGAATCACATAGGAATGGTAGTGAGTACAAAGGTCTACTACATATACTAGTGGTTAGAGTTATCTCTCTCTCTCTCTCTCTCTCTCTCTCTCTATATATATATATATATATATACATATATATATATATATATATATACATATATATATATATATATATATATATATATATATATATATATATATATATATATATATATATATATATATATATATATATATATATATATATATATATATATATATATATATATATATATATATATATATATTACCTACTGGCTATCGCCAGTAGGTATATATAGTTAGGATTATTTGTCTATGGAACTTTTGAAAATTCTATGTCTAATAACTTTGGCGTTTGTGGACGGAATCGGCTGAAATTTTCAGGAAAATGGCACATTTTGTTTCTGAGCAGCCCCCGAAAATTTGGGGGGGTTTCGTCAAGGGGGGGCCGAGAAAAAAGGGGGTCCCAAAACGCGTTTTTCCCATGTTTATTTCCATAGGGCCTTTGGCCTCACTTTTAGCTCGAACGGCTGAATGGATTTGCACGAAACTTGGCAAAATTGTAGGGACTGTTAGCCCGATGTGCCTTTGCTAGGTCTCAATATATGTGCTCCAGTGGTTTTTGAGAAATTAACGTTCAAAACAAGATATATATCTGTAACAGCGCTCCGGGCTGCGCTCCGGTCCGCTTACTTTTCGCGAAACGGAACTTTGCACGCAGAAAGCTGATTGGCTCTCCGGTGTCTGTCAACATTCTAAACAGTCCGGAGCGGCCGCCATCTTATCTCTCGGTAGGATCGAGAGAGAAGAAGAGGTGAAAAACGAAGGGGGAATTTAATGAAAGGGGGCAAGGTATACCTCTCTTGACCCCCTAGGAATGATGTTGGGGTTATTAAAGGGTCCCATGGGGAAAATAAAAAAATATATATTTTTCACGGTAGAAGCGCTTCCCGGGCCGCGAACTGGGCCGCAAACTGGTAGCGAAACGGGAATTCGCCATTTTGTGTTTCGTTTTAATTAAATTACTAGGTATAAGGGGGTGCGGGAGACGTATCCTGACCCCTTATGTTTTCTGAAGGTGGCTGAGGAGGCTCATATATGTTGATACATGTCTTCCAGCGGCTGTGCGTGAGCTTTTTTTTTTTTTTTGCTCCATGACGTCTGTTAACGTTCGATTCGATGGAAATCAGGAAGTGTTGACCACCATTTTGTCACTGCGAGTAAATATTTTGTTATAAATGAATCCTTATTGATAAACATTGTCTGCGCCATCTTGCCTTTTTGTCCAATGCCACAATTTTGTCGTGCACGGCAGCCATTTTAGATGCCTTGACCAGACCCACTCTCTGCACGCCGTCGATTCTCAGCACGGCTCCCCACCCTCGCAAGCATCTCCCCCACGCACTGGTCACCCCCGCTCTCTCTCTCATGCATGGGCCATATACTTCCCCCCATCTGCGCTGCTCTTCCCTGAGAATCACACCCTGTGCCCGCCCGACACCTCCCTTTCACCCTATTCACTACCGCACCCTCTGACACTCCTCTTCCTCTGTGTCCGATTGTCCAGGCCGGACCCAGGCTATCACCTAGCCCTGCGGATGTAGTTTAAGGCCCCAGCTGTAGAGAATCCAGACATACCAATCCTCCCGATTCAGGCGTGAGACTACTGATTTCAGTGCTAGTCTTCCGCCTCCCGATTCCTGCAAGGAAAAACCCGGGGGCATATTACCAACAACTAGCGATAATTTTTGTCTCTAACTTGTTTAGAGACAAAAATTATCGCCGCACATCGGCGAATTTTATCGCAGATAAACCTTGCTATTAGCAAGGTTTATCGCAAATGCGATAAAAAACGGCCGCAATGCATGAATATCGCTGAAAAGTCAGCGATATTCATGCATTATCCAGCAAATGCTCTTAGCCATGTTATCCACCTTCCATTGGATAACATGGCTAAAAACTGCTCAGGGCAGGTGTTAGCTTTTGGAGATATTCGCGCTTAGCGCGAATATCTCCAAAAGTTGGTAATAGGAGATAGCGATGGTTAGGGACTGTTTCCAGTCGCTAACATCTTGGCACGCCCACTTTGCATGTCATTAGTGATAAATATCACTGACATGCAAAGCGGGGCCCAAGATGGTCGCTATCTCCTTTTAGCTGTCACTAATTGGTGTTAGCGACAGCTTGGTAATAAAATTATCTCCCTATCTCCTTTTTTTTGGCTTTTAAAGCCAAAAAAGCGGAAATAAACCCCCTTGATAATATGCCCCACGATTCCTCGGGGGTTTCAGCTGACAGGGCTTGGTATTGTGTTACGTGCTAATTCTTCCAGGAAACGTCAGAGGGTCGATGCAGGGGTTCTAGAAGGGGTGATACACCATTTAAGCCTCATGAACAAGCGCATGGTCTTTTAAAAATTTGTGAAGTACTCGGGGCGGCGGTGTGTGTGTGCCCTCTTTCAGGAGCGGGCGGGGGGGGGCACTGCCAGCAACTTGCCAGGCAGTGTTCAACACGTGCATCACCCTTTCTCTGCCTGCTATTGCGCTCCATGCTTCGGAAAGGTAAGAAAAAGAACGTGCATTTGAGTTTGAAATGTCCGATCCTGTAGCAGTACACTTGCAAAGCCCACACATGACAATAACCCGATTCAAGGCCCCATTCACCCGATTTTAAAAAAAAATATAGTACTCCAAGAAAGTTGGAATTTAAAACTTTATTAACTTTTAAATATAACGAACGCAACAAAAACTGTAAATATATTTAAACATTTTTTGATAAAAAAAAACAACAATGGTCAGAAGCTGTCTTTTGTGCGAATAGTCCCAAGGCAGCACAACGTGCTGAGTTGTGGAAGGCACCCAGGTGAAGAACCATCCCTTCTTTAAACCCCATGGTGACCAACTATAGTTTAAATGAGTGCTATGTCCCAGGTTTTACATAAAGTAGTGTTTACCTAGAGTGGTGCTGTGTAGGACACTCTGAATGGAAATTAACCAGAACTATAACGATAACAACAACAACAACAATAATATAACTTTTATGCCCAAATTACGCAAACATTTAGCTAATCTGCTAAAGGGGGGAGTCGCCATTTCTTTTGATAATTTATTCACCCATCCGTAGCCTCTCTAATCTCCATTACAATGTGTTTCTTGCTAAAATTAACCAGAACTATAACCATAACAACAACAACAACAATAATATAACTTTAATGTCCAAATTACGCAAAGATTTAGCTAATCTGGTAAAGGGGGGGAGTCGCCATTTCTTTGGATAATTTATTCATCCATCCGTAGCCTCTCTAATCTCCATTACAATATGTTTCTTGCTGTCGCTAGCTGATGAAAAAAATAAAGTGATAACTTCCTCATCCTTATTTTGTCTTTCTTTGTTCCTTAAGATGTTATCTGTGTCAACCTCTTCCGAGAATGCTGATGCGTTAGGGATTTCCTTGTGTTTCTTAATAGCATTGGTGTCTGCACACTTCTTTGTCAATTCTGTGAACATGATAACTGCTTCATATACAGACGATATCCTTGTTAATTCATTAGTGTTAAGTGTGTCTGAAACTACAGTGCCCTTCTGTTTTTCTTTCTTCAGGCTCTACAGAGTTTTGTGTGTTGTTCTTTTGAGCGACAATTATTCCAGAGGTTTCAGGTTCACTTGTTTTGTCCTGCAGTGAGTTACCAGCTTTAGAGACTTCATGTTTATTTGCTATGTCCTGCTGTGCGTCAACTGCTTCAGAGACGTCAGCCTCATTTGTTATGTTTGACTAGATCCTGGACCTGCCCGGCCGCGCCCAAAATGGCGCCGGTGTAAATGGGACTCGTAACTGCTTGTTGTGTACTGGTTGCCCAACCTTGATATCACGAGATACGTATGCAGTTATGAAGCACATGGCGGAGGCTCGTCTGCTGTAGTGGGGCGCCCCTTTATCGTTTCAGTCGCCATTCCGCCCGCTTTTGCTACACTGTGCCTTTTCCGCCATTCAGCTGTTTACCGCCCGCTCTTACGGCTACAGCGTCTCGCTCACCATGTAGTTGAGTTGCTCCCACTCTTGCGGTGCAGCGATAGGCGGCTGCCACAGGACTCTTAAAATGGCGGCCGGCTCTTCGGATTTGGGCATGGTCCAGTAAAATGGCCCTGGGACACCTTGGAACTCGGACGCTTGTCTGCCAGGGCTTGGGTCCCATTCTCGAAAGCGTCCCCTCAGCCTTGAAGATTTTACAAAAGTCTTGGGGGCCCTCGACTCCCGCAGGCTTCCGGTGGGGAGCGGCTGCCATGATTGCTTGCGGAATGGCCACGACGGAGCTACGAGATGGTGGTGCTCTCATGGTGACGCCAGCTTCAGTCTGAAACATCCAGAAACAAGGTGGGGCTTTCATCGTTTGGGAAAAAAAATGTTTTAATCCAATGAAAAGTGTTATTTTTAGGTCACATGACCTAGTCTTACATCATTAGGAAAACAAAAGTAAAATGAACCAATGAAAAGTTTTATTAACAAGTCACATGACCTGTTATGCTTACGTTACGCGCTGCGCGGCGCGCTCTGGATTGTTTCCGGGAAGCTGCGCCTTGCGCACCGGAGCACTTCCGAGTGCGCTAACGCGGCGCGTCATATGATGCATTACGCGACAACGCAGGTCCAGAATATAGTCAAAATGTCTCCACCAACCAGCGGTCAGAATACAACCGCTTTCAGCAGTCCAAAAAGTTCTGTTAAATCTTAAGAACGGGAGCAACTCAACTACATGGTGAGCGAGACGCTGTAGTCGCAAGAGCGGGCGGTAAACAGCTGAATGGCGGAAGAGGCACAGAGTACCAAAAGCGGGCGGAATGGCAACTAAAACGGTAAAGGGGCACCCCACTACAGCGTGTCTTCAGGTCAAACGGATTGTGGGACAAGGTCCAGAATGGAAGAGTCATCAAAAGGCAAAAAATTCCGCCGGACCCCGGGAGCCGGCCGCCTATGTTGGGGGCGATCTCAGGCCACACCAGGGCAACACGACTTGGGGAGGGGGCAGGAGCCAAGCGCCCCCTCCCAGTCCGCGCCATCTCACCGCCCCTCGGGGGCCTCCGTCAAGCGGTTTAGGGAGGCACCGTATCACATTGTTTTCCAATGCAGTCAGGTCCACAAACGGACCCCACTTACTTTGAATAGTGAAGCTGCAGCAGGTGTAAATAAGGTTTAGACAGTGTTACAAGCGCTGCTTAGAACTCTGAAGTATGGCACTCAACATCCAGAACTTATGCCATTTGTGTAAGGCAGTGACATTGAAGCAACTCAGGGACCAAAAGCATGAACGAACACTCACGTATGAAAATCTTATTTGGGGAAGGGGCAGGATCCAAACGCCCCCTCCCAGTTCGCGCCACTACACCGTATGTAGAAAATCTGAAGCCATCGTTCTACAAACTCTCAACGCTTGCTATCAGTGCATGAGTTTCATGCTCGATCGATTGAGCTAGCCGGATCGGGCAACAAAAAGTATAAAATAGTTATGTAAATAGTTATTTAATAAAATGTTTTACCCTGTTTCTTTGCTGGTGTGTTGTCTATATTTATAATATTTGCATAGGGTTTGTCGTTATTTTGGGCGGGGTGGGTGGCGGAGTCGAGCTGTCTTGCAGCCCTCATGGTGTGCAGCTCAGTTAATTTCACTATTTTCGTATTTCTCATGAAGGGTTGTTCCTAATGTTTGTATTTTAGCGAGGTCAAAAAGAGATCCAATTAGTGGTCTACTGATTTTGCACGATTACTTTTATTTTTTTACACGATTTTTCACTATCTGCAAAGACTAAACAGAGTATTGCGAGTTTGTGCTTGTTTGTAAATAGAGAATGATCCAAAGAGAACCAATTCTAAAACAGTAAATGCTTGGATAACAATCAATCAAATGGAGAGACAAGCAGGTACGACGGATTACAACGGGGGTAAAGGTCTGCGTTAACTACCCTTCACTATCTGCAAAGAGAGAGTACTACTAAGAGAAAAGAGGGGAGTGGGGGGGGGAGCGTTCAAAGCACATGAGCGTGCATAAACACGAAAACGTTTTTACCTATCACGTACTTGACATTTGACAGCTTTTGATATTTGCTATTAAAAAACCATTGAAATTCACAGAAAAAACCATAGGTTATAATCCATATATAGTTAGGAATTTGCATTTACAAAACCTTGAAAATTAAATGAAAAAACCATTGGTTATAGAACATATATAGTTAGGAATTTGCATTTACAAAACCTTATTTTACTCGCATAAAACCATTGAAGTTCCATATATAGTTAGATGCGCTAACTATATATCGCGCACCCGCAATCCACTGCTGATGATGTCACATATTACATCATTTATGACATGGTTAGTGACATCACTGATGACATCACTGATGACATCTCAAATGACATCACTGATAAAATCACTGATAACATCTCATTTGACATGACTGATCACATCACTGATGATATCATTCATGTGATAATACCATGAACCTCTTCAGAGTCTAATATAACCTTAGATACAATCAGTGTAAACAGACAGTCACAGACTGTCACTCATCCATGGAGTTACTCACACACCTAGTCAGTTATGCAAAAAATCAATCACACCTCCATTTTCTCAACTATACAGTTATACACACCTTACTTATTCAAACATATAATAACACATATTTACTCTCTTATACAATCCCTGATACATGTTCACAATGATCCATACAGCCACTCACACATTCACTGGCTCTTATGTACAGTTATTTATAGATGTCAACTCTCACATGTACTGTGTTTTACATATGTACTTACTTTGACATGTAGCACTGAGATATCCATTCACTCACTAATACACTCATGCACAGTCAACCGCCCATACAGCTGTTTCCACATGCACTTTTAAACCCATACATATAGTGAATCAACTACTCACACATCTATGTACAGAGTCACACACCTCCCAGCCACCCATACACACACACTCAGTTTCCCATACAAATACTTGGACAACCAATGAATAACCCATACAGTTACTCATATAGCTACTGATCAACATATGCAGCAGTTTGTAGAACAACAGATATAATGATGCACAAATTAAAACCCAGTCACTAACCCATGCACTCAGTGAGACACATTTAATCACTCACTCATACAGTCAGTCATGCACCTACTAAATCCTTCATCCAGACACTTATACATCCACTCATTCTTCAATATGTAAGACATATTTTAACTTTACAGAAACATACAGTCACTGGATGTTGTCATCAGTGATGTCATCAGTGATGTCATTTGAGATGTCATCAGTGATGTCATCAGTGATGTCACTAACCATGTCATGAATGATGTAATATGTGACATCATCAGCAGTGGATTGCGGGTGCGCGATATATAGTTAGCGCATCTAACTATATATGGAATTTCAATGGTTTTATGCGAGTAAAATAAGGTTTTGTAAATGCAAATTCCTAACTATATATGTTCTATAACCAATGGTTTTCTCATTGAATTTTCAAGGTTTTGTAAATGCAAATTCCTAACTATATATGGACTATAACCTATGGTTTTTTTCTGTGAATATATATATACACAAGTAGTAGATTAGTTCAGGATTCCATTTTACCAGCGATTCGGCTTGGACAAGTATATATCACATATTTACAGAGTGGAAAGAGAAATTAAAAAAATAAAATAATTAAAATTAAAATAAAAAGGGGTAGAGAGCGGTATGTGGGGGAGAAGAGTTGGAGGCTGAGATTGGTGAGAGGAGAGAGGGGAATCTGAGCGGGAGAAAGAGATAAGGCAGTCGAGCGTAAGAGAAATGTCTAAACGTCAACAGGATGGAATCCAAGGGACCAAAGGAAAGGACAAGAATCAACAAAATGGCAGACCCGGTTTGTGGGCATCGATGGAACCCATCTCAACATGGCAAGAGGCACCCAGGGCAAGAGCGACAACAGGAGAGGATGCCAAAATGGTGGGGAGCACATGAGTTTCTGTCCAAAAGTTACGAGGGCCAAGTCCAAAGAAAACCAGGGAGCCGACCCAATGGCGGAAGAACAAGAGGGCAAAAGGAGCCAGACAGTCAAAAGGAGGAGCATCTTCAGTATTTGCACCTCCTTTCACCACTGATGCATACACATGATCCCTGGTCTAAATGCTCCCATGCTCCTGTACTGGGCACCACAGTCCACCCGTATCATTACCTGGAGGGGTGTTAAAATAAATCCCCAGGTCTCCACCCAGCTTTCATGCTCGGTAAACAGCTGATGTCTATCTTGGCTCTCCAAGGGAGGCGTTAGCGGATTCATCATATGTAGGGGGTGAGCGCTGTATTTAAAATCCTCTCCCGTTCGTGTAACCTGTCCCACCCGTCCACTGTGGCCACGGGCCCCCTTCCACACACTGCGGTCGGACCACACAGGCAGATGGAGGCTGCAGATCCGGCGATCACAGGCTGCACCAGCTGCGTGCGCCCACCGGGTAAGATGAAAGGGCAGCAGGGGGCCCGCTCCTGATGTCGCGCCCCCACATTGTTACCTCATAACTTGGGTCCGTTTCACCGCTGCCCCACCCACTTCTACCTCCGTTTTACCTCGGGTGCCCTCTTGAGGTGTTATCACCAGGGCTTTGGGCAGGGGTCTGTGGGGGCCCGGGAGTGGATTTACTTCATCGTCTTCAGTGTTTCTTTGGTGATGAGGGCTGTCCAGTTGTCAATCGCTGGCTTCAGGGTGTTGGGGGTGGTTGGAGAGAGTTCAGTGTGTTGGTTTTCTTCAAAGTGTCGTAGATGCTCTTGATTTTGCGGTGGAAAAAGGTGCTGAGTTTGTCGCAGGGGTATTGTGAGGGAGGGATGTCGGTGGACTCGCTGGTGGGTTGGGTGAACTCCTTGATGATGTTAAAGAGTTCTTTGCTGTTGTGTGCATGACTGGAGATTCTGTCTTCAACCGCATTTGACCTTGTTTTTCTGATCAGTTGGTGGTGGGTGTTGGAGGTGGTTCTGAAGTTGTTGTGGGCTTCTGTGGATTAGGCGGTGGCAAGTGCGTCTGGTCTCTCGAAGTTCGGTGGTAAACCATCTGGCTTTCTTGCCGTGGGTGCTGTTGTTTTTCTTGAGGGGGGCTATGGTGTTGGCGCTGTTGGAGATCCATTTGTGCAGGGTTCGGGCTGCGGTGTTGGTGTCGCTGTTTTTCGTGATGGTTCGGGTGGAGTTGCTGAGTGATGAGGTTAGCTGGTCATCAGTGATTCTCGTCCAGTTTCTTCGTGGGAGCAGGTGCTGGTGTCTGTGGATGGTGGGTGTTCTGAAGGTGAAGTGGACACATCGATGGTCAGTCCATGGGAGTTCGGTGGTGTGGCTGAAGGTGATGGAGTTTCCTGTTGTGAATTTATTGGCATTTATCAATAATTTTTTGTTAATTAATTACTAATTGCTAAATATTTTTTATAATTTTTGTTTTTTGGTTTTGAAAATGAATTGGTGTTTATTTCATTATTATTTGGTAATTAATTTTTAATAATTATAATTTGATTGTTTTTATCATTAATTCAATTGTTAATTAATTATTAATTGGTAATTATTGGTAAGTAACTATGTATTGGTATTGTTAATAAATGTATTGTTATTTAATAATTAAATTGTTGTTCATTGTTTTATATTTTAATATTAGGAAGCTTTTTTAAGCACTACACTATCCAACATTTTCCCTACTGTTGCGCCCTCTGGAGTTGGAATAGTAATTTTTACCCCTACGCTATCAAACACTTTCCCTACTGTTGCACCCTCCGGAGTTAGAATAGTAATTTTAACCCCTACGCTATCCAACACATTCCCTACTGTTGCACTCTCTGGAGTTAGAATAGTAACTTTAACCCGTACGCTATCCAACACTTCCCTATGTTGCACTCTCTGGATTTGAAATAGTAATCTTACCCCTATGGTATCCAACACTTTCCCTACTGTTGCACCCTCTGGAGTTTTAATAGTAATGGTAACCCCTACTCTATCCAACACTTTCCCTACTGTTGCACCCACTGGAGTTGGAGTAGTAATTTTATCCCCTACACTATCCAACACTATCCCTACTGTTGCATCCTCTGGAGTTAGAATAGGAATTGTTTCTCCTACGCTATCCAACACTTTCCCTCCTGTTGCATCCTCTGCAGTTGTAAAATTGGTAATTATTGTAAGTAATTATGTATTGGTATTGTTAATAAATGTATTGTTATTTAATAATTAAATTATTGTTCATTGTTTTATATTTTAATATTAGGAATTTTTTTTAAGCCCTATACTATCCAACATTTTCCCTACTGTTGCGCCCTCTGGAGTTGGAATAGTAATTTTTACCCCTTCGCTATCAAACACTTTCCCCACTGTTGCACCCTCCGGAGTTAGAATAGTAATTTTAACCCCTACGCTATCCAACACTTTCCCTACTGTTGTACTCTCTGGAGTTAGAATAGTAACTTTAACCCGTACGCTATCCAACACTTCCCTATGTTGCACTCTCTGGAGTTGAAATAGTAATTTTACCCCTATGGTATCCTACACTTTCCCTACTGTTGCACCCTCTGAAGTTTTAATAGTAATGGTAACCCCTACTCTATCCAACACTTTCCCTACTGTTGCACCCACTGGAGTTGGAATAGTAATTTTATCCCCTACACTATCCAACACTTTACCTACTGTTGCATCCTCTGGAGTTGGAATAGGAATTGTTTCCCCTACGCTATCCAACACTTTCCCTCCTGTTGCATGCTCTGGAGTTGGAAAAGTAATGTTAACCCCTATGATATCCAACACTTTCTCTACTGTTGCACCCTTTGGAGTTGGAATAGTAATTTTAACCCCTACGCTATCAAACACTTTCCCTACTGTTGCACTCTCTGGAGTTGGAATAGTAATTTGTACCCCTACGCTATCCAACATTTTCCCTACTTTTGCACTCTCTGGAGTGGTAATAGTAATTTTTTAGCCCTCGCTATCCAATATTTACTGTTTTAGTTAATGTTGTGTAAAATGTATTTAAAAATGTTTTTAATTTGTTATATATAGTTTTGATATTTTAATTTATATTATTGTTGTATGTGTATGTATGTATTTATAATTTATAAAATGTTTTTTAACAATGTATAAGTTATTGTAATAATTAGTTGTAAATATATATATATATATTATAATTTATATTTATAAGTTTATTTAATTTGTTTACATTATATGTATTATTTATCATTTTAAATATATTTTTAACTATGTTTATTTGAAATATATCTTTAAGTTATTTTATTTTACATTATTTTTAAACATAAAAAACAATATTTTTAACGATATTTTTTTATCGATATTTTTGTACTTACCATAATGTAGATAGGATTTTGATATTCTTGACATCGATATTCTGCCTCCGATATTTTTGACGTTGATATTTTTGATGTTGATATTCTGTCAGTAATTCCTTCTGAAGATACTAGGCATGTCAAAATGGATGTTATTTTAGTACACAAAGCCCACGCCATAGGCATGGAGAAATCCCCAAATTATCTTATTGGCATCCATTTGGGACTTTTGGCACTTTGGATTTGATATATGTTGCAATGGAAAAAGGCGGCACAGGGGAAGAGATTCATCAACTCTTCTGAGGTTTCCTTAATTTGCATTGACAAATCTACCTCTGTGCTGGTGTCCAAATAATTTCTTCCGCAGTGCAGAATCATGACATCAATGTGCACGTAATTTGAAATGCTTTCCACCATAAGCAGTTGTTAATGCTATTCCATCCCTTTTAGCCAACCCAGGTAATTTTCTCTTTTGGAAACTCTAGACCTTTGTCAATGCAGCAAATGTTTGGCAGTGGAGCAATATCTATGGAAGATAAACTGAGTAAATGTGTCTATTCTCACGAATTATTAACACTCTTGTCCTTACGTTTATCAGAGACTCCAAATGTCATTAATTCATGTATTCCTGTCCATGCCTCAGGTCCGGACAGGATTCCTTTCCTATTTATTTAAAGCCATCATGGAAGAGTGGGGTCAGTATATAAATATTCTGTTGAATGTTCGATTCTCTTGTCGTGCAATTGCACCTTCATGGAAGATTGCAGAGATCCTGCACGTCTACAAGAAGGGGGATTGGGCATGCCTGGTGATCTATCGTCCCATCAGTGTGATTGATTTAATGCAAAGACATTTTTGTAGACAAGTACTGTTTCACTTGCAGAATTGGATTGATGAGGAGGTTATTCTATCTGACCTCCAGCTGGGTTTTGGCACCAGTATCAATACCCTGGATTAGGTCCGTAGGTTCCTGTATCTACACTGGCACGAGGCGTTACTCCATGGGGGAAAGCTGTATGTTGCTTTTCTAGACCTGCGTACAGCATTCAACCTTGTTCCCCAAGCAAGTATGTGGAGAATGCTAGAAAACCTGGGTATTTCCCCCTCCCTATTGAACATTTTAGTGAGATTCCATGTGGGAATTAAAGCTCAGGTTCGATGGGGTTCATATGGATAGCTTGCTGATCCTTTTAGAGTGGTCCAAGGAGTCAGTGTTTCAGTCCCCGACTCTTTTGTTCCTATGTCTAATAATGGGTTGATTGACCACCTTAGTAAGAAGGGGTGGGATGTACCAAGTATCGGGGGAAGGAGGGTTCCAGCCCTCCTTTTCACTGATGATACCTTATTAATTTCTAAGACACCACAAGGACTATAACTGCTCTTAAACCAGTTTTCTTGATTTTGTGCTGAGAGGGGCCTTGAGCTAAACAGTACCAAAACTGAATGCATGTATTTCTCCAGGACCAGAAATTTGCATTGTAGGAGACATATCTTGGTGGAAACATGCCTATCGATGTTGTATACTCCTTCCATTAGCTAGGCGTTTGGTTGACTCCTAACCTGAGCTGGGCCATGCAGATTAAAAAAAACTGATGCTTACCCAACAGTCTGCAAATCTGATGAAGGTTCACTGCAGAACTTCTTCCAGGCGAGTGGCTCCTGTTTTGGGGATTTATAATGTTAGAGTTATTAGGTCTGTTTTGTATGGTACTGAAATATGGGGATCATCAAACCATAATAGCCTTGCAGTGGCTCAGAATAGGTTTATGAGATATATCCTTTCACTTCCAATGAGTACGCCTCTTGTCCCCCTGTATCTAGATCTTGCCCAGGGGAAGCTATTGCACAAACTTGAATGTCGAATGTTATTGTTTTTGTATCATTTATAGACCACAGCTGGTCTTAAACCCAATTGCAAAGGTGTCAAAGATTTGTGTAATCAAAATCCGCTGGTTTCATGTCTTCAAAACTCTCCTGAAGAGGTTGAATCTATTGAATCTTCATGATTATGGGTTTTACCACAGCAATTGTGCCAGTTATGTAGAGAAAAGATCAAAAATCATATTGGGAATCAGCAGTTATGGACATAGTGGCGAAAAGCAAAGGTAGTCTCACTTTATCCTTTATTAATTTTAAACCATTTATGAGTTTTGAGACATCGGTTGATGAAATCAAACTCTCTTTTGCATGCAAACTGTTCGATTTGGGGATCTCAAGTTGGCAAAGGTCGGTACCTTTGACTAAATAGGGACCCTTGTGTCTAGTCAGGGTAAGGGGGTACACTCCTAAAATAACCCCTGCACACCCCCTTGGTAGCTTGGGACAAGCAGGCAGGCTTATCTCAGAGGCAGTATGTAAATCATTTGTATACACATACAGTAACCCAGTGACAACACTACAGATGGACACCACATGTAGTATAAAAATAAGTATTTTTATATAGACTTAACACAAGACCACAAACGACAAAAATCCACACTACTACACTTTAAAAATGGTAGAATTAGCTTAGTTCTCTTTAGATGTAAAATTCAACACTTTAAGTTCAATGTATCTTTGGAGGCGTAACACTATACAATGAAAGTGTTGCAGGGAGGGTGATGCGTCGGTTCCTTACACACAAGAACAGTGATGCGTCGGGCCCTACTGATGCCTAGGGGATGCGTCGGTTCTTCTCGGTTTGGGGAGGTGATGCGTCAGTCTCTTACTGCGCTTCCGTGGCGATGCGGCCCGCAATGCTGTGGTGCGATGAAGATCCGATGCAATGAAACAAAAATGGTGTCTTCTCCTTGATGTGACACAATGCATGCACGCCTGATGGTCATTTGGTGATTCAACAAATCTTCTGAGCTGCGACAGGCCCTGCAACACGCTTCCCGTTGATGCAGCGCATATGATGTGAGGTCGATCCTCTTCTCCGACGATGCAAGGTGCTTCGCCAACAATGCAATAGCTGCAGCAGCGACACGCTTTCCCAGCGATGCGACAATGGCGGCTGCAGCGGCGACACACTTCTCCGATGATGCAGTGACATCTGGTGCAACGTCGATCCTTTTCTCTTTGCGATGCGAGGTGCTTTCACGTTGTAAAGCAACAGCGGCGAAGACACGCTTCTACTTCGTGAGTCACTCTTCCAGCTCCTTGCGACACGCAGTACCTCAGAAAGCCCAACACCACTGCAGTCACTTTCAAATAACTCTTGGGGAGATGGTGGGTGAAGTCTGTTGTCCCTGAGACTTCAGCAGGAGGCAAGCTCTATCTCAAGCCCTTGGAGATATTTCACAAGTTGAATGAAAGAAGCACCAAAGTCCTTTCTCCTCTCTTTGGCAGTCAGGCAACCACTGCAGGCCAATACCTCATGCTTAGGTATAGTTTCTCCTCAATCTCTCTGGTTCCTCTCCTCAGCAAAGGTTGCTTCTTGTTTCCCAAAAGTGACCTACATTTCTGGGGCCTGGGTCCCCCCTTTTGTACACCAAAATCCTTTCTCTCTAAAGGCAGAGAGTTGCTGTGCCTAGTCCAAACCAGTTCTAGTCAGTACTGGAGCACTTTGTTGACAAGACTCCTCATTTCCTTTCACAGTGTAGCCCAGGGACATCAGACACACCACAGGAGGTGGAGCCATCATTGTGGAGGGAAGGCACAGCCTGTCTCCTGGAATCCCCCAGCCCCTGCCACTCAAACTCTAGATAAGGAATACACAACCTTGCAGAGGCAGGCTTGGATGGTTAGACAAGAAAATACTTGCTTTCTAAAAGTGGTATTTTCAAACACAGAACGTTAAAACCCAACTTCACTGAAAGGTGTATTTTATCATTCTGAGTTCAGGCATACTAACCTCGAATTTCTACCTAGTTTCCTGAGTCAGTTAGGATTATAAGATGTAATAATCAAATTGCGAATTCTGGCCTATGGAGAACAGGTAGCCTTGCAATAGCGAAAAATGAAAATGGCTGTAATTCACTATTAGGACATACCACACACATCAGGGCATGTCCTACCTTTTACCTACAATGCACCCTGCCCTTGGGCCTACCATAAGGGTGACTAATATGCAGAAAAGGGACGGTTTATGGACAGGCATTTGGGTGCACTTGCCCAGTCAGCATGTCAGTACCAGACTGCACACAGGCTCTGCAATGGCCAACCTGAGACACACTTTTACAGGCTGCTTCTGTAGGTGGCACAACCAGTGTTGCAAGCCCACCTGCAGCATTTGGTTTACAAGCCCTGGGCACACTCAGTGCACTGTACTAGGGTTTGACAAGTAAACTAAACCAGCCAATCTTGGAGTCACTAATCCATACATCAATTTACAATAGGGAGAGCATATGCATTTTAGCACTGATCAGCAGTGGTAAAGGGCCCAGAGCCATAAAACAGCCAACAACAGGTCAGAAAAATACAGGAAGAAGGCAACAAGTTTAGGGATGATCCTGCAAAAAGGCCCAAGTCCAACACAAACTATATCTGCAGTTTAGATATCTTATCCTTCCAGTCAAATCTTTTATTTTTGACTTCTCCGCAGGGAATGAGAATGGTGATGACCAATGTCCGGCATGTGGGGTGTGGGCTGAAATATTGAAACACTTATTGTTCTTTTCTCCCCTGTACAGTAAGTCATGAGTAAAGTGGATTATTCCACTGTGTGAGAATCTTGGTACAAGGAAACATCATGTTGCTTTTAGAAATTTTAAGTACCAATCCACCTAGGCCCCATGTTTCCACTATAAGTGCCTATTAGATGCGTAAGTCACCTCCTGAGCAGATATAACTGAGATAAATACAGAGGAATGTTTTGTAAACTGTATATGTGTTTAGCCTATTAATTGTTTTGTCTTGTTTTAATAAGTTTATCAATTTTTTCATAATAACTAGACTGTCCTTTTTTATCTATTTGGTACTCTGTCAACTGGGTTTCTTTTCTACTTTGTTGATCTGCATGATCGGAATAAAGTATTTTGGCTGAATGAAGATACCAGACATGTCAAAATGGATGTTATTGTAGTAGACGAAGCCCATTCCATAGTCTTTGATGAATACCAAAATTATCTTAATGACATCCTGTTGGGATATTGGCACTTTGGCATTGACATATATTGAAATGGAAAAAGGCGGTACATGGGACGAGAGTCCTTGACTCTTCTGAGGTATCCTTAATTTGAATTGACAAATCTCCCCCTGTGATTATGTCCAAAAAATTTCTTCTGCAGTGCAGAATCATGACATCAGTGTGCACGAAATTTGAAATGCTTTCCACCATAGGCAGTAGTTAATGCTATTACATCCCTTTTTGGCCAATTCAAGTAATTTCCTCGTTTGGAAACTCTACACCTTTGCCACTGCAGCAAATGTTTAGGATACTCGCAAGCCTAAAAGACACAGGACTGGCCCACAATTCAGATGTGAACCTTGATGCAGGTATCCCACTGCAACATAGATAATGAGTCTAAAGCATAACGACCAATTCTCTGGTGCAGTAGGTTGTTTGAAGTGAAAAAAAACATATTTTAAAGTCCTAATATTATGATTGATTGCTGTTAGTGAGTTAGTTAGAAAGAACGCTATTCGTTTTGAAAATTGTGATTGGAAAGAAGGAAGGGCTTACTATGGTGTGTGCTTCTATTTATTTAGGCTTATTAGCAGAACAAGAGCACTGCCAATTGTAATAGTTAGATACTTTTTATGGAGCACACTATGCTTGCCAAACCTTTGAACTGGGGAGACTCTTGTAACATGTACTTTCATTGTTCAGTTTCGATTGAGTATGAAACATTCTCTGCAGTTTAATATATGCTTTTCAATTCAAGGAAAATTGCAATGTAAAGATTTCTGTAACTACATTTTGATAAATAATGTTGGAAAATTGCCTCTCCAGGACACCCATGGACTGGGCAGGGAAGAGAGAGAGGCAGAAAAGGTGCCCTAGAGCTCACTGGAGACTCACCTCTTCTTTCTAACTGTGGCTCAATGTCACTGAAGCCTTGCAAAAAACAATAGAGACACATTTGTAAGTTCTTGGGTTTCTGTGGCTCGACTAAAGTTAGAAAAATAGTTCAGCAGTGTACAGAAAATACTATATGCAGAGTTCTTCTTTCTTTCACATGTGTTGCGTATTCAACAATTTTCAGCCATGGTCCTGTCCAAAGGTAGTTGTGATTATTGAATTTTTTTTAGAAAAACTGTAAAATAAAGGGTTTCATAGCGGCGTGAGATTTTAAAAGCGCTCTGTATTCCAGGGCCTGTACTACATAAAGTATTTATTGGGTGGAATGCACTTGATCATCCATTTCCGGTGCTTTTAATGCACTCTGGTATTACAGAAGTGGATGCGGAAACTCCTGTGCCCTACACTTGATTAAAGATAGCACCATTTTCATAATAGTCTTATAGCATTCCATAATGGACAATATCAGCCATTTTATCCGACATTCTGTAATACAGACAGGGCCCTGCTTGTACACATTGCTATGCTAGCATAAGCTTATTATCTTGCCACTTTACAGCTTTTTCACTCGACACAACATGTAACTGTTGTTGTAAGTTAAACTGCTTGATGTTTCTTGCAAGAGAACTGCTTGTTTTAAACATCCCTAGACTTAAATTGCGACCTTAGTCTATACACTGCGTGCAGAAGCCTTCAAGGTCACCATAACAATGTATGCTGTTATTCAGGTCGATCGGGCCACGCTCTAGGCACAACATGAACACAGCTGCAGCTAACTGAAATTCTAGTGCCTTTAATATTGCACTGCATGCATGATTTGGGCACTTGGAAGAAAACCTTTTCCAGTGAGAGAGAGGTTTGCTGATCCTGTGATGTGATTCACTTCTGCTGAACTTGAAGGTATGGGGTTCCCCATTCAAGCCTAAGAGACCTTCTATTATTAAAACGTAGTTCCTAGCAGGGGAGGGTGGCTCACAAGGCGCGATAGGACCTGTGTCCACTATGATTATAATATGATTTCTCTCTTTGTGTATTATGGAATTGTAACAATGCTGATCGTATTATTTTTAATCATATGCCTGCTGTGGTTAGCAAAAATATTGCATCTTAGAGAGCATCGTTAAATAAAAATGTTAAACTTTTCCGTGTCTCTAATTACTCACGTTGTGGACTGGTATGCCAACAAAAACAAAAGAGTGTTCTTGATTCCCACCATTCCTAAGAGTACCCTAAGTTGCATGTTCTGGGTTGTCTAATCATTTGTAGCTTTGCTGTAGGACGGAGAGTAAATGAGACACTGATGCTAGTCGGTAAGGGGTTCGAGGTACTGAGGTGAGTATTTGGTACACCACAATTCACTGAGGGCCTGGGTTCCTGTGCATAGTTCTGCACATGAGCAGAATCCCCTCAACAATCCGTTATTATAGGCCCTTGCCTCTGGGTTGGACCAACAACCCTATAGTGAGTGGGGCATAAAGCTTAATTAACATCAAAACAGGGACATCTATTTCTTTTTACCCATAAAGGTGGTTCGGAAAAAAAATGTTTTCTTTACTTCTAAAAGCTTTAAAAACGTTTTTTGGAATGGGAAACAACCGTTAATAAAACTGGAAAAACTAAAAATATGTGCCTGGATTTGACTTTTGTGAGCTCTTCTGCTCTGCTCACCAAAATGAATTGGACACAAACCGAGCAATGGAGTCCAACAGTGGCATAATCAGAGTCAGTGCCTTGCTTCTGAGCTTGCAGGGCAACTGGTGGCAGAGTGTCCCCTGGTGCACTAACATGTAAATGTGCGGCGCGGGTGCAGATGATGTTAAATCGCCCTACTGATCATGTTGGTGTTGCTTGGCTTAGTTCAACTTTCTAGAATGTCAGACATTTATTATCTTATGCATTCCCAAGTTCAGACAACTGTACATTTTGCCTGGGCCACAGCTGAAGTTCTTCTTACATAAACTACAGGTCAAAGTGTTTGCTGACACCTTGCTTTGATAAGTAGAAAAAATTGCCACATGATGGATGGCGGTGGTCCTTGTTATTCCTTGTGGTTCGTCACTTGTTCCTGCTCACTTCCAGACACCATAGTTGTGAATGTTAATAGGTTTGAACCTACAGAGAACTAGCACTAAAATAATGGAAAATAGGCAGTGGCTGATGTTGCAGGTTTTTCGATCCGGAAGTACATTGACTCTTGACCATACCCCAGTGCGTATGTACCAGCACATATTATGTATGTACCAATTGGCTAATCTCTGATTCGCGTATCTAACTCACATGTAAGTCCCTGGTACATGGTATAAAGAGTATCGAGAACTAGGAAATAAATTAAATGTCACTAGTGGACTGCAACACTTATTGTGCCACCATTGCAGTGATAAAAAGAAACCATGCCGCTTGGTCTGCTAATGCAGCCTAGTTTGGCAGCTTTTGAACTGTCAACTCGAACTGGCAAAATAAACTTTTTCAAGTCCAAACCTTCCTTTTTAATGTTTAGAACTCACCCATAGGGAAAGCGTTAATAACCCTTGAGGTAGTGGGCTAAGTATTAAAAAGAAGGATAAATTGTGCTTTACATGTCCTGACATTGACTAAATTGGGATTTTCACTAATCCGACTGCTAAGTGCTAACTTCCATTTGGAACCAGTAAATATAGTAGTCCAAAGTATCAATTTGATTGTTATATTAAAACCAACTTTTTGCAGAAGTCATATTCCAGGTTACATTCAATATCTAGGTGACCTTAGAAAGTCAACAATTTCTTGCTAAACGTCTAGCAGCAGTTTGGCAAGAAACGTCTAGTAGCAGTTTGGATTAACTACAGCATTTGTTACCTGAGACAGCCTGCTGTCCTCCTTCTAGGAATGGGGAACAAAAGGACCTGTTGGAAAGGGAAGGTGTAACTTCCTCGATCTTGATGGCTAGAAGGATGTGGCCACAGATGGCACTGCTACAAAGAGGCTGCCACCACTGATAGGCAAATACTAGTCAGACTGTAGCCTGCCTGCTCCTTTGCATAGGGAGACAGACTGGCATCTCTTCCAGAGCGGGATCCATTGTAGAACTGGTTTTCAAGGATGAGTGGTTCATTATACTGCACACACTTAAGGGGTGTGCCCATAGCTCTGACCCAGGGGCATTTTGGATTTGGGTTGAGGGAGGTTTTAGTGTCAACCCCAGAGTAAAACAATGTATGAGTGGATGGGGTTGGCCCATGGAAATAGTAGCCCCATTGGCAAAGGAGTTCTCCCCATCCACAAACTCAAAACTAAAAGTGGCACCTGCAGATATCGAACTCAAAACACTACTGGACTCACAAATAACAGAAGAAGGACTGCACTTGCTGAATGAAAGGCTGCAGCAAGAAGACTACACCTGCTGAAACAAGACAGGACTTCAGAAAGAGAGGACTGCTACTGCTCCTGAACCCATGGTGAAAGAATCCAACGACTGGACCTGCTCCTATTTATTCCAGTGAGTGGACTTCAAGGGCTAGTTGGAAAGCCTTTGTTAAGCTTCAGTTACATAAAATCTAAAGAAGTCTGCACTTGCCCAGCTGTCCAGTTCTCATTGGACTAGCCCAGGAGATAGCTGTTGTAGCCCATGAGATCAAGTCCTAGCCCCAAGAGGTACCCCTCCCCTCTGTCCTGCACCCTTGACTTGTGCTAGAGTGTATTCTTTATTCCCACAGTACAGCAACTTGCAAGCAAAAAAGCAAAAGAAAACAGTTTTTGATACAAAGTCTGATATTCATAGACTATTGCTGCTTGTTAGTTTGTAGGTAGTCTTGAATGCTAAGAGAACCTAGGATCTTCAAAACCTTTGAATTTCATCTATCAGTCAACATCAAATCCAATGCCTGGCTCAAGGTGCCAGGGTCTCTGCCGATGTGACCATCAAAGAGAAAAAGAACCATAAAAAGTTCTACGTGCGAAGATGAAATCTTGATCAGGACCAATCCGGCGCCTGTATTTGACCCCGAATTCAATCGCGGTTGACCTGAAACTTTGACTTTGTCCCAGATATTCGCATTTCATAGACTACCACTAATAGTAAAAAGCAATGATTTACCAAATCTTTTAGAGTGCATTGGAGCGATTTATGAAAATTCATAGTTCTTGTTCCGTTCATCAGATTTTTGTAATTTTGGTGTCTATTTAAAGATTTAGTAGATACTAATATTATCAATTGGATTGGGGTTTTATTGTGTTTTTTGTATCTCTTAACCCTTTGGGCGCAGACGGAATTCCCCTGCCGTGCGGGCAAATTCCACACATGCGCAACTAGGACGGCCCCCGGATGTTCGACGCACACGTCCACTGTGATGTCGGACGGCCGGGGGCTGTCCGACACATGCAAAGCGTTAACTGTTTTGGTGCTGATAAACGCTGTATATTTGTTTTCTTTTGAGTTAATTCTGACTGCTCTTTGCTACAGCTACCCAGGACTGAGCTAAGTTTTGATTTAAAGACGCGTAACTGGGCCTGATATGGAATAGTGACTATATAACCTGGTGAGGTCTCACAATCACCCCAACTAATAATCCATCTTTCTCATCACAGTTCAAAAAAAGTTACAGAAATTAACATAAAAAACTGTGCTATAGTTGGATTGGCGATTTTGCAGCTGTGTTTTTTTTAACATAATTATGACATTTTCACATTTGCCACACAATCCATCTTCTGCTGCATTATCTACAGATTGTAATAAAGCCGCATTTCGAGCTCAGTCGACAAAAAAGCACTGAAAAGTGGCAACACATGTTGCTGTTGAGTAGATAGCCTTTAACAAAGGTTGAGTTGTCACTTTTCTGTTGACTATTACTTCATGTGTGTGTTAAACTGGTAGTGATTAGGTGATATCTTAGACTAAATGGACTTAACATGTGCAAATGACAAAACAATGTGGTAATACTATCATGATGTGGTGCAATATGGTGCATATTTTGCTGCTTCTTGCTGTCACATAATTGGTCCTCCTCTGCTGCATAACACCAGTGGCACTGGATCTAGTATGTGGCTACTAACAGGTTTAAAAACACATATTCAGAAAAATAAAAGTCAACAGGCAAAGACTGCATAAAACTGTTTCTTCACAAACACTGCCAAACATTGTTCTCTAAACTCAGTACACACAGATGAAGATAGGGCAAAATAATAGTAGTCTACTTTACAACGCTGATACATAAACAAAAATTTTAATATGATCAAAGCAATCCAGAAATGCACAAAAGAAACAAAGCTTAAGGTGATGGTATAATTAGGTATGCAAGAAATACCTTAACTTATGTAAAAAGAAAGAACTTGTCAAAATAATCAAACGTTAAAGTGATATTATAGTTAGGTATGGAAAAAAGAACTTAGCTTATGTAAAAACAACTCCAGACATTCACTGAAAAAACCTACTGAATTCTATTTTTACTTAATATTAAAAATTGAGTTTGAATTTATCCCGTAGTTCATCCAAAACTAAAGATAGCAGAGTTACAACTTTATTCTGAATTTTTATTTCCTCCGAAGATGGCTACTCTCCTTCACAATAAAAGTAACTTTTGGGAATTAGTCACTGTAGATACATGCCAACATTGAGTTCTTGTACGTACCACTTGCAAATACTGGGCACCATACCTTCTGGGCTACAAGCCATAATTAGGGCTGACTTAAATAATATTATAAACATCGTTTTTTCCTGTCACAAAGAGATATTTTGACAATCTCAAAAGCAGGTTTAGAAGCTGAAGGCGTCAGTATAAACACGTATCTTTGAAACCATGTTTCCTGTTTCAGTCTAGTGGATGATACAAGTGATGCTGTCCATCAGAGACATTTCACTTTCCATGCCAATGGCGTATTTCTCTGCAACATACATTTTGGGCTTACAGTTAAGCAGTTAAGTTAATCATGTCAATTGAGCATTCTCCAATTTTACAATGTTTAAGGGATCACAACATATGCACTTGGGCTATGAAAAGTAGTTCCCCAATGAGTTTAGGTAAAAGAAACAGCAATACCAGCCAGCCCAAAATGGGCATGGCAGGACAAAAAGAGGTCTGTCTCTTTCTCAGTGAAGATCCTCTTCCACTTAAGCGGGGATGGCTGTATATTCGGGGCTTCAGCAGGGACTTTGTAAGCAAACAATGTAACACAGTTGAAGGGGAAGAGGGCAGAGCCTAAAGTGTGACCTTTATTTATGTGCTTGCAGAGTTAATGTTTGTCAGGTGTATGACATTTATCGCCTCCACTGGAGCAATATCTGGGCCTGAATCAGATCTTGACATACAAGGTACTCTGTCACAACCAAAGAAGGAAAGGTATTAACACCTCTGCCAAATTTAGGGTGGGTGGGATGGAGTTATTTTTTCCTGTCCGTCACCGCAGGGTAAAAAATGGCAGTGAGGAACATACAAAACATAGTGACTCCCAGAAGGAGGGAGGCATAAACCTTTTGTCTTTCACAAACAAACTGCTACTCAAACTGCTACTTTTTTAGTTTGCTTCTGCAAAAAAAAGAATTTAATCATTTGGTGAAAAGTGAGCTTTGGCTCTTGAAGGGAACTGTAGTCTATCAAGGTGGTAAGGCAGAGTAGTGTCCACCAAAGTTGAAATCAGGTACTCGGCCTACAGGTGTACAGATTCTAAAAAGACTACATTTCCTCGTGTAAGAGAGTGAAGACTCACATTCTACTACTGGCTGGATATTTTCACCAAAAATTGGTGATTTTAATCAAGATGGAGATCTCTAACCAAGTGTAAGTGTCCACGTGTAGATTTCCTTATGAATGAATCTCCTTATGTTTGAGTTACAGTGTTTAATGTGGAAACTTGAGATTAACCTGGTAGTTATGGTCCTGTTTTTTCACCACTATGGTAGATATATATGATTTTTGGGTACTCTTTGGCCAAACCTCCCAAACATGCTGCTGGACATTTAATTTCTGCAGTTGCATTTATTGTTATTCAGTCCAAGGTTTGTTTGGACCCTTGAGGTTTTGTGTTTTTACATTAGCCACATAGGATTCCTATGTGTCATATTTATTTTGTCAGTAGAACTTTGGGCATAGCAACATTTTCACAGATTTTTCTGCCACTTGCATTATCACATTTCTGATGTTTTTCCATTCGTGAGCATGTTTTAGTGAATAAGCAGTAATCACTTTCCAGAGGAATGCATTACTACACCAGTAATTTGGTCCTTACCTACCTCATAATCCCTCTGTAATGGTGATAACTTCGTATCCTCCTATTCATTATTATGATGTTTCACAATCCTCATAAATGTAAAGTACACAAATATTTCTTTAGTAATGTCCCTTTGATGGATTTTATTGTCAAGTGTTTTGGATAAGGCACTTGAATAACTGGTCTAGACAGGCTAATGGATTTTGAGTTGGTTGAGCAAATACCAGGTGAGAACAGAAATTACATTAGAAAAAGTTCACAAAGCAACTGAGGGATAACAAAATGTTGGAAAATTACTCATATCAAATCCAAGAGAAGAACGCGCATGGTGCAATTAGTACCATTACCTATTTAGGTGTTACTTTTAGCTCAACAGGCTCTTGGACACTGCATATTTTGTAAAGCAGGGCAAGAAGATCCAGGTCAACGGTTTTACTTCTTAGTCTTCTGCATCCTTTAAGTGGGTAGTTATTGGCCCCACTGTTACAAATCTATGCTGCACAATGTGCTCCTCAACTTGTTAGGGTGCAGGTGTGTGGGGAATCGCTGATTGTACAGCTATCCAGAGGGAAAAGAATGCCTTTTGCAAGAGAATTCTGGCTGCTCCAGTATACTCCTCACACTTCATCTGTCATGGTGACCTGGGTTTATCTTATTTGAGTGTTTTTTATTTCAGACCAGACCCCCCTATTGTGGCTCTCCATCTGGCAGACTGATGAAGCACCTTTAACAAAGGCCATAATTATTGATTCCTTAGCAGGTAATAAAGGTTCGATCATTCCTCGGTTATCATACATAGAAGAATCATTTGATGGGATCAGATTCCCTAATGCATTTTTTGACACAACTTCATGTGCTGATATTGTTGAAAAATGTGTGTCTGCACTGTTGCTAGCACAACCACATGGAAATATGGTTAGGGTTGAATCCAGGAAAGTAACCATTGCTAATTTGTTTGATAATTATTACAGGGGTTAATTCAGACAGTTACTTAAGGAAACCAAATAGGAATTGGGAACACTCTCTTTAATTTCGGTTCAGAGCTGATACAGTAAAGTATGTACTCTTTTTTCCTATAGAGTACCAGCCAAACCTACATACAAGAGCATGCCTGTGCAATAACGTTGCTAAACTATCAATGGTCCTTTTTCTTTTCTTTAGTTATTTCTGTAGATTATACACTCTGGGGCTGATTACGATGTCGGGCGGAAAGCCTCCTTCTGACAGTCAGAATCTCCTCAACCGGGTCGGAGCCCTGTTGACCGACTTGGTCGGTTTACAATCGACCGCCCGATTACGATGTTCGTGGTCAGAATTTAAACCGTCCGGTCATTCTGACTAGGCTTCGTGGTGAACTCCGCTCCATTCACGGAGTTTGCAGAGTTTTCTGCACTCCGCCCTCCGCGGAGTTTGTTGAGTGCAGAATATTCCGCTCCACGTAGTGCAGTAGAGTTTTTCCCCGCTCAGGAACGCCGCTGGGGTACAATTTCTACCCGAGCGGCACAAAGATAAGCGCGAATGGCAGTTCACACGGCACTCTGCCGCTTGCGGAACTTCACTGAGTTTTTTTGTCACTTTGAGGAGTTCCGGGAAGCAAATCTATGCCCAGGCCTGATTCTGACTCGGTTCCAAATGATTCGCAGTATGTTCCTGTCGCTCAGAACCACATGGTACACCCCTATGGACAGCGTTTCTGCCATCAGGATTACAATGTCAATTTCCAACAGCCTTTCCTCGTCAGCCTGTCTGACATAGAAAGGCTGTTGGAAAGTGACTTGGGGGTCCGTCAATTTTTTGGGTTCCATTCTTGAGACTACTAATTTAAAGCACTGCATTCCAGCTTACCACTTTCTCCAGTGACTTTCAGATGAAGAGACATGTATAGCTGTTAGCCAATTTCATCGTCCAGCTGTACAATCACGGGGCGATATGAACTTTACTTAAGGTGTGACAATTGTGAATAATTTGCATATGATACGTGTTTTATGTTCTAAACATTTTTTAAGTGCAGATGTATTTATCTTTTAGTAGTTCAACATATTTTATGTGCTATGTATTTTTACTTTTATGGATGTATTTTTCAACCGAATAAAGTTATTCAATCAATCAAAGTACCATATTTATCAGATACACAAGAGGGTAAGTACCACAAGTTGCAATACTGCATACAACGTAGGTAACTATGTTCAGGTCTCACCTGATCCCACCAAAAAGAAAGTTAACTTAGGTTTAGAACAATATTCAAGAAAAACTGTATTGTATCTTCACGTATGAGCAATTACTCTGAGCTGACTGGCTGACTATTCCAACCCCTTGTGCCACCCTTTTATTTGACAAAATATTTAATAAAGACACTCTGCAGGATGACTGTAGAAAACATTTAGGGAATTATGATGGATATTAATGGCCATTCTAAATGTTAAATAAACTTCCAGAAGCCTTTAATGGAGTACCCTGCTCCATCAGAAAAGAATCAATCAATTCCTCACACCTGCGTCCGGAGTTTTAGAGAATACTTTTGAGAACAAGGTTATCATAGGTGAAATGGGAAAATAGGAGAGAGGAAAAGGTCAGGAAACAGCACCAGAAAATAGGATGAAACAGGGATTGAGTACATTTAAACAAATTCATTGGACTGTTTATCTGGGCCATGCTTGCTCCAAAGACCTGTCATCAAGTGTACAGTTCAGACACAACAGTTGAAGCTCATCATGTATTCCCAGATCAGGTAATTCAATCCAAAACATGTATTGCACTGCCTTTGCAGGTGATGCTGATTACCATTCATCTGATGGCCACTCCCAATACTCCAAATACTGCAAATAACCCCTAATGCACTCATGAAAATCTACAATATTGCAGAAAAAAGAACTCCCAGTACTATGGATCATTCCTTTGAAATCCTAAACAGTCTTGTAGCATCTAAATGTTTCATGTTTGGCATTTTAGTCCCCAATATTGAAGTTGGACAATGTAGCTGTGTCTTTATTGCTGCATGCTTCACAATCTTGCTAAGAGAAATTGTCTGTCCTTGCTCTCTGATGAACCTACCCTCAAGAGTGAAGAAGGTGAAATTTACATTACAAATACATGGTATTTGTAAGAGCAGACAGGCTTAACTTAGAGAAAATGTGTAAAGTATTTAGAGGTACATAAAAAGTTTAAAAGTCAAAAGCACAACACAATAAAACTCCCACTCCGATTTATTAAAATAAACAAAATGACACCAAAATTACAAAAATCCAATAAGTTGAACCATAGAATTTAAAAGATTCAAGAGAAAGCTCCACATCGAAGTAAAGCACCAATCACTAATTACTGTTCACAGGTGACCTGTACCTACCTGTGATTTCACACCAATCATGACAGAGCATCGTCAGATACCCCCAGCAGGTTTGCCTCATTCAAAAATTATACCTTAGGACTCAGAAATGGAAGCCAAAATCAACCAGCGGGGCACTGCTGAAAACTGAGATTATGCCTCAGGACCTAGGACCTGATTTAGAGTTTGATAGATGGCATAATCCCTCAGAAATAAAAAGGAATATCCCATCTGGTGTATTATCAGTGCCATAATATATAATCAATGTGTAATTTAGTGGACAATATATCCATCACCTTTGTGACAGAATATCCAATCCACCAAACTCTGAATCAGACTCTAGTCTCTGAAATGGAAGTTGAAATCCTCCCCTTGGGCAAGACTGCAGACTGTATCTGAAGAAGTCTCTCATAGCCGGCTGTCCTTTGAATGATATTCCACTGAGGCAGTTGGTTTTGGTGGGAAAACTTTGAAGCAAGAGAAATTTAAATCCTGCACCTAGGGATGTCCTCTTGTTGGACGTATACTTTGGGAGTCTTGTCCAGTAAAGATTTCTGCGTTCAGGCTTAGTCTCTTAGTTGGAGCTCAAAATCCTGGATTCGACCTGCAAAGCAAGGCTGCAGGCTGTATCCAATAAGGTCACACTAAAGTCAAAGAGGCTTGCCAAATGGGACTGCTGAAAGGGTTGGTCTAATGGCAAAAAGCTCCAAGTAGGACCAGCATCATTTTCTAACCCAGTGAGGTCGTGGGTGCATTGTCTTGGGTGGTTAGTCCTGGTCCTGGGGAGATCTAGGAGATTTACATTTTTCTAAGTCTACATTGTTCAGACATTTCTGAGTGAGGGCCTGATATAGAGTTTGGCAGATGGATTGCTCCATCACTAATGTCACTGCTATCCTGTTTGCCATATTACAAGTTCTGTTGGATATAATGCACTTGTAATAATGGATGGAATATCTGTCACATCCGCCAAACTCTAAATTCGACCCTAAGTCCTACTGTATAACATTAAGGATCCCAGGACCTTGTAGCTGGCCATTGGCTACTTTAGGAAATAGGCCTCTTGCAGCTTCTTGTGTCCCAATAGTCAAATAGGAGGCCAGCCAACTGACACTTGGAGTCTCCCCCCTGGGTACAGGTAGGAGATAGTTCAGTCCTTCGATCTCCTCACCGGTCTCAAATAGCAGGTGCAGTCCTTCTTTTGTTCTTCTGCAGGTCCAGAAATTGTTCTGAGGAGCTAATAATGAGATGACAGCTCTGTAGGTTTCACTAGTCGGTGGATGGGGTGAGTCCTGTACAATCCCTAACTAATGGAGACAAGTTTGCTGGGCGCGACTCATCCTACTATTACAGGCAGCACATCCTCTTTGCCTTACTGCAAACCATCCCTGATTACACAAGTCTAAAAGAAATCCACAATGACATAGGTCTTCTTTGTTCGAAGGGAACTTGTGTGCCAGGCAGGGGTATTTTTGAGTCTTTTTTTTATCAATTTTCATTTTCATAGTGATGTAACATAGCATCATCATGAGCAGATATAGCTCCATTGTATTATGCATTACAAAAAGAAACCAAATAACAAATCGCAGAACTACCTCCTTGCCCCAGGAACCAGGTGATATTGAATGAAATGGGGGATGTGATTATGCTTAGTGTCTGTTGTCTCCGAGTTGGTACTGTTTGAGGGTGGAATAGTCATGACTTCTGTCAAACAAAGCAGACGGAGATATTGAGGGCAAGTAAGTTATCTATGTTCAGTAGATAATAGAGTAATAAAAGGGTCCCAGAGTTCATTGTATGATGTGCCCGGTGCTGAGAGCGTGAGGGTTACCCTTTCCATCTCTAGTATATACCAGAGGCAGTGACCAGGACATCGTCAGCATAAAGACTAATGAGATGTTCCTCCCCACCAAAGAGACAATCCTTAATGTCAGGATTGTCTCTGATCCTTGCACTAGGGGTTCCACATAGAATGCAAAAACAAGAGACACAAGTGAACAGCACTGGGGGGAACCTCTGGAAATGGAAAACGGGGTGTGGCAGGGATTCTGCGCCAACACAGAACTATGTGTAGGATTATGGGACTTTACTATGTAGGGACTGAGCTATCCTACCACCTTACTACCATGAACCCAGGAACGACTAGCTATAGTGTCTCCCTTGCCCTCCTACTCACTCACAGAGGAACAACTGATTAGACACCCCAGAACACACCACCCCTCACTCTCTCAGGAATCGCAGTTGCAAGACTCACCCTTTCGCTCATACTCTTGTACTTGTCCACAATAGGATCTGACAGAGACACAAACATGTTTAAAATATTTATTTTAACTAACGTGCTCTAGTAGGCAGTAAACGTGCCAGAAGAAGCAGAAAAATGCATAACACAAATAAGGTCAGCAAAGCAAGTAGTCAGTACTCATAAAAGGAGCTGTCATAGTGAATGACAGTGTAGCCTAACCTCCCTCCATTTGTATAGAAGCAAGATGATTATATATTAGAAGATCTCTGCATTATCTGCAGACCCCGTACCTCAGTCTATAGACGGTAGATCTACATCATAGATGCTGTCATGCTCTTCTCCCTGGAAAAGGTCCCTCTCCAGTGTGTGCTATTTTTCCGTGTATTCCAATAAGACCAAAATATGTACTCCCAAACAACAGCTGAATATATATGGTTTGTCTAGGTGCTAGGGCCTGTACAGAACAGAATAACAAGGGGCATTGTTGTTCGACCTTGTTCACAATGTTCAGACTAAATCTCAGGAACCTGCTAAGCATGAAAACAGCGGTAGGTTCTTATGTGCAAATTTGAAAAGAGGCATTTGCAAAATAAACTTATGTAGTAACATGTGCAAAGCAGCGGACATACTGCAGCATGCTCATTTTAACTTAGAGAAGACGACAAGTTCACCATGGCCATGTGACAGGGGTAGAGGCCTGCCCACTGAAGCAATCTGTGGCTGTTAGGGAGCTGTAGTTACTAAGGATCCAGGAAATAAGCTAAATCCCAATCCCCAAAAAATTGTGGGGGGCAGTGTGTTCTCATCTTGATGCCCTCACACACCCTGAAGGATGTCATGCTTCATCATAGGGCTTTTGCTACTCGTCGGGTCGGTGCTGCAATGCCCTACGGGTCCTCCTAATGGTCTCTTTTTCGGAGATCTTTTGATGAAGCTATAAGGGTATGTGGGGGTAAGTAGCAGTGAAGTCCTAGAAGGGGTAATAAAAAATGGTTGGAGGGAGAGTGATACATTTTAATTAAGGTGATCCCTCTGTCATTATTAAACGAAGTGTATGATGCTGCTTTAAGGGATATAATGTCCCTTGGCATCTGTTCTGGTCAACATGTTTCGCGCTTTACTGGTCTCAAGGGGAGATCCAGGGTGCTTCATCAGGACCGAGTAAGAAAGTTGTATCTACAGTAGCACAAAAATGTCAGTGCCCCCGGATTAACAAAGGGAGTAGAACTTCCCTTAGTAGGTATGGTAAGATCCCATGAGCTCAGTGTGGGTCACTTGAGAGGGTTCTCTGAGCGCATCTGGGCTGTGTCACCTGTGGGCCTCTCGATGTCTCAGCCCTCACTGATCTTATCTGATCTTACCCTAGTATGCAAATCCAACACCAAACAGTGAATAAATAGCTTGTGAGGTTACATTGACCTCCTGCCATACACCATTAGTACCTGCCCCTTGCCGCTGGGTCGCCGGAGACTGGGTGCAGAGCCGCCCTCCCCACCACCACCACCTATACCGTCACCACCACCACCAATACCAGCACCACCAATACCACCACCACCAATACCAACACCACCAATACCACCACCACCAATACAACCACCACCACCAATACTACCACCACCACCATCACCACCATCAATACTACCACCTCCACCACCACCCACACCAACACCATCACCAATACCATCACCACCAATACCACCACCACTAATGTCACCAACACCACCAATACCACCACCAATACCACCACCACCAATATCACCACCACCAATACCACCAATACCACCACCACGAATACCACCAGCACCAATATCAATACCACCACCAATATAAACTCCACCACCAATACTACCACATCCAATACGACCACTAATACCACCAATACCACCACCACCACCAATACCAATGCCACCACCACCAGTTATACCACCACCGACAATAACACTACGAATCCCACACCACCACCAACACCACTACCACCACCACCACCAATACCACCACCAATACTACCACCAATACCACCACCACCACCACCAACACCACCACCACTACCAGTATCAACACCAATACCACCACCAATACCACCACGAATGCCACCAGTATTACCACCACCACCAATACCATCACCACCACCAATAGCACCACCACATATCCCACCACCACAAATACCACCACCACCAATACCACCACTACCACCACCAATACCAATACCACCATCAACAATACCAACACTACCAATACCAACACCACCAATACCAGTACCAATACAGCCACCAATACCACAACCACCACCAATACCAACTCCACCAATACCACCACCACTAATAGCACCACCAATACCACCACAAGCCAATACCACCACCACCAATGCCACCAATACCACTACCACTATCACCACAAATACCACCAGCAATACCACCACCAACACCACCAATACCACCACCAATACCACCAACAACAATAACACTACCACCACCAATGCCACCAGCAACAATACCACCACCACCAATACCACCACCACCAACAACTATACCACCAATACCACCACCACCAATACCACTACCACCAACACCACCACCACCAATACCAATACCACCAACACCACCAATACCACCACCACCACCATCAATACCACCACCTCCACCACAACCAATACCACCACCACCATCACCATTACCACCACCACCAATACCACCACCACTAATACCACCAACACCACCACCAATACCTCCACCAACACCACCAATACCACCACCACTAATACCAGTACAACCAGCACCAATACCAATACCAATACCACCAATAAAAATACCACCACCACAAATACCACCAATGCCACCACCACAAATTCCACTGCCACCAATACAACCAATACTACCATTACCACCAATACCACCACCTCCACCACCAATACCACCTCCACCACCACAATACCGCCACTAACGACAATACCATCAATGTCAATTCCAATACCACCAAAACCATCAATACTCGCACCACCAATACTATCATCACCACCAATACCACCACCAATACCACCACCAATACCACCATCACCACCTATACCACCAGTAATACCACCACCACCAATACCACCACCAATATCACGACCACTAATACCACCACCATCAATCCCACCACCACTAATACCACCACCACCAGAACCACCAATACCACTACAACCGCATACCACCACTAATACCACCACGAATACCATCACCACCAATATCACCACCACCACTACCAATACCACCAATACCACCACGACCAATACTACCTCCACCAATTCCACAACCAACACCAATACCACAACGACTAACACCACCACCAACGGCACCACCACCATCAATACCACTACCACCAATACCAACAAACAATACCAATACCATCACCACTAATACCACCAAAATCACCACCAATACCACCACCAGTACCACAAATACCACCCATACCACTAACACCACCATCAGTACCACCAATACCACCACCAATGCCACCACCAACAATACCAGTACCACCAATACCAATACCACTGCCACCACCAATACCAATACAGCCACCACCAATACCAGAACTGCAACCACCAATACCAATACCATTACCACCACCAATACCAATACCGCCACCACCAATACTGCCACCACCAATACCACCACCACCAATACCACCAATGCCACTACTACCAATACCAGGACCACTAATACCACCACCACCACCAATACCACCAATACCAGCACCAATACCACCACCACCAATACTGCCACCACCAATACCACCACCACCCATACCACCACCACCCATACCACCAATGCCACCACCACCAATACCAGGACTACCAATACCACCACCACCACCAATACCACCAATACCAGCACCAATACCACCACCACCAATACCAATACCACCACCTCAGTGCCTCTCGTTCACTAGGAATAGCAGGGGCACGGTACAAGGCAGGAGCTACAGCCAAGACCATCCCTCCCTCCATTCCTGCCATAAAGCACAGCCCGCCCTATTAGGCCAAAGATAGCAATGACATTACACAATGCCACACTGCACACTCAAATCACGGAGAGGGCAGGAAATAGCCTCCCCTCCTGCTCATCCTACTGAGCTGCGATATTGTAATCACAGAGCGAAAGGTGTTGGAGCGCTTTGATAGTGTTTATAGCTCGGATCATATGTAACTCTCACTTCACACTTTGTGTAATTTTCCACCCTTACACATCTTCTTCACTGCACTATTTATCACTACTTTGAAGAGGTCTCAGGCCGGTCTCTTCGTCTGAGATTTACAAACTAACAAGCGGTCGAGAAGGCCCTTTATCGCAATGCAATAGGTCTCGCATTTGCGAGAGGTTATGCTATTAGTATTGTAAATGACAATGCCTTTTATTTATGTTTTAAAACCCAAAACATAATTAAAAGGCATTGTCATTTACAATGCCAATAGCTCAAGCTTGCGTTTATGCAAGATCTATTGCATTGCAAATGCATGTTACCTATTAGGGAACTTGTTTGCATACCCATAATCTATACATAAATCTAATGAGAAAGTTGTGAATACATTGAAAATGGACCACACACATATCAAATGCACACGCACACACACATGCACACACACACACCCCTTATGCACTCACATACAGACATTTAACTATTGCAATTAGCGACAACTTGGTATGAGTTAAGTTGTTTTCTTAGGCTATCAATTTAAAATTAACACCACCAAATGATTGCTTTGTTCTGTAATAAAACATGTCAACGTAATCCAAGATGGTGGATCAATGCTAGTGTTCCAGACTAACCACATGAAATTAATATGAATGCAATTAGAATAAACAGGACTCATTTATTTTTTGCCTGCATAATCAATTATAACTGGTTTGGAGTGGCCCTCCAGTTCCTCTGCTGGTCACCCCTCTGGAAATGGTTAGTATTGAGTGGAAAACAGATACATTTAATTTTATTTAAATCAAATTCTAAAAATTATTTTGGTTTGAGTTTTCAATTAATGCCATCAGCATGCGTTTCGATGCAGTGGTATCAGTACAACAGAGCAAATTTGTTTTCCTAATCAACGATCTGGTTGGCTTCACTTCTATTACTGATTATGCTGATTCTGCAGGTATGACAGTGGTGTTCTCGAAAGATTTGCTTTGTTCCTCCAGCAGATGAAATTTAGAACGGGGAAATATCACAGCCTACACGAAAAACACAGAAATCCATCATGAACAAATTCTTAATTAACATTTGTATAATTTAAGTAACATTAATACTGTAGAAAAATATTACTATCACAATCACTGATTGGTCCACACATAAGAAAAATCATGAGTCAGCAGTGTAACTACTTGGTTATCTTCACAGACTAATAGTTGTCTTTCAGTTGTCCCCAATAACTGTAATTATTTCATGCTTTTCGTTATGTGTGAAGAACTGCAGAAACTGCATTTCTGTTCCAACATCTCCAAGTCATTCTCTGTTTTACAACTTCTGTAAACCTGCAGTTTTCAAAAACTGTGATCAGTACATGTGACTTTAAATCATCCAAGGGTCTCATTTCAGCGCTTTATTAACTGTTTTTATATGTTCTAATTGGTGATAACAGACTAAAGCAGGACTTTACTGTAGCACTCACAATTGACCTCTCTCTCCCTATATCTTCGCTTCTAACACCATTAGTACCTGCCCCTTGCCGGAGACTGGGTGCAGAGCCAACCTGCCCACCACCACCACCAATACCGCCACCACCACCACCAATACCAGCACCACCAATAACACTACCACCAACACCACCAATACCACCACCACTAATACCACCACCACCACCAATAACAATACCACCACCACCAATACTACCACCACCACCATCACCATCATCAATACTATCACCTCCACCAACACCAACACCATCACCAATACCATCACCACCAATACCACCACCACTAATACCACCAACACCAACAATACCACCACCAATACCACCACCACCAATATCACCACGACCAATAAAACCAATGCCGCCACCACGAATACCAACAGCACCAATATCAATACCACCACCACCAATAGAAACTCCACCACCAATACTACCACATCCAATACCACCACTAATACCACCCATACCACCACCACCACCACCAGTTATACCACCACCGGCAATACCACTACCAATCCCACACCACCACCAACACCACTACCACCACCACCACCAATACCACCACCAATACCACCACTACCAGTATCACCACCAATACCACCACCAATACCACCACCAATGCCACCACTATTACCACCACCACCAATACCATCACCACCACCAATAGCACCACCACAAATACCACCACCACAAATACCACCACCACCAATACCACCACTACCACCAGCAATACCAATACCACCACTAACAATACCAACACCACCAATACAACTACCAATACCGCCACCAATACCATAACCACCACCAATACCAACTCCACCAATACCAACACCAATAATAGCACCACCAATACCACCACCACCAATGCCACCAATACCACTACCACTATCACCACAAATACCACCAGCAATACCACCACCAACACCACCTGTACCACCACCAATACCACCAACAACAATAACACTACCACCACCAATACCACCAGCAACAATACCACCACCACCAATACCACCACCACCAACAACAATACCACCAATACCACCACCACCAATACCACTACCACCAACACCACCACCACCAATACCCATACCACCAACACCAATACCACCACCACCACCATCAATACCACCACCTCCACCACAACCAATACCACCACCACCATCACCAATACCACCACCACCAATACCACCACCACTAATACCACCAACACCACCACCAATACCTCCACCAATACCAACACCACCAATTCCACCACCACCAATACCAGTACAGCCAGCACCAATACCAATACCAATACCACCAATACCAATACCACCACCACCAATACCACCAATGCCACCACCACCAGTTCCACTGCCACCAATACAAACAATACTACCATCATCACCAATACCACCACCACCACCACCAATACCACCTCCACCACCACCAATACCGCCACCAACGACAATACCATCAATGCCAATTCCAATACCACCAAAACCACCAATACTCCCACCACCAATACTACCATCACCACCAATACCACCACCAATACCACCACCACCACCAATACCACCATCACCACCTATACCACCAGTAATACCACCACCACCAATACCACCACCAATATCACGACCACTAATACCACCACCATCAATCCCACCACCACTAATACCACCACCACCAGAACCACCAATACCACAACAACCAATCCCACCATCACCACCAATACCACCACAACCGCATACCACCACTAATACCACCACCAATACCATCACCACCAAAATCATCACCACCACTACCAATACCACCAATACCACCTCCACCAATTCCACAACCAACACCAATACCACAACGACTAACACCACCACCAATGCCACCACCACCATCAATACCACTACCACCAATACCAACAAACAATACCAATACCACCACCACTAATACCACCAAAATCACCACCAATACCACCACCAGTACCACAAATACCACCAATACCACTAAATCCACCATCAATACCACCAATACCACCACCAATGCCACCACCAACAATACCAGTACCACCAATACCAATACCACTGCCACCACCAATACCAATACCGCCACCACCAATACCAGAACCGCAACCACAAATACCATTACCACCACCAATACCAATACTGCCACCACCAATACTGCCACCACCAATACCACCACCACCCATACCACCAATGCCACCACCACCAATACCAGGACTACCAATACCACCACCACCACCAATACCACCAATACCAGCACCAATACCACCACCACCAATACCAATACCACCACCTCAGTGCCTCTCGTTCACTAGGAATAGCAGGGGCACGGTACATTGCAGGAGCTACAGCCAAGACCATCCCTCCATCCATTCCTGCCATAAAGCACAGCCCGCCCTATTAGGCCAAAGATAGCAATGACATTACACAATGCCACACTGCACACTCAAATCACGGAGAGGGCAGGAAATAGCCTCCCCTCCTGCTCATCCTACTGAGCTGCGATATTGTAATCACAGAGCGAAAGGTGTTGAAGCGCTTTGATAGTGTTTATAGCTCGGATCATATGTAACTCTCACTTCACACTTTGTATAATTTACCACACTTACACATCTTCTTCACTGCACTATTTATCACTACTTTGAAGAGGTCTCAGGCCGGTCTCTTCGTCTGAGATTTACAAACTAACAAGCGGTCGAGAAGGCCCTTTATCGCAATGCAATAGGTCTCGCATTTGCGAGAGGTTATGCTATTAGTATTGTAAATGACAATGCCTTTTATTTATGTTTTAAAATCCAAAACATAATTAAAAGGCATTGTCATTTACAATGCCAATAGCTCAAACTTGCGTTTATGCAAGATCTATTGCATTGCAAATGCATGTTAAATCAAGTATGTAATCCCTTAGTGTGAATGTTACAGACAGGGCATCACACGGTTTGATGATTATTATAATTAGTAGTTTTTCTTTTCATATGTATCGCCAAAGATTTTGTTAAATATTTATTGTATTTTTAGATTATTTTTATTGTACTTTCATGGTCTAATTTATTTAGCTCGAACAAGGTTGTTACTGATACTTATACTAGCAGTGGGGCAGAAACAGAAAAGGAGTTGCCTATTAGGGAACTTGTTTGCATACCCATAATCAATACATAAATCTAATGAGAAAGTTGTGAATACATTGAAAATGGACCACACACATATCAAATGCACACACACACACACATGCACACACACACACACCCCTTATGCACTCACATACAGACATTTTACTATTGCAATTAGCGACACCTTGGTATGAGTTAAGTTGTTTTATTAGGCTATCAATTTAAAATTAACACAACTAAATGATTGCTTTGTTCTGTAATAAAACATGTCAACGTAATCCAAGATGGTGGATCAATGCGAGTGTTCCAGACTAACCACATGAAATTAATATGAATGCAATTAGAATAAACAGGACTCGTTTATTTTTTGCCTGCATAATCAATTAAACCGGGTTTGGAGTGGCCCTCCAGTTCCTCTGCTGGACACCCCTCTGGAAATGGTTAGTATTGAGTGGAAAACAGGTACATTTAATTTTATTTAAATCAAAGTCTAAAAATTATTTTGGCTTGAGTTTTCAATTAATGCCATCAGCATGCGTTTCGATGCAGTGGTATCAGTACAACAGAGCAAATTCGTTTTCCTAATCAACGATCTGGTTGGCTTCACTTCTATTACTGATTATGCTGATTCCGCAGGTATGACAGTGGTGTTCTCGAAAGATTTGCTTTGTTCCTCCAGCAGATGAAATTTAGAACGGGGAAATATCACAGCCTACACGAAAAACACAGAAATCCATCATGAAGAAATTCTTAATTAACATTTGTATAATTTAAGTAACATTAATACTGTAGAAAAATATTACTATCACAATCACAGATTGGTCCACACATAAGAAAAATCATGAGTCAGCAGTGTAACTACTTGGTTATCTTCACAGACTAATAGTTGTCTTTCAGTTGTCCCCAATAACTGTAATTATTTCATGCTTTTCGTTATGTGTGAAGAACTGCAGACACTGCATTTCTGTTCCAACATCTCCAAGTCATTCTCTGTTTTACAACTTCTGTAAACCTGCAGTTTTCAACAACAGTGATCAGTACATGTGACTTTAACTCATCCAAGGGTCTCATTTCAGAGCTATAATTACTGTTTTTATATGTTCTAATTGGTGATAACAGACTAAAGCAGGACTTTACTGTAGCACTCACAATTGACCTCTCCCTATATCTTCGCTTCTAACTTTTCCTGTGTATAATCTGTTACAGAACAATTTCCAGCGCTTTCCAGACTCCAGTAGGTCACCAGATTTCGAGCCTGTGCTTGAGTAGTGACGTACTGACATTTTTTGGCCAGCATGTTCATCAGATTTTCAAGGCTTTCTCCCTCAAATAACTTCTTTACTTTCTTTAGATAGAAAACTCTGTAAGACTTAAGGTTTGCGTGTCACTAAGTATTCAGAGTTACCATGCATTACTAAAAGCACACAATGGTTTGGACACATTGAGTGGCATTCTAATTTCTCCCCTCTCACTGTATGTAGTGTTGATGTTCTATCAATAAACAGAATCAGTGAGAATGTTGCAAGTTTTATGGATAATATTGGTAAACATAGCTCCCCTTCTTTTGCTGATTGTATCCATCGATGCTGTATGATCTTGTTTGGTGAAGGTGCACAGATGCAGAAGAGATCCGTTCTGGTTTTGTTTTTTGAAAACTGTGTTGTCGACAGTTTTTACACCCACTTTAAAGATGGCTTTATTCTGTGCCTTTAAAAATGTACAGATATGGATAATGAGTCGACTCCATGTATTGTATCCTGTGCTTATTGTATGCATAAAGTTACTTATTGGTGACTGCGAATAAATCAGTTTAATGCTACTATAAGCAGCAATTTCAGTAAATCAGATTTCCCAAACAAGTTGGGTCACGAAATGTTTGAGGCAGAGGTGGGCATTATGGTTCTCCTTTCCCGATTTATTTTATTGATGCCAAGTCACACAAATTACACTTCTCAGTAAACCTAGAAGTGAACAACCAGTTGTAAAACATAAGAGGGCGGTTTAGACCCTGCAAGATGTCCACAAATCCTCTCGTGCAAATGAAACCCCATCTCTGCCAGCTGGAGAAGGTTTTTGGTGGAAGTCCTTTACCAGCCAAACACTAAAATGACCATTTAGGAGTCCAAGAATCACACCTCCTCTTAGACTAGAGTATGTTCATCTACGACCAGTTAAATATGTTGGGGCACATTTACAAGAAACTGATTCATCTCTGCGTTGGAGCAGAGATGCGTCAGTTTCTTTGCACCGTGCCAGAAAAGCCTTGGCCACCGTGGATGCATCACATTTACAATGCGAAGCATCATGGTGCATTGACAGATGCATCGCGCATCTATTGGCGCAAAGGTCATGCATTGCAGGAGTCGTGTTGCAAGCAAGACACAACTCCAGCAATGCTCTGGGAGTCCCATATATTTGTACTACATCACTCCTAACACCTGCTTCTAGCGTAAGGTTTTTACGCAGTTTTGAAGCGTCACGTTTACGAGGCTTTCCTGTGCTGGAACGCCCACCCTGCATACATTATACCTGACAAACATCTCCCTAGATGTGTCACTTTGTAAATGTGACACATTTACAACGTCACAAAAGTGTGTCACAAAAGTGATGCAATGGTGGCACAAAAGTGTCGCAAGGGGCTTGTAAATCTGCCTTAATCTTCTTAGTGAAGCTCGATGATTCAAAGTGGATAAAAGAGATAAGGAACATAAAGATAAAGAATGCCAAAATTGTAGCCAAATTTTCCTTGTGGGACTCCCATTACCTTTTTAAAGTAATTTATTGAATCTTGGATGATGGAGCTAAAATGTAGCATACAGTACTAAAAAGGGAGGGTAAAATGTGATTTGTATCAACATGTTGGTGATTGGTTTGGGAGAGGAGGACCTTTAACAGCTTAATAAATGCAATCAAATTAGATATAAAAAATCAGTTCAGAGACAGTCAGTGTTCAACTTCTGGTAGCAATGGTAAAAGCAGCATCATTCCCCAGAGAAGTGTGTCCTAAGTTCAAGCCATACAAAAAAATTCATAGTAGAGAACACAACATACTAAAATTGCTAATCCAATTTAGAAAAATAGGAAAAAAGTTAATAACCTAAAAGACACCAAGATCAATAAAATAGGACGTTTTCTTACAGCCGGGCCTTCATTTTTAGGTTTAGGAATGTTCTGAGAAGGTGGCGGTTGAGCTGGCAGAATTATCATGGGCTGTAGCCAATGACTGGAGAAAGTCTGCCACCAAATGTCACTTTTTTTCTAACAGCCCCACTTCCTTTTTCAGCACTTTTTCAATTACCAAATAGCATGTTTCAATATGGTGGAACCCTTCTGTCACCAGTCAAGCCTGTCTTCAGCTCCTTTGCCATTCCCCTATCTAGAGGACCTCTCCTCCCACCAGACAGGGTTAACATTGGTTTTCTTTCTCACTGGATTCTGGCTTTCTAGGAGGTTCCTCTGAGTGAATAGGAGAAGTCATCACTTGCATCACCTTCTCAAAAATACTTAGTGCTAAGTGTTGGAAAGGTGTTTATTAGTAGGTGCAGGTAGGAACCTACCACTAGTAATAAGGCCACAATCACAATATAAGGTCCAATCAAGGTCTTCATATATTATTCTCGTGCTCAACGCTTGGTAGCTGGCAATGTGCATGCATACTTAACTTAGGAGACCGGTGTGTAAAGCATTTAAAAACACCAACACATTAAATAAGTAAGACACAACATGCAATACAAATCCCACAGTGTTTTCATAAAAGTAGGAAATATATTTTTTACTTTAAAATTACACCAGAACAACAAAATTACAACGTAGAGAACCGGAGATATTAATTTTGAAAGAATAAACACTTTCTAGTGCCTCAAAATGATACAAGCCAACTTGGGACATCTGGTCACGCTTGAGTGGGACAAAGTAAAAGTTTGAGGCTGATTGAGATAGAAAGTGGAGCGGGGACACTGAGCGGGGGACTCGGTTAAGTTCTTACCTCACACTTAGGGGTACATGTCAAGCCCCTATCGCCACAGGAACAAAACTTTTTTAGGTCCTACCTGTGGTGATTGGGGCTTTGTCTTACTTACAAGGCAGCTTTAAGCCACTTGACATGACTTAACTCTGCCTTGTAAATAAGGCCCCTTTTCACGCTATACTTAGCACGAAAGAGGTGGGCAGTGGGTGTTGCTGTGGGTGTTTCACCGCAACACTCATTGAGTTTGACACTGGCCCATATTTATAAGGGTGGCATAAATAGGAGGCAGCGCTAAAATTAAGACCAGAGAAAACCTTGTTTGTGCTTTTTCCATGTATGCTGCCTTATGCTGCCTTGTGCAGCGCACTTGGAAAAAGCAAAACACCTTGGATTGTCTATGTGTAGGAGGGTATCCCTTCCTGCACATAAACAATCTTTTTTAAAAAATGACATTTTGTAACTTCCATGTGTGCTGTATCGAGCAGCTTGCGTATGCAAGAAGGTACACCTTTCTACACATAAACAATCTTCCCCTGCATGCAGACACCCTTGCGCTATGGTGCAAGGGGGCTTGCTTTGGCTCTAGGCTGCTAAGTGTAGCACCAGCGCAGGGGGAAACACAAGGCTGCACCATATTCTTGTAAATATGGTGCAGCCTTGTTTTCTGAAGTGGCTGAGTGAGGCATTAAGCCATGACAGCTGGAGCTTATGCTCTCGACTTTGAGCGAAACTCCTTGCTAGGTTGAATCCTTTAGGGTGCAGGCCAGGGTTCCAGCTGGGCAGTCCTTCTTCTCCTTATAGTTTCATGCAGGGATATGAGTTGCTGGGCAATGCTCCCTTATTTATTTGCAGTTCTGTGGTGACAAGTAGGGGGAACAACTGACCAATGGGGTGCAAGGTGCCAACCTCATGTATGACCACTTCCTCCAAAGTGTGGCATATGCTTGACCAAGAAAGCACTATTCTTCCAAAATCCATCAAAGGACCTCTCTCCTAGAAGTTAGGATCTGGCTAATCCATCCCATTAGCATGCCTAAGTTTCCCTGACTCTCCCATTCCAGTCCTTCTGCTAGTCTAATTCATTTGCTAACATCTGGCTTGGGGGTGAGACTGTGCTGCCCTAAACTGCCATTTCCACTTTGAAGACCAGTTTGGCTACTCCACCCCCATCCTGCCATTTTTGCTGCAGCTGCAGTTCTCCTCCCACAGGATGTCCTTTCTTTCTAATCAGCCCACTTTACACCTCAATAAGGCAACGTGGGTCAGTCTGACAGAGGCTGTCCAACCAGAGAAAGGCTGCTGGAAGGTTGGATTTTGGCTTACAGAAAACAAATGTTCTATAACTGATTTTTTGTGATTGTTATAATAAATCTAACAGTGATAAGTTGTTCTTATTCCAAACCTCATTTTGATACATTGATGTCTATTTTTGCTCTTTTTTTTCAATAGTTATACTTTAATAAAATATTTCCTCATTACCCTATAAAGCCATTGTGCTACTATGTGGAAAAATAATTTGGCAGTTTTCCCTCACCATGGCATTTAAATTATATTGTATAACGTCCTTGCTTATAGTTACAAGGCACCCTACCACTGAGGCACATAGTGGAGAACTGTGGGGCAACTTATATGAAACTCCAAAGGTTAATTTGCATAAAACTTAATTTTAATCAATCAATCAATCAATCATAGCATTTGTATAGCGCGCTACTCACCCGGAAGGGCCTCAAGGCGCTTGGGGGAGGGGGTCCGCTACTGCTCTTACAGCCAGGTCTTGAGTTGTCTCCTGAAGGCGAGGTGGTCCTGGGTCAGCCGAAGGTGGATGGGGAGGGATTTCCATGTCTTGGCCGCCAGGTAGGAGAAGGATCTGCCTCCGGCGGTTGCTCTTCGGATGCGTGGTACGGTGGCGAGGGCAAGGCTAGTAGACCGTAGCTGGCGGGTGGGCGTGTAGAAGGTCAGGCGGTCGTAGAGGTACTTGGGGCCCAGGTCGTGGAGAGACTTGTGAGTGTGGGTGAGGAGCCTGAACGTGATCCTCTTGTTGACTGGGAGCCAGTGCAGGTCCCTCAGGTGGCCGGAAATGTGGCTGCGTCAGGGGATGTCCAGGATGAGTCAGGCGGAGGCTTTCTGGATGCGTTGGAGTCTTTTCTGTAGCTTGGCTGTGGTTCCGGTGTAGAGGGTGTTTCCGTAGTCCAATTGGCTGGTGACGAGGGCCTGGGTGACCGTCTTCCTGGTTTCGGTTGAGATCCATCGGAAGATCTTGCGAAGCATGCGTAGGGTGTGAAAGCATGATGAGGAGACGGCATTGACTTGTCTGGTCATTGAGAGGGAGGAGGCCAGGATGAATCCCAGGTTGGGTGCGTGGTCTGTTGGCTTGGGAGCCGTGCCCAGGGCTGGGGGCCACCAGGAGTCGTCCCAGGCGGAGGGCGATGGTCCCAGGATGAGGACTTCCGTCTTGTCTGAGTTCAGTTTCAGGCGGCTGTTCTTCATCCACTCGGCGACGTCTTTCATCCCTTCGTGGAGGCTGGTTCTGGCGGTGTCGGGGTCTCTGGTGAGGGAGAGGATCAGCTGGGTGTCATCGGCGTAGGAGATGATGTTGAGGTTGTGTTGGCGTGCGATGGCGGCAAGAGGTCTCATGTAGACGTTGAAGAGGGTGGGGCTGAGTGATGATCCTTGCGGAACGTCGCAGATGACTTCGGTGGCCTCAGATCGAAACGGGGGGAGGCGGACTCTCTGTGTTCTCCCGGCGAGGAACGAGACGATCCACTCCAGTGCCTTCTCTTGGATGCCGATGTTGCTGAGGCGCTGTATTAGGGTGCGGTGACAGACAGTGTCGAATGCTGCAGAGAGGTCCAGGAGGATGAGTGCCCCTGTTTCCCCGTTGTCGAGCAGGGCTCGGATGTTGTCGGTTGCTGCGATGAGGGCGGTCTCGGTGCTGTGGTTGGCTCTGAAACCGGACTGCGAGGGGTCAAGGGATCCGTTCGTCTCAAGGAAGGCGGCAAGCTGTCTGTTGACAATCTTCTCGATGACTTTGGCGGGAAAAAGCATGTGGCAAAAACTACCAAAAATTAGCGCAGTCATTACTATAAACTGAATGCCCTAAAGACCTTACATTTTCATCAAACTGAATGAGCGCCAAAAGAAGGTGTTTTCATGCCCACCACATTCATGGTTAAATTTACATCTCAGGATAATGAAAGTTACATCACCAGAAAACGTAGTTTCTAAAATTAATTACCAGATGTGAAGTAGGGGCTAATCTCAGTTTTTCAACATTTACCCATACACATTTTAGGGTGATCGAGAAAATAAGGCTACTGTATCCTGATTGTGGTAACCTATTGTCTAGTACAATTTGTAAAACAAAGAATCCTTTAAAAAGATTCTAGGCATAGACATATTGCAAATTCAAAAGATAAATCTTTAGCTACATGGAGGTCAGTGTCTGGTCATGAAATTAACAGACTCTAAACCAGATCCAACATATGGAGTGACACGCAACACCCTATGTGAAGATGTTTGAGTTGAAAGGCAAGAAAACACAGGTTAGGTGTGGTCTTGACGGTACAATCAAAACATAGTTTTTAGAACAGCTGTGTTATATAGTGTAGCCAATACCTAGAGAAGGTTTACTTTATGATTGTATCAATGTTTTTATTTATTTTTCTACAATCGCAACAAAAAATATTAATAAACTATCTTTCGTGAAATATAGTGTTAACTGCCTGTTCACTGTTAAAAACTCCCAGTGTATGTGGAATAAAGACAATTGAAATAGAGGTTGATGTTTTTTTTTAAAAGAGGGTACCACAAATTTGAATGAAAATAGAACCCACTAGTATGGCAGAACCCTGAACGAGCTTAAACATGAATGACTTAATATGTGACATCATCAGTAGTGAATTGTGGGGCGCGAGTTATAGTTAGGTGAACTAACTATAAAGGGGAAACTTTTATGGTTTTGTATGAAAGAAATGTCCAACTAACTATAACGTCCCTGAAGCCTATGTTTTTTCTGTGAATTTCTAAGGTTTTTATATTCTAATCTCTAACTATAATGTTTGTAAAACCTATGGTTTTTTTCAGGGAATTTGAAAGGTTTTTTAAATGCCTATTTTGAATAATAATGTTCATTAAACCTATGGTTTTGCAGTAATTTTGATTTTTTTTGTGATATTTTGTAACTTTGATATTCTAAAAATATTTTTTGTAATTTTTTTGTTTGTTATTAAAATAATATAATGTCTTCTGTTTTCTGTCTTACAGGGAGGGAGCTACAACGCTTCATGTCCCAGGTCTTCCCTGTAGTGATCTGCTGATCACAGGTCTAGTTGTCAGAGCACAGGCGTCACAGGACATGTGACCCTGCCAATAAAAAGGGCCGGGCGCCCGTGCTCGACGCCATTTCCACTTTGTCTGGGTGTATCTGTGTGCTTATTATGTTGGTGGAAGCCAAAGCAATTTGGCCGACACAGGCCTACTGCAACGTGGCGATGACTTAAGGTGCAGAGTTGGTGGTAGCCGAAGCACTTTGCCGGACACTGGCCTCCTGCCACATGGTGATGACTTGAGGTGCACCGAGTTTGTGGCAGCCGAGACATTTTGGCCGACATGGGCCTCCTGCCACCTGGCAATGACTTGAGCTGCCACCAGAGCTGAGCGGATCTGCAGCTTGCGATGATGCGTAGGCCTCGATACATCATCAAGACCCAATTTGAATTTTGAGCTTAGCTGGAACGCATATATGCCAAAGGCAGATGGCTGTACAGACATGAGTCCTCTGCGCTGTGCAGCAGGACGCGGTAGGCACAGAATCCAGGTCTGGGTGCGCAGTGGGTGAGCAGTCATCGCTGGGTGGAAGACTAGCCTGGGACATTTGTGAAGATGTAGGAATCATGCACACTGCCTGGGAAGTTTGCAAAGACATTAATGTACAGTCCCTGGTGGTCCAGTTTTGCCTGCACATTGTTAGAATGCATCTAGTTTCTGTTGCGGTAATTGTGTGCAGTGTCGGCAGGGGGCACAAGTAGTACATGTGTGCAGTCAGTTACCCCCAGCATATGCAGGAAGCCTGCTATGGCGTGGTTCCCTTGCTTCAACTACAGCTGTTCCTACGCAGTGTGGGTGAAGTGAACATGCAGGTGTATTAAGCTAAAATGAACCGTGATGCTTACAGGTGTGATAAATCCTGCATAATGAGACTGTAAGAGAAGTTTGTGTGGTTGTAATGTTCCTTTAGTTTCCTACCAAGGTTATGACCACACAAACTTCTGTTAAGGTCATTTTGTGCAGGATTGATCATACCTGTAAGCATTCCGGTTTGTCCAAGTGCAATGCATTGTACCATATTACGTTTGTGACCATACTAATGCTTGACCATCATCCTCCTTCATCCAACAGGTTTCTGAATACAGAGTTTGGGGATTTCTAGGATTATCTACAGTTATTTCGATCCACAAGTTGATGTTCTCCGTTGGCAATGCCACTCATTTGATGTTTTTGTGTTGTTCATGTGTGTGTTTTTTTTAAAAGTACTGTTTATCCACTGCTGTTGACTACTAGACTTCATGACCTGGCGCACCCCTATTTCAGTGACTGCAATCTTGGATCTGGAGCACAAAGGCATCAATCAACGGCTGGGGTTGGGGTTGGTTTTGCAGGAATACTACGAGTTGGGATGAGCGGGTGGTGTGGATACAGGGGCCCTGTGTTGCTTTTTGTAGACATGCATTCAAGACGTGTGAGGAAGTTTAATAGGGCTCGCTGTGAGACTCCTCCGACTCTCGCAGTTGTTGGTTGGAACTTACCAGAGGCCAACAGGTGCAGCACAGCCAGCAGCTTTGTTTGCTTAGGATGTTGGTTGTCCGCTGTGTTGGTACCGTCTGCGTGTGGACAATGTGGCAGTGCACACCAACTTGAGAATGGGGCGATAATTCTTTTGCCAATTTTGCTTCACTAAAGTGCTGATAACTGTTGGGTTATAGGGTGATTCTAAAACGAGCCCTTCTGTTTATTAGAACATTGTTGTAGCTACATGCGAATCACAAGAAAAAATAAGAAAAATGGGCATGGTACAAATAGTCTGACACCCTAGGCCTGCTCAGGGGATCCCACAAAAGGCCCAGGGCCAAGAAATTATTACTATATTTCTTTTTTTTAAAGCGGCTGGGTGCAGGAATCCGGACAAATTGTTTTTTAAAAACAATGGGGCGTATTCTCAAGGACTTATCGCTGAGGTATCGGCACTTTAGAGCAACGGAAGAATTATCATCCCATTCTCAGCCTGGTGAAAACTGCTGATATTGCGATCCAAAAACTAGGCGAAAAGCCGCATTAGCAATAAGAATTTATCATCTCCCTTTTACTGGTGTAAAGCAGGATGACTACCTACAGTATGAAAGGGAGCCCAGCCCAGAGCCACATCTTTATCATCCCATTCTCAACCAGCTCATTGACATACGGCGGATAGAATCTACTGAATTCTGTATGCGTAAGCGGAGTCGGCAGAGCCAGCGTACACCAGTCAGGGGTGCAACTAGAGCCAAATTTTGGAGGAGGGTGATAAATTCTTTGGGAGGGGCTAATTTTTCCAGTCATAGGCAGAGTGGAGATGCAGGGACTCTAAGATGGGGTGAAAACACAACAAAGCCTCATTAACAGGTGAATGGTCTTTTAAAGACCTGTGAAGTTCTCGGGTGCTGCACTGAGAGCCACGCACCCAGGTCGTTCACACTAGAGGCCATGCTGAGAGCCGCACACCCAGCGTGTTCACACTAGGGGGTCGCGCGGAGAGCCTGGCACCCAGCGCGTTCACACTAGTGGGCCGTGCTAAGCACCAGGTTAGGATCGCCACTCCAAACCCTTCTAAAAAAAACAGTCCACTTCCGTTCATTTATATTCCCCCGAGGACCCCATTATTGAATGTTTTTATTATTCATTAGGAAGGGGGCCACGTGGTCCCCTTTCCCTTGTCCACTTCTGGCCCCGGGGACCATATCCCCCGGGGCCTGGCCTCTTCTTTGGGGACTGTGGGGGAGCCCCAATGCCCCTTTGCTTCATTGAAGCGAGAGCAGGGTTTCCTCCTCTCGCTTCAATGAAGCAAACCAGGATTTTCTATGACAGGATGGGAGACGTGCCTCCGCCCGGTCATAGGAAACAACAATGTCCTAGGGTGGGCCCCCCGGGACATTGCAGGAGCTGACCCTGGGGGGTGGCGGTCCCAAGGGCCATCAAGGGCTTCACACGGCCCCGTCCCTCTATTTTCAAAGGGGAGGCGGTGGTCCCCAGGGCTTCGTGGGGCCCGTGAAGCCCATCTGCATATTTAATTAAAGCCCCGGTTAGGTAGCGGTCCCCGGAGCTGCGGTAAGGGGATATATGATGTTAGCACGCATACTTTTAGCACGCATACCATTACCACGCATTTTTTACAACGCAGGACCCATTACCACGAATACCTTTACAACGCATTACACTACAACGCAGGTACTATTACAATGCATACCATTACAACGTAAGTATAGGTAAGTATATAATATTTTAAAGTAATGTAATAAAAAATAATGTAATTATTTTAATTAATTAATAATTATTATATTATTAAATATTTTAAATAATTATATTAATTTTTATTTATTTATTTGTAAATAGTTATGTTATAAATTCCCCTGTACCCCAAAACCCAAGCCCAACCCTGAACCCTAAAATTACCCCTGTACCCAAAAACCCAAACCCAGCCCTGAAACATGAAAATAACCCTGTACCCCAAAACCCAAACCCAACCCTGAAACCTAAAAATACCCCGTACCCCAAAACCCAAACACAACCCTGAAACCTAAAAATACCCCTGTACCCCAAAACCCAAACCCAGCCCTGAAACCTAAAAATACCCCTGTACCCCAAAACCCCAACCCAACCCTGAAACCTAAAAATACCCCTGTACCCCAAAACCCAAACCCAACCCTGAAACCTAAAAATACCCCTGTACCCCAAAACCCAAACCCAGCTCTGAAACCTAAAAATACCCATGTACCCCAAAACCCAAACCCAGCCCTGCAACCTAAAAATACCCCTGTACCCCAAAACCCAAACCCAGCCCTGAAACCTAAAAATACCCCTGTACCCCAAAACCCAAACCCAGCCCTGAAACCTAAAAAATACCCCTCTACCCCAAAACCCAAACCCAACCCTGAAACCTACCGTGGTAATAGATTCGTGGTAACAGTATTTTGTGCTAAAAGTTGCGTGGTAACAGTTACATACTGCGGGAAGGCCATATATATATATTGCCTCCAGTGATGAAAATATGCTTGGAATAATTAAAGCATGATATCAATGGGAAGCAAGGAGGAACCCTTGGAAAGTCACTTCTTAATCAAAATGTTTTCTCATGTTTTCAATATTTCTTTTGAACAGATAGTAGGTTGCTCCTTCATAGTGTTGTATATGCAGTACATTTAAACCTAGAAAGATCAGCCTTATGAGTCTACAGGAATACCAGCAATAGGTACATGGGCTGTAACTAAACATCCAAGATTCAGAAAATCATCTTTAGGAAATGCATTTGAAGCTAGACATTTCTCAAGGACCTAATCAGAGCAAGTAGTCAGTATGTGCTTCTACAGCAGGAAAAGTGTAGTGCTGGAGCTGGGAGATGGATGTGAGCGGGGTTCTGCTAAAATCCTCCGAACTCAACTGGTGCACTAAGTGGGGGAATTTCAAGAAGGAAGTTGTCATTGATTAAAAGAACTTGTGGCACTACTTTAGAGAGGCATGAATAGACAACTGCATTTTCAAGAGTAAGTCACAGCCTATTCAATACCCCGATGCAGGTCTTCCATCCACTCATGACTGTTCTGCTGAAATTGCTGAATGAGACATATCAATCATTCTGTAGGACGTTCATGACTAGCTAGGGAAATAGGGCCTTATGTTAAAAATTTAGAGTTATCACAAGCCAGTCGTAAACTAGTTTGCTACAGCTAAAAATTGTGTCATAGTATGTGCTAAAGTTACTATTTTAAGGATTTTGTAAAACAGCATACCAAATCAAATTCCTATTTATATATTATTTAACAACATTATCTGTTAGCAATTTATAAAGAGGGATTTGCAGGTGATACCTTAGTGCAACATATAACAAGCATTGGCAAAGCCAAAAGGTCAGGCATTGGTCTCCAGCCCTCTGGGAATTCCTGTTTTGTTTTATCATGGTTTTTCAAAATGTTATTGTTTAAGACTATGCCAGGCCTTCATCAATCTAAAGAAAATCATTTGCTACAGGTAAGAAAAAAAATGTTGTCTAATGAAAATCCATTAACATAGTAGTCCCTGGTAGCACTGAAGGGAACTACACAAAAATTAAATCAGTCTGGCATTGGGAGGACGAAAGGTGTGAAAGAATGAAAGGAAGGAAGAAACAAAGAAAGAAGCAAAGAAAGAAGAGAGAGAAAAAAGAAAAAGAAAGATAAAAGATTTCAAGAAAGATATAGGGCAAGGATAAAAGGCATGAAAGGAAGAATGCAATAAATAAGGGCAAGCAAAAAAGAAGATAATGAGAGAAAAAGAAAAGGAAGGAATAGAGAGGAAAAGAAAGAGAGAGAGAAGGAAATATAGAAGGAAAGAGAAAGAAATAAGAATGAAAGAAGGCAATATATAAAAGAATGCAAGAATGTATGAAGGCAAGAAGTCGGAAAGAAAAGAAAAAAAGACAAGATAGAATGACAAAAACAAAGAAAGTAGGAAATATAGAAGGAAGGAAAGAAGTTAGAAAATAAACAAAGAAGAAAAGAAAGACAGTATGAAGGATCGAAAGAAAAACAGTAAAAAGAGGATAAGAATACCAACAGTTTCAAAAGGACTCAGCCTGGTATGCTGTAAAATAGCAGCAGTCTGAAAAGCAAAATTACCAGTAAGCGATTTGCAAATACGGATTCACAAATTGCAAATAGCAATTCACTATTCTTATAAATTATGCATTCAAAATTAGCAAATAGCCACAAAATGGGCTTTTGAATTTACAAGTTACTATCAAATGGATGAAGGTAATAACTAGGAATCTACAAGAGCAATGACAGGAGATGACTAACACCAGAGCTTAAATGGGAGGCATAAGGTTTCACTTTGTTTCACAAATGCTGCATTATACCAGGGCCAGACTGGGAATGCAAACAGGCCCTGGCAATTGAGTTGGGCTGACTCCAGGGGGAGAGGGGTGTGAGGTTGGGTGCTCGTGGAAAACACTGCAGTTGCTTTTGTTACAGGGGGGCGATATTGCAGCTATGCTGCAAAACTGTCCCTGGTAACAAAAAGGGCCCACCCAGGATTCCAAAACCAGACCACACCCTGGCGGCCCACTGCGGAAATGCCCAGTGCTCGCTACTGCTAGTCCGGCCTGCATGATATGCTGTGGTGAAGTGAAGGTGTATGTGGGCTGCACTACATAGGAGGAGAAGGACAGAATAGAGGATTTATAGGGTCAAAACTGCACTCTTTCACTAAACAGAGGAGGACATTTACACCAAATGCAGGCTCAGTAGTAAGGTTATTTTTGAACTAATAAATGATAGATGAGCTAAATCTCAGTAGCGGCTCCTCCGCTGAGGCAGAGGAGTGTCATCCCACTGCTTTTAAGCAGGGTAACTAAAGAAAAAATAAAATGATAACAACTTAATGTTATTATCTTTTTATTTGTTTCTGCTGCTTTGTGACTCGGGTAGGCAGGGCTGCTCTGCTGTCAGAGCAGGGCAAGGGAGGAGTGGTTTGCCAACTCCAAGTGTGCATGTTCTCCAAGCAATCTGCATTACAGCCTGTGTAGAGAACATGCCCGGGCCCGAATTCCCTGGCTGAGCACCTAACCACGGAGCTCATACGAATCACAATGCAGCATTGTTAGGGGAGCCTGGGGGCTTCCTTGATCCTGTTCCTGCTGAGTCCTGATGGGAAGGAGAGACTGTATAGATGTGTCGGTAATAAGGTCATTTTTCTTTTAGTTTTTTTTATATTTACCCCCACCCCCTGCCCTGCCACCCCCAATCTGTGCCAGCCGCCACTGCTAGATCCGCACATAGAAGCCAGGCAATTCCTACATATATGTAGGTTTTGTGTTCTTTAACTTTTTTGCCATCAGGCGGCTATCAAGCTATTGTGGCATAGAATAGGGGGGATTTCTCTGAGTCCACTCCATAGGATATATCATAATTTTATTGAAGCAATGTTACTTATGATTAATGCTTATCTAGTACTTTCTAATACACCAGGGGAGCTTCAGGAAATCAATGTTGTTTTAGTACATTGCACAGTATTCCCCAGATGTCTGACTGTTTTGTTGGTACACACCAAGCAATTTGTATGCCATTTAGAACAAGATTTCTGTACAGGACCTTGAAAAAGTATTACTAATTTAGTATACAGGTAGTCTGTAATAGAAAGTGTGCCTTTCCTGAACTTGTTGCACACTATCCAGTCAGCACCCATGATTCTCATGTGTTCAGCCATTGCAGCATTTCAAGTTGTCTGGAAACAGGACAGCTTGGAGATGCATATATTTTCGATATGCATAATATCCATACCGCATATATTGCTATTTTTTTGAATCCTGATTTTCCAACCTATGAATACTTTAAGTGACAGTGAATATACAATTCGACAGTAGATAATGGCACCCTGCCTATATACATATTCAGCAAGGGGAGAAAGATACAAACAAGGTCTGTGATTGAACATATCTTTGATTGCTTAAATGACTTTTCCGATGCTCACATAAAAGTGGTGGAGCACTGCAGTATGCGCTAGAAACAAGCAGCAAAATAGTTGCATGTTTTGCTGTGCTGCATAATGTAGCACACACATGTAGCAACCATAATCTAGCAACCAGACTGTAGTACATAGGATGATAATAGCGATGATGAGGATATATCCCCTCCATCAATCACATCAAGTTGCAAGGAGAACAATGAAAGACATGACACAAATCACTGACAACTACTTTTGAGGTTAATGTTTTAATGTTTTATATCATTAGAGCCAATGTTATAAATGGTAACCATAAATAATGTTCTGTTCATTCACAGGTGATGCAAGAAACTGTAAAGAAATGTGTTCTACAATATATATGTAAATAAGCTGTAAGCATGCAAAAAATATAAGAACATTTTCTTTTTGAAATATTGTTTCACAATAAACACACATGCAAAGTAACATGTTTTAACACTACTGAAAACATCTATTTCGCCTTTTATTACAGCCACTCTTTCATTAAATGGAGGAGTTAGAATAGCCTGCATTGTAGAAATGTTCCTTGTACTGCACCTTAATATACTCCCCACTTGCACAGACTAGCTGCTGTGGATTGAAACCTCGTCAGCCCCTACCTCAGAACTTTTAGCATTCTTAGTTTCTATTTCTTCCAAAACATTTGTTATATTTTCCAGCACTTCAGAAACAACCCGCTGAAATTGCAAAGCTTAATTTGCAGGTAGCAGATCTGCAGGAGAGAAGGCTCTTAGCAGTTGCAAGGTGATCTACATGTTTAAATGTGTATGATGATATTGTACATCAACTTTATCCATATTCATTTCCCCTACATCACGTGGTTACTCCCTCTGTATGGTGATGTTCAGTACATACTACTTAATGTGAATCACAGATGTCATGAAACCCTGATGTCAAGTATTCCTCTAGCCGACTCATTTTTTGGCCCAAATAATGCATTGCTTTTAGCTGTTCTTTCTATACCTGTAGCATATACTTTTCGATATTTTGAAATTGTCAAGCAAACTGTAATTCAGATTGTAAATTGTGTGATATTTAGGACCTGGGATTTATGCTCCCTCCATGAATTTAAACCAATCTACTTCACATAATGCATCTGCTCAAAGTAGAAGTTGTTTGACCAGCGTGCATAGCTGTACATCTAACAGAGGAGTAGGTCGGCACATGTCAGTTATTGAGTCAGAAAGTTATTCTTTAGTTATACTTGATGATAAAGTTTAATCGTGAGATTATTATCCCATTTTCAAAAAAGGCAAAATGTTCTCCAATACTATGGGGCATATTACCAAGCAATAGCAATAATTATCGCTATTGCTTAGTTAGAGACAAAAATGTACCGCTGCGCTGCGGCGATTTTTACCGCAAATAATTATCGCAAATGCGATAAAAATCGGCGCAATGCATGAACATCGCTGAAAAGTCAGCGATATTCATGCATTACCGAGCTAATGCTCTTATTTTATTTTATTTTATTTATTTTATTTTATATTCTTCTATAGCGCATGAATAGACCCCCGGAGGGGTATCTCCGAGCTTTGCCAGTGAGAATATCCTCAGATGTTAAGTGAAGAGGCGAATGGTGCATTTAAAGAGAGAGATCAGTTAATGGGGAATAGATGTGTTTTTAAGACCTTACGAAAGGTCAAATGGTTGGTCAGTGTTCTCATCTCAAGAGGCAGAGAGTTCCAAAGCTTAGGTCCAAGGTGGGCCAGGGCTCGCTCTCCTTGTCTGGCCTTTTTTATTCTAGGCACCTGCAGAAGCTGTTGGTTCCCAGAGCGCAGGGTTCGCCCTGGGGCATAAGGCAGGAAGATATTGGCCAGATATTTGGGGCCTTTGCCTATCACACTTTTGTGAATTGTGCATAGGGTCTTGAAATGCACTCGTTTCCTCACTGGTAACCAATGGAGTTTGGTCAGCAGGGGGAGGGAGGGAGTCCTGGGGGGGGCGTTGAGGACTATCCTTGCTGCCGTGTTTTGGATTACTTGCAGTTTTTTAAGCTGCCCTTCATTTGCTCCCAAAAGAAGGCCGTTGCAGTAAACCACTCTGCTGATGATTAATGCCTGCACTAGTGTTTTTCTATGGCAGTCTGGCAGGTAGGGAAACACTCTCCTTAGCATACCGATGGCTCGGAAACAGGTGCTTGCCACCTGGTTTACGTGGTCCTTGTAAGTAAGTGTTTGGTCTATTAACACTCCTAGGTTTCTCACTGTGTTTTTGGGGCTAGGAACAGGACCTAATTCCAGGGGCCACCAGTCCGGTGTCCAATGTGTTATTGCTTGTCCAAACAGCATGACCTCCGTTTTTCCTATATTGCATTGGAGACAGTTTGCTGACATCCAAGCAGATATTGCTCTCATTCCCTCTGCGAAGGATTTTTTTATCGCAGGTGTCAGGTCTTTAAAGGGAAAGAGGAGTTGGGTGTCGTCAGCGTACGACACTGGTGTAAACCCAAATGATCTTGCTAGGTTGGCTAGGGGAGCCACATACACGTTGAAAAGTGTAGGGCTTAAACAAGAGCCCTGTGGTACTCCCTTATTGAGCTCCCTGTGGATGGATTTGTGGGAGCCCAGCCTAACCTCTTGAGAGCGTCCTGACAGAAAGCTTTCCATCCATGCCAATGCCGTGCGCTCCAAACCTACGTCTTTTAGTCGCTCAAGAAGCACTTTGTGAGACACCGTATCGAAAGCGGCGGAGAGATCCAACAGCACCAGAATCATGGAATTGCCCCATCCAGTGCCATTCTGATGTTATTGGTCACTGTTTGGAGGGCAGATTCGGTGCTGTGGTTTGGCCTGAACCCAGATTGGGAATAGTCCAGGCCCTCCGTCGCTTCTAGATGTTGTGACAGATAGGTGTTCACATGCTTCTCAGCTATCTTACTGATGTATGGTAAGAGTGAGATAGGACGCAGGTTGGAAAGGTCGGTCCACGGGGAAGCAGCTTTCTTACGTATTGGGTTTACTACCGCCCTCTTCCAGTCTGCTGGGACTTGTCCTTTAGTAAGGGATGTGTTAATGACATTTTGTATGAAGGGGCCCAGGAGAGGGAGCAGGGGAGGAACCATCTTAGCAGGGAGAAGGTCGTTTGGAGACCCTGATTTAATGTGAGTAATGAGGTGGGGGAGATCTGCACTTTCAATGAGGGGGAAGTGTGATATGGGACTTCCACTGTCTTTGTCTTTGGGCAGGTTTAGAGGTATAATCCTGTTAGCGCCATTCGTACTGTTATTGGCAGCCACTATTTTTTCGTATATAGTATCAATTTTACTCTCAAAAAAGGACGATATCTCGTCGCATAAGGTCATGCCATGTTATCCACCTCCCATTGGATAACATGGCTAAGAACTGCTCAGGGCAGGTGTTAGCTTTTGGAGATATTTGCGCTTAGCGCGAATATCTCCAAAAGTTGGTAATAGGAGATAGCGATGTTAGCGACTGTTTTCAGTCGCTAACATCTTGACACGCCCACTTTGCATATCATTAGTGATAAATATCACTGACATGCAAAGTGGGGCCCAAGATGGTCGCTATCTCCTACTAGCTGTCGGTAACTGGTGTTAGCAACAGCTAGGTAATAGGGAGATAATTTTATCTCCGCTTTCTTGGCTTTTAAAGCCAAAAAAGTGGAGATAAACCCCCTTGATAATATGCCCCTATGTTCTTCTTCTCAACGTGCTTGTTACACAGTGATTTCTGTATTAACATGTCATACTTTTTAATTATTTTTTAATAATATTTTTTTTAAATGTTATGATAGCTATATTAAAATTATACATCCCATATGTTACCTCAGTTCGTCAGTCCTATGGTCAATAGCATCAGTGATAACTGATTAGCAGGTTCTGACATTAATTTACAGAACAGATTTTGGAGCTGGAGAACTTGATGGAAGTAGATTGTCTTGTCTGAGCTTTAAATGCGAACAGTCCTCCTCCAATTCCACTATGTTCACTGATGTCAGTTACTTCGGAGATGGGGTGTGACAGAAAACCTTCGCCAAATTTCCTTAATATTATTAGTAGAAACATTGCAGTCTTACACTCAAAGGATAGCAACCTGAGTGCCCAGGATTGATTATTAATTTGAATATAATCATTTTACAGGAAACATGGTCTACTATTCCTTTGCTTAGGGATTGTTTTATATGGTTTTCCAGCCTGACCATACCATCCAAATCGAGAAGAGCAAACGGTGGTCTAAAAACATGGTAAACACCTACCCTGAACTCAAAGATTGCCCTGTTCAAATTGAATTGCAAAGCAGTTCTGACCTTTTCTTTGAGCATCTCAAATAAGTTTCACGACCTATAATAACTCAATTTTTTCTACCTTGTTTGATTTTGTGGATGACTTGCTTCCATGAAATAACTCTCAAATTTGCTAATTTGTGGTGACTTTGAAATAACTCCCAAATGTGCTAATTTGTGGTGATTTTAACTCCAAAGACTGATCCAAGACTGCCTCAAATTATGTAGATGCTCCACTGTCTAACACATTCACAGATCCAAGGTGCATAAAATCGGTTGAATTATGATTTAAGCAACAGACACGAAAATGTTGTTAGCATAGCCAGTTCCTTACCTACTCACTTTGAATGTGGATGTACCTTTACTATACAATATGCTTTCATGTTATGTGGCCTACTTAATTGTAGGCTTGTGTAGAGTTTGCAGTGTTCCACTACACAGAATTCCACAAAGTGAGAAAAAAGTCTGCCATGCTCCGGGGAGTTCTGCAAGCAGCAGAGTGAGGTAAGTTCCACTGCTTGTGCTAGTTTTTTGCACTGATCATTTGTCCCATGCTGTAAAACCAGTGCAAATGGCACCACGGGCAGAGCAAGAGGGCACAGCTTCTTTCTGCCACTTGAGTAGATGTTCTACTCAAGCGGCAGACTCCTCAACGCGAGCGCCAGGTTTCTTAATGCGAGCGGTAGTGACCTGCTGTGACCGTCTTTGTTGACAAATCATGCCAGGAAGTGGTCTAGCATTGGATTTTCCTGATGCATACTCCCCAAATTACCATTGGTGAGCCACCAGAGAGGAAAACCTCTGCTTCGCACTGCCATGTAGAGTTTTTCAGAACTCTTCATACTCCGCGAGCGGAGCTGAGTTTACCGCCCAGGCCTACTTAATTGGTTTTAGGTAGTGATATTTGAATGCTAGTTTTTGGATCAGAGCTCTCTAGTTATAACATTTTATTTATCACCTTAACATGTACCTTCCACAAAGTCTATAACGATTTGCTCACTTGTAGGACAAAAGCATCTTCACATCCCATCTCTGCTCTTAGAATACATGAACAAATAAAACCCAGACTTTTTTTGTCTTGTATTTCAGACTCCACTCGTTTTTATCAAATCACAAAGTCATCATCATCATCATGTATCTTTATTTCGACCAGAAACTAGCCATAAAAGCAGATACAAAGACAATAATCAAAAATTTAAAACCACTATTCACAGATAAAAGTTCTTAATGTATACAATAAATAAAACCAGATAAGAAGAGATGTCAAACAGCAAGGAATTACAGCAGCTATACTTATTTCCTGGTAACATATTGACTGGAGAAAAAATAATGCAGCTCTCCATTAGTTAAACTTGGCTTTCTGAACTACTGGAATGAGCAGGTGCTTTGATAAATCTCTGTAAAACCTACAGAAAAACAGAAATTGCTGAATAGTTTGATTAGAGGATTCAGCACAAGGACAGCAACATATTGTGGAAGGACTGTACTGCTCAAGGGGAAAACATAATTTCCATCTTACAGAACCCAATCGAAATTTGGTGGATTGATCTTTCCCAAGCATTGCTGACCCACTCTAGGTATGGTTCGATCCCAGGGCAGGTTTGAACAAACTAATAGTTACTAAAGGAATCAGAGATAGACAAAGTCAAATCCCTGACCCTAGACAGTTTCAATAGAAGTTGTTTCTTCACCCACCAATTGTCCTCCATCTTAATGGAAGTTGGGTTAGTAAATAAACTTGGGCTTCCAAGGTTGGAAAAGTTATTCTGTAAGCACTGTAAGCACGGTACTTAAGAGCCAATCGCACATGCCAAACAGTCTTCAATTACCTCTCTACAAAGAGAGCCCTGCGTGTTTTGCCAAATAGAACACCACAGTAAAATAGGAGCTAATTTCATACAACTTCAACATATTCTAGGCTAATCTCCTTGTGCACCTTAAATTGCTACTGCTGGCAGGAAGCCCCAAAAGTTTGTGAAGTTGCCTGTTCTCTTCATCCTGCAAGTTTCCTGCATTTGAAACACCCTAGATACTGGTGCCATATGTCCGAATTGGAACACATCTGTGTTTATAAATCCCTATAAATGGTTGGATTGGCTTTTTTCCTATGCATGCTGTAAATGTAAAGGCCAACCCTGTGGTCAGTGGCCCAGAAGAAACTATAGTGTCTATTTGCCATGCAGGATCTCCAACTAAGGTTTTTGTCAAAAGTGACTTATAAGTAGTGGAAAGAATGGGCTCCCTGAATATGCAAAGCCTTGATGTAAAGAGGGTGTGTTTTCACAGAATTGCGTCCGCAGGCCAGTACGTAGTTTTCGATCTATTGGTTTGCAAATGGAGGCTCTCCATAAAGCGTACAAAACAATTAATGAGGGCCTTAAGACTGTTAGGGGTTCTGGCTAACAAAACAGCTTCATTCACATAGAGGAGCACCAGTACCATTTTATTTTTTATTCTAGGGAAGTCTGCACATATGACAGTCGGGACAGATTCCAATGTATTAATGTACATGCGGTAGAGGATTGGGGCTATGACGCCCTCTTGCTGGAGGCTAAAAGGTTCAAAATCATTATAGTTACTCCTGTATCTCACCCTGGACTGAAGATTCGCATGCAGCTCTCTAAGGAAATGTACTAGCCCCTTCTATACCCTCATAGAGGCCAAGAAGTCCCACATCTGAGATCTATCGACACTGTCAAATGAGCTTGACAGGTCCATGAAAGAGAGAGGGATAGCATTAAGCTTGAGCAATTTATACTTACAGATTATACCGTGCAGATTGATATATTGATCTATGGTCCCCAGGTTGTGGCAAAAGTCGAGCTGGACCATCGATAGGACCCTATTTTTAGGCCTGGGTGGAGTTCACAGAGTAAGTGGCCAAAAAACTCCACTACAATACGCGGTGTTCCGCAAATGGCAGAGTGCATTTAGTTATGTCGTGCGCGCTGATTTTCAGTGCAGGGTGTTTGTCCTGCCCTGTAAAATCAGCGCAAAAGGCTCCGTGCACAGCTCAAGAAGGCGCTGCTTCTTTTCTTGCCACTCGAGTAGATTTTCTTAGTGGCCGCTTTCTCAATGTGAATGGAAGGTTTCTCAACAGAAGCGGTCACGACCATCCACGACTGCCCGCATTGAGAAATCTGACCGCCCGCATTGAGGAATCTCACTGGGAGGTGGATTTTCCTTGCTCACCCTCGCCAACTTGACTTGAAGATTTTCAGAACTCTGCGTGCTGCGCAGTGTGTGAGAAATGCCGCGAACGGAGCGGAGTCCACCCCTAAGACCTACCTATTTTCACTGATTCAGTGTTCCAACCTGTCTAGGATGATATGTCCTATGATATTAACTGACAAATCTATAAGAGAAATGAGGCGGTAAAAATCCACGTCTAGTCTATCCCCTTTTTCGAAAACTGGAACGATGGTGGTGGACCTCCTAAACTCAGGAAGCCCAGTTACACAAGAGGAGTTAAAAAGATTCATCAAAAAGGATCCCAAACGTTGATATTGTCCTTATAAAGGTCTACAGGTACACGGTCGGGACCTGGGGCTTTATTAGCAGGGCTGTACTGGATGGTTATAACCTCATTGAAAGAGAAGGACATTTCATAGAGTAAACGAGATTGGGTAGGGACGTTTCCACTAAAATCATTCTCCTTCAGGGCATACATATGCTGGAAATGATTGACCCAGTACCGTTGGGGCATTATTGCAGTTCAGGGCTGCCTTGGGTGCATCTGCCAGAGAATAATTGTTAACTAGGCTACAGAAGGTCCTAAAATCTTTTATAGTACAGGCCTGAACTAATGCATCCCTTGGCGTATTGCTCACTTAAGCTTTCCTTGCCACTATGTCTTGTGTATTTGCTTTCCTGCAACTAGCGATTTCCATCCTATTCTTTGGAATTTTCCTCAGGATATGGTGTTGCTTCTGACAGGATGACCTAAAGGCTTTGTGAAATCAGAAAGCCACTTTTGGGTCGTTTACCCTAATCTTCTACATAGGAATTCCTTTTACTGTGCAACCCAGGAACACAAAGGAGTCTACATCCAGGTGCTTTTCTGCTTCTAATGATTGCCAGTTTAGGATGTTAGTCAGATTACCAGCTACAATCTTGGCAGACACTGAGGTGATCTCTACATACCTCCAAACCAGTCAACTCAAGTTGTCTTTGCCCTTTATTAAAGAGTTGCCCACAAGGGTGCCCCTTTTACCCATAGAATTTTTAAGGCAGAGATGGAGAGCATTGTGGTCACTAAAGATTTTGGAAATGACACCACCATCGACAATTCTAGTGGACATGTTTTTTTAGATAAAAACATAAACTATGTTGGAGCACTAGCCTTTGCCCGTAAATGTGGCTGCCTTAGTAATATCATGGTCTAAGAAGTCAAAGGTGTTACAGAAATTATGACTGGCAAGCATTTCAAACAAAATAGCTCTCTTACCATCTCATCCCTAAGAAGAGTAATATCTAAATAATTCAGATGCTTGAGACCCAGTGAGTCCCCCAACTTAGCGTTAAATCTCCAACAACTAACAGGTTAAAAATTTCCCTGTACACAGAGTACTGGTGCATAAAGAATTAATAATAGGGAAGAGAATGGCAATGTTTGTCTTTGCCTTAGCAGAAAAATCATCATTATAAACATTTAAAACAAATAGACCAGCATTTGGTAAACATCATAAATAAAAGGTCTGGATGAGTATCCTTCCTGTGTCAAAACTAGTAATGGAGAAGCTCAAAGTAGGCTTTTGCCTAGATGTAAGGAGAAGTTACACGATGTAAAAATCCACATTGAATAAATGGAAAAAAGGTTCTCCAACTTACACACAACGTACAAATTACTGAGGTAGTAGCAAAACACAACTGTAACATTTTCTGGCAGAACGCCAATTCTATCAAAAACAGTGATCATTGTTTTAACCATAAGGAGTACACATATTAGCTATGCAGAATAGATTTCACATCTTCAGATGATTTGTAGTTTAAACAACACATTTTTTTAAATCCTGATGTTACACATAGAGCAAGTAATTGTTGTGTCCTAAGACACCAGGAGCCAGTATGTATATTTAGGTCTTCTTTATTGTTCTTCCAGTACAGGTTACAACTTTCTTGATTCCAGCCAACCTATTTTGGTACCAGCCCCACCAGGAGCAGCTTGCCTAGATGCTCAACCCATCTCTAACTGCCACATTCATCCCACTCAGTCACCTAGGCATTCCACGCATCACAGGCACACCAACATTCTAAGACCAAGTCACACTCTGGCTGAGCAGCTAGAGGCAGCAGGGCTAGAGTACATGTTATACTAGTAAATAGGATATAACATTATGCCTTTTTCTTTAAACAAAAGCAAAAAGGAAACGAGAGAACTAAGCACAGGTAAAATAATAGAACAAATCTCAAAGATGCAGCAAATGGACAAAGCATCTAAGAAGATAAAACCAATAAAACATCAATAATAGTACACATCTTTAGGATGCAGCGAAGGAGGCAAAACACCACATGACAAAGAACCATTAGATAAAGAAAGGATGGTAAAGATAAATACATTTGAATAGCAATATCCCCCATCCCCCTGGGTTCGTATCCCATCCTCGTCGCCAAAATTATGTTGTGTCCTATGTAGAAAGACACCAGGAGTCAGGGTGTATATTTAGGTCTTCTTTATTGTTCTTCCAGTTCAGGTTACATCTTTCTTGATTCCAGCCAGCCTAGTGTGGTACCAGCCCCGCCAGGAGAAGCTTGCCTAGCTGCTCAGCCCATGTCTAACTGCCACATTCATCCCACTGAGTCACCCAGGCATTCCACGCATCACAGGCACACCAACATTCTAAAACCAAGTTACACTCTGGCTGAGCAGCTATAGGCAGCAGGGCTAGAGTATATGTTATACTAGTAAATAGGATATAACAGTAATGATTTCAATTATGTTACATTGTAGATGGGGTCTCACTAGGTATCTAATAGAGGTCAGCCAGTAAGGCCCCGGGCTGCAAGGCGTGTGATGGACCTCTTCAAATGAATCTGGACTTAAGGACCCCTTTCTTAACAAACATTGCTTAATAACTGATTCTCCATCAATTAAGAAAGGAAAGACTTGAATCGTGTTGTCATAGTCTCATCTCACTCACTGATTCATAGGTGAAGAGTTTAGGTAAGGTTATTTTTAACAGAATTATGAAGTGGGCTGCCAGACAGAATATTATAAGGCCTTATTAGCTCGGTTTCATGGAGCATTTAGGCACTAGGGTTCAACGCCTAAATCTTAACATACAGTTAAGCAAGTACACCTTTGCCTTGTGTTGTCCTCAATACCTAGATTTTATGTACCCATCTAGTTCCCTTCATAGGGTAAATTGTTCCACGCTTTGGCATTTTTTACTGGATCTTTATCTAGAGATTGCACTATTAAATGTATTGCCAATGTGCACAAAAAATTGACAGGGTGAAGTGGTTCTAAAGGAGGGCTGACTGAACTGTGCAGGCTTGAACATGGTGTCTGTCAAGATTGTATACTGCCCCATTTATTGTCATTTGTATTCTATCCATAAATAATATTAACTTGTTATTGCTACAAAGTTATGCTAATGTTATTCAATCAAATGCTCTTCTTACCTAGTACTGTTTTATATGGATGATGCAGTGCTTCCTGCATTTACAACACAGGATCAATGGAAGGCAGTGGCGCATCACCAGTCTAGACTTGAGCACCAACTTCTCTAAATCAGAGCTTATGCCATGCAGACTGGGCCACTCAAATCTACGCACATGCCATATAGGCAATATTAATATGTTCAAACGGTCTCTAGGTTTCACTGAATGGGCCTTACAATTGATGCCTTTTCTTCTTGAGAGAATAATATTTCTAACTATGGGCTGAAAATCCGTTACGCAGGGGCCACTACGTTTCCAATATGCAAAATGTCTTTGGACTCACTATTTGCCAATATACCATGATGATGATGAGTGTTGATGATCAAAGTTAAATAGTATATTTTTATATTTATATATTTTTTCTTTACAGTCACTCACTGGGATGGATGGATCATCGTTGGTTTTTTGGAAGAACTATGGCCATTTCGTGAGTGGCAAACAGGTAAATCAGTCAACAACTACTACAGCAGAAGTACATGTCTGTCTAGTTGTGGTATGGAGTGGTCGAGCCATTGTAGTGTTGTTATGCCAGAGTCCAGACAGCAGTTCATGTAAAATTGTGGCTATGTGGCTTGCTGCATACAATTAGATATGCTTTGTCTGTCTGTGTCAAAGAGGTATGCTACATCAGGTTGCTTCACTCAGTGGTGCCTGCCTTGACCGTCTGCATGGCACTGGCCTGCTGTGTGCTAATTACTATCCATGAAAAGGAGACTCAGAGTACGCACTTTAGAAATGATGCTTGTATGTAATACTGTCGCCTCTGAAACTGAAAGTGTTATTTTTGCACTACACAGCGTACCTTATATTTTTTACTCCGTGGTGTGGTGTTTTAATATTACTTCCTGTTTTTCCATCAACAATTACAGGCCGGCTTTTACCCTGTGCGATGGGAAAAAAGATCAACTCAGGCTTACCATTAGCGATCCGCAATTCCGCATCCGCCAGGCAGGCAGTGGACAGTGGGTCTGGTCACCAAGATTGATCGAAGGATCGTCAGATGGAATGGAGGAGTACCGCGAATAAGAGGAATGGCTGGATGCATGCAACTTCCCAAATTCAACAGGACAACTACAACATGCAGTTACAGTATCCTCTACACTTCTCCTTATCTTTTAAATAATGTTATTGTTGTGAACTTCTATCAGTGTGACTCTGTGCATTTGTTTGTTCTCTGCTTCAAATTCATCCCTCCAGCTATTTTATAAGTTTCTTTGATATTTTTAAAAATAATTTAATGTACTAGTACGTTTTTTTTCTCTCTGAGGGCAGATAGGCAAGTGAAATTGCGTAATTACTGCAGCCCTGTACTGTCACATTGTTTCTTCATAGTTAGTAAGTTGTATAAAGTACTACTTTTCAGTAACCTAACCATCCATTTAGCAAACAACTTCATGCATGCAGTAGTGCATGCACTTCCTTTATGTCCCTTAAAAGATTTATGGATATCTTTGTATTCAAAGATTTGTTTATCTTCATTTGTTGTTTGTCCATGCTGTGTTTTTTTCCTCACTCCACACAACTTTCCCCAAAACCCCCATTCCCATCCAATTTTCAAACCCAAACCCTCTTCCCCCAGGCTGTGTGGTTTTCATTGAGGTTTGACTAAATGACAACAATAATTCCACACACTTGCTCGGGAGGATAAGGTCAAAGCAACAGAAAAATCATTCAAATCAGAATTTCATGTGCGCCATCGTGGATTGATCATCAACAACATCCTCCTCCTACAGGTGACGAATCGAATGCTTACGCTGCTGTGTCCTTCACCTTCAATACTATTTCTTATAGTAGCCATACTCCACGCAACTAGTACTTATATTTTTAAGACTTTAGCACTGCTTAGGCTACAATTTATGTAAATGTATGTAAATGTAAATGTATTGGCATTTATATAGCGCACTACTATACCCGTAGGGTCCCAAGGCGCTTCGACCGCTGCGAAACCCTTCCTGGCTTCCCTGAGAGATGGTCCCTTAATGGGTATCTCCAGGGTGAGACCAGGCATCCCCGGCGGTCTGGTGGGGCCGTTAGTGAAGATGAGGCAAGCTAATGCCCAGAGTTGCCGAGTGTGATCGCTGATCAGAGTGGGCACCGAGGCGAGAGAATTATCGAGTCCGCTGACCCTGGTCCAGAAACCTGCCGCGCCGGGAATCGAACCCTGGTCCCGGGCCGTCCTCTGCTCTCGGGTCTGCCGCCTCTAACCAGTGAGCCACACTACTTCACTTTTTTGGCACTGTTCTCTACCGTACTATCTATCGTACTGTTCTAATACTACGCTCAGGTCACTCAATGTTTAATTTCCTTTTTTTTCATATGCTGCTACTGCCAGTGTGTACCACTACTACTACCACCACAACGATGACATTTCATCCGTCCAGGATTCCATACCCAACCTTAATCGCCATTTGCCATGTAGACAGCCCTGTGCCTAGCCCTATTCTGAAACACGAATCACAGGTAAGATAAGCATTTTGGGGAAGTAGAATAATGGGTTAGGACTCGGAGGAGAGGAGAGACTGACAGAGGTACTAGTAAAGTGCTAAAAGGGCAATTGAATTCACTAAATATGTTAGTGGCACTTTTGTACATTTTTGGACGTTTAGATAATTCATGCTGGTAAGTTTGAGGAAACCAAACGTACAGTAACCCCCGCCCACCACCACAAAAATAATATGAATGCGTACACTATGTTGAAGTATGTAAATTAAATAATTATATTTCCCTTAACAAAAATAAACTATTGAAAAAAGACCCAACCCATCCCCTCTCCCTAACCCCACCCATTGTCCATAAGAATGTCCCTCAAAAAGTCCCTCTGAATCCCCAACGCCCAATTCCCACCCCCCCAACTGTCTTTAAAAAAGGGGCAAGGGACAGTCACATCCGGCGGTGTCCTGTGGACAGGTGGTCCCGCATCTCTTTGCGGAAGTCCTGGAGCTGGTGCTTCAGCTTCTCAGCCGTGCACTCCAGGTAGCCCACTCTCCGGCGGAGACGGCGCTGACGTGCCATCCAGGCTCTGGGGGGGGCAGCTGCTGTGTTTGCTGCTCCGCAGCGGGAGGCTGTCGGACCACGGCGCCGTACTATTGGAGGCTGCTGGCTGGTGTACCTGGTGGCACTGGAGTAGGATGCAGCTGTTTCCGCCTCCGGCTCCCGAGCCACCAGCTGCCGATATTCGGCACAAATGGCCTTCAGCTTCCGGGCCCTGGCCTGGACAGTCATCTCCTTTTGGGTGAGTTTTTTTGGAGCATCTATATGAAGAAAGAAAGAAAAATACTGTAACCAATACTCTTTAACATTGACACAAAATATTTCAACATAAAGTTGTCTCACAGTAACACTAGCATCTTGCAAGCACAGTATAACATTTTGCCATGTATCTTTCCGCCATCTTTGTAGGCCTGTAAAATTAGTGGGAGTTTCAGGAATTCTACTAGCAGCACTATGGACTCACTACATAGTCAGAGAGTCAGAGAGTACACCAGTCTTCTTTTTTTCTCTTGTTTTGCAAAAACAATGACTTGTACCTGAACTTGTGGTAGCCGGCATAATGCCAGCTCAGTCAGCTTGCACCCAAGAAAAACAGACACAAGCTATGATGACGTAGAGTCGCAGAGTCGCATTACTTTAAGCAGTACATGCAGGTGGGGATAGGGAAGCTCTTACTTTTCTATAGGCGTGGCACTGACCATACTCGGTTACATCAAGGGCTACTGCTCAATATAATTTTTATTTCGCACTGCCCCCCCGGGCCTTGACTACCACAAAAGGAAAATGAAGATTATTAATTTCTGATCATATATCCAGCCGATCACATGATCTTTGCTTATATGATGGATGACTTTAGGTGCTTTGTTTTGATAGATTGAGTGAACAACAGCGATAGGCCAACCATGATTGACACAGCTGAAAGAATATTATGAACATAGGGAGTGAGTGTGGTACCCATAATTGCCGGAGGAAGTGACTTGACTTGATATAATGTGAACTATACAATACATACACAATATATGCTGTGCTTGCAAAGTAAACTACTGTACTGTTAGTCAAGGGAGTATTTCTGAACTATTACAACTTCTAGTATTTGGATTTCCTCTGCTTTGCTACTCTAGCATGGACCTGCTGTTCAAAGTAACACTCTTCATCCACTGAGCGTCTGCTCCATACACCTCTGCTATCTCTGAGTAAGAAGGTACCATTCAGGGTTCCAAAGTAAATGTCTGTCATTCTTTCTAAACTGGACCAACTTTACTTTTTCTCAACAGCCAACTAACACCCTTTTTATTTTATTTGGTAAACCACCGTCTTCACTTGCATTTGAGTTTCCCCCAAATGATATATTGCAAAGCACACCACACATGCATTTTCTGATTCACCCACACAGGCAATCATCTTTTCCGTTTCTTCCAACCATCCTTGCTTCAAGCAGCCATGCATCTGATTCCTTCCTGTCAGCCACCTCTGCATGCATTCAAAAACACGTATATCATTCTTTGCAGTCATAAATGTTATGACTCGCTCGTCCTTCCTAACACCCTTCTTTCCCTTTTAGTTCATCACATCCCTCAAGTTCATCTGATCTGACTTGGCTTCACGATAACAGTTTCACAGCTGAGTTGAAGTCACATAGAGGGGGCCATTGCTTACTTGATAACTACCACCGCTAATGCTATTGCTTATTTAAGGGTAACTGTCTTCTCCGTGATTGGCAAAAATGTAGTTCTAAATTAGTAACTGTTTTTAACAGTACAGTGTACTTGTACTAGTGTACTGTCTACTGTACAGTACATCATACACCCCTTTGCGAGCCTACTCTAAAATGTCAATAAGTAAGTAGTATATTAACTTACCACCATCTGCCACTGCTGAGCCATCCCCCACAGCAGCTCCTCCTGGTGGCACTTGTGGCACTGCCGCATCAGCCCCTCGAGTGGACACCTCTGCGCTGCTGGCCCCGGCACTGGTGGTGTTAGGTGCCGCATCCGATGTTGTGACGCCTAGAAAAAACATGTCATATTTTTAGATGCCATACACCACCCCCTATTTCGTCTTGTAATGGAAGAAAATGTTAATACAGAAACAATTTTTAATTATTGGGACTGAAAAAAGTGACGGTTTTGGGGAGGGTGTTAACTTTTTATATGCTTAGCCATAACATGCAACACTTTTTGGCACAACTGATGAATGCTTGCTTTTTAATGTGCACCATTTTTCTAATTACAGACACAAGATTACATTGCCCTTCTGCCAACAAGAGCTTTTCAATTTTCACCACCTACTCCTCATCACCACCAGTACTTTAAGTTCAAACAAGGTGAGGGCTCCCGCACAGTTATTATAATAATTAGATGTGTTAAGTTGAAGTATATGCTAGGGAAGGGTGTTTAAACTTTAACGTTATCTATGACCACTGCTCGCTGGGAAAACTGCGCTATTAAAACTAAAGAAATTGTTTTTTTATTTCTTATTTGAAAATAAAACTTTAAAACTAAAAAACACTGTGTGGTTTTTGTTCACGAGTGAGTGAGTGGAAGGGATTGCACTACTGCACTTTGCAGGCGTGCTTCCGTGACTCTGATAGGTCGGAACTCGGTGGTAGTCTTCTTCTTCTGTTCTTCTGGGTCGTATAATCATTGGTCAGACACACTAGATAGTGGATCAGGGGATTGGGGGTTCAACTTCTGTTCGGAATGAGGTATGTGAAAAGTCGAACTGCACCTATCATCAACAATGTCCTATTTCTCTTGTCCATTCTTCTGTATGTGCAGAATAGTCCCTGAAACACTAGCGGTATGGTATGTGCTCCTATGAAATCAAAAAAGCCAACTACTTGCTTATTCTTGGTGGACATTGACATTTTGTTGTTGGAAATTGTCAAAGCACTTACATTAAGAAGACAGGAATAGACAGCAAGGGCAACCCAGAGGACTGCACTCAGTGCCTAGAGCTATTGGTGGATCAGAGTTTTGTTTAACACTGTTTGCCGACTGGGCAAGCTTAGCTACCTACACAGACAGAATCATAATAATAGTAAATAGTAGTAGCACAGAGAGTGATAGTAGTGGCAGGATAAGAATGTAGAAACAGTCTACAAGAAGATCAAAGACTATTTTGTAAAAAATAGAATTAGGAAATAGTTTGGAATGAATAGTTGCTGTAAAAGTTAGGGAAGTATAATTATTAATATTAACAACAGAACAACTTACTGGGGCCAGCAGAAGAGACCTCGGAGGACCGATCCTGCCCACCTTGTTCCGCCAGAGTCTCTGTCGTCCTCTTGCCCCTGGGAGGTGCTGATGATCATGAAATAAACACAAACATGGATGATTGTTTTTTTGAAATATTTGATTTCTTTGACCACAATCATCTGATCTGGTCAACTAGGAGGATAGTACAGTATTGCTGGATTTGCAGACCGTCTACTTGGAAAGGTATGTAAATCACTAACTAAACCAACAACAAAAAGGTTCTACCACGACTGCCAGCACTCAGCAGCACGCGACGTGACAGACACAGTCCGTCATCATGATTGCAGACCACTAAAAAATGTCCTACTACTAAATAACAAGTCATAATATACTCAATCTATCAATCCACCACTATCTCTTCTTAGTGGCAGCAGGAGTACAAAGGAAGGACTAGACTTGAGTCTCTAGTCTCTCTAACATTACGCAGTTCTGTAAAGTACTACACTCATACATAATCAGGCCAAATGAGCACAAAGTTGCAAACAAGTAAGCATAGTAGCAAGTAGCAACACCACAGAGCAGGCGAGCACCTGCAATCACAGAAGCTATTTAAAACATTAATTTACCTGCAATGTAATCAAATCCACAGCATTCTTGCTCTTCGGGAAAAACATATATTAGCAATATAACACAGAGCAGAAGAAAACAAATTAGTTATTAAATAGCTACTCACCAAGACCAGGGATCTCAATGCCTAGCAGGTCGAGCAGGTCCTGCTCCCGGTCAATGAGGTCCGACCACAGGTGCGTCGCCTGCTGGTAGGAGCGCCGGACCCCAGACTCCCTAAACATGGCCCAGCACACCTTAGCCCAGAGCTTGCGACGCTCCCGGAGGCCATACCCTGCACAGCCTGCTGCGACGGTCTTCGGGAGGAGGCGCTGCACATAAAAGATAAGTTCGGCCACCTCCACCACGCTGAAGTTCTCCCTGGCCAAGCCTTCCTCCCCCCTTAAGCATCCGCAAGGGAGCCGGGTACGGAGTGCGGAACCCTTCCCCTTCATATTCTTCCCGGCTCTCTTTGCCATGGTCCTGGAAAGGAAAATAAAATAAAATAGGAAAGAAAGAATAGGGAAAAAGTAAATAAAATGAAAGAGTTAAAAAAAGTAGTTTTAAAGTATTCAAAAGTAGAAAAAACACAAAATGTAGATGTAGAAAAATAAAGAGATTGATAATGAGTAAAAAAAATTAAAACAAAGTTCAAAGAAACAAAGGGTTGCAAAGATTAAGGGAGGATAGAAAAAGCATGCCCAGAACCATAGCAATGAATAAAAAGACAGATGGCCGGGCCCATTGGGACTACGTGGGTAAGTTTGTGCGATAATACCCCCGCGAGCACGCAAAAACGGACGCAAACATGTAATTGCGGCCCGCACGTAGGAAATGCACAACACGAGCATACAACTGGCGCCCGGAAACAGAAATACGCAACGTGAACACTGAAAACAAGATGGCCGTGCCCATGTACGACCACATGGGTAACTTTGCGGTCGGCGCACTGAAAAAAAGCCTGTGAACACGCATAGTGCCCCGCGAACACGCAAAAATAAAAAAATCCTCAAATTCACACAAATTTGCAGATTTTGCGGACCGCAAATTTGCTTTCGCACAAATTTGCGTACCGCAAATTCGCAAATTTCGCCCATACTTAAATATTTCAGTGCAACAGCAGAAATGTATTCAGTCTGTGGGTGCACTGATAAACCTATCATGTAGGTTGGGAGGGAAACCCTTTGCAGCCACACTGGAAATTTAATTATGTCTTAAGAGAGAAGACATGGAACTGAAATTCAACCATTATGCATGATTTCACGGTCGCGCTGCAGTATTGAGTGGTGCCAGGACCTGGTTCTGGGAACATGGGAGTGTGCATTACTCTTCCGATTTAATTCTGGTACTGCACATACCTTATGTTTTTTTTCCCAATACAGCCTGGCAAACATTTGGATTTACCCACGTTTGCCAAACAGACATTGTTGCACTTTACTGTTTTTCACTCATTTTAGAATTTTTTTATTGCTTCTTTTTAAAGCCTTTTTGGGTGAAGTACAATTGTTTTGCAATTTGCTTGTTTGCAGGTGCTCTCAGTTGAATTTGTATGTGGTGCTTTAGGTTGATTTTTAAAATCCACAGTAGGAAACCATAACTTGATGCTGCTTTAACGTACTTGTTTTTATATAACATGTTTGTACTTTTTATGTTAGTCTCTGACACCTGAAATAAAGTTTATTGGATTGGCTACACATCCCATAATGTATTACTGTTTTACATAATATTCAAACTCCTAATGAAATACATTATATTTATTACATTTTTGCTTATTAGTAAATAGATTTAGCAATATAGCAAGAATTAATTGAAGAAATGAATCAATTGTTAGCATTGTAAACATTTGAACTGCATTATGGGATTTGTAGTTTTCATTTGAAAACGTGTATTACTCTAACAAATCAATTGCTTCAACTATAGAACTATATTTCATTGCAAATATATTTTACACATTTGTAATGAATCTTTTTTTTTTTTTTTTTAAGTTTGAAGTTTATTGAAATATAAAGAAACAAAGACAGAAAATGAAGAAACAATCAAGAGGTATAAGAATCATGAGACCAAATCTTACATAATATCAAAATACGTTGGGGAAAACTGAAGCATAAAATCTAAAAATAAGTAATAAATTTGAGGAACATAGGGGAATGAGGAAATATCTTAAAGTATGAAATTATATAAAGAATATGAGGAAACAATAACTGTAAAAGGTAATATAATAAATGAATAAAATAAAGTAATGCAATCATGGAGGTTTACAAACTTCAACAGTACGTATCGGAAATGGTGGGGGAGGTTTAGCAACTGTGGATAGATAGTCAGTGAGGGGGAGCCATAAGAGATCACGTTTGATTGCTAAGGAGATAGGAGAGACAAAATTAGTGTCAAGTCGGTGATTAAAGCAAACCGCGTTCCACCATGCAGTAAAAGAAACATCATTAGCTTGTTTCCAGTGTGATGTAATATGGTGGAAAGCAATAGCTATGCAAAGGTCAAGTAATTTTTGGGTGGGATGGGAGTCCGCAAAGATGGGAGAGAGGGAACCTAAGAAAATGTGTGAAATGGAGAATGAAACTGTAAAATTGAAAATTTTTTGTAACTGGGACCAAACTAAGTGCCAGAAACATAATATAGGAGGACATTCAAATAGCATGTGCTTCAAATCAGCTGAAAGGGATGTGCAGGACCAACAAGTAGATGGAGTATCTGGGGAAAAGGAGGACAGGAGTAATGGAGTGAATAATATACGATTATATATAAAGAATAAGGTTTGTGTGGTATTTGCAGCTCTAGATGTACTATGAATCTTAGACCAAATTTTGTCCCATAAAATAATGGACCATGTGTGAGATAAATCTTTTTCCCAAGCCAACTCAACCTTAGATTTTGTGCGATCAGCAGAGAACTGTAGAGATTTATAAATAAATGAAGCAGAAAGAGATTGATCTATAGCATTAGAAATCGAAAGATGTGGGGTAGGGATAGAGTTAGAGGTTGGGAGCGAAGAAAGATATTGTGTAAGGGATGGAAGTATCGACAAATATTGTGTACGGGATGAGGAAGGTAATAAGAATTTTGTTTGAAGATCTTGGAAAGAAAGAGGCTGATTGTCTGAGAGAAGTTGTGAGATCCATTTTATACCAAGGGAATGCCAGGATTTCCAATATAGGGAACGGTTACGGATTTTGAGGAATTTATTATGCCAGATAGGTTGGGCGTGGGTAGAGGAGGCAGATGGGTAGGTGGATTCTAAGTATGGACGAAGAAGAGAGCAAGAGTGAGAGATGATGGGAGAACATATGGATGACACCTTAGAGGTAAAAGAGAGAACTTCTCGAAAATCATAAGGATGAAGCAAGGAAGATTCCAATGTGAGCCATAGGGGAGGAATGCGAGGAAGATCTGAAGAGAGCCATCTCATAGATTGTTTTAAAGAAAATGCGTTATGATATGACTTAAAGTGGGGGAACTTGACACCACCAAGGGATTTGTCTTTTTTCAGAGAAGAGAGTGCTATCCGAGATTTTTTGCCTCTCCATAAAAATTTTAATCGAAGGGAGTCTATCGACTTGAAGTAATGGTCTGGGATACGGATGGGGATCATGGAAACAGAGTAGAGGACTAAGGGCGCTAGCATCATTTTGATGGAGTCTAATCGACCCCACCAAGAAAGAAATAGAGGGTTCCAACGAGTTATTGATGTATTGATTTTGTTAGAAAGAGATTCGAAATTAAATTTAAGGGTGTCTGGAATACGGGGGGCAAACCAGATACCTAAGTATTTAATCTTTGTGGGCTGCCAGGAAAAGCCAGAGGAGTCAAAGAGATGTTTTTGGCATAAGGGGTTTAAAGGTAAGATTTCACATTTATCAGTGTTAAGACGATAACCTGAAACGGTAGAGAAAGAAGAAACTTGACGAAGGAAGGAAGGGAGGGTTGTTTGAGGATTTGAGCAATAAAATAAGATGTCGTCAGCGTACACAGATAATTTAGCTTGTTTTTGAGGACCATATTGAAAACCAGTGATCGTGTCATCAAGTCTAATCTTAGTTAAAAAGGGTTCTAAGGCTATAATAAACAAAAGAGGGGATAATGGGCATCCTTGACGTACCCCTCTTCGGAGAGGAAAGTAATCGGAAATCATACCATTTGCAAAGATTGAAGCATGGGGGCTAGAGTAGAGTAGAGATATCAGAGATATGAATTTAGGGGGGAAGCCAAACCATTGGAGAGCTTGGAACATAAAGTCCCAACCTATTCTATCGAATGCTTTTTCAGCGTCTAGGGAGATAGCAGCGAGGGGAGCAGAAAGAGAGGGAGCTTTACTCAAAATATTAAAGAAGACACGTGAATTATCTGATGATAGGCGACCTTTAACGAATCCGGACTGTTCAGGACCTATAAGTTCTGGTAATAAGGGATCCAATCGGAGAGCTATAATTTTGGCGAAGATTTTATAATCAGTGTTTACTAGTGATATGGGACGATAATTCTTACAAAGGGTGTGATCTTTATCTGGTTTAGGTATTAAACAAATCAATGCTTCTTGGAAAGTACCTTGAGAGGATCCGGAGGCCGCAAAAGATTGGAATAGTAAATGCAATTTTGGGAGAAGAAGGGAGGAGAAGTGATTATAGAACTCAATGGTAAAACCATCGGGCCCTGGGGCTTTACCTCGACGAAGAATAGAGATTGCATGAGAAATTTCCGAATGGCTAATGTCCAAATCCAATGAGTGAAAGTCAAGATGGGAAGATTCTGGAGGAGGGATGTTTTGAAAGTATGAAAGAAGATCGTGAGGGTCGGGAGTAGATTCGGGAGTGTAGAGATTCTGGTAAAAGGAAACAAATTGAGCTAGTATGTCTTTGTCTTTAAAGAAAGATTCGCCATTCGGGCTTTGCAGGGATTCAATTTTTGTACGTTCTTTACGTATCTTAAGGTAATTAGCCAGGAGTTTGCCCATCTTGTTCTGTCCGCCGTAGTAGCGGGAATTGCATTTTAAAAGAGAGTTAGAGGCGGCGTTGGTGGTAAATTTATTGAAATCAAATTTGGCTGAAATTAACTCACGTAGAGAAGATTCAGAATTTGACTTATAGTACGCATATTCCAATTTCTTAATTTTATCCAAGAGTTGAGTTGACTTAGAGATTGATTGTTTTTTCTTTTGGGAAACAAAATTAATGATAAAACCTCGTGCAGCTGCCTTAAACGAGTCCCAAATCATAACAAAGGGAGATTCAGGGAGGTGGTTAAGTGTAAAAAATTCAGTAGAAAATGTTTTAAATTGGGTACAAAAATTAGAATCAAGGAGTAAAGAATTATTAAATCTCCAACGGCCTGAATGAGGGGAGTAAGGAATAAGATCAATGTCCACAAAAACGGGAGCGTGGTCTGATATTAGAATGGAACCTATGTCTGATTGAATGGCAAGTTGAGCTAATGGTTTGCTAAGGAAAAGGTAGTCAATACGTGATTGGGAGTGATGTGTGGGGGAGTAGAAAGAGTATTCTCTGAGGTCTGGGTTACAAAGCCTCCATATATCAACTAATGCATTATTCTGTATAGTGGAGATAAACTGGGTATGCATTTTGGAAGGAACAAATTTAACTTTTGAATTTCTATCAATAAAGGGGTCATAAACTTGGTTGCAGTCACCGCCAAGAATAACGTATTGGTCATTGAGGGTAACAAGTTTGTTTGAAATAGCAGGCCAGAACAATTTATCAACACCAGTAGGGGCATAAACATTGAAAATAACTATAGGTATTTTATCTATAAGAAGATTAACAATTACCCAACGACCATCATTATCGCATTCTTGAGATATAATTGAAACATTTAACTTTTTATGACAAAGTATAACTGTACCATTTTTCTTACCTATAGCAGGTGAATAAAGAACATGACCCACCCAACATCGTTTAAGTTTAGTAGCCTCTAAATCTGTAAGGTGGGATTCTTGAAGGAGGGCTACATCTGCCTTAAGCCTGGTTAAATGCGTTAAAACTCGTTGACGTTTAATGGGGTTATTTAACCCCTTAACATTCCAGGTGACTACTCGGAATGTACATTAGCATGAGAATGATATAAGAAAAAAGATAAAAATGGAATAGAAAAGCAGTTGAGAAAGGTTGAGAGAAGTAGTAAGATTGCCAGTACAGATGTAAAAGAGAGATAGAGAGAAAAGGTGAGAGTAAGAGAAAAGGTGAGAGTAAGAGAAGTAAGAGATAAAGAAAAGAGTATAAAAGAAGGCAAAAGTGAACAAGGCAAGAGAAGAGACATAACAACAAATACAAATGAGAAACTGAGGGGTGACGACGCCAGAAGAGGACGACATCAACAACAGAAACTCACGTCATCGAACACCGGAGGAACCAGCTTAGGATCAATTGAAGGGAGCAAAAACTACACCGGGATGGGAAACAAAAGGAGAGGATCTGTGATGAGACAAAAATGAAAAAGAGAAATTAGGGATACATAAGAATACATAAGAACGCCAAATATAAGAACTACGCAACATTAGAACGAAGTAAACAAGAGATATGCGTATACAATAGGATAAGGGAAGTCGATATTAGGCACAGTAGGGAAACAAAAGGATAAACATTTTAGTCAATCAGGAAAACACATAAATGATTAAACTGGTCTTGCAGTGTCCATGTTGATGGTTTCATGGTGACGGAGGAATTCTTCAAGAACTCGTGGATCTTCAAAAGTCGTTGTCTTTTCCTTATACGTGACCTTGAAGAGGCAAGGATGGAGGAGACCGAATCTGGCGCCAAGGTCTCGCAATCGTGGTCGTAGATCAAGAAATTGTTTTCTGCGGTCAGCTGTCACTTTAGCCACATCTTGAGAGAGATACAGACGGTGACCTTCCCACATAACTTGTTTTTTAGCTTTGGCTGCCGAAAGTACTTGGAGGAGGTCAGTATATTGTAGGAAGAGCATGATGACTCCTCTGGGTTTGGAGGAAACTTTCGGACCCAGTCTATGAGCACGTTGAATGTTAAGTGTGACAGAAGATGGAAGATCCAAAATTTTTGGTAAAAAGGTTTGGAAGAAGGTGGTAGGATTGGACCCTTCTGTGAGCTCTGGAAGATTATAAAGGCGTAGGTTATTGCGACGATTTCTATTTTCCAACTCCTCAGTCTGTCGCCTTAAGAGAGAGACATCCTTCTCCAATGTGGAAATTCTAGAGCAGGAAGTTTGTAGAGCCTCCGTCGATTGTTCCACTATCAGGACTCTGGATTCGAGAGTGGACCATTTATCATGAAGAAATTGCAGTGTTTTATTAGTTTCAGCTATGAAAGGCTTAAGTGCTCGGAGTTCCTCAAGAATAAGATCCATGGATGTGGGTGATGACTCAGAACCTGGAGATGGAGGATCTTTCTTGTGTCGTTTCGTGGAGCCTGGTTGTAGAAGTTTACTGGTGACAGTAGCTTTAGGGATTGCCCCACGTGTAGCATCCGCTTTAGGAGGAATGGTGTCATCCATGGCCTGTGTCGTCGAGTCAGAGTCTGAAGAATGACGCGGTTTGGTCTTAGAGGCTGTGAGCTTAAGAGTGCGCAGTTTCCCCATATATGATAGGGGAGATAAATAATAGTGCTTCTGCAGATTCAGAAGACAAGAGTTCTGTGAAGAAGGCACTCCTTAATGTGAGAAAACAGTAGTGCTGTGATATATATATATATATATAAAGCTCAAGTTATTGATGGCACAGCCTGATGACGCAGAAGAAAGAAAAATGCGTCACACAATAAACATCAGTAAAATAAAGGTTCAGGCAAAAAAGACTGGATTTGTACTGCAGATATTGAGCCTGAGAAGGTAAATTGTCTGCATCATGTGGAGGAGCAGATAAACATTGTTGAGGGTAGACAGAAGCAAGTGACAGCCTGTTCGGTAGCTTCCATTGAAGAGTGGCGCTTAAATGAAGAACTGAGCTTGAAAGCGTTATTCAGCGTGAAGAAAAAGGGGCATTAAAGGCTGAAAAGCGCCAACGGGAGGATTTAGCAGGGGAGAAACATCAACATTGCGTATATCATCATTGCTGCTTTGTTTGGGTTTTATGAGGAAAGCATCGTACCGTGGCGTGGGTCTTCCGCTGACAGGGATTGAAGACGCGGCAAAAGATGACAGGAAATGGCGGCCGCCGGAATGCGTGCCGCGTCAGTCACGAAGACTATGCATATAGACGGAGTAGAGGGACGCAGGAGGTGTCAAACTGCTCACCTCATGCTCCGACGCAAAGAAATGTAGTCGGCGTCTATAAAGGTGCAGGGATTGAGGACAAAATCGCTGGTATCGGCGCTCGATGTCCGGAGCTCCGCAGTCAAGCCGCCATCTTGTGCGGCGTTCAAGCCACGCCCCCATTTGTAATGAATCTTAAAAGTATGAAATATAATGAAAGGGCTAGCTTTACCCTGTGATTGAAGGAGGAGCAGTACAAAATATCAATGTCTGTAACTCACGACACATGCCTGGGAGAAAACGAGCTTTTAATCATTTCCTCCTCCGGATTCCCGGGGGTATCAACGAAGATCCACTTCCAGTATGAGCAGCTTCAGGATTTCTTTGCTCCAGCTTTTCTTTCTGTAAGTCGGAGCGGCGCTTACAGATGTCATCAGTGGTGCACTGGGTGACACTGACAGCATTGATCCGATCTAATATGCTCAGCCAATGTTTTTGTTGTTGTGGTAGACTCTGGCACTATTTATGATCCTTTTCCAAAATATGTATCTCGGAAAGGCTTTCTTCCTAGAAAAGCTCGAGCAATTGTGCTTTCTTTCCCGCCCACGTCTTTTTCTTTCCACTCCTGGCTGCACATTTTCTCCCACCCACAATCTTCTCCTGCTCCATTGTGATGTGCGCTGTGCAAAGTGGATGCAAGCATTGTACGCGGGGGACCTCACTTCCTGGTTATGAGTTCATCAAGGGCAGTCTGTTAGACATTCGCTATTTAATTTGCCATTACCTATTTTTGACTTTTACAAATTTGCTATTATTAAACAACTCGAATGTGAACCATAAGTATTCACAAATAGGGAAACCTATGAATTGTATATATGATTAAACAGTTATATATTTTTTGATTCAGTATTTATTGTATGTAATTAACCACTAAACTATATGTTAGTATGTAAGGCCCAAAATGTACAATGAAAATTGTATTGAATGAAAATGGATCACTATATTCGTCCAAGCATTACTTACCCCTTATTACCTATGCTGACTCAAATGACTTTTGATTTGTATGTAAGTGTTGCAGATTCTAAAAAACACCTGTGGGCTCTCCAAGACTGAAATAATTAGAAGAGTAAGCTTCCATATCGGGTTGTGACGTTGACCTTGTTGAATATTCAACCTTTGCAAAGCTCGGAACTGAAGGAAAGCAGGAAAAATACCTGGGCTGATGAAGTCAAAAGGCCCACTACTGTAGCCTGATGATGGAGAGAAAGTAGAATTGCTTATAATATCTCTAGCATTATTACAGAGTCCTTTGTTTCTGCTATTTGAAAAACTGCATTTCCTGATTCTATCTTTATTCTCAAAAATGATAGCCAAGAAAGCGTAGATAAAATTATCTCCCTATTACCAAGCTGTCGCTAACACCAGTTAGTGACAGCTAATAGGAGATAGCGACCATCTTGGGCCTTGCTTTGCATGTCAGTGATATTTATCACTAATGACATGCAAAGTGGGCGTGCCAAGATGTTAGCGACTGGAAACAGTCGCTAACATCGCTATCTCCTATTACCAACTTTTGGAGATATTCGCGCTAAGCGTGAATATCTGCAAAAGCTAACACCTGCCCTGAGCAGTTCTTAGCCATGTTATCCAATGGGAGGTGGATAACATGGCTAAGAGCATTTGCTCGATAATGCATGAATATCGCTGACTTTTCAGCGATATTCATGCATTTCGGCCGTTTTTTATCGCATTTGCGATGAACCTTGTTAATAGCAAGGTTTATCTGCGATAAAAATCGCCGATGTGCGGCGATAATTTTTGTCTCTAAACAAGTTAGAGACAAAAATGATCGCTAGTTGTTGGTAATATGCCCCTATGGTTGCTCGGAAAGCTCAGGCCTTGATTTTACTCCATTGACCACAAAATCCAGAAGCTGCATTAGGATATCTTTGAATGACATCATTAAGGCAGGCCTTACTGACATTGTGTGCTGCATCGCCATTTGGCGTTGCAGGGTGCGCAATGTAATTTGTTTTATTTATTTCTTTATGTACCTACCTCCATTCGGCCATATGCTGGAGTTTACTACCCCCACCCTCCCCCTCCCTGCCCTATCGCCCTTCAGCACTCCCTCCAGGAACCGCTACTGGATTTCAGTATTTTCTATCTCTCCTATTTGCGGTTTCCTTACTCGCTAAGGGCCATATTTATGACTTTAGTGGTGCCTGCATCACAGGGGAAGGGCAGCAATATGCCATAATTATTCAATGCTCCAAATTCCCATCCTTCTCCCTTGTACTGTTTTGGCAGTCTAATGCCAACGCAGGGACCTTTGCACCATGGTGCAAGGGTGCCTGTGTTGTAAGTATGATTGTATTTGTGTTGGAAGGGGCACCTTCATGCACAAAAACAATCCCAAGAGGCTTTTCTTCTGCAAAATGCAGCAGATAGAAACAGGGAAAAACTAGGAGAAAATAGAATATTTTCCTTGTTATGCCTTCCCTGAGGGTCTTGTAATTCTGAGAATACATCAAAACCATGGGGGTTCTATTGGGACACCCACACAATGCCCCTAGAATGCCTACCCATGGCAGAGCAATGAATCACAATGATTTACACGGAGTTGGGCGCTCCATGTTTTGGGAGCCACTCAAAGCCTTGTGGTTTGTGTCACACTTGCACCACATTGCGCGGTGCAAGAGTGATGCATAGTGGGTCATAAATAAGGCCCGAATTGTTAATTTTCTGCTGAAAATGGACATGTGCATAAGAAATACGGTACTTTTGCAGAAAAATGAGTTTCTCTATCCTAGTCAAACATACGTTTAGGGATCTGCCAACAATCAGTGGACTTAGAGTTTGCCAAAGGGGAAAATATATACTTTTGTAAGGTTTGGCCATTGTGCTTAATTCTGGCACAGAATCAGATAACATAATACGTTTTTTCAGTTTTGATGACATGTAGATACATTAAAATGCTTCCCACATGTTCATATTAATTGAAGAATGTAGGCATGAAAAGGGAACCAAAATATTTTCTCAGTATTGTACTAAATTGAGGGAAATTGCTGAAGGCAGCAGTGCTGTGTTCCAGGAATGCAACTTTCAACTCTCATTACCAACTAAAATGCGCATACCGAAAACTGTGGTTTTCCTTGCTGATAGCATACTGAACGTTCAGGGAAAGAATACTTTTCTACCTTTCAAAGTGATGAGAAAGTCAAAACCTCAAATTCCAGCCAGTGTATGGACTTCTAAAGAGGGGTCGAGGTCACAAGTGACCTTCAGCCGCTAACGTCAATGGACAGATATGTGCATCAAATCACCAGAATAGGCTAGATGTTTTGTGGCTGATCAACCATTCAGGCAGGTGGGGGTGAGTGAAGTACTTGAAGCCAATGGTTGATATCACTGCAATTCCAAGATCCTTCAGTGGATCTACAGTCACACTGTAGTTCACCCTACAATGCTTACACCAACTTTAGGGTGCAGTATTACCTTCTTACCCTACCAGTGCATCTCTAATCCTCACCTCACCTAGTTAATTAACTCCATTATTGACATTGTATTGAAGTGAAGGAAGATAGAACTGAACCAGTTCATTGCAAATGTTTTCCTCATTTAATTCTCAGTTTGTGCTTCAAACTCTTGACCAAACCTCACAGATTAGGTAGGAGACTATTATAATATTATGCAGGTTGGAATAGTTCTGGCATTCACCTTAGGCTCTGGTGACCCAACTACCAAGAAGGTCTGTGAGTGGACAGATGGAGAATATACCCAACTCCTAAACACCTACGTACTGATGTAGGGTTTGGCGGATGGATTATACTGTCACAAACATGGCCGATATATCGTCCGCCTTACTCCACATGCCATTGGATACAACACGCTTGTAATCAAAAGGACAGGATATCAGTCAAGTGTGAGACAAAGTAACCCATCTGCCAAACTCTACATGAGCCCTTACTTTGTTTTTCTTACAAATGTGATGCATCTTACATAAAAATGAATTGTTCTAGAAAAGCACAACTCTGTACTCTAAAATATCATCATATAATGATGAGACTGTATACCACATTTGTTCAATTTTTTAAAACTTTTTATCTATTCTGATTTAAATGTTTTTAAACATCAGAGATAAAGTAGTAGCTTAACAGTACACCATATTGACAGTAGTGGCTTCTCAATGGAGTGCTGCCGGGTGATTGGGTGGGAGAGGGGCAGTGTGGGGGTAGTAAACTCCGACATATGGCCGAACAGAGGTAAGTAAAGAAATAAATAAATAAAGTCAATTGCATTGTTAGTGCTGCATTGCCATTTGGAGTTGCAGCGTGCGCAATGTAATTTGTTTTGTTTATTTCTTACTTTACTTACCTCCATTCGGCCGTATGCCAGAGTTTACTACACCCCACTCCACCCCGCCTCACCACCCTGCAGCACTCCCTCGAGGAGCTGATACTGCATATTGAGGGTTTAAAGGTAATATACAGTGATGCCATGATTACTTACTTACATGAAGCATCACCTCACATTTGACAACTCTACTTGCTCCGATAATGCACGCTTTGTAGAAGCTGAAAGTTACAAACATCACCCTGGACAAATACTTGTCATTGTAAATAATATTTTGTTTGCAAAAGTCTATGGGCCAGATGTAGGTAAAATAGATTTACCGATTTTTAATTACCGAATTTTACCGATTCGGTAATTAAAAATCGGTAAATCTAAAGGGTGGATATGTAGGTATTCCAGATGTGCTGGAATACCGAATCGGAAGAATTCGGTATTTACCGATTCGGTAAATACCGAATCGGTAATGCCCATTCATTCCTATGGGCTTTGAAGCCCATAGGAATGAATGGGCATTACCGATTCGGTATTTACCGAATCGGTAAATACTGATTTTCACAAGGGTGCAGGGGGTGTCACTTTGACACCCTCTGGCACCCCCAAAACAGGCTTGGGTGCCATGTGGCAGGCTTACATGCCCTAAGGGCAGGTCTGCCTGTCACATGGCATAGGTGTGCATGCACACATGTGCATGCACACCGGAATCGGTATTTTACCATCAAATTGGATTTGATGGTAAAAAACCGATTCGGTAAGGCCTCTGGGACTCTGAAGAGTCCCACCTACATCTGGGTGCCTCAGAATCGGTAAAATTACCGAATTTTTATTTTACCGAATCGGTAAAATTACCGATTCGGTAATTTTACCGATTCGGTAAAATAATGCCCCATACATACCTGTCACCCATTTACCGATCGGTAACGGCCAAAATCGGCCGTTACCGCTCGGTAAATGGCCTCAAACGGCCACCTACATCTGGCCCTATTACCCTTAATTCGGGAAAGAAAGCACTAACAGGGGTTTAATAATACAGCTTTGTTGAAAAGGTTTTCCTGTATTTTTGTGGAAATAGCGACTGACATGTTTAACACAGGGCTTTGTCCATTATGCTGAAGGTAATGAAAGCCAATAAGGAAATGTTAATAAAAATATAAAAGTATATTGCACTGGATGTTAAGGCCAGGACAGAACTGAAGCACCAGTGCATTGTATTGTGCAAACCACTGCAGACTTAACAGAGCGTCAAGAGCCTCAATACTGGGTCTGGTGGCTTAGCGAACTAATACGTCTAAAATAGAGGCCTCTGTTTGACTTCATGGTCACCGGTTCAAATCCTGGTGGATTCACTCAGTATTTCATCCTTTTAAGGCCAATCAAATAAGTGCTGTATGGTAAAAATAGACATCTGTTATTCATTGAGAGTATGTGGCGAGGCGGACAGAGCAGCCTACGGGAGATCTGTGGATGAGGTTTTGAGTCTCGGCATCCGCTCACTGAACTGCAATTCTGGGCAAATCACTAAGGGCCACATGCATCAAACTTTGTAATTCGGATTCCTACATTCAGATTTTTTAGAAATCTCAATTAAGGAATTGCAATTGCTCATGCATGTAGGAATCGCAATTTTTTTCTCGATTTCTACACATTCCTTAATTGCAACCCACAAATTGTGAATCGCATTTAAGGAATTGCTTCGCATTCATTCCTATGGGCCTATAGCCCCATAGGAATAAATGCGAATTACATGCACAATTTGAGAGTACCAAATAAATACTCACAAATTGCGCATGCAATTTCAAAGGTACAAGGGTGCCAAAAGGACACCAAGGGCATGTATGTGTGCAACATGAAACTTTGAAAAATTAACTTTTCTGCATTTTTAGAAGTTCTCGCAAATTACCATCAACTTTGAATTCATGGTCATTTGTATTTCTTAATTGCAAAACGCAAAATATTTTGGGTTAATGCATTGCATTTAGAGAATCGCAATTTGCGATTCCGTACATACAATCATAATTGAAGTCATCGTAAATTTAGCGATTACTTAAATTGTGATTTTACCTTTTTGGGATGATGCATCCCAAATGCAAAAATACCAGTCTGCAAAGGGGAAGATTCTGCACATTTTCCCCTTTGCGACCGGTATTTTGAATGGTGCATGTGGCCCTTAATCTCCCCGTGCCCAGGGACAGTGCCTGTATACATTATGGGTGATAAGCTGCGCTATATAATTCAAAAACTTCAATTTCATTAAAATGTAATTTCCTTAATAGTACCATAACACCCTTTGGGTGAAGGTGTGCTTTACAAATAAACGTTATTTTATAGCATTAGAATTTCTGTCAAACACAGATTATCTGAAGTGGTGTGACCTGGCTTTGCATGCCACTCTTGCACCATATGAACTCGGTGTAAACAATGTGAAAACTGATTGTGTGAGTAACTTGTATAATTTTTGTGAAATTAATCGTTTTATCCTATATACCACATGGTGGCTGTTAGTGCATACAAATTTGTACTGGGGGTTGTGCCCTAAGTACAAATCTCACGCAAGACACCACTTGCCCCATTCAACCACCAAAACTTTAGATTCGCACTAGCAATGAATTTTTGTAGAAAGTGTGGATGATAGCATTATTTACATGTGACTCTTATCAAACACAGTGTTGCACAGTTTTCTCCCATTCACACACCTCACTGTGCTAATATTTAGCAAACGTGGATCCCTATTTGTATCTCTTAAGCCAGAATGAAGCTTTCAGGTTCACTCACATCATCCCAAAATGTTCTAACCTTCAAATTAAATTATGGTGCAAATGACAACATACTTATCACTATTATACATTTTCAGCATTATTTGGAGTCACTTAAGTAGTCATTTTCTGAAAGGTCCAAGTAGTCAAATAGTGAAAAAGATGTACAAATCATGTTTACAGTCGCAAACACTCCGAGTTGCAGTTTGAGACTGCACAAACATTTGTTTTAAATGTAGGAAATCCAATTAGGAGTTGGTATACGTTTATCAATTCCTACAATGTGACTGTGACCCTAACACCAATTTGTAGTTTGTAAGAAACGTATTGTGGGCATCCCTTTCAAATACTGAATCACTATGACATTGATCAATTTTTTGTCTCAGAGATCCATTTGCAAAAAATGACTGAATACCAAGTTGCATTGGTAAGCCATTTGCAAAAGAGAAGGAGTCTCTTTTGGACCCCGTGTCCTCTGCGAATATTTAAAGAAAGGTGTTTGGGTTTAGGCAATGGTCCAGCGCACTACTGCCAAATCTCACACAAATAAAGAAAATAGTCAACTTTTTTAAAACGTAGATTTTTTAGGTAAAAGTTGTCTTTATTAAAAGGTAATCACATAAATGAGGATCTGCTGATGTCTGCAGGCAACCATCCCTATAATGAACACAGATCTGACTGAGATTCAATTTGCGATCTACCTCATTAATATTCATGCAGTAGGTCACATTACAAGTCAATCCAACTAGGAATTTTACAAGCTAACCTGTGAGTACCTAGGTCAGTTTTTAAAATTCAACTGTCTGAAAAAAAAATTCAACTGCAAACATTATTTAGTATTTTTTACTTTTTTTTGCTCGAAGCAAAATTAAGATCTCCTATCCTATGAGATCTATAGTCCTGTATTTAATATTCCTAGCATGCTGATCCTAATCATTCCTGATTAAAAAACAAAATATAGTTATTTCTTTTTTTCTCATGGTACCAAGACTGAGGGCCTCATTTACAATATATTGACGAAAAACAGTACAGCGCAGCAAGTCTCCCTGCTGCGCTGCCGTGCATCAAAATAAAAGGGCAGGAATGCACCATATCTACAAGTTACGACACATTCCTGTCCTTCTCCCCTGTGCCGACACACCAACAGCAGCAGTGCTCCAGCGCAGACACCTTGCATCAATTTGCAAAGGTGCCTGCACTGAGGGGATGAGTGTTTTTGTGCAGAAAGGGACACTTTCTGCACAAAAACATTCATTAAAGGCATGTTAATGTTTCTTTTTTTTAAGTTTGATTTTGAAGGCATGTTAATCTTTCTATGTGCATAGAAGGAGGAAAAAACGAGGAGAAATAAAAGTATATCTCAACATTGCGCCTCCTTACGCCTTCTCTGGGGAGACATAGGATTCTGACACATTCTCAGGTTTACAAAATGTGTAAATCTGAGAATGTGTCAAATTCCATTGATGCTGCGTGGGAACAGCCCCGGCAACATCCATGGAACGCCCCTTTCAAGCAGAGTTATGCATCAAAGGGAAACATATTTACAAAATCATGAAAAGTCATGCAGGGTGACTTTTCATGGGTTTGTAAATATGGGGAAGTCCATTGCACTGCCGGTGCATCAATAAACGTGATGCACCAGCAGCACAATGGGCTTGTAAATTAACCCCTCAGTCTTTAGGAAATAATACGCTTAATTTGCGTTCTTGTTTTACCAATCCAGGGGCATATATATGATGAAGTGACGGAGCGCAGCATTAGCCTTCTTGGCTTAACGCTGTGCTCCACCACTTCAGAAATACAGGCCTGCGCCGCATTTACAACAATACGGTGCAGCCCTGCATTTTCCATTGTGCTGGCGCTAATTTCAGCTGCATAGCGTCACTGCAGGCACCGTTGCACCATAGTGCAAGAGTGCCTGCTTCGGGGGAAATGATTATTTATGTGCAGTAAGGTGTCGCTTCCTCCACATAAACAATCTTAAATGGTGTTTTGTAACTTCTATGTGTGGTGCTTTTTGCAGCACACATAGAAGTTGCAACTCGTCATTTTTCAAATGATTGTTTATGTGCAGGAAGGGACACCTTCCTGCACATAGCCAATCATGTATGGCGTTTTGCTGTTTTTATTTGTGCTGCACAATGCAGCACACATAAAATCAGCAAAAATGAGGAGAAATAATGCATTTCTCCTTGTTGTTCCCTGTTAAGACCAGGTTATCCATGGTCTTAATTTTGGTGCTGCCCCATATTTACGCACCCTTGTAAATATAGGGCAGCGTCAAACTCAATGGGTGTTGCAGCGGAACGCCCACAGCAATACCCATTGCCCACCCCTTTTATGCTAAGTATAGCGTGAAAGGTGGCACTATTTACAAGGCTATGTTAAGCCACATTAAGTGGCTTAACGCTGCCTTGTAAATAAGACTACGCCCATATTGCCACCACAATATTAGAAAAAGTGATGTTATGGTGGTGATAGGGTCTTGTGGAGAAGTGTGGCTCAAGTGGTTGGAGCGGCAGACCCTGATGCAGATGACTGGCCCGGACCAGGGTTCAATTCCCCGCCTCGGCGGGTCTTGGGCTCAAATTTCCCCGGACCTGAAAATTCTCACCTCGGTGCCTATTCCAATCATGGAGTCTAACTCTGTAACTCTGGGCAATAGCTTGCTTAATCTCCACAACGGCCCCTCGCAGCGGGATGCCTGGCTTTCACCTTGGGGATGCCCAGTAATGGGTTATCTCGCAGGGGAATACCAGGACGGGTTCCCTAAGCAAGCGCTGGGAAGCTTTCGGGCAGCCATGCGCTCTACAAATCAAATTTCATTTCATTTCATTCATTCATTTCATTTCATTCATTGTAAATATGCCCTGCAGAGTACTAACCACCAGATTTAGATGCAGTACACAGCGCCAAACACATACTCCTTCCTGACATTGAAAAGTATTGCATGTTTTTGCCTGCATTTTGTTTTCTAAAATATGCGGCTCGTCTACGGTGCTACTCACCTGTGAAGAAAGATATTGACTGGAAAGCGACTATGAGAAACTATAAGTCTTGTAATAGCAACATTCCTTTAGCCTGTGCCACAGAAGTAAAGACAAGTTTAGACTTTTCATTGTTCACACCAGTATCTCTATATCAGTTAACTTTGAGTCACTGTAAGCAGTTATTTGTCATCAATTTCGGTGCACACCTCTATGTCAGGTGTCATTCCCTCTTACAAGCCTGTCAGGGATTGTTCACTGTAAGATAACATATAACAGCATAAGACAAGCACTTTATGAATAGATAAATGTATCGATCATGTGTCTCTTTGCCCTTGTTGGAAAAACATTTTCTGCTATTTGCGTGAAGGACATGACATAAGTTCATTATAACTATAAAGCTGTATGTTTGTTCAGTATTGCTGAAAAAAAAATCTGTTTTGTTCTATTCATATACACTTACCTTATTAACATTTTTTTTCAACATTTGGAAACTAAAGTATTATAATATTTTGTGGTTTTCCTGTTTAAATTCGAATACTTTGAGCATGCATGAATATTAGGCAAATATATATTTCACGGATGTTGACCTGAATATTTTTGCATGATTATACATACACTTCTGAAGAGATCTGATTTAATGTTAATGAAAAACTTGCATTTTAATCATGTTTTCATTCGAATTGGTCATGTTTGTTATGTTAGTGCTTTGTGCCATTGTGTGATGTGTTGTCCTTCAACACATAAAAGAAAATCAGGAACTAAAATATTTCCTAGAGTCTACTGTGATATCGTCTGCGATGTGACCATTGATATCTCAAGAGATAAATGGTTAATAACATGCCATGCTTTAGGGTATTAAAAAAATTATATTTTAGAACATTAAAAAAATTCAAAATCTGAGTTCGAATATGTTCTTTAATGAACTTCATTTCATTTAGTAATTCACTCTGTTAATTAGTCCCAACGTTTAACCACAGAGTCACAATCCTCTAGCAAAAACATTTATTCAGTAACATATTCAACTTTTTTCTCAGAGGCAATTGTTATTTAACTTGCAGATGAATAAAGGTAAACCAAATACGAAACAATTGTGTTATGTGAAATGACAGTTCTCAAAAAGTGATATATTGTTTTTTTACGGAAGCAGCCAATATCTTATTCCAAACAGTGCTTTGGAGTTACAACTGCTGGCTGTAAATGTGCACCAAATTCCATATTATATGTTTGTCATTTCAGAGCACCGCTGGAGCTGTGCAGTGTCAAATCTGCATGACAGATTGAGGTGAAAGCTGGAAAGGGAGCCCGTATGAAGAAACAGTGTTGACTGAGTCAGGCACCCTATAGGATTTATCCTGCAGGCTAAATGAAACCAGTTTCATCACATAAAAGGAGGAATAGAACGAGGATAATTGTCTGCTAATTTAACTCTCTCATTTAGCGATACGAGCTGTTCAAGGAGACATAGCAACGCAATCCTGCCACCTACTGACAAAGAGGTGGTATCGCCTACCTCTTTAAAGATAGCTCAGATTTCGTTGAGAAAATACGATCTTAGGGGCATATTATCAAGGACAGGCGATACATTATCGCCGCTTTTATCGGCAGGAAACTGCCGATAAAGTGGCGATAATGGCCTTGATAATATGCTCTATGATTTCCAATCGAAGCCCATGTGAGATGTGTTCACATCTAACAGGGCATTAGTTTTTGGTGCTGCCTCAGATTTAAACATCCTTGTAAATCTGGGGCAGCACCTAAAAGCAATACGTATTGCGCGGAATGCTCACAGCAACATCCATCGCACCCCCCTTTTACACAGATACCTGCGTGAAAGGGTACCATATTTACAAAGCATTGTTAAACCATGCAAAGTGGCTTAACGGGGCTTTGTAAACATGGTGCAGGGCATTGCGACACCAGAATGTCGGAAAAAGTGACGTTCTATGGTGCAGTCTCCTGGTACATGCCGCATAGTAGCTTATATTTTGTCAGCAATAATTACACATCACAAATTAATCTGTGTCGGCCAAACCTAATTTTTTTTTTTTTTAAAGAATTTGTTGGCTCTACATAATCAAGAATATGAATCATCATGAGGAGTACGAACTGGATTGAATTGGAATGTGCTGATGATAGGTTGCATACGAAAATGTAATTGTGCTGGATATTCTGCCCACCATTATTTAGACATAATGCCCTTCTAATATGATCCTTCACTGTTGTGGTGACATAACTAGAAGAGTGTTTAGGATATATTTTTCTTCTCAACTCACATCACCTTTCCTTATAGAAAAATCCCTCATCAGTTAAAACTGTGTCAAGCCTGTATGTAAACCATTAACCAAAGTGTGGCACGTGGGAATGTACTAGACTTAATGAGCCCTTATGTAATCCCTTGAGTATGTTCATTAACAGCCGGTGATTAACTCTGGTCATGTTAAATAATTACATAATTGCACTGATGAGACAAATCCGGAGCCATAATATGAAATTTCAGACTTAAGCTGAAAACAGTCGGCTTGAGGGGCGGCCTCTAATTTACAGCATTTCTTTCTAGCTTTCTCAAAGGAAATGGCGGACAGGATGACCCTCAGCTAGCTCTAATTAAAAGAATTAAAACTCAACACTTCCTTTCACATAGTAGGGCTAGTCTGCAAAAATACCACCAGTCATCCATAACTGGAAGAATTTAGACAACAACCAGAAGCCACGTTATTAGCGATGTTTTTTGTGGATTATAGATTGGAAAAATATTGTTCCATACTGCATGCTTGAAATAAGTGAGGTCAAGTCCGCGTTTGCATGGTAGGCAATTCCAAGGTCTCACAAATCTTCGCACATTGCTTTTCACACCATGTTAGCTTTGCAGATTGGGAAGCTACTTGACCATGTTAGCAGTGGGATACCATTCTGGCTGCCACGATGGACCGCCCACTTCAACAGTGAGACCGATGCTGGCCAGTACCGCCCTAGGTGTCCTACTCCATCCATGCCCTTCTCACTCCCCCAAGCACATGCTCCCTTTGGACTGGCCTTGACTCCAGCCTCCCCTGCCAACCTTCTGAGCACACACTGCACTGCCCACTCACCTATCTCTGCTTTGCCTAGCCCCGCCTCCAGCACTATCCCCAACATCTACCCTCCTCGCATCTACTGGTGGACATGAGACGGTGCAGCCTTCTTATCTACTTTTCCTGCCACAGGATGTTCCTGCTTGGACAGGCAGCCTGGAGCAGGAAATAGTCATAAAAGGGCAAAGCAGGCATATTTATATTCTATTTATAATTTATTTCTAGTGCTGCTGTAGTAAAATAGTTTTGGAACACCCTACAAAGAACATTCGTGTACAACCCAGATCAAATGAAGAGGTCAGCTCGGGAGAGGAGGATCAACGATGAAGAAGGCACTTTGGTGAACAGTGGGTTAATCAAAGTTCAGTGGGGGTAAGGGGAGATAGAATTGTAGTCAAGGAAAGCTAGGCGGGAGTGTCCACGCTGTCTTTAAAATAGGAAACTAAGCAAAATGGATTAAACGTAGTTGTTTCTGCTTCTGTGGTCATGCACTTAGTCATCCCAACTGTAACTTGAAAAGGTGAGTCTTCAGTTTGTTTCTGAAAGTGAGGATGTCCAGCTGTGTTTTTTTAGTTGTGCTGTTAGTTTCAAATGCCTGCAGAAGAACCAGTATCAATTTATTTGGTGGTTCTATAGTTCAGAATTTTGGTAAAGTGAATTATTATTCCTTGGTGATAAGGAGCACCATCAATCCTTATTAGATGCTCCACGTACTTCAGTGTTCCTGGGTGGACTGCTTCAAAGGTGGGGCAGCCATCTTAGATTTTATTCAGCATCCTGTTGAAGCCATTGTAGCTCCCTGAGTATCGGAGAGATGTGGGCAAACCTCTTCTTGGATGTCAGTCGTGCAGTTGAATGTAGCATTGCATTTATCATGCTGGGCTCACCATATGGATGCTACTTTCATCTCTTAGGTGGGCGAAATCAGAAAACGTTTGCTAGCTTCAAAAAGGCTGACATTTTCCGATTTCTCTTTACAAAGCAGAGCTAATTAAAAAAATATCTCCACCCCTACAATCTTTCCCCCAACTCCAGAAAGGTGTACTCATAGGAGCTATTGTGAATTTGTGCATCAACAAAGTTAGTGTCTTTTACCTGAAGTCACAAATATAAAATTATTAAATTCCAAAAGTTACAAAACCTGGTCTTCAGGCTTTGTTAGAAAGGTCCTGTTCTAAAAGTCCCTCCAGACTTACATTAGCTGTCACTCATATCTAGAATACAATATGGTTGTCTCTTCAAGCCTTGTCATGTGTCAGTTCACATCCCATTGAGGAAGAATGGTGATTAGGCCAAGTTATTCAACTGCCATTGCCGGACATGAGCTAGTGATGTAGTTTTGGCAAAGCGGTTGCTGACATGCACCACAGGAGTTGATCAGCATCTTAATGAGCAAATGAGGTGCATTAAAACACGTAGAGCTTAGTTTCCCGACCTCTTTCTCTTTTGTTCCTTGTATACAGCATACCCTGCTTCACTGCTGCTACATAACGGGACCCTTGTAAAACCCACCCAGCCATAAAATTTGTTTCAGAAAGTTGACATTTTGGTATACAGATTGTGATATTTAAAGTCTGTTACATAGTGTGTAAGTGATCGCCCATTTGTGACAAATGTAACGAGCAGCAGGTATACTTGCTATTGCATTTCCCACTTTTACCATTGCTGCATGGCACTTAATCATACACGGATTATTAAATACCATGTAGTATCTTTTCCATAAGCTTATGTATTTAGCTGATGATACACATATTGTGTGGGGTGCGTCATTTCTTTTTATTTTTACAAAAATCATGCAACACACTGGTACGTTATCCTAAATTTGAATAGCAATGAGTAGGATATCCTGGTATGAATTGAAATTGGCAATAGCTTGTGTTTCTGTTTCCACTAAATTATCTATACTTTATTTGGGCCACTTTTTGTTTCTTGAAAAAGACGTATAATCAATTGGATCTGGCCTCATTCCAAGGTGCAACACTGATTCACTTGTAGCATAGGTATCCCATAGACTGGAACAAATTACACAATTCAATTCACTCATGCTACATGTATGCTGACAGTGATTCCAACTGTGGTCCCTGAGGAGAATTGAATCATGCAATTTGATAATCGTCATTGCCCTGAACTTTCATTTTTGTATGATTGGGCTTAAGTGATTAAGTGACTCCGTGATACTGGTCCCTTGGAACAATTAGGCTTCCAGTCCCAGAGGATACATGTACTACAAATTTATGTTCTTTATGTTCAAAACATTTTCTGTCCTGATGAGGACTCAGTAAATTCTAAGGGTTGAAACGCAGCTGACGAAACATTGGCAAACTAGGGAAAAAGCATTTGTTGGATAGGTTTCATCTAATTGGACTTTTTAACTGATTTCAAAACTCCCTGGACATTGTTTTTGTTCATGTTTGCACTATATATTGGTTGTATGTGATCATTTAGTGTAAAATTTTAAGGACAAACTGTCTGTATATTGCATTGTGATATCATTTTTGAAAATAATTCTTTAAAAAATTATTTCAATTTCTTAGAATTCTTTGTGCAAGCACTGTTTTCTATTGTATAGCTTTTCTATTGTATAATTCTGGTACTATTAGAAACTTGCCATTTTCTTGCCTTAACCATTTGGTGCCTGCAGCCTGTTTCTGGTCACATGGCTGAGAGTAGTTGGCAGTTGGACTTTGTGTATTCCCTATAGAAACCCACACAAAAAGATAGCTTAGGTGTGACTGAATGGGTCATCACTGTCAGGATGGGAAGGAGGAGTTGGGCCCGGCCTCACCTACAACTGATTAAGCTGTGTCCTCTTTCCACACAAAGAACTGTATACCCCCTGTAGTTAGCCAGAAGACAGGGCCAGGAAGGCAGGGCATCTTTGCACTTCAAAATCAAGACCCCAGAAGCTTCCTCCCACTGAAAAGGCACAACTGTGTTTAAAAGAAGGACCTCCGACACCCCCATTTCAGTACACTTCTGGATATATGAATACTCTGTACAGGAAGAAGGACTGCTGTGCTGGTACAAAGACTAGCACTCTGCTGGACTGCTGCTCCAAAGGAACTGCTAATCTACTGTGCTGACCTTCTGCCTGCTGCCGTCTTGCAAGGGTGAGAAGAACTTGACCTACATCTCTTCAACCCAGAGTGACTCAAAGGGCTAGTTGTCTGGCATCCTGATCTGAAGCCTCAGCCATAACAGGCTTCCAACAGCCTTGAACCCAGTACTTGTACTTTGTCATCTGTGAGTCCTGCCCTCCGGAGTGTTTACACCCCCGTCCTGGACCATTGTAAGTAGGCCTGCAAGTGCTTCTACCAAGCCCAGCTGTGGTTCCCCATTGCAACCGATGTTGAGCAACGCTAAGCCCTGCAAGGCCTTGCCGCACTGCAGCCAGCTCATCATAACCGATGCACAGCAATGTATTGCCTCATTAAGCCTCGCCATATAGCTCCCCATAACCGACACAAAGTGATGCCAAGCCCTTCAAAACCTTGCTGCATACCTCCATTAGAACTGACAATGTGTGATCTAGCATAGAAATGCCATGCAGGCAGTGCACCAGGATTTAAGGTATTGTAAACAGACCCAGGTGCGTCCCTGTAGCTGGTGCACGTTCTGTCAGCCTGAACATGTGACTTTGTCCCAGTCCAGCGTGACCAATTAACCACTTTGGGATTATTGTGATTTTATGCTCAGTTTTCACTATACTCTTTTAAATTGCATATCTCCAGTTCTACTGATTGGATTTTGGTTGTTTTAGTCTTGGTTTATTCATTAAAGTAAGGTCTACTTTTCTAATGTGACTTGGGATCTTTTTGTGTGGTGTGTTCTCTATTTTACTGTTTGAAGTGTTGCACAAATATGTTACACATGGCATCTAAGTTAAGTCTGATTGTTCTGTGCCAAGCTACTAGGGAGTTGAGCACATGTCAATTTGGGGTTTTCTTGTGCCTTCTCTTGACAAGGATTGTGGTTGGTACTTGACCAGGCTTATACCCCAGTCAACCAGTAACCAAATTTCTAACAGAATGGCTTAAACCTGGACAAATGTATTAGTGGAAAATGCCCTATAAGAGGGCATGACATGTACATTTTTGTGCAATAAATACAGGGCTCAAGGAGTATGCCTCATTTCACAGTGGAGAACTCAGAATAGGGGTTAGTTGCCACACTGCAAAGACAGCATCTCAGGTATAGAATATCACTTGATGCAGTAAATATTCAACCACTCTCTGAATTTGTGTCTCAGTTGAAACACACTGTTATGATTTTAAGGTAGGTATGATCTTTATCATTCAAACAGGTAATCATAGCCTGAAAATGGCAACTACATTTTAATAATACAGATGTGAATAAAATGAGTACCAATTAGTTAAATAATAATAACTCCTATCTTTCGAAGAACCATGTTTGCAGAATGGTATACAGGATTGTTTGTCTGCCATGAGCGCCCAACTGTTTGTGTGTCTGGCATTCTGTCTTTTATTTAGATTCTAGTGGCAGGCTAAACTAACTGTGAACACAGAGGCCTTGGCTTGTACCTCACTATGCAAAGGTTCTGGACCTGTACTGTGGCCTGAAGAAATTCATGTACATCTCATATTGGGCAGATGACTACTGTTCCTCTACTGGGTTTAGCACATAGAAATTAGTCACAGCATACTTTATTTTTAGTTTTATAGTGTAGCTTTTTGTCTGTGTGACTGAAGTGTTTTCTATAGGCTTTGCTTCTGTAAATTTCCTCTGCTATCTGAATGTCAAGAACCTTATGTTAACATCCTGTCTGCATGGCAAGTGTGTGAGTTTGTGTAGTGGATGTTTAACAGTACTGAAGCCAGTGGAATCCATTTTGGATGACTCTGGTTTTACATGGACAAGACAGATGATGAGGACTGTTTCTTCAGGCAGTGCAAGTGCATTTGTTGCCTTCCTATGTCTCGGGGGTGACGATCCAGACACGGAAGTGGGGAGAATGAATACAGGGCTACTTATAGAAATTCTGCAATTTGATCAGGGATGTGCCTTTCAGTTCTTCCTGAGCAATGCCATCTGGGTGACGGTAGGGGTAAGGGGTAGAACTGCTCCTTTTATTGTACAAAATGAAGAAGTTTGTAGGGCAATCCTGCATATGCCTGATTTCTGCTTTAGAGGAACCTATTACAAACAAATGTCAAAATTTCAAACTTCATTATGCCCATGTTTGTGGGTGCTTCAGTTTGGAGACAGCCAAGTGCTTACAGAAGCATTACTCTACACAAACACTGCATCTGAAGAGCTGCTGCAGAAGGACACTTGAAAAGACTACCACAACCCCAAATCGGTTCTGAGGTTTGAGATAGTATCTCCACATGCCCCGTTTAGAAATTTGGAGAAAAGTTGGATCCAAACTACAGCACTTTGTTCCAGTTGCAAGTCTGTCATGACCAAGGAAGTAAGGGCTGGGAAGATTATTCCCCGGATTACCTGAGTGACCACTACTGATGAGTGCCTGACAGCCAGTTTCCCAGAGTTGAAGGGGCATCGCCTGAAGTCTGCACTTTCTGCTGAAGGAGGTGATGGTCCATCTAGTGTCTAGAAGCCTGCACTCCTACTTAGAGTGAAGCAGAGTCTGCCAGTCCTTGCAGGAGGAGAGACTTTCAATGCGAAACCCAGAATGTTCTTGGAGAAAGCAACACCCATTTAACCCCATAAGCGCTGCACACGTCCAGCGGACGACGGCACCACTACCTCGGGAGTGCTGCCGTTGGCCGTTGGACGTTCCAACTGCACCTGCGCAATGGAACGTCCAGCACTGGAGCTGGACGTTCCATAGCAGCTAAGGTATTAAAAGGTGTGCTCTGCCAGCAGATACCTATGACCTGGTGGCCTATCAGCCACTAGAATACCAGGGCACAATGTTGTCATCCATAACTCCTTTAGGGTGGGAGAAATGTCAGAGGATGGTCCGACCTAGGACTGCTTTGCAAGTCAAGGTCTGCCTGGGCAGAGTCTAAGAATCAATGGCCACACCAGTGGATGCATTATAGGCAAAGAGATCTCTTTCATGCAGAGGGAATCTCTACGTATTCCTGACAGTACTCCTCGAGCTTTTTAGAGGCAGGAGTCTCTGCCAATCAGGTGGAGTGGTGGGTTGCAACGTCATTCTCTACTTGACCACACAAGTTGGGCACAGTGTTTTGCGCTCATGCACGGTTCCTACAGTACAACAGTATATCCTTACGGCCTGCAAAGGCACCAGGATAGGAATAGGGAACAACAAAAAAGAATTATTAAAATGTGGATACAAATATGAAGAATATTTAGTATATAAGTGCTCGCTGTTATTGTACAAAGGCGATGCCATCACACTACAACAAAAAATTACTGGAACGTGTAGAGCACATTGCAATGCTTCCGTGCTCCTTTATTCTGAATAATATTTCAAATGTAACCACATTTGAAGAGAATTTTACTATGACTTCGACTAAACCAACATATGTAAATGCGAGGGTAAGTCAAGAACTTCCATTTTAATTAGAGGCCCTGGTGAATATATACTTTTAGAGCTAAGTGTTATATCACTCATCATGAAGGAATGTTATATGTGCAGAAACTGGTTAAAAATACAATATCATCTTCAAGAAATCATCTTTGCCTGGGGATTTTAGCAATGTTCCTGTTTGGTTTGGTATCAACCCTGTAAGAAAAGGCAATGCTCAACTCTAATACATGAGTATACTTTTTCATTGGTTTCACCTGAGATGCCTCTTATGCACAGTGAAAATATGTTTATTTTTTCGACTATTTAAGAAACTTAATGAGCGTCTTGCAGCCGATGGGTGCCAAGAAATAGAAAATGTGAGCCCTAAATTTCACACAATCATAAATAAACGAATATATGCATTAAGTCAAGATAAAATAAATAAATACAAAAATGATTATTTCTTTGTCAGTTTTCAGCTTTTGGAAGACAGTCCAGCTATGATGGATCACTAATGAGATTCCCACAATTGTTTCTAATGATGATCCACACGAGTGAACCGCCTGAAATGTGATCTATTTCCAGCAACGTGTCTGCAGACATTTCACCCCCTTCTTGCTCCTCTGGCAAGCTCCGCCCCGTCTGCTGTTTGTATGACACATGTAAATGTATTTGAAAGAAGTTGTTAAGAAAAAGAACAGCGTCATCATAGCAGTTTGTTAAGAAAATAAAAGCGTCACCACAGCTGTTTACTACAGTGTTTAAGGTAAAAACAGCAACCTTTACTAAGCTCATCATCTGGAAATATGTTGGCACGATTACCATGCTATCATTTCCATCTCTTTTACTACAAAATATACAGCAGTAAGCTGTGTTTCGGCGACAACGTAGGCCTCGGTGAAGCTGAGCGTGGGATCTGTGTTACTTAGCATTTTATTGAAAGGTGTTTGGCTGCTTCAGTGATCGCTCGTGGCAGGTTACAGTGATGTGTCTGATGTCACCTATCATGTCTTGTCAGGACAATTTCCATCACTCATCTGCACACAGCGACGAACAGAAACCAGCGTTCGGTAATGGTGCGTTCACTTTATGCGTCCTGTCAAGGCAGTGCTTTGCGTAATAGAGGTAAAGGCTAGGAGTTTTTACGTCATAAAATATGTCATTTGTCAACACACTCTGTTCTAAGGTGTAAAGCTCAACTCCCAGGTTTGCATACTATAATGTAAGATGTAAATTCATTGGTCTGTATATTTAACGTTTAAGCAGGGGCGTTCTACCACAGTATCTATGTTTGTGTATTAACCTATAAAAATAGTCTATTTGGACATTACTATTCTTAACTTCTCTGTATTACCCCCAGGGCTACGTTCTTCCACAATACATACTGTTCCTTCCCTGGTAGAGATACACACACACACACATATATATATAAACTGTTGGATGTGGTTTATTAGTAGGGGTAGGTAGGTACCTACCACTAGTAATAAGGCCCCAATTAATATATAAGGCCCAGTCAAGGTCTCAATTATTCTCTTTTTCAACCCTTGGCAGCTGGCTGCAAGCAGGTAGGCTTAACATTGGAAACAGACATGTAATTCATTTAAAAATGCAAATACTTTGAATAAGTAAAAAACAACACACATTAAAAACCCAAAACTAAATTATAAAAATAGAAAATGTGTTTATGATTAAAAAGACACATAATGACAAAAATCCAATGTATGGAAATGCAGACATGAATTTTTAAAGAATAAACACTTTCTAGTGCCTAAAAGACAAAAGTACCACTTTCAAACATCTGGTCGCACTTGACCAAGACATAGTCAAAGTTTCAGGCTGTCCGTGATGGAGCGGGGGTAGGATACACTTAGCAATGGGGCCCGTTCAAGTTTTTAGCTTCTGACTTAGTCATTTTTTTGGAGCTTTTTCTCTCTCGACTTCGAACAATGCTCCTCTTCTGGCCGGGTTTCAAGTCATCAATGGCGGCTTAGTTCAGAGCTAGGCTTCGGTGAAATCCGGAGCTTTCAGTGGAGCAAAGCTATAATCCAGGCCAGGATGCGTTCGACATCGGTGGCTTGACTCATGTCAAAGGGTTGGTCACCTTATGGAGCTTTTTACAAAAAAAACTCCTATCATCTTAAAACTTCTGGATCGTCTTCCCAAAGGACTTTTTGGGGTTCCAAAATGTCCACAATACCAATACAAGGTTCCAAAAGCTCTGAGTTGCTCCTTGGGATGTTGGGACTACGACTCCCACAAAGCACCTGGCCTAATCCTTTTAAAGTCCAGCTGAAGGTGATCAGCTGGTTTCTTCTTGCTGGATATGATGAAGTTGGACCTCTTCTAACCTGTTGCTTTCACGGTTCCACTCCTTCACTTTGTAAAGCAAGGAAAAGTCCCTAGGGCTGTATTTCTCAAAGTGTACAGCAGGTGCAGTCATTCAGATTGCAATCCTCTAGGTGCAGGCCAGGGTTCCAGCAGGGAAGTCCTTCTTGTTTTTGTTGTTTCATTCAGGGATCTGAGTTGCTGGGCAGCTCTCCCATAATTACCCATTGTTCTTTGGTGACAAGCAGGGGGGAACCCCTGACCAATGGCTTGCAGGGTTACCACCCTCAGGTATGACCGCTTCCTCCAAAGTATGGTATAGTCTTGTCCCAGAAAGCACTGTTTCTTTAATATAAAAAATGGAGAGGCGCGCTCCTGGAGAATAAAATCTGGTTAAGCCATCTCACTGGAGTGGCTATATTTCCCTAATACTCTCCTTCAATCCTGTCTGCTAATTAAATTACAGTGGCTCCTGTCTGGCTGGGGTGCAGGAAGTGGGGGTGAGGCTGTGTTCTGACTTAAATGTCCTTCCCTCTTTGAAGACCAGATTAAGTACCCAACTCCCTTCCTGCGTTTTGCTCTGAAGCATGCAAACCTCCTCCCACTAGATGTTCTTTGTCTCTATGCAGGCCACTCCATACCTCATCAGAGCAGTTTGGTTAAACTTGCCAAAGGCTGGCCAATCAGGAGAGGCTGCTGGAAGGCTGGATTTTAGTTAATCAGAAAAGAAAGTTCTATAACTTCTTTTCTGTGAAAGGTATTATGAATCTAACCATGGCAAGTTGTTGGTTTTATTCTATTATTTTAATACTATGAAGTACATTTTTAGCTGTCTCCTGTCACTATTTATACTTTATTAAACTATTCCCATGTCAGTCTAGGGAGCCAATGTGCAACAATGAGAAAACACAAAATTGGCAGTTTGTCCCACACCAGGGTATGTAACACATCTTTTATATTGTCGCTCCTTATAGTTACAAGGTAGATTACCCCTGTTACACCTAGGGGAGACCTTAGGGGTGAATTATCTGTAAATATAATCTTGTTTAAGTACCTATGATTCCAAAGTCAAATGAGCATATAATTTACTTTTAAAAGCAGCCTGCAAATCGGGGCTAACTTTAAAATGACAACAGGCAACTTAGCAGCTTATGTGCATTAAATCTGCTTAGCCTCTGAACCTACATGCCCTACCTTATACCTGGGGCTTACAGGTAGTTTGTCATAGCAATTGTAATTTCACCTAAATATCATATACCTCACAGAGCACAGGCCCTGCATCTGGTTAGCAGAGCCCGGGCCACAATCAGAGTCAGTTACCAGCAGTCAGTTAAAAAATTGTGGGTAATCAGGGCAAAAAGGATGACTTTCTCACACATACACATAGATATATTATACATATTTATCCACCTATAGATACACACACACACAAACAAACTCACACATATATAGATATATCTCGTTCACACCGAGTTAAGTATAATTAATACATAATTACCTAAATATACTTACCTAGAAAATATATATTTGCAGCAAATTTTCCAATATTCCTTATTGGGTCTTTTGTAGATGGATATATAGCACTTGAAATGTTTACATAAATAGAGATGCATGCTAAAGTTATAAAACATTTTGTTATATTGCACTTCCAATAAACACAGAAAAAAGATTTTTTCAAACTCAAATGCATTGCTCCAAGTGTAGGGGCAGATTTACAATTCTTTCATACAATGCAATGCAGCAAGTTACCTTGCTGCACTATGTTACGTGAAAGGGATAGAGTAGAAAATGCTCAATATTTACAAAGATATGGAGAATTTCTGATATTTCCTTGTGCTGGTGCACTCTGTGCTTCCTAGCGAATGCAGGTATTCTTGCATCATGGTGCAACGCTGTTGGTGTTACAGGCAGGAACAATCCTTAACAGTGTTTTCTCCTTCTATGTGTGCGGCAGAGTGCAGCGCACATGAAAATATGAAATAACAAAGAGAAATAAAGATTTTTCTCCTCCTTAAACCTCACTGGGAAAGGAGTGGTACATTCTCAGGGTTACAGGTTTTTGTAAATCTGGGAATGTGCCAAAATCCATGGGTGGCAGGGAAACACCCATGCTCGACCATGGAATGCCTTTCCAACTCCAGGTAACTCAAGGCAGTATCTATGTGCAACCTTGCGTTGCTTTCTATTTACTGAACCACACAAAGCCATGCAAAGAGGATTTGCATTGGTTAGTGAACAACAAAAATGATTATGCGCCAGGGCTACGCCACAAAAGTTATGCAACCCTGATGCAAAATCATAGTAAATCTACTCCCTACTGTTTTAAGCACAGAGACCAATAATCTGTGCCTTTGTGTCGGTGTTTTTAATATCAAAATGATCTGGATAAAATATATTCTGTTTTCCTGATGTTATAATATCAACCCATGTGCTTGTTTTCGTAACTCTTCTTGGATTTCTCCCTAATGGGTGGTAGTGGCCTATGTTTAACATATTCCCAACAACTTCTGAAGAGGTCAGTATCGTTCCTCACTATCTCACACAGTGTCTATATGAACACTCACACAAGATCAGAGGTGTACCACAATTGATGGTGCGTCCGATGGGACAAGGTAGCATGCCCCTTATTAAGATGTATCATCAAGCACATGGACTTTTTGGGTGCCTGGTGACCCCACCAGAATAAGGGCATTGACAATATCTATCCTTCACTCTGAAGTGTCCCCATGTTTAATCTTGAGGACAGAAAGTTGCACCAGCAAAGTAGCGGATAGAGCAGTTTCTACTGACATATGGATTGTGGAGGAACACATCAAGGCTTCGTTGGCCAGATGTCCTCCCATTCATGGCCTAGGAGTTGCAACCTATTATTGCACACTTCTGGGGGTCCCCAGGGGGCCCTGGGATCCCTCCTCTCCCACTTTTATGGGACTGATGGTATAGGAAATGGGCTACAAACTGTATTACACACCTATGTTGTCTGCAGTATCCATGACCTCAGCCCAATTGTTCCACCAAGGTCCATGTGCCACATCCTTGAAGAATACCTCATTGAAATGATAAAACTCCTCCCATTGAATGCAATAGATCTCCACTAGGGCTTTCATTAAATGAGGTGGTAATCCCCGTTCTGTAATACGAATGTGTGTTGTGATCACCAATACCTGCAGAAATAAAACTTTGTACTGGTGCACTAAATTTTTTCTAATGCAAAAAATGGGCTCAGATTTACTAATATTCCAAGCAATGCAGCAACTAAAGTTATTGCACTGCACTGCACTGCTGTGCGTGAGAGGAAATGAGCTGGACAGAACCAAATCTACTAAGAAATGATGAGCAGTCTCTCTTCTCTATCCCGGGTGCACAATTAGGCTATGCAGACCCACATACACGCCTTTTTCATACCATGGTTCAAAGGTATGTGTGTGATGTGTAGCATAGGTTTTGTATTGGAAAGGGTAACATGTGTTCCTGTACAGTGCATCACAGATATAACCTTTGAAGTTTGGAGAATAAAAACTGTTCTACTACTCTGTGCCACATGTTAGCAGATAGCTCTTTGGGACAAAGACCATGGCTGTTAGAATGAAACACCTATTTGACACAAAGTAAAGCAAAGAAGCACAAAGTTTTATTTGGGTTTCTTTTAAACAACTTTTCAACACGAAAGCAGTTTTGTGCTGGAAAGTAAATAGTTTATTGCGACTTTGTGCCAGTTTGAGCCACTTTCTGTGACTTTGCACTGGTTCAAGACTTTGGTAAACCTGTATGTTGTCTTGACTAACAGATACACAGATGTATCAGAGATAAATGCTTCATAGGGTCTCATTTATAAGAAAGTGCCCCAACAAGCAAGCCCTTTTGCTGTGCCATGCTGCAGCGCTTTCTAAGCACAGGGATGCGACTTATTTACAATAATGTTGCATCCCTGTTTTTTTCCCCAGCACTGGAGCACAATTGACAGCCATGTGCCGACGCAGGCACCCTTGCACCATGGTGCAAGGATGCCTGCGTCATGGAGATGATTGTTTATGTCTAGGAAGATGTTACTTCCTGCACATAGATAATCTGAAATGGCGTTAGTCAGCTTCTATGTGTGCTGCATTTGCACACATAGAAGTTACAAAATGTCATTATAGATGACAAGAAGGTGTTCCTTCCTGCACATAAACAATCATAAGAAGTGATTTCCTCGTTCTATGTGTACTTCAGAATGCAGCACGTATAGTAAGGGGGGAAAAACTAGGAGAAATGAATACATTTCTCCTTGTTGCGCCTCCCTACGCCTCCTCTGGGGAGACGTAGCATTCAGGCGCATTTCCAAGTTTACGGTCTCGTAAATCTGGAAATATGTCAGGGCCATGGGTGCTACGCAGGAACAGCAACACCCATGGAACCCCCCTTTCACGCAAAGTGTTGCGTGTGAAGGAGCCATATTTACAAGGACCGGAAAAGCCACGCTGGGTGGTTTTTCCTGTCCTTGTTAATATTGGGTAGAAAAATTAGCCACCAGTGCGGCACAAAAGGTGACGCCCCGGCGGAGCAGAGGGCTTATGAATAAGGCCCTTAATTTCCTGTAGCAACACTCTCTAAAGTGTGTTTTACAGGTAAATATTTGAGTGAGTGGATCTTTCTGCATGTGTGTGCGTACAAAACAAACTAACTAACATCATCACACTCTGCGATATCAGAGAAATCCTCGGATCATTTCTAGCAGATTATTGTAAAACACACGTGGGCACCCCTATAAACTGTCATATATCACAGTGAACGTATTTTTTAGCGCTCACGATTTTCAGCAGAATATTATTGCTTACATGCATACATTTCAATCACGTTGTAAATTAAATTCTTTATCGATTTACGGATAGATTAAAAAAAAATTCCCTTTTAATGCTGCTCATCAATAGGAGAAATAAATCAGCCACGATGATATAGGCTTTGAAGAGAGAAAACATTGTTCAATTGGAAAATTTCGTCCTAATCGACGGGAGGGGAATTTTTTGATTTTATGTTTGAATTCATATTTGTTTAAAGAGTGGGTATTGTTGTAACGACCAATGAAACGTCCACATTTTATTTTAAGAAACTGTTGCGTTTGCCCAAGACTCTCCTTTACTATATGTAGTAAGTTTGTAATCTTTCACCATTAACGTCTGTGTAGGTACTTTGACGTAGAAAGTAAATGCATTTTTAAATAAAGCGTCGTCAGGGTATTTTTTTTTTAAATCGTGTGCCATCACTCGTGGTAGTAACGTGTATTACATTATCCCCGGATTCGAGCCATTTCCTCATACAAACCTTTGCGATGATGGGCAAGTGTTTGGCTGATAAAGTTAAAAGCCTGAAACCCTCTAATGTGCCTGCAGTTTGTTACGCATGCAATGTAACTGCTTTGGTTTTTTAATGACGGCGACAATATTGCAAATCTGAATCGTGACTAAACAACCTTTGTCCTTTCTCTATTGTAGATTTTTAGAAAGTTATTCATCCCCAGCAAATATTTCAAAAGACAAATTAATCCCAAATATGTAAAACACTATTTTCCACCTTTTATTCAGGGAACATTTATTGCTGAACTGAAAGAAAATGTACTTTTGGACTCGTATTTACAAATGTATACATGTGCGTGCCAACATTAACTTGCCAATCTGCAGAATTGGAAGCAACCCTGTCCTAAAAAAGTCACGTCCCTAAAAGGTTTGGGGCAATATGGGGGTATATGTTTCGAAGTGTACCCGTTAAATGGATTGATTGCTAATCCTGGTAAATCATGTTGTCCTTGGAGTGCAAGAAACAGATTTGCATATAGCAGCAGTTGTTCCAGAATCGTATTTGGTAAAACTTTTGTATTAGACTTGAGCAAACTACATTCTATACAAACATGTTTAATAATTAAAAATTGTTAACCAAGAGACAGAATAATTTGACTTTTGTACTGTTATGTCGGCTTAAAAAATATGTTTTCAATGTTTGCTTGTGCTAAAACCCTGCAAATGTTTTGCTGATACACTACAATACAATAAGAACTTATAAAGCGTCCATCTGCCTCTGGAGAGGCGTCCCGGCGCCAGGCTCGGACTGGCCATACCGGGCAATCCCCCGGTGCGCCGCAAGGGTGGGGGCCGGTTTTGAGCCCCTGTGGGCCAATTTTGTTACAGGGCCTAATCGGCCCTGCAACAAAATCGTCCGAAAACCGGCCTTAGCAAAGCGCTCGGCGGCACCTCCAACCCCCCCCCCTCTCCCCCCCCCCCAAGTGGGGAGGGGGTGGGGAGGCAGAGCCCTTTGCCAGGGCCGGTTTTGGTTCCCAGTCCGGCCCTGCCCGGCGCTAGCGGTTCTAAGGTCCATGGGTCTCAATTACAAGATCACTCTAATAGATGAGTCCCCCAGTTTGTGTGAAAAGGAAGATTTTGGCGACATGGATAAATCACACTTGTGAAAACTGCATGGACAAGCATATAACTTTTGATGTGGGCCAGCAATCTTTATGAAATATACACATATATATCAGTTGTGTGCGTGCGTATGTGTGCACGCACGTGCGTGCATGCACATATATAACGCCCTTTCTCAGACTGCTTAACATGACAGGTTTTGCAGGTTGATAGAAAGACACAATGATAATCCATTTCTTTGAATCCAGATGTTTCAGGAACTTTGTCCTGGCAGCGTGAAGGTATAAGATGGCTTTATCTTTCTTTGAACTCAGTCAAGGAATTCAATGAAAACAAGCTTTTCAGACATCTGGTTATTTTCCAGTGAAGGATCAATATAAAAAGCAAATGATCTAGATTATGATGATGTCGGAATGGGTGAATATGATGACAATAAATACCATATGTGCAGGCCATAGAATGGCAATTCCAATACAGACAATATCAATGTGGGACATAACCTGTGTCTGCAGGACCATGCCAATACCCGTCAATGTAATATCAATGTAGGTCAGAACCTACACCCGCACAATGGTGCCGCCACCGGCAAGGACGTGATCAATGTGTGTCATAATACTGGCCCAAATGACATTACTGTTGCTCGTAAAAAATATGTTGATGTATTTTATGACTTAACCCCTTGGCTGCGGGGCTGATTTCCCCCCTGTGCTGGGGGGTGGGGGGCGCACAGCGCACCGGTGCTCATGAGCCACGTTTCTCGTGTGTTCATGACGAGCTGAGTTCGTCTTGACCATGCCCGTTCCTTAGAATGCCCAGCAAAGCAGGGGAATTAGCCCCGTACCTGAGCGTTCTAACCGTCATGATGAGCTCAGCTCTTCATGAGCACACAAGAACTGTGGCTCATGATGAGCTGAGCACGTCATGAGCATGGGAGGGGTTAAGCAAACTTAACTGTGTCAATAACAGTAAGAATACTGTCAATGTATGCCAGCCGCGGACGGGAGTGGGAGTACCTGCCAGGCGGTAATGTGGGGAGGGGGAGGGGCAGGGTGGGGCTAGTTATGTATGGATTACGGACCTTAACAGGTAAGTAAACACAAAAATAAATAAACGATATTTCGTTGCGTGCACTGCATCGCATTTGGTGATGCAATGCACGCAATGAAATTTGTTTTATTTATTTATATGTTTACTTACCTGTTAAGGTCCATAATCCAAACATTACTACCCCCCCCACCCTGCCCCTCCCCCTCCCCACATCACCGCCCGGCAGGTACTCCCACTACCAGCCGCGGCTGATGTATCCTATGTATGCTATGACAACTGTATGCACAATGGTAATAATAGCGATATAAATTATGCCAGTGACTGCCATATTATTTTCATATCCGGACAACAATTATTTGGTTCATTGGGAGACCATAGAACTTCTCGAGTTTCAGATAAGATGAAGTTACATTTTTCAAAGGAAGGCAAATCTTGTGTACTTAATTTGGTAATCTCTGCGGTTTTTAGAATTTTCTTTAATGCTTCAGCACACAGTATAGTAGTCCAGGTGGAATAGGGCCAGTGCTCTAGTTAGTTCAGTTTGGTGTTTGGTTTGAGTTAGTGAAATAACCTTTCTCAATATCTTAAGCAAGAAATATGGATTTTTTGTGACAAATGTTATTTGACTCAAAAAAGCATAGGTCCCATTTGAACCACATCCTTAAGGTTATTACCTTTCAAGTTAGACCTTGGGTAGCTCACAGCCACTAACATCATTAGAACGATAATATATGGGCATCACCCTCCTGTTGAATCAGAATTTCTGATTTGTTTCAATTGAGATATAAACATTTTCCCTCATCCACTGATGTATGTGAAGCACACAATAGTGAATTACAGCTATAATGTGGATGCAGAATGCCCCTCACACCTATGGTCCTGGTGCCACCACATCTGTTGCACCATTGATAGCTATGCCACTAAAGGCACGTAGGGTTTAAAGAGGTGGGATGAGAGTGTTGAACGTTGGGGAGTGCTCCACGATATGGCTTTAGTCATGGAGGTGAAGTGGCCCATTCTGATCAGTTTGGCTACCTTCTTGAATGGAATGTTCTGAGTTCCGCACATTTTTCATGTGGTTGGGTAGAATCAGATGGCAGACTATGGTGTACTGCAAATTAATGTTGGCTCATCTGCTAATGTGGAGGAGCGTCGCCCGTTTTTCAGTAGTGTAAAAAAGGAAAAATAGAATGATCATAAATGATAATAACACAATATTATTATCATTGTATTTGTCCCTGCTGATGCAGTTTTGCGGGGTGGGGCAATGCAAAGCTTGGCTGCTCTGCTCTGTTAGTGTGCATGATTATTTGGCAGGCCATCTTGGGCTGGCCAAACAGTCATGTGCACTTTGCATGTTCTGCACCGGTTGTAATGCACAGCATGGATGGTGAACATGCACAGGCTCCCACTGCCTGTCTGAGCACCGAACCGTGGCATCATGATTGGCTTTTGGGAGCCTCTGTGCGTTCTGCTACCATTCCGGCTGGAAGAGACGTGGAGAGACAACGGAGGAGAGACACAGTAATCAAGTAGGTGTATTCCTCCCCCCAGGGGCAGCCAGCATGGCTCACGGGTGGGGGGGGCAAGTGTGTGGGCCTGGGGGGAGTGGTTTGCGGGGGGTTGCATGGGGGATATGGGGTTTAGAAATAAGAAAAATAAAAACCTTACCTCGAAGCACAATACCTCGTCTTCTGTGCTCCTGCTCTCTTGAGTTCCAGGAACAGGAATCAGGCAGCCAGGATCCCTCCCCTAAGCCAATCACAACGCTGCAGTGCAGCATTGTGATTGGTCTGAGCGCCATTGACGGGCGCTCAGCCTGGGGCTGTAGGGGTGGGCATGTTCCCCATGCAGGCTGTAATGCAGCCTGCATGGAGAATAGGGAATTAGCAATGACTGCTTTGGGCGGCCCAAGATGGCCGACCAAACAGTGATTGCGCACTTGAGTGGGCAAACGACTCCTCCCCTGCCCTGCTCCGTGAGCCATCGCGCAGGAGCCGTCACTCCCTCCCCAAGCCGCAGACCCCCCCCCCCCCACCCCAATCCGTGCCAGTCTCCACTTTTGGGAACAAGACAAGCAAGATCAGAAACTGGGATAAACTAGTGACACAAGAGGAAATCATTTGCTTCCCAATCTCAGCAAGCGTGGGGATCTGGTCCTCTCATTGGTCTGAAATCTGCTAATATTTACGTTTTATTTCAGGCGATTTTGAAGTTGCAGGGATTGCCTATAATACAATAAGATACTGAGAAGAGTAAATAAAAGCAGTTTGCAAAAAAGAAAAGGAACTACATTAAAACAGTTCGGAATAGAAAAAAAAATACTTTCAATAATTCGGCTAATTTAAATCAGTTTGAGAAATATTCCTTGTTTAAAAGAACAAACAAATAATCCTACCGAGGCAGCAGGTCATCATTTGTACAACAGAAAGATAAGCTCAATAATAGTGCAGCAGCACATACGGATTTTCACTGGCTTTATAATGAGGCAAAAAATGCAGTAAATAGGACTTTTCCATTGCAAATTCAATTTCCGGGAAAGAAAAGATGCATATGTCTAGATATGAGGTGCACCATTTATCCCTGTTTGGCCAATGCCTCTCATGAGGTATTTAGTTCGATAAGTGTTACATATTCAACTGTATTTGTAGTTGTGTTTATGTTTTATATAACTACGCAGAGCCACTTCTAAGTCACAGTTATCTTGCACTGTGAATAAACTAAAGTCGTTCACCAATTCTGAGCATTGGCAAAAAACGTAAAACCCTTTTGAAGAGAATTAAGATGCATGATATTTTTAATAGTATGTTGCCATCTAGTGGCAGCAGTAGGTATGACTACCATCATTGAGCATGTTTACGACCGTAGAGCTACTTGTTATCGCTTTTAAAGTTGTGTAGTTCATGGCATATAATTATTATTACTATTGTTATTATTATAATGTGGGTCAATTAGAGAGCATACGGTACGAGGTAAGAAATGTAACAATTAAAAACAACTAAACAATAGCACTTATTGTGTCCTTTTTTTTCTGACCCAGAGATTTATTTGTAAAAATGATGAAGAGTGGAGTGATAGTATTACTAAGCAGCAACACATGTCAACTAGCTATCCTCTTTTTACAGCATACAACTATGAATCAATTTGCTGCTTAACCTATTCAGGCTAATCTTCGTGGTTGACATGCTTTGTACATGATAAGTTAATTTTGTCATCATACTGCGCACTTGGGGCATATTTCCTAGAAAGTCACACAGCACAACGCTGCAAGTCACCTTGCTGCACAGCATGGCAGGTAAAGGGCAGGAATTGACCGTATTTAAAAGAGTAAGGCGCATTCCAGCCTTTGTCCCTCAGTTGGCGAAGTTTTGGTTGTCTAACGCCATGCATTGTAAGGAGGGTTGTTCTTGTTCAGGAAGGGCCACTTTGTGTATAAAAGCAATCCAATGAGGCATATTCCCCTTTCTATGTGTGCTTCAGAATGCATAACACATAAAAAGTGGAAGTAACGAGGAGAGATAAAGATAATTCTCATTGTTATGCCTCCCATGAGAAGGCGTATGTATTTGGGAGCATTCACAGTTCTACCACTTTTGGTAAATCTGGGAATGTGTCAAAAACCATGAGAGTTGCTTTGGAACACCCACGCAATGCCCATGGAATGCTTTCCCAGGGCAGAGTAATGCAATGTAGCGATTTTCATTATTTTGTGTTACACATGATTTATGAAGCCAGCATACACTTTGGAATCAGCACCCATCAACAAAGTTGTTCTTGTGAAATACAAGTAATGTCCTTTACGATAATAGGAAACATCCGTGTCAAATGAACAGGACCGAGCTGATTTATGAAGCCACTCTGGGCCACTCAAGGTGGAATTGCATGGCTACGTAAATCGCATTTTGGAGCCGTGTCGCTCTTGCGCCATGTTTCTGAATGAATATAACTGAACACCCTCAAAAAGATCCCCCAGTTGGAGGATACCATTCCAAGACCAATTTCTAACAATTGTATCATAAATTATAAATGTTAAAACGGATGACCCCCATATAGGCATTTAGAAATTAAATTTAGTGATGGCAGTCTTTTTTTAGTTTGCCAACAGCGTGCCTTGCTAAACCTTACATTTTGTTTTCTTGTAATAACTTCTATCAATATTTTGAGCAGGTTTCATTTAGCCTCGCCTCCCAAGGTGAGCTTGTAAATTTATGGGGCTTCAGCTGGATTTAAGTTGTGTGTTCTACACGTGATTAGGATGCCCATATTCTGCAATATGCATAACCAATAATACAAATTCAGATTGGGGACAGCCAATATCATATATTCAGACGCCTTCTTAGCTTCTCAAAGCCTCACAAAAAGCCGTAGGAAAGACTTTCAAATTTAGCCACACAACATTGGCTGAAACCTTATAGAATGGCCCTACATAAATATACCAATTTGGGCAAAATGTCCTTTTTAAGGCATTGCCCCTCCCCACAATGATACATGGAAATTATTGATCCTCCTAAGATCCCGTTCTACATTGTATGCCAAAGGGGTCATATTTAGATCCACTATATGCCCTACATCTGGGACAAGACAATTCCTCAGATAATTGCCTCCTCCCCCACTTGAGGGTTAAAATGTCCCACATCTTTAGTGCCCTCCACTTGAGTTTTCTTGTTTTTGTGTTATCATTTTTAATTGGAAATCAAAAAACCCAGTGGTGTGACAAGCGCATGATATGATACAAAATGGGGATTATAACAGTGGATACATTAATGGGAGGATGGGGGCCAGGGGAGATGTCTGGAACTAGAAAAGGAGGGGAAGAAAGAAGGGGGGAGTGGAACAATGTAGAGAGATATATCATCAACATGAACAACCCAGCAAATCAAACAAGTTGATATAGAACACTTGGCTCAGTACAATGAGCATCAGAAAGGGTGCATCAGTCATAGCCATGTTCACAGCAAAGGCGGTGGCCGCAATTTGTGGACACTCTGGGTGGGAGGAAGCAGTGAGTCAGATAGGACCTCAGTAAGGAGAATCAAGCGAGGGAGAGAGAGGGGGTGGGATCCCCTTGTTGTGCCCGAGCTGGAGGAGCACCGATGCGAGAGGAGCATTGGTGATAGGTATTGAGGGGGAGAGTAGGGTGTGTTGTGATTATGGGGTAGTTCTGTGGGATAATGGGGGGAGAATGTCAGGTACGTCTGTAGAAGCGGTGTGGGCAGTATCCCTGTGGAGGAGATCGGTGCACCGGACTGTGATTGTGCAATAGCGGATGCCCATACCTATTAGGGGAGCAAGTGTCTGCCTATGTGTCTGATGGTGGGGGGAAGAACTGGAGGGCCCTATGGGTTTTCTCTAGATGGCAGTGTTTAAGCACTGAGGGTTGGGTGGAGTAAAGGCAGGTGAGGGAGGCAATCTGAGCCTCCAGCTCAGTCCTAGGTAGGGAATCTTCTTTTTTGGCCATGTCTGCATCTCTCATCAGCTGCCCATGAATGGTTGCCTTTGTGGCCGCCCCCAAGATCTTGTGGGAGTCTACTGATGTCTTGTCTTTGCGAGGTAGGCAGACAGGTGAGTCCGGAATCGGGTCTTGCCCTGGGGTGAGCAGTTTCTCGGCACATTCAGGATCGATGGTTTGACTACAGGGGGATGCTCCCACTTGCCGTCCAGTTTAAGCAACTGTATCAATGAAAATTGGAAAGAAACCATTTGATCTTACTTTTTTATCTTTTGATAGATTTATCCACACCATCATTTTCCCACTCACTGCTGGGTGGGGGGCCTGCATGGTGAGTGACTATAAGTGTGGCCAGTGGCAGTCAGGGGATTTTCATGACTAAGCCAATGAATGAATGAGATTAAGGTGCAAAATAGAGGTGGCCTTTTTTATTTATTTATTTATTTTCATCAAGAAAACGCCGCACTCTGGAACTTGGATTTTTTCAAGATTTATTTAAACAGAGCCCAGTCTGCACACCGATGCGTTTCAGCCTTACGGCCTTGGTCACGGTAAGTGGTAATACCTTCAGCAACTGTTTAATATGTCATTTCCTGTTAGACATGCCCATGAATTCTGGGACATGTAGTTCTTAATTTTTTTAACACAGTTCAACCACAATGCAGACATTGTATTTACTGATTATTAATAATGTTCAGTGCATTCTTAACCTTTGTAAATTCAAAACAAAAATGTAGTTTTATAATTACTTAGTTTCACATCCCCAAATAAGAAACAAAAAATTTTTTAGTAGCAATGTTTTTGTTAGGACATACATTATTGATTTTTCACATACACGTTTTAATTGTACGTGTCCTAATTCCATGTGATAAGCGCTCAGGTCGATTGAGGGTATAGTACCCTTGTAGGAGCGAGGCGTGCAAATAGTGGGGATCAAAGTATAGTATTGTATAAGCTACTTGTGGGTTTGAAGTTCACACCAATTAAAGAAAAGATTAGGGGTATACAGGAGTCTGTGTTTACACAAGTTCATAAGTATTCCTTTGTGATTTGTTCATTCCAAATGGACATAAAGTTCTTCATCGAAATTCATTCCTCTTGGCTGTTTTGTTCTCATCCGGATAATATATTTCGATTCCAGTTGTCGCAGTTTTTTCTTTTGATCTCCCAGTCTCTCGTTACTTTCAGTGATGTCAATCGCAAAGAAACTCATGTTGAGCCAATATCCACTTTGGCATGCCAGAAGGTGTTTCGCCATAGCGTATGTTAAATCTCGGTTCTTGACAGCTCGAATATGCTCCAGGATCCTCTTTTTGAGCATGCAAACAGTACTGCCTATGTAAAACAATGCACAGTCACATTGAATTGCATAGAACACAAATTTTGTTGTGCACGTAATCTTTTTGTCTATGGTGATTAATCAGCCTTCTGGATCTCTGATGTTTCTTTTATTGATTCAGATGTTGCAGGCCTTGCAAGAGTTGCATTTTCTAAAACAGAGTTGTTGTTGGGTTAAACAGTTGGATTTGGTACTTTTCGGATTGAAGTGACTTCTAATTAGTAGATCTTTAATTGAAGGAGCTTTTCTAAAAGTTATTTGAGGTCCTGGACCTAAGATTGTCTTAAGATCTTGATCTTGTTTCAGGAGTGGCCGGTATCTTTGTACAGTTTGCCGAATTCTATGTGATTCTTTGCTGCACGTTAATATTAATCTTGGGGGTTTAAGTGCTCCTTCTTGTTTTTTTGACGTATCAGGTTTTTTAATCAGAATTTCTGTTCTAGTCAGCTTATCTAGTTTTTTCTTGCTTTTATTGAGATCTCTTTCACGATATCCTCGTTTACGCAATCTGTTTGCACTGTTTTCAATTTCAAGTTCAGCATTTTTGTTTTGTGAGCAATTTCGTTTCATCCTTAGGAATTCTCCATATGGAATACTGCGTATTAGCGGTTGAAGATGGAAGCTGTCAGCATGAAAGATACTGTTTGTAGCGTTTTTCTTTCGATATAAGGTAGTTTGCAGTAGGTTATTCTGGATGTAGATTTTGATGTCAAGAAAATCCACATGATTACGATTAATGTTGTACGTGAAGGATAAACCAATGTTATTTTGGTTAAGAGAATCAAAATGCTCTTTAAACTCAGATTTGCTGCCATTCCAGATTAAAAACAGGTTGTCAATGTACCTGGTCCAAATGACGATTTTGTCCATCGCCCAATCGTGTTTCGGGGCCCATGCAATTTCCTTCTCCCACCAACCCATTGTTAAATTCGCATAGTTGTGGGAGAAGGACATGCCCATGGCACATCCGCAAAGTTGATGGAATAGTTCATGGTTAATTAGAAAGATGTTATTCTTAAGGCACATTTCGATCATTGTCAGAAGCATGGCAGAGTGATGTATTTATCCTATATTTCTTTGTGTGCACATGCATTCAGCCCTACTGAGTGTTCTATGGATGTGTAAAGAGAGACTACGTCAATGGTGACAAGTAGATATGTGGGATTCCAAATGATGTTTGAGAGGACCCTTTGGAAATCAGGTGTGTCTTGTATGTATGATGTTAAGTTTTTAACCATCGGTGCTAGATAGTGGTCAATGTAAGAGGAAATGTTTTCGTAAATGGAGTCACATGCAGAAACGATGGGTCTGTCTGGAGGATTTATTAGAGTTTTGTGAACTTTAGGCAGAAAATAGATTGTAGGAATTGTTGGTTTCTCCTTAAGCAGAAAAGAACATTCATTCTTGTTTAGCAATCCATTTTCATGCCATTCGTCTAAGTATTTTCTAGTTTCATCAACAATTTTCTGTATTGGATTTGTTTTGAGTAATCTGTATTTTGTTTTATCATGTAATTGACGATGTGCTTCAGCAATGTAATCCTTTGTATTTTGTATGACAATATTTCCTCCTTTATCAGCCAGTTTGACTATGATTTCATCATTTTTGGCTAGTGTTTGTATAGCCAATCGTTCATTGCTAGACATATTTTCTCTCTTATTTTGATTCCTCAATTTTTCAATTTTTTCGAGATCACACATCAATGCTTCTGAAAATGAGTCTATTTTATTTCCGGGCGAAAGTTGCAGACAATATTTAGACTTGCTTTTTAAGCCATTGGCTTCATGTGATGTGGTCTTGATATCATTTGATGCAGTACGTTTAATTCTGTACTCTCATTGTCCTCTATTTCGTGTTCTAAATCATATAGATTCTTTAAAAGCAGAATTTCCTCAATCGTTAATGATACTTGATTTGACAAAGCACCTGGTTCACTTGTTTTTGATGAATTAGTGTCAGTAGTCTTCTTGTTAATATGAATTTTTGAATGTTTTAATTTCCTCACATATTTGTATAAATCAATTTTTGTATCGGTGTAATTAAAATGTTGTTGGGGCAGAATGAAAGGCCTTTATTTAGTGCTCTCTTCTCAGTTTCCGTTAGGCAGTGGTCAGACAGATTGATAATTAAATTCTCCATTTCTAAGTTCTCTTCGTGCGATTCCTTAGGGGGTAGAATCTTTTTCGTCCTTGATCCTCTGGTTTTTCTTTTACTTCTGAAGATTTTGTATCGCTTCTGCCAAATCCTCTGCCTCTGCCTCTGCCCCTGTATTGTCCTTGATTGTGTGACATATTCTGGTCTAGATTTACTAGACGCATCTCCTCTAAAAAAGACAACCGAGGAGTAGTGATTGGTGCATCTTTGCTTGTTGTTAATTCATTTTCACTGCCACTAGTTATATCTGATTCACTTCCTGGTTAACTCGTGGATTTAGACTTTTTTTAGCGTAGTTTGTTTTTAATATTTGGAATCTCTTGGCAAAAGTAAGAATTTGTCCATTTTTATAATCGCCTTCGTCTCGAGCAAATTTACGGTGTTTGCGTTGTTGGATGTCACCCTCCCAAAAAAATAATATATATATATATATATTCCGATTTCTTCATCCGACGCCAACGCGTCCCCATCTCGTCTTGGTAAAGTAACAAAGGACGAAAAAGCAGAGCCTGTTCTGGTGTAAAAATTCAGTGCTTTATTTCATTTCAAGCAATGAACACCCAGCAAGTCCGCATGACGCGTTTCGCCTCTAGCCAGAGGCTTGATCACATGATGTGCTGCCAAAACTGATGAGGATACTTATAATGCATACAACAGAGGGTGGAGCTAATTAATTCACTTCCTGGTATTTTAACCCTATTAAAAAAACGGTAAACATCTTGTGCGTCACAAACGTATCTTCGTGCAGAAGTAAACATAAAAAACATAGTGTCTGAAATTCGTATAACTTCATTGTGGTGCTATAAACATGGCAGCCAAAAATGTGCAAATTACGCAATATAGACAATAACATATATTATCATATATAATTCTAAAATCATGTATATAAATAAACAGTTTCAGGGTAAAAATACATTTAAAATGGTAGTGCAACCCAAGTGGGGTTTATATCTTAGTAATAACATACATCATTTCTATTGTTTATGCACATTTTATATTGTCTCTATCAGTAAAAACAATCCCAAAGTGCAAGTGCTGTGCAGAGTTCTGTTGTAAAGTGATTTGTGCATATATAAAATCATAGGGAAAGGGAGAAGGCGGGGTGTTGTCCTTTGTCCTACAATCTTTAGAGATCATTATTTCTTATAGTTTATGAAATAAGAAGACGAATACAGTGTAATTGGCTCTTATGTCTAAAAATATATACTGCCCTCTGATACTATTGGAAACCGTAGCCTTTCATATGGTATGATACTATCAACACGTTTACAGATCTTCACTCGCGTTAAGACCCCCTGGGGTCTTACTGTCCAATTCTAAAATATACCTGGTTTCCAGAAGGCGCAATAATGCTTCTCTATGGCCTCCTCTCTTTAAGGGCATGATACAATTTATGACATAGTATTGTAAACTTGCAGGATCACTATTGTGAACATTCTCAAAATGACGAGCTATCAGGTAAGCCTGATCTTTTCCCCCTCTAGTTCTTATGTGTTGCAGTATCCGTTTGTGGGCGGGTAGTCGAGTACTCCCCACATACCGCAACCCACACGGACACTGCAACACATAGACTGCATAGTCAGTTTTGCAGGTCAGGCGTTTTTTAATAGGAACAACTGTATCTTTGAATGGGACTGTGTAGTGCGTCTTGCTGCATCCATAATTAGATGCTTTGCAAGTGCTACATTTCTTAAATCCACCCCTCAAAGCCATCCAGGTATTAGATACAGGTGTCTCAAGAATATTGCTTACTACTTTATCCGCCATGGAAATTGATTTTCTGAAAGTGAAATCCGGTTTCTTTGTTATGTATCTACCTAAGGCAGGATCCCCTGTCACCAGATTCCAATTTCTATAAAAAATCTTTCTGATTTCCTTGTGTTGTTTGTTGTATGTTGTAATTACCCTAGGGAAGATTCTTAACTCTTTTTCTGTTTTTATTATGGGTTTAATTTTAACAGCCAGTGCCTTTTCCTAGTAATTGCAGTGGATCGGTTGATTGCCCTCTGGATAATTCTGTCCGAATATCCTCGGGACGAGAACCTTTTCCTGCTCTCTCCTGTGCTATATGGCATTCCAGGTCTGTACTACAAATTCTTTTATTTGTAGCATTTCCCCAAAGGGGATGCTACTTATAAGATGCTGAGGATGTTGACTAGTAGCGTGCAAAACGGTGTTCCCCGCAGTAGGTTTTCTATGTAGCCTAGTTGCCAGACCTGCATCTGTGACGTATACTTCAGTATCTAAAAACACAACTGAATTTGTATCTATTGTGGAAGTGAATTTTAAATTCAGATTGTTGTTGTTTAATTGTTCCACAAAACTATATATATATATTTATTTTCAATAAGGCATTTGAAAACATGTGGTATTGTATTGTTTTGTATCTTTGTTCATGTTGTGTGTTTGTCATTTAAGTAACACATGAGAGTGTCTACACAGAAAGTGACAAGCAAGTGCATTTTACAATGTAACACTTATCTTGTCAAAACACACATATTTCCTTGAGGATTTGGATATTCACCAGGAAAGTGATTTCTACCAATAGGAATTGCTAGTCCTGAGTAAGGCCAAATGACCCTTTATAGGTGGTTGTAGAGGCCGAAACATGTTGACACATTAAGCAGTATAGGAGAGGTATCGGTCCTAACTTGCCCTATACCATTTCCGATCTTTTAATTTTTAATCCTATCCAGGAATATTAATCACCGTTTTTTTGTTTTTCTAATTACTGCATGGATCCCAAAACATTTATGTTTGTTATGTCCTTCCCCCCCCCTTTGCTCCATCTGAGGCTTTTGTCTGCACAGGGTTGATGTAGCAACCCTATGATAAAGCATCCCACTATTTAGTGGGTGAGGGCAGTCTTTTAATGAACCCCACGTTATCTAATAAAGAAGGGTGGTATCTTGACCACCCACCTCTCCCTCCTTTTCCTCATTTTGTGTTTACAGTATGAGTAGTAAATGGAGAATGGAAAAGGAGTAGTATATCTCTCCCTTTCTTATTTGTGTGATGATACCATGGATCGAAAACAGGAAAGTGTATTCCCTGACTGTTGGCAAAGGCGCCATTGATCCACGAGGCCGTTGTCCGAGGTAATATCTCCCATCAGAGCTCAGTCCCCATCCTAAATCCCTGTTCAAAGGTCCCGCCCTGTCTATTACCCCATCACGAGTGAGATTCCAATCACCTTCCATGATGTATTGAGATGCTCCACTCTCGACAAGTAGTCGATTCAGGTGGAGGAAGAAAGAGCGTTTGGCCCTCGTTGGGGCATACACTGATCCCACGCACAGGGATCTGTCTCCCAGTTTCAGTTTGGCAAATGGAAATCTACCATCTTGGTTTGACCACCTTTTTATGGATTTAAGGAGAAGTATCACTCTCCACATTTTCGCGGTTTACCACCTCAGCAGTGGCCAGCGTTGATACGCTGCTGTGGATCGCTTTACCAACCTACTCGTAGCATAGTTTGTCGGATTCTAGGGCATCCAGATGTGTCTCCTGTGGGAGGACAGCACCAACTTCATTTAGAGAATAGGATAGAACTTTCTTTTGTTTAATGTAGTGCGTGAGGTTATTGACATTCCACGAGAGGACGCATAGGTGTAAGGAATAGGTGCTGCCATTTGCGGTCTGTGGGACTGTGAAGGTGTCTGGCTGCTTGTAGGGGGGTAAGGGATAGTCTCCAAGTTATGCGAAGAAGTGGAGTAGAGAGGGTGGGCTGTTTTGAAGCAACAGCATAGGCAGGGGAATAGTCTGTAGGCTAACCCTGGGCAGAGCTGGTGGAGCGGGGCTACGCGGAGTGCCACAGAGTTAGCAACAAACTCTGTGTAGCTCCTTTACGCCACCCACCTCTACCCCCCTATTAAGATACTTTAAAAGTACATTAAAACAATTAGAAAACCATTTACCTTAACAGCGCGCCCCCGGGCTGCCCTCCTCCTCTCTTCTGCCGCATTCGTATACAGCATATTTTTTTAATATATAGCGCCAACTAGACCTGAAACATCGGGTATCAGAGCACTTTACATAGCACCAGTTTAGTTACAGAAGGACACATTCATTTTTGCTCGGCACGGGGAGATTAAGTGATTTGCCCAGAATCACAGACTGTTGAGCGTGGTTGCTTAGACTCAAACCTGGTTCCCCAGCTTCGAGGTCGGCTACTCTAGCCGTAAGTCTACATCCTCGCCCCATTTCTTCCTGCAGTCAAGGTAAGTGGTTTTTAATTGTTTTAATGTACTCTTAAGGTATATCTTAATAGCGGGGTGAAGGCGGGCGGCGGGCCAATTCTTCCCCCCTGCAGAGTGTGCGGAGTTGTGCCTAAAAGAGGTGAGGATATTAAGTGGGGGGTTGGAAGGGGAAAGCAAGAAAGAAAAAGAGGAGGATAACAAAGGTTGGATGGGCAAAGGGAGCGGTCATGTAGGTAGAACAACTACTGGTCGGCACCATGCAGTCCTGAGGGTGAGTAATCAGGAATTACCTAAGGGGGAGAGTAGCAGGAAGAAAGAGGGGTAGGCTGAGCACAAGGGCTGCATCTCTAGGGGAGCTGGGCTGTGCTCTGCGGGTCTAAGCTTACAGGCTGTAACGTGCCCGGGGGCCCCTTCAGGTGGCAGGGCTGGCTGGGAGGCGTTCAAGCATGCCAGTGTGATTATGGCTACGGCTGGGGTCACGTTCACTTGGGGGAAGGAAGGCAAGCTCTATTGACCTTTGGAGGGAATAGGGGGATAAGGCACCACCAACTGTTTATCAAAGAGAGAGGGGGTGAGAAGAGGTCAGTCAAGTGGACAGGGCTTGATCTGTGTTCTTGTCCATGTGGCTGGGGTCCTGATGTCCCCATTTTTGGGTAGCCAGCTTCCATGCCAATGCAATGCAATTGGCGAGGGAGGGTCAGAGTGGGAATGAGGGAGGATGTAGTTGAAGCTTCGCATTGGACGGGAGGCATGGGGTAAACAGTCCATGGGTGGGTCCTGGCAGGACCCCCAATATGGGACTGGATGTGGGTATTGGTCCAACAGTGAGTGAGGGTGGGCACAGGGCACAGGTGGAGGGGAAGAGGGGATGTGGCTATGCCTTGGGTCGCCATGAATAGAGCCAGGCAGGAAGAAGAGATATGCCATCCAATTCTACGAAGTATAGGGAGCGGGTCAACTATTTTATACAAGGTCACAGTCACTTCCGTTTCATGTGGGGGGAAAGCGGGACCGCAAGGGACAGTGATGTGTAGAGGGATAGGGCAAGGATAACATGGGATACTCCTAGTCGCTGGGCCCCTGATGCTGTGCACCCATGTCTGGCGGTCTCATGCAGTATCATCAGAGAAGGAGGAGGGAGCTTCTGGGATCAGTCAACCCATGGCACAGAAGACATATAGCAGATAAGATGCATGCACATGACAATCAAAAATTGAGAAGATAAACATTAAAGTATGCAAAGAACAGTCTATGAATAAATTAAGCTGGTACGTCCATTCTCAGCTTTTTGAACATACTGTTTCCAGCATGCCAAGGTGGGCTCCGTTCATAAGGACTCAGAACGTGCTCTCTACGGCAGAGGAGGGCTTCAGGGGGAGCGTGACTTGTCACTGTCAGGCTCCTGTGTGAATTTGACTACCGATTGGAGAGCCTGGGTCCTGTCACCCTGGGAGTAAGCAACTCTGTCAGGGTCCCTGTTTCTGTTTCGGGGGTCCCCTGAGTGCTGCCGAAGCTTGCTGGAATGAGTTGGAAGGGTGGATGGTGACTTGGTGTCTCCAGAAGCAGAGGCAACAGTGCCCATAGCCTGAGGAGTGAGACCTTCTAGGAACTGTCAAAGATCCTCTGGGCTAAAAAATTATTTTCAGATACCATCCATTGTGGTTCAGAGGCACATTGGCTCCAAGGCTCCATATTTAATGTCCATTTTCCAGAGGAGGGACCTAAGGGGGAGGAATGCCTTGCAGCATTTGTTGGTATCCTTGGAGAAATCCTCTGCTATTCAGATCTCATGTTCCTCGAATGTATACTGGCCGCTGGTGTGTTTTGCAATTATCAGTTACCGGGCCTGTTTGTGATGTAGGAAGCAGGCAATAAGCGGTTGTGGGTGTGCAAACATATTCCGTTGAGGCGGTCCAACACAGTGTGCCCTCTGCATCTCCAAGGGTTGGGTCAATGGTCAGATCTCTGATTTTCGAGAGTGTGACCCCGAGGAAAGATCTGACATCAAGGCCTTTCACGTTTTCTGGAAATTTGAAAAAGTGAACATTGTCTTGGCGGCTCCTGGTTTCCAAATCCATGACTTTGCTGCGTAGGAATTGAAGTTCCTGGTCTTGTTCTGGTATGGTGTTAAGACGGTCCTCCAGCACAGAAACACCATGGGTCAGCAGTTCATGCAGTTCTAGAAACCAGCTATGTCCATACGGATGGACTTGGTCTCGTTGACCACAGTAGGGCATATTTGTCTCTATGTCCTGCAGCCGGCAGCCCATGGCTGAGATTTACTGCATTATTCGTTCCATGGTTGCATCTAGTGCGGCGGCAATAGTGGTTGGAGAAGGACCGGGCTCTGATGAATGATTCAAAAGAAGAGGCGAGTCAAAGCTAAAGATTTCACTCCAGTCAGCAATACCCTATCTAGGCGCGGTCTATTAGTGCATTTTATGGTATATAGGGGCCTGGAACATGACCCCCATCAGTTCCAAAAAAAAGTGACACAAGTGCCACTAGAAAAATTTGAACAAGGGATGACCCAGCACTCAGCAAATAAATCATATGAATGGAACTTATTTATACTCCACTAATTTTAAGACTCAACATTCAAATAACAGTAAATTAAGATCTTCCCTGCACTCCTGGTGATGTAGGCTCTCCTGATCACTGGCCGTGCAGCTGTCATGGTTTGCTGTGAGAAGAATTTATAGTAGCAATGATTTTGCCTAAGTCATTTGCTAAGACCTTGGATTTATTTTGGCATAACAATTTATCAGTGTTGTTGGCCTTTAGGAGTCTAAATTTAGTGGAGGATTTCCTTTAAAAAAAAACAATTATATTAGTTGATCCCCATGAAGAGGAAGTCTCCCCTCCCTGTGCTTTTAAAAAGCTGAAAGCATATATTATAGCAACTCATTATATAATGCCTTGTATAATTTGAGGGGAAGACTATCTGTCCCCATTGCCTTCCCTAAAGCCAATGTGCTGATTGCCACTGCTATTTCCTCCATGGATATTAGCAGGTCCGGACCAGCCAGACCCTCCATGCTAGGTCCGACCCTGTTGATTTCTCATAAAACCTTATCATAACCCACCATTGATGCAGCCGCATCTTCTGTATATAGTTTCTCAAAGAAATCTTTGAAACCTTTAACTAAATCTCCTGGTGAGTCAAATTTACCTCCCCGATCATCCTGAATTACCACTGAATTACCGCTATCTCTGTCTCCACCACCCTTTGCTTAATGCAAAATGCGAGAATACGCTCAACATTTTCACCATATTCATAGCACTCCATCTCATGATTATAAAATTTTGCTGTGGTCTCTTTGCTAAAGAATTGCATGATTTTAGATTTAAAACTGCGATCCTCTGCTGAATCTCCTTGTTTTTCGGCTTATGAGAATTCACCTGGATCAGGTGTTCCTCTAACAATGCGAAGTCTTTAAACAAAGCTTGAAAGTCACTACTTTTTTTTCTTTGCTGGCATAAAGTGTAGCTCAATGTTTTCCCTCTAGTCCAGCCTTTAGAGTATCCCACAGCACTGTATCCTCCTTAGCAGTGCTCCTATTGTTCTCTAGGAATTCTGCTATCCAATTTTGATTATGATCTAAATATTCTTCATTCCACATGTGTTTTTATCAATAGTCCAATTAACAAACCCTACAACCGCAACCTCTATCACCAGTGGGCTATGATCCGAAAAGCCCCTAGGAAGCCGATCAATTGCAGCCGGGCTATTAAGTGCCATAGACATAAAAATATGGTTCAAATTAACTCATTTATTATGTGGGTATGAAAACAATTGGATCCGGAGGCTTACATTTCTCCCAAATGTCCACTAAGCTGTGATCTTTAACCAACCATAAGAGTGCCTTAAACACCATGGGTTTCCTCCCTGAATATACCTGAAAGTAGCCTGTTGTCAACCTCTGAATGTATATTGAAATCACAAAAAGATATGTGTGGTGCTGGCCACTTTTCCAACTCGATAGTTGAGAAATCAAACACATTATATTTGTCAGTATTTTCTCCATAAACTGACCATAGCATAAACCCCCCGGCACCAAAAAGCATTCTATAATAACCCACCTGCCCATTTTATCAGTGGAGCGGCCAGTTTATCAGTGGAGCTCTGAAGTACATTTAGACCTTGCTGTGTACAACCCAGAAGACCCAGTCCAAGATCAGAGAAGTAGCCTCTCTTACCCCCGTGAATATGCCTTTCTTTGAGATAGACAATATCAAGTTTCATTAGCCTAAAGGCTAGTGCCACTATACTTCTCTTGGCTCTATTGTTTAGCCCACAAATATTAGGTGGGGCCAGATGCAGTTTATTATCCCTCATGTTGGCTGGTTGTATACATGACTTTTGGGGAACCCTCCATTGGACCTGTGCCGTCTAGTATGCCAAGTATATCTTCCAAATGCTCCATCTCAAAGCTGACATAGAGATCAAAACATAGAACGTCACCTGCATCCATTTGCTGCCAACTTACTATTTGAAATACATGTATGGGAACAGCCAGATTCCTTATCCCTAGTATAATACTGACAAGCAAATCAATTCCAATACAAACAATGCACACCTAAAGCATAATTTTTGTCTGCTGTCTCACAAATTCATGCTCCTTCCTTTGCCCAAACCCTTCCAGCCCCATCTCAATCTGCCCCACCTCAACTACACCTGCCACCACCCATTTAAGGCAATAGGACCATGATGTCCATAAATAGTAATCTACCATCTTCCCCAATCTGTACCGATCCTAAATCTATTTTATTTTCTAACGAATTTATCAGCTATGCACCCAACCAAATACTGAATCCAAAAACACCACCATCATGAGTTCAATGTGTAAGAAAAATTCAAAAACAAAAATAGAAGATCAAGAATTATAATTGTCCCTACTTTCCAGTGGGCGGCAGCTTCACTAATTTTGACCAACAGCCGATACCAATGATAAATGCTGCAACCTCCCACTCCACTAAAAATTAGAACCCCAATCCTACCCTGTGGAAAACAGTGATCGGCAGATATAATCATCAACCAGTAATATCATTAGTTGGTATAGTGTTTGACCAAAACCCAATCATTGTATTGTAATTATATTGTAAATTTATTTATATAGCGCTTACTACCCTTGATGAGGCGTTGAAGCTCTTTTTGGCAAGTAGCATGCTAACCCTAAAAGTATTTGCAGCGGATTAGTGTAGAGAAATTTGATTTAATTTGAGCGGTGGACATGTGAGTCTGTTAGATGGATTGAAAAGATGCATGCTTGAATAGAAGAGGGACAAGTCTAGAAAGGGCTGTTTCTTGGGAGATCATAGTGGTAAGATGAGGTTTGGGATGAGTATAAGGAGAGATGGAGGAGTAAAGAATCTCTAGAAATGGATTAGGGAGCTCATAGTAGTAAAATGAGTTTTGGGATGAGTTAAAAAAGGAATAGGTGAGGGAAAAGTTTGGAAGGATTGTTTGGGAGATCATAGTATTGAATTACTGACATAATATCGACAGACACAATATCGACCTACATTTTAATCGACACAAAAATATCGACAACACTAATATCAATACCCTATACTTAATTAAAAAAATACACTATTATCGACCCCAAAATATCATTATTCAAAATATCGAACATTCTTTATAAATATATGACATGTCCAAAATGTTGATCACAATAATATAGATAGCAATATTATTTTAGTTGAAATATCGACAACTTAAAAACAGATAAAACAAACGCAATTAAACACCATAAATACATGTACATATTTAACAAAATAAATAAAAATATGTTTTACTCTTCCAACAGAAAGATCAGAAACTAAACAGAATTTAACCAACAAAGACAGAACATCTCCATTCAAAAGCAGCTCAAAATCAACATTGTAAGTATGTTAATAACAATCTGTATTTATTAAGACAAAAACATGTACAATATTTGTTTTAATAATTTGTATATAATTTTGTTTTTTTTAGAATTTAACACATCACAATGGCAGAAGGTGCCCAATTTATCACATCCTAAAAAGGAAAAATGTTGCTATGTTACATGGGGTATGTCTATACTCAGGAAAAGCAAAGTGGACTAAAAGTAAATTAGAAATGTAGCAAGTACTATTCAAATATGTGTTATGGTCGGGCAACAAATAGAGAAACAACTGTTTTGTATACAAGGGAGCATAACCACCCTCCAAATGTTACTGAAATAGAGGTTAGAAATGCCCTTGATACCATTAGAGAAGCTACCACTGGTTCACAGAAACCTACAACTCAAATACTTAAAGACCTGCTGCCTAGAGTACACAAAACATGCTACTGGGTAAATGCCCTCTATTTCTTCATTAAAAAGAACTAAAGCTCACACAAAAAAAGCCAACTACCACACCTACTCCAAAAACATTTGAAGAGGTGGTATTTCCACCAGAACTCTCTATAACGCATAATTAAGAACCATGTTTTCTTTATAACAACAAATGCAAAGAGAAAAGAATAATTATGTTTGAAACTGCAAACAATTTCATAAAGCTACAACAATCAGAAACATCAATAATGGACGGGACATTTAAAAATTTGCCCCAAACCATTCTATCAATTATACACTGTCCATGTCCTATATCAGAACACCAACATCCCCTTTATCTACTCCTTGCTACCCCACTAAACAAAACTCTACATATAGGGAAGTACTAACTAAAATTAACAAGAAACAAACAATTATTTTCCACAGAAAAAAAATATAGATTTTGAGCAGGCAATGATAAGTGCAATTCTAAAATCCTACCCACACACCTCAATTCAGGGTTGTTACTATCATTTGAATCAGTGCGTATGGAGACATCTTCAGAAATCAACACTCTGGGTGTCATTACGATGGTGGAAGGACAGCCACCACCGACGCACAGGATTTTAACACCGACCAATTAGGATGGCGGTGGCTACCCCGGCGGATGCAAAGTCTGTCCGCCACTTCACTGCCAAAGGCAATCGGTCCGATTGCCTGGCCGAGGGTGCAGGGTGCAAAAAATGGTGACAGTGCCTAGCAGGCACCGTCCATCAAATTAGGATGTGTGTTTGAAACCGGCCTTTCCATGGCAGCACTGCCACCATGGAAAGGCTGGCGGGAACTGGGTTTGGGGGCCCATTGTGGGCCCCCTCTGTGTGAGGGGAGAGTGGTTGTGCACTGGGGCATTTCCCTGCACGAAGTGGCAGGCACTGCGTGGTGCCTGCCATAGTGATGGGCACATCGTAATTCACTTAGCAGGACCACCACCTTACCAGTGGCTGGTCCCCAGCATGCAGCGATGGCAGGCGGGCATCATTATGAGCCCCTAAGTGTTGAATATGCAACAAACAGTTCATTTGCATACCAAATAAAAAAACTATTCCATTGACCTACGTCCCAGTTACTGACATGGCCGAACATTTCAACCTTTAAATAGAAAGTCCTTACTCCCACCAACACGAACAAATATTAAGTCCCTTCCTAGACTATATTGAAGATACCTGGATGGGAAGACTCCATAGACAACGAAAAGACCACATTCCTTGGTGGAATGTCTGCCTTAGCACACTAAACCAAGAGGCAAAAACAAACAATGCTGTTGAAGGGTGGCATAATGCCTTCCAAGCAACAACAGGACGAGGTACACCTACTCTACACAAACTCCTACTCTCCATCCAAAAAGAACAGAGCTACCAACAGCTAAGAATGGAGCAATCTGTAACACAAATCAGGCCTAAACTATCCAAACAAACTAAACAAATGTTTGAATATCTACAACAACAAGTCAGACAATACCCAACAACAAGAAGCCTAGAATACTTAGCAAAAATTCTCAAAGCAGTTTAAAATGTATAATACTTTTCTGTTAAAATTATTAGAATGCATACAAATAAATGTTATATTTTCACAACATTAATTAATATGTCTAATATATTTTTATTAATAATTAATTATATATAGACATATTAATTAAATGTATGAAAATGTAAACAACAATAACACTAGCTCTCTTAGCATTTCCCGCCCACAATCAATAATTAAATTAAATTACTGTTTACGTAACTGTAGATGGAAAATCCCACAACTTGTAAAACAATCCAGGTAATTCATAATCCAAATAGAATAAAATATATCCCCCCCATAAATGTAAAAATGCAACGGTTCCAAAAATGAATGCTCCGTCTGTAAATCCACAATTGATAAACCATAAAAAACAAAAAAGTGTTTTAAAAAAAGCAAAGCTCCATGAAAACCTGAAAAATTAAAGAAGTGTAAAATAATTATTAGGTACTTAAACTATTAGGTACGTAAACTCATATACAGTTCCTTAATTTAAAAAAAGGCAATCTTCTGGTAACCTCAACTTCAATCGAACTTCTATCGAACAAAACCAGCAAAAACAATCAAACGATCCCACCCACACAAATATACACATAATATATAATATAACAGTATTACAAACATTATACTCACCATATTCAGATATATTCTAACATACATTAATATTTCTAAACTAGGCCTAAATCGTTCCGCCACCGTAATGAGCCCCTAAATTACTATTTCAACTCCAGTTAGCATTAATTCAGGGTAGGTATTGGGCACTAAACTTAATTATTTACTATTACTACTCCAGTTACCATTAAATCAGGTTAGGTGCTGTACTCTAAACTTAATTAATTTACTATCGTCACTCCAGGAAGTATTAATCCAGGGTAGGTGTTGGACACTTAACTTAATTAATTTACTATTCCCACTCCAGTTAACATTAACATAGGGTAGGTGCTGGACACTAAGCTTAATTAATTTACTATTCCCACTCCAGTTAGTATTAAGTCAGGGTAAGTGCTGGACTCTAAACTTATTTAGTTTACTATTCCCACTATAGTTAGTATTAATTCAGGGTAGGGGCTGGAAATTAAACTTGATTAATGTACTATTCCCACCCCAGTTTCCATTAATTAAAAGTAGATGAATTTACTATTCTCACTCCAGTTATTATTAAGTCAGGGTAGGTGCAGGACTCTAAACTTAATTAATTACTATTGCCACTCCAGTTAGCATTAATTCAGGGTAGGTGCTGGACACTGAACTTAATTAATTTGCTATTCCCACTCCAAGATGTATTAATTCAGGGTAGCTGCGCGATACTAAATTCAACTAATTTACTATTCCCACTCCAGTTAGCATTAATTCAAGGTAGTTGCTGGACACTAAACGTAATTAATGTCATTCTCTCAATCCAGTTAACATTAATCCGGGGTAGGTGCTGAATACTAAACCTAATTAATTTACTATTCCCACTCCAGTTAGTATTATTTCAGGGTAGGTGCTGGACACTAAACTTAAATAATTTACTATTCTCACTCCAGTTATCATTAAGTCAGGGTAGGTGCTGGACACTAAACTTAATTATTTTACCATTCCCACTCCAGTTAGCAATAATTCAGGGTAGGTGCTAGACACTAAACCTAATTATTTTACTATTCCCACCCCAGTTAGTATTAAGTCGGGGTAGTCGTTGGACACTAAACGTAGTTAATTTAATATTCCCACTCCAGTTTACATTAATCCAAGGTAGGTGCTAGACATTAAACTTAATTAATTTACGATTTCCACTCCAGTTAGTGTTAATTCAGGGTAGGTGCTGAACACTAAGCTTAATTGATTTACTATTCCCACTCCAGTTAGTATTACTTCAGGGTAGGTGCTGGACACTACACCTAATGCATTTACTATTCCCACTCCAGTTTCCATTAATTAAAAGTAGATGCTGGACACCAAACTTGATGAATTTACTATACTCAGTCCAGTTATTATTAAGTCAAGGTAGGTGCTGGACTCTAAACTTAATTAATTACTATTGTCACTCCAGTTAGCACTAATTCAGGGTAGGTGCTGGACACTAAATTTAATTAATTTACTATTTCCACTCCAAGCAGTGTTAGTTCAGGGTAGGTGCTGGACACTAAACATAATTAATTTACTATTCCCACCCCAGTTTCCATTAATTAAAAGTAGGTGCTCGACACTACACTTAATTAATTTACTATTCCCACTCCATTTAGGATTAATCTAGGGTAGGTGCTGGACACTAAACTTAACTAATTTACTATTCTCACTCCAGTTAGTATTAATTAAGGGTAGGTGCTGGACACTAAACGTAATTAATTTAATATTCCCAATCCAGTTAACATTAATCCAGGGTAGGTGCTGAATACTAATCTTAATTAATATAATATTCCAACTCCAGTTAGTATTAATTAAGGGTAGGTGCTGGACCCTAAACTTAATTATTTACTATTCCCACTCCAGTAAATATTACTTCAGGGTAGGTGCTGGACACTAAACTTAATTAATTTACTATTCCCACTCCACTTAGTATTAATTCAGGGTAGGTGCTGGACACTAAACCGAATTGATTTACTATTCTCACTCCAGTTATTATTAAGTCAGGGTAGGTGCTGGACTTTAAACTTAATTAATTTACTATTCTCACTCCAGTTAGCATTAATTCAGGGTAGGTGCTAGACAGTCACTACACTTAATATTTTACTATTCCCACTACAGTTAGCATTATTGCAGGGTAGGTGCTGGACACTAAACGTAATTAATTTACTATTCCCACTCCAGTTAACATTAATCTATAGTAGGTGCTGGACACTAAACTTAATTATTTTACTATTCCCTCCCCAGTTAGTATTAAGTCAGGGTAGGTGCTGGACACTAAACGTAATTAATTTAATATTCCCACTCCAGTTAACATTAATCCAGGGTAGGTGCTGGAGATTTAAAGTTAATTAATTTACCATTTCCACTCCAGTTAGTATTAACTCAGGGTAGGTGCTAGACACTACAGGTAGTTAGTATAATATTCTCACTTCAGTTAATATTAAAACAGGGTAGGTGCTGGACACTAAACCTAATTAACTTACTATTCCCACTACAGTTAGCATTAATTCAGGGTAGTTGCTGGACAGTAAACTTAATTAATTTACCATTCTCACTCCAGTTATTATTAAGGCAGGGTAGGTGCTGGACGATAAACTTAATTAATTTACAATTCCCACTCCAGTTTGCAGTAATTCAGGGCAGGTGCTGGACACAAGACTTTACTTTTCCCACTCCAAGTAGTAATAATTTAGGCTAGGTACAGGACACTAAATTTAATTAATTTACTATTCTCACTCCAGTTTCCATCAACTAAAAGTTGTGCTGGACACTAATCCTAATTAAGTTACTATTACAACACAGTTAGCATTAATCCAGGGTAGGTGATGGACAAGAAAGTTAATTAATTTACTATTCCCACTCCAGTTAAACATAATCTATGGTATTTACTGGACACTAAACTTAATCAATTTACTATTCACACTACAATTATTATTGGTTGAGGGTAGGTGCTGGACACCACACTTAATTAGTTTACTACTCTCCCTCCAGTTATTATTAAGTCAGGGTAGGTGCTTCACTCTCTACTTAATTAATTTAATATTCCCACTCCACTAAGCATTCATTCAGGTTAGGTGCTAGAAACTACACGTAATTCATTTACTTTACCCACTCCTGTTACCCTTATTCCAGGGTATGTACTGGACACTAAACTTAACTAATTTACTATTCCCACTCCAGTTAACATTAATCGGTGGTAGGTGCTGGACACTAAATTTAATTATTCTACTATTCTACCACAGTGAGGATTTAGTCAGGGTAGGTGCTGGACACTAAACCTAATTAATGCAATATTCCCACTCCAGTAAGCAGTCATTGAGGTTAGGTGCTGGACACTACACTTAATTCATTTACTATTCCCACGTGAGTTAGCATTAATTCAGGATAGGTGCTGGACACTAAACTTAATTAATTTGCTATTCCCACTCAAGTTTACATTAATCCATGGTAGGTGCTGGACACTAAAGTCATTAATTTACTATTCCCACCCCAGTTAGTATTTATTCAAGGTAGGTGCTGGACACTAAACCTAATACATTTAATATTCCCACTCCAGTTAACATTAATCCAAAGTAGGTGCTGGACACTAAACCTAATTAATTTACTATTCTCACTCCAGTTATTATTAAGTCAAGGTAGGTTCGGGACTCTAAAATTAATTAATTTACTATTCCCACTCCAGTTAGCATTAATTCAGGGTAGGTGCTAGACACTACACTTAATTAATTTACTAGTCCAACTCCAGTTAACAATAATCCAGGGTAGGTACTGGACACTAAACTTAACTAATTTACTATTCCCACTCCAGTTAACATTAATGTATGGTAGGTGCTGGTCACTAAACCTAATTAATTTACTATTCCACCCCAGTTATTATTAAGTCAGGGTAGGTGCTGGACACTAAACCTAATTAATGTAATATTACTACCCCAGTTAACATTAATCCAGGATAGGTGCGGGACAATAAACTTAATTAATTGAATATTCCCACTCCAGTTAACATTAATCCAGGGTAGGTGCTGGACACTAAACTGATTTAATTTACTATTCCCACTCCAGTTAGTATTAATTCAGGGTAGGTGCTGAACACTAAGCTTAATTAATTTACTATTTCCACTCCAGTTAGTATTATTTCAGGGTAGGTGCTGAACACTACACTTAATTAATTTAATATTCCCACTGCAGTTAACATTAATCCAGGGTAGGTGCTGGACCCTAAACTTAATTAATTTAATATTCACACTCCAGTTAGTATTAATTAAGGGTAGGTGATGGACACTCAGTTTAATTAATTTACTATTCCCACTCCAGTTAAAATTTATCTAGGGTAGGTGCTGGACACTAAACTTTATCAATGTAATATTCCCACTCCAGTTAGTATTAATTCAGGGTAGGTGTTGAACACTACACCTAATCAATGTAATGTTCCCACTCCAGGTAACATTAATCCAGGGTAGACGCTGGACACTAAACTTAATTAATTTACTTTTCCCACTTGAGTAAGTATTAATTAAGGGTAGATGCTGGACATTAAATCTAATTAATTTACTAATCCAATTTCAGTTAGTATTAATTCAGGGTAGGTGCTGGACACTAAATTTAAAATAATCTACCATTCCCACTCCAGTAAGTATTAATTCAGGGTAGGTGCTGGTCACTAAACCTAATTAATTTACTATTCCCACTCCAGTTAGTATTAATTCAGGGTAGGTGCTGGACACTAAACCTAATTAATTTAATATTCCTACTCCAGTTAACATTAATACAGGTGCTGGACACTAAACTAAATTAATTCACTATTTCCATTCCAGTTAACTCCCACTATTAAGTCAGGGTAGGTGCTGGACTTTAAACTTAATTGATTTACTATTCCCACTCCAATAAGCATTCATTCAGGTTAGGTGCTAGACACTACATGTAATGACACCTTCGGGTTTAGTCGCGCAATATAAATTGCATAATAAATAAATAAATAAATAATGCATTCACTAATCCCACACCAGTTAGCATTAATCCAGGATAGGAGCGTGACAATAAACTTAATTCATTTGCAATTACCACTCCAGTTTACATTAATCTATGGTAGGTGCTTGACACTAAACTTAATTATTTACTAGTCCCGTCCCAGTTAGTATTTATTCAGGGTAGGTGCTGGACACTAAACCTAATTAATTTAATATTCCCACTCCAAATAACATTAATCCAGGGTAGGTGCTGGACACTAAACTTAATTAATTTACTATTCTCACTCAGTTATTATTCAGTCAGGGTAGGTGCTGGACTCTAAACGTAATTAATTTACTTTTCCCACTCCAGTAAGCTTTAATTCAGGGTAGGTTTTAGACACTACACTCAATTAATTTGCTATTCCCACTCCAGTTTAAATTAATCTATGGTAGGTTCTGGAATCTAAACTAAATCTATTTACTGCTGTTCCCGCTTGAGTTAGTATAAATTAAGGGTAGGTGCTGGACAATCAGCTAAATTAATTTACTATTCCCACTCCAGTTAAAATTAATCTAGGGTAGGTGCTGGACACTCAGCTAAATTTACTATTCCCACTCCAGTTAATATTAATTCAGTGTAGGGGCTGGACACTAAATCTAATTAATTTACTATTCCCACTCAACTTAGTATTAATTCAGGGTAGGTGCTGGACACTAAACCGAATTGATTTACTATTCTCACTCCAGTTATTATTAAGTCAGGGTAGGTGCTGGACTTTAAACTTAATTAATTTACTATTCTCACTCCAGTTAGCATTAATTCAGGGTAGGTGCTAGACAGTCACTACACTTAATATTTTACTATTCCCACTACAGTTAGCATTAATGCAGGGTAGGTGCTGGACACTAAACGTAATTAATTTACTATTCCCACTCCAGTTAACATTAATCTATAGTAGGTGCTGGACACTAAACTTAATTATTTCACTATTCCCTCCCCAGTTAGTATTAAGTCAGGGTAGGTGCTGGACACTAAACGTAATTAATTTAATATTCCCACTCCAGTTAACATTAATCCAGGGTAGGTGCTGGAGATTTAAAGTTAATTAATTTACCATTTCCACTCCAGTTAGTATTAACTCAGGGTAGGTGCTAGACACTACAGGTAGTTAGTATAATATTCTCACTTCAGTTAATATTAAAACAGGGTAGGTGCTGGACACTAAACCTAATTAACTTACTATTCCCACTACAGTTAGCATTAATTCAGGGTAGTTGCTGGACAGTAAACTTAATTAATTTACCATTCTCACTCCAGTTATTATTAAGGCAGGGTAGGTGCTGGACGATAAACTTAATTAATTTACAATTCCCACTCCAGTTTGCAGTAATTCAGGGTAGGTGCTGGACACAAGACTTTACTTTTCCCACTCCAAGTAGTAATAATTTAGGCTAGGTACAGGACACTAAATTTAATTAATTTACTATTCTCACTCCAGTTTCCATCAACTAAAAGTTGTGCTGGACACTAATCCTAATTAAGTAACTATTACAACACAGTTAGCATTAATCCAGGGTAGGTGATGGACACGAAAGTTAATTAATTTACTATTCCCACTCCAGTTAAACATAATCTATGGTATTTACTGGACACTAAACTTAATCAATTTACTATTCACACTACAATTATTAATGGTTGAGGGTAGGTGCTGGACACCACACTTAATTAGTTTACTATTCTCCCTCCAGTTATTATTAAGTCAGGGTAGGTGCTTCACTCTCTACTTAATTAATTTAATATTCCCACTCCACTAAGCATTCATTCCGGTTAGGTGCTAGAAACTACACTTAATTCACTTACTTTACCCACTCCTGTTACCCTTATTCCAGGGTATGTACTGGACACTAAACTTAACTAATTTACTATTCCCACTCCAGTTAACATTAATCGGTGGTAGGTGCTGGACACTAAATTTAATTAATCTACTATTCTACCCCAGTGAGGATTTAGTCAGGGTAGGTGCTGGACACTAAACCTAATTAATGCAATATTCCCACTCCAGTAAGCAGTCATTGAGGTTAGGTGCTGGACACTACACTTAATTCATTTACTATTCCCACGTGAGTTAGCATTAATTCAGGATAGGTGCTGGACACTAAACTTAATTAATTTGCTATTCCCACTCAAGTTTACATTAATCCATGGTAGGTGCTGGACACTAAAGTCATTAATTTACTATTCCCACCCCAGTTAGTAATTATTCAAGGTAGGTGCTGGACACTAAACCTAATACATTTAATATTCCCACTCCAGTTAACATTAATCCAAAGTAGGTGCTGGACACTAAACCTAATTAATTTACTATTCTCACTCCAGTTATTATTAAGTCAAGGTAGGTTCGGGACTCTAAAATTAATTAATTTACTATTCCCACTCCAGTTAGCATTAATTCAGGGTAGGTGCTAGACACTACACTTAATTAATTTACTAGTCCAACTCCAGTTAACAATAATCCAGGGTAGGTACTGGACACTAAACTTAACTAATTTACTATTCCCACTCCAGTTAACATTAATCTATGGTAGGTGCTGGACACTAAACCTAATTAATTTACTATTCCACCCCAGTTATTATTAAGTCAGGGTAGGTGCTGGACACTAAACCTAATTAATGTAATATTACTACCCCAGTTAACATTAATCCAGGATAGGTGCGGGACAATAAACTTAATTAATTGAATATTCCCACTCCAGTTAACATTAATCCAGGGTAGGTGCTGGACACTAAACTGATTTAATTTACTATTCCCACTCCAGTTAGTATTAATTCAGGGTAGGTGCTGAACAATAAGCTTAATTAATTTACTATTTCCACTCCAGGTAGTATTATTTCAGGGTAGGTGCTGAACACTACACTTAATTAATTTAATATTCCCACTCCAGTTAACATTAATCCAGGGTAGGTGCTGGACCCTAAACTTAATTAATTTAATATTCACACTCCAGTTAGTATTAATTAAGGGTAGGTGATGGACACTCAGTTTAATTAATTTACTATTCCCACTCCAGTTAAAATGTATCCAGGGTAGACGCTGGACACTAAACTTAATTAATTTACTATTCCCACTTGAGTAAGTATTAATTAAGGGTAGATGCTGGACATTAAATCTAATTAATTTACTAATCCCATTTCAGTTAGTATTAATTCAGGGTAGGTGCTGGACACTAAATTTAAAATAATCTACCATTCCCACTCCAGTAAGTATTAATTCAGGGTAGGTGCTGGTCACTAAACCTAATTAATTTACTATTCCCACTCCAGTTAGTATTAATTCAGGGTAGGTGCTGGACACTAAACCTAATTAATTTAATATTCCTACTCCAGTTAACATTAATACAGGTGCTGGACACTAAACTAAATTAATTCACTATTTCCATTCCAGTTAACTCCCACTATTAAGTCAGGGTAGGTGCTGGACTTTAAACTTAATTGATTTACTATTCCCACTCCATAAGCATTCATTCAGGTTAGGTGCTAGACACTACATGTAATGACACCTTCGGGTTTAGTCGCGCAATATAAATTGCATAATAAATAAATAAATAAATAATGCATTCACTAATCCCACACCAGTTAGCATTAATCCAGGATAGGAGCGTGACAATAAACTTAATTCATTTGCAATTACCACTCCAGTTTACATTAATCTATGGTAGGTGCTTGACACTAAACTTAATTATTTACTAGTCCCGTCCCAGTTAGTATTTATTCAGGGTAGGTGCTGGACACTAAACCTAATTAATTTAATATTCCCACTCCAAATAACATTAATCCAGGGTAGGTGCTGGACACTAAACTTAATTAATTTACTATTCTCACTCAGTTATTATTCAGTCAGGGTAGGTGCTGGACTCTAAACGTAATTAATTTACTTTTCCCACTCCAGTAAGATTTAATTCAGGGTAGGTTTTAGACACTACACTCAATTAATTTGCTATTCCCACTCCAGTTTAAATTAATCTATGGTAGGTTCTGGAATCTAAACTGAATCTATTTACTGTTCCCGCTTGAGTTGGTATAAATTAAGGGTAGGTGCTGGACAATCAGCTAAATTAATTTACTATTCCCACTCCAGTTAAAATTAATCTAGGGTAGGTGCTGGACACTCAGCTAAATTTACTATTCCCACTCCAGTTAATATTAATTCAGTGTAGGGGCTGGACACTAAATCTAATTAATTTACTAATCCTACTCGTGTTAGTATTAATTCAGGGTAGGTGCTGGACACTTAACGTAATAAATGTAACATTCCCACTCCAATCAACATTATTCAAGGGTTGGTGTTGGACACTAAACCTAATTAATGTACTATTCCCACTCCAATTAACATTAATCCAGTGTAGGTGCTGGAAACTGAACTTAAATAATTCACTATTCCCACTCCAGTTATTAATAATTCAGGGTAGGTGCTGGACACCAAATTTTATTAATTTACAATTCCCACTCCAGTTAACATTAATCCAAGGTAGACGCTGGACACTAAACTTAAATAATTTACCATTCCCACTCCAGTTAGCATTAGTTCATGGTAGGTCCTGGACACTAAACTTAATTCATTTTATATTCTCACTCCAATTCATTTTATATTCTCACTCCAATTAATATTAAGTCTGGGTAGGTGCTGTACACTAAATTTATTTAATTTACAATTTCCACTACAGTTAGCATTAATACAGGGTAGATGCTGGACACTAAACTTGATTAAATTACTATTCTCACTCCAGTTAATATTAAGTCAGGGTAGGTGCTGGACTCTAAACCTAATTAATTTACTATTCACACTCCAGTTAGTATTAATTCAGGGTAGGTGTTGAACACTAAACTTCATTAATTTAATATTCCCACTTCAGTTAGTATTAATTCAGGGTAGGTGCTGGACACTAAACTTAATTATTCTACCATTTCCAGTCCAGTTAGTATTAATTCAGTGTAAATGTTGCATATTAAAATTGATAAAAATAAGGGAAAGAGAAAAGAAAACAAAAAGAGAAAAAGTAGAGGAGAGGAAAAGGGGGAAGTATGAGATAATTAATTAAGGTACAGAAGGATGAGAAGATAGGAAGTAGTAAAGGGAATCCAAAGTAAGTCATATTTGATTTTCTGTGATAATGTTGATGATGAGACAGTAGAGATTATATATTCATTGCAAATAAGGTTCACCACATTATCATTCAAACTTTAGAATTAGCTTTCCAACAAGTTAAAATAACTTTAAATGCAAGGGAAATTAAAAGGTCAAACAGTTTACAATTTGGTGAGGCATCGTAGAAATCATCAGACATAGATCCAAGAAATACACTTTGAATTGATAACGAGATATTACAATGAAATATCTTTGAGGACATAGACCAAATAGATTTCCAAAATTTAAGAACATTGGGACAGTAATATAGTAAATATAACAATGTGCTATCATAGGAGAGACAAGACCACACAAAGGCAAGAGAAAGAGGGATTAATCATATGAATATGAACAGCAGTGCAAACCGCTCTGTTGTCGAGAAAAAATAAAGATTGAGTAATGTTAGCAGCTTTTGAGGTAGTGAAAATTGTATGCCATAGTTTATTCCATCCGTTAGTGGAAAGGGCTATAGAGAGGTCTTGTTCCCAAGCTAATTCTATAGTGGATTTTGGTCTATCAGATGTGAGCGTGGACAGAAGCTTTTCATATAACAGATTTTGGAGTGGAGTTGGATATAATAGTGGCCAAAGGGGTCAAGGGTGTAAATGAAATGGTGTCATCAGAAGAAAATTTTGATGACAAGAATGGTTGTAGGGCATTGAATATTTGTGAGTATTGAGCAAAGGAGGATGAAGGTAAATTATAATGTTCTTGTAATGCTGTGAAGTGTATGACAGAGTTCTCAGATACAAGTTAAGGAACATAAATAATATAACCGTGGGCGTAGCACTTCGCTTCGCCCACGGAGTGGGCGTAGTGTTGCCTACTTCCCGCTTCACAAAGTAGGCGTAGTAGGCAACACTACGCCCAGTCAATGGTGGCGCGAAGGTGCCTGCCACCCGCCTTCCTCCCGCCCTCTTGTACAACCATATTTTTAGTATTAAATACAGTAAAATAAAAGAAAAAGAACTTACCTTGGAAATGCGTCCCGGGGCTCCCTCTTCCTGTTGACCCACCGACTTCTTCAGACGAATGCGCAGTCGGCGGGTCAACAGGAAGAGGGAGCCCCGGGATGCTGCATCCAAGGTAAGTACTTTTTCTTTTATTTTACTGTATTTAATACTAAAAATATGGTTGTACAAGAGGGCGGGAGGGAGGCTTGCGGCGCGTAGTGGGGCTACGCAAAATGTGTGGGTGGGCGTAGCGCCCATCCCACTACGCAGAGCTTCGCATAGCCCCACTACAGGCACTACGCCCACCCTTAAAATAATACCCTTTTCTTTCCAATGTTTGAAGTAGAATGATTTGTGTCGGAATTTAATGAATTTATTATACCAAATGGGAGATGGAAGAAACTCTTTCTGAAAGTGGCACCCTCTGTGAACAGTAAATGTATCAGATGTTGGTAGTATTTTAAGATGGGATTATGAGAAATAAAGGTACAGTAAGACATAGTACAGATGTCGGAAAAGGAGAATTCAAGTAGCAAGGAGCGCTTAAAATCCTTCCATCTGTGCATCGGTGAGCCTTGATTCTAATTATTTAAAGCATAGAATTGTCTAAGTAAAAAAGCAGTATGCTATAATTTAAAATTAGGAAATCTCACATCTCCTTCAATTTTTGTTTTAAATAATTTAGATAAGGCAATGAGAAAGGGCTTATTATTCCAGAAGAATTTAATACAGAGAGAGTTAAGTTTTTTAAAGTAATAATTGGGGATTTTGAATGGTAGCATAGAAAGTAAGAGAAGACTGAGAGGAACAACCATCAGTTTGATAGTGTCCAGTCTACCCCACCAAGATAGAAAAAGAGGGACCAAGAATTAAATGAATTTAGAATCTTAAGTGTTAGTGCATTCAAATTGTGTTAAAGAGTATAAGGGATGTTAGAGGACAACCATACACCCAGGTATTTAATTTTAGAGGGACACCATTTGAAATTGGTGTTGTAAAACATGTATTGATAGCAGGTGGAGTTTAAAGGTAATTCCTCAGATTTGAAAAGATTTAGTTTGTAGCCAGAAACTTTAGAATAGAAAATCAATTTTATGTAGGAAAGGAGACAGAGAGGCAGGAGGGTTAGAGAGATAGATCAAGATATCATTTGCACAAGCAGATAATTTGATTTAGTGGAATTTATGTTGAAAACCATTTATTAAGGGGTTATGTTGAAAGTGTTCAAGGAAAGGTCCAAGACATAAAGGAAATAAAAGGGAAAGTGGCCAACCTTGTCTAGGACCTCTTTATAAATTACAATATGGGGATAAAAGACTATTAACAGAAATAGATGCTTGAGTTTAAGATATGATTCAGAAAAGGGGGTGGTTCAGAAAAGGGGGTGGTGATGGACAGAGTATCTGAATTAAGCAGACTACTCCTACCCAGTCCAAAGATCAGGGCTTGATCCATCACCGTTTTTTTGCTCACTGCACCATCCCAGCTCAGAACCTGGCTATATGCAAATTAGTCTGTCCCTGGCCCAGTGCATCATGGGAACAGGGCAGACCAAAGTACCAAGCCAATTCTTATACTGGGAAGGAAACAAGCTTCCGGGGACCGGTTTCTGGCATTACAGCCGTCTTCGGCCCGGCTTTCTTGAATCCTGATGGTGCAAGGAGCAGGAAACTCACATCTGAGTATACCCTTCCACGCTTATGGTGGACAAAATGATTCAGAAGAGGGGGTGGTGATGGACAGAGTATCTGAATTAAGCAGACTACTCCTACCCAGTCCAAAGATCAGGGCTTGATCCATCACCGTTGTTTAGCTCATTGCACCATCCCAGCTCAGAACCTGGCTATATGCAAATTAGTCTGTCCCTGGCCCAGTGCATCATGGGAACAGGGCAGACCAAACTACCAAGCCAATTCTTATACTGGGAAGGAAACAAGCTTCCGGGGACCGGTTTCTGGCATTACAGCCATCTTCGGCCCGGCTTGCTTGAATCCTGATGGTGCAATGAGCAAGAGACTCACATCTGAGTATACCCTTCCACGCTTATGGTGGACAAAATGATTCAGAAAAGGGGGTGGTGATGGACAGAGTATCTGAATTAAGCAGACTACTCCTACCCAGTCCAAAGATCAGGGCTTGATCCATCACCGTTTTTTAGCTCACTGCACCATCCCAGCTCAGAACCTGGCTATATGCAAATTAGTCTGTCCCTGGCCCAGTGCATCATGGGAACAGGGCAGACCAAACTACCAAGCCAATTCTTATACTGGGAAGGAAACAAGCTTCCGGGGACCGGTTTCTGGCATTACAGCCGTCTTCGGCCCGGCTTGCTTGAATCCTGATGGTGCAATGAGCAAGGGACTCACATCTGAGTATACCCTTCCACGCTTATGGTGGACAAAATGATTCAGAAAAGGGGGTGGTGATGGACAGAGTATCTGAATTAAGCAGACTACTCCTACCCAGTCCAAAGGTCAGGGCTCGATCCATCACCGTTTTTTAGCTCACTGCACCATCCCAGCTCAGAACCTGGCTATATGCAAATTAGTCTGTCCCTGGCCCAGTGCATCATGGGAACAGGGCAGACCAAACTACCAAGCCAATTCTTATACTGGGAAGGAAACAAGCTTCCGGGGACCGGTTTCTGGCATTACAGCCATCTTCGGTCCGGCTTGCTTGAATCCTGATGGTGCAATGAGCAAGGGACTCACATCTGAGTATACCCTTCCACGCTTATGGTGGACAAAATGATTCAGAAAAGGGGGTGGTGATGGACAGAGTATCTGAATTAAGCAGACTACTCCTACCCAGTCCAAAGATCAGGGCTTGATCCATCACCATTTTTTAGCTCACTGCACCATCCCAGCTCAGAACCTGGCTATATGCAAATTAGTCTGTCCCTGGCCCAGTGCATCCTGGGAACAGGGCAGACCAAACTACCAAGCCAATTCTTATACTGGGAAGGAAACAATCTTCCGGGGACCGGTTTCTGGCATTACAGCCGTCTTCGGCCCGGCTTGCTTGAATCCTGATGGTGCAATGAGAAAGGGACTCACATCTGAGTATACCCTTCCACGCTTATGGTGGACAAAATGATTCAGAAAAGGGGGTGGTGATGGACATAGTATCTGAATTAAGCAGACTACTCCTACCCAGTCCAAAGATCAGGGCTTGATCCATCACCGTTTTTAGGCTCACTGCACCATCCCAGCTCAGAACCTGGCTATATGCAAATTAGTCTGTCCCTGGCCCAGTGCATCATGGGAACAGGGCAGACCAAACTACCAAGCCAATTCTTATACTGGGAAGGAAACAAGCTTCCGGGGACCGGTTTCTGGCATTACAGCCGTCTTTGGCCCGGCTTGCTTGAATCCTGATGGTGCAATGAGCAAGGGACTCACATCTGAGTATACCCTTCCACGCTTATGGTGGACAAAATGAATCAGAAAAGGGGCTGGTGATGGACAGAGTATCTGAATTAAGCAGACTACTCCTACCCAGTCCAAAGATCAGGGCTTGATCCATCACCGTTTTTTAGCTCACTGCACCATCCCAGCTCAGAACCTGGCTCTATGCAAATTAGTCTGTCCCTGGCCCAGTGCATCATGGGAACAGGGCAGACCGAACTACCAAGCCAATTCTTATACTGGGAAGGAAACAAGCTTCCGGGGACCGGTTTCTGGCATTACAGCCGTCTTCGGCCCGGCTTGCTTAAATCCTGATGGTGCAATGAGCAAGGGACTCACATCTGAGTATACCCTTCCACGCTTATGGTGAACAATATGATTCAGAAAAGGGGGTGGTGATGGACAGAGTATCTGAATTAAGCAGACTACTCCTACCCAGTCCAAAGATCAGGGCTTGATCCATCACCGTTTTTTAGGTCACTGCACCATCCCAGCTCAGAACCTGGCTATATGCAAATTAGTCTGTCCCTGGCCCAGTGCATCATGGGAACAGGGCAGACCAAACTACCAGCCAATTCTTATACTGGGAAGAAAACAAGCTTCCGGGGACCGGTTTCTGGCATTACAGCCGTCTTCGGCCCGGCTTGCTTGAATCCTGATGGTACAATGAGCAAGGGACTCACATCTGAGTATACCCTTCCACGCTTATGGTGGACAAAATGATTCAGAAAAGGGGGTGGTGATGGACAGAGTATCTGAATTAAGCAGACTACTCCTACCCAGTCCAAAGATCAGGGCTTGATCCATCACCGTTTTTTAGCTCACTGCACCATCCCAGCTCAGAACCTGGCACTATGCAAATTAGTCTGTCCCTGGCCCAGTGCATCATGGGAACAGGGCAGACCAAACTACCAAGCCAATTCTTATACTGGGAAGGAAACAAGCTTCCGGGGACCGGTTTCTGGCATTACAGCCGTCTTTGGCCCGGCTTGCTTGAATCCTGATGGTGCAATGAGCAAGGGACTCACATCTGAGTATACCCTTCCACGCTTATGGTGAACAAAATGATTCAGAAAAGGGGGTGGTGATGGACAGAGTATCTGAATTAAGCAGACTACTCCTACCCAGTCCAAAGATCAGGGCTTGATCCATCACCGTTTTTTAGGTCACTGCACCATCCCAGCTCAGAACCTGGCTATATGCAAATTAGTCTGTCCCTGGCCCAGTGCATCATGGGAACAGGGCAGACCAAACTACCAAGCCAATTCTTATACTGGGAAGAAAACAAGCTTCCGGGGACCGGTTTCTGGCATTACAGCCGTCTTCGGCCCGGCTTGCTTGAATCCTGATGGTGCAATGAGCAAGGGACTCACATCTGAGTATACCCTTCCACGCTTATGGTGGACAAAATGATTCAGAAAAGGGGGTGGTGATGGACAGAGTATCTGAATTAAGCAGACTACTCCTACCCAGTCCAAAGATCAGGGCTTGATCCATCACCGTTTTTTAGCTCACTGCACCATCCCAGCTCAGAACCTGGCTATATGCAAGTTAGTCTGTCCCTGGCCCAGTGCATCATGGGAACAGGGCAGACCAAACTACCAAGCCAATTCTTATACTGGGAAGGAAACAAGCTTCCCGGGACCAGTTTCTGGCATTACAGCCGTCTTCGGCCCGGCTTGCTTGAATCCTGATGGTGCAATGAGCAAGGGACTCACATCTGAGTATACCCTTCCACGCTTATGGTGGACAAAATGATTCAGAAAAGGGGGTGGTGATGGAGTTTAAGAAACAATAACTTAAAATTGAAATAAATTTGGGACCGAAACCAAACCAGTGAAGAGTTTTGAACATGAATGGCAAATTTACATGATCAAATGCTTTTTCTGCATCATGGCATAATGCAGATAGAGGATCAGGATGTCTTTTCCCCAATTCCAGAACATTAGAAAACATCCTAGCATTATCAGAGGAAAGTCGACCTCTAATAAGACCGGATTGGTCAGGTTTGATTAGTAGGGGTATAACGCTATCTAATCTAGAAGCAAGAATTTTCGCAAAAAGTTGACAATTATAATTAATTAATGAGATTGGTCAATAATGTTGGCATAGTGTATGATCTTTATCTGGTTTAGGGATGATTACAATGAGGGCATCTAAAAAGGATCCCTCAGGTTTTGATTTAGAGATGAAGGAATTAAACAGATCAAGTAGACGAGGAGGAAACATAGAGGAGAAAGAAAGAAGAGATTAAATCAATGGAAAAACCATCTGGGCCAGAAGCCCGACCCTCCTCAACGATTTAATGGCATCAAGGATCTCTTGGAGAGATATTTCATTTAAAAAGGAGGGACATAGCATCAGGTACAGACGGGGAGAGGGAAGATCGTCAAAGAAAGACTGAGTATCTCTAACAGAAGGAGATGTATCATCCATGTATAGAGAATGATAATAGGATTGGGTAGAAGTAACAATATCCTATTTCTGACCGGACTGGGAATCAAGTTTACTTTTAAAAATTCGTCGCGAGGATTAATCTTTCGCCGTTTCCTACCTTAGCGCGCTGACTTGTCCCCTTCATTTTTTACGATGGTGTGATCGGGTGCCTCTTGAACACTCGTACAGCGTTTTAGGCAGCATCATCGCAGCATTAAACATTTCCTCCAACCCTCTCCAGCACAACTATGCTCGAGGAGGGTAGGATTAGAGGAATTGACATTGGAAACGGCCGACGCACCTCCCTTACGTGCGTGGTGGCCATTTTGAGAGCTTGGGCTCTACTCATTCCCTTTTCAATCAGCAGCCATTTTAAAGGATTGGGATTGCATCTCTATCATTAATCCCTCGATCGAAGTGACAGTTAGATCATCTTTTTCACCGGACATCGTCAATTTACAGCGTTTTTTCGAGTCACTCTCAAAATTCTTGATATTTATAAAAAAATCATTATTCTTGTGGGAAATATCCTTTTATCATTATAACCTACTAATAAGGTATTTAAAAAATGTCTGAGCCTCTATCTATTATTGAAGGGCAACTAGAGAAACTTTTTAATAAGGCCTTTGAAAAGGTACTTGGTTCTGTTGATGAAACCATTAACAAGAAGCTAGAATCATTGACATAACCGCGCCCTTGTACTAGTAACTACCAGTCAGGAGCAGTTAAGGCTCCTAAGAAACGGGCAATTGGAGGAAAAGAACGAAAAGACTCTAAGAAGGCTAAGACCACCTCCGCCCCTTCTCGCCCTTGGGGCGGTGACAAGAACGGTGCCTCGGGCACCCCATATGGGTAAGATGAAGGGCTAGAGCCCCCTATTGATATTGACACTGACGATAGTTCAAACCCAGAAATAGATTTATCTTACTCTTCTGATTTTAACACTGACGAAGAAGAGGTGCAGACAAGGAGAACGGGGAGCTCAGATGGGGCATCAAAGGTCCTAGATAAAAATATGGGTCTACTGGACCCCTTTTGAAATCTTATGTTTGACCCACTCTTGATAAAACACCCTTTGTCCCCCAAATGGACTCCTTCCCAACATGTGGGAGACTACCTTTCCTTCTGGTTGCGAAGAGAAATCCCGCAAGAGGTCAGGGCTAGGCTTCGCTCAGAATGCCCCAGACCCTCCCGCCCTAATAAAACAGCCGCAACACCTGAACTTGACCCTAAAGTGGTAGCCTTCATATCTAAGACTTCACGAGACCCAAGAAATGGATTAGATAAAGGCCTTAGGTCCTGTCAGGACCGCCTACTGGACACAATTGGCCCCATAAAAAAAATATTTGAGATGGCGGAATCTGCATATCTGGAGGACCGCCAAGTCGACCCAAGGGAACTGAGAGAATGGGTCCAAAGGACCATATGTCTTATTGGCAATGCCAATACAGCCTTGCCCATAAAAAGAAGGAAAGGGGTCTTGTTTAAGATCGATCCTAAACTAATCAAACTTGCAAAAAACAATGATGGCTAGAATACTCAAGGCTTTCTTTTTGGCGAGGAGTTTATAAAAGATATGGCCAGATATGTAGGGGCATTTAGCTCTTTACAAAAATCCCAAAAGGATATTAAAAGAGTATTTCAAGATCGTGTTTTACACAGGCCGGGAGAATGCAGGGTCGTTTCCCCGGCCGAGGAAACTCAAATCCAAGACCCTTCATGTCCCGCAGAGGCGGGAGGTACAACAGCAACTCAAGCCACTTCGGTCAAATCTACCCCCAGAGGCAGAGAAAGAGAACTCGTGGTCGACCCTTCCGAGACGAGCGAAGACAACGCTACTTCTCTACAGGTAAGAACCTTGTCAGACCCTTCAGATACCCCTCCAAAGGTGGGAGGGAGGCTACTCCAGTTTGCTGGGAACTAGAACTTGGTAACAAAAGATCCTTGGGTCCTCAATACTGTGAAGGGTTACCAAATAGATTTTATCAACACTCCTCTTCAGACGAGGACCCCCAGAGAAATCACTTTTTTTACCAAGGACAAGGCGTTAGTATCTCAAGAGTTTCAAGAACTCTTAAAAAAGGGTGCAATCATCGAGACCTCTCATGTGGGTTTCCTCAGCAATATATTCCTTGTAATGTAATGTAATGGGCATTTATAGAGCGCTGCTACCACTACAAGGAGTATCTTGGCGCTTACACAACCCAGGTGGAAGGGTTGGATAGGGAAAGAAGTCCAGTTTCTTAAACACAGCCACTACACTAGGGTTCTACACATTGAGTCAGGCATGGAGAAAATCCAGGTTTTCAGTGCCTTCCTAAAAGGGGCCTCTTGGGAGAAAGAACGCAAGGGAAGGGGGAGTTTATTCCAGGCCTTGGTTCCCAGTACAAAGATGGATTTGCCACCCTTTGTAGCCAGTTTAAAACGGGGAATAGTAAATAAATTCTGACTGGCAGATCTTAGGCAACGTGCTGGGTAGTATCTTTTGAACCCCCTTCGTAAATAGGTCGGGCCACGTTGATGGAAGGCTCTAAAGGTAATCAGGAGAAGTTTAAACAAAATTCTCTTTCCTATTGGCAGCCAGTGTAAGGTATTTAGAGCTGCAGAGGCAGATGATCTGCGGGGCAGACGCAGTACGAGGCGGGCAGCCGCGTTTTGGATCATCTGCAATTTGTGGAGCACGATTTTGTTTGCTCCAGCATAGAGTCCATTGCAGTAATCTAGCCTAGAATTTATTAAGGCCACTGCGACTGTTTTCCTCGCCGAAAGGGGAAGGAGGTCAAAAAATTTCCTAAGTGCTTTGATAATTTGAAAGCACATACCTGCCACTGCTACAGCCTGAGGTTTGAAGGATAGGCAGTTGTCAAACTTTATGCCTAGGTTACGGGCGGATGCAATTGTGTTAGGTGGAGCTTCTGCATCCGATGGCCAGCATGCTGAAGGGGAAAAAAGATTATTGATCCCTATGGGTAAAATTTCCGTTTTTCCGGCATTGCACTTTAGATGGTTGTTATTCATCCACTTGAATGTCGCTGCAAGACAGTTCCTAAGGTCTTCCTCGGCACCTGGTTGTTCCTTATCCAGCACCAAAATCAGTTGGGTGTTGTCAGCGTATGAGATAGAACTGATCTTGAATGACTCGATCAAGTTCATCAGGGGTGTCATATATAGATTGAAAAGGACAGGGCTCAAGCTAGAGCCCTGTGGCACCCCTGAGCTGACGTTTTTAGCCTCAGACTGATATGGGCCAAGCACTGTTATTTGGCGTCTGTTTGTGAGGAAGTTCCTACACCAGGTCAGCACCTGTCCTCCCTCCCCTGCGGCAGCCAACCGGTCCAGTAAGATGTTGAGGGACACGGTATCGAAGGCTGCCAACAGGTCAAGAAGGATAAGGACAGCCTGTTTTCCCCGATCCATTGCTGCTCTTAAAGTTTCAGCAGAATATAGTAAAGCTGATTCGGTAGAGTGTTCTGACCGAAAGCCAGACTGATTCGAATGGAGAACGTTATTCTTCTCCAAAAAGTTTGTCAGTTGACTATTGACAAACTTTTCAGTCAGCTTAGATAAGATGGGTAGCAAAGAGATCAGGCGCAGGTTGGACAGGGTAGTAGGATCGGCCAGGGCCTTTTTTTGGAGTGGCTTTACAGCTGCAAGTTTCCAGTCCTCTGGGATACTTGCTGTTGCTAGAGAAGAATTGATGATACTGTTAATCATAGGATTAACTATCTCTATTAGATGGTGCAACACCGGAGGAGGACAGGGGTCAAAAGGGGAACCTGATTTGCTGGCTAAAATAGCTTTGGCAGTTTCCTCCAGGGGGACGGGGCAAAACTCGTCAAAGCGGAGGGGGGAAGTCATCTTCGCTATCTGTTCACCATCCGTTGTGATGGTAGTATCTGATGGGAAGGTATTAGTGATAGTTAGGATTTTATTATCGAAATAATCAGATATCGTGTTACAGAGATCTTGTGATGGAGGGATCTCTTGCGATAGAGCTGAGGGCTTGATAAAATCCTTAACGATCCTAAAGATAGCTTTTTGTTCTTGGCCTGCAGAAGAAATGGCCTGTAGGTAATGGGCTTTTTTTGCTAATTTTAATCCTACATGATACTTCCGTCTAGCTGCTATATAGGTGTTACGTGCAGCTGTGTCGTAATTACGACGCCACCTCCGTTCTAGAGTTTTCACTTCGCCTTGTAGAAAAGAAAAACAAAGAACAAAGACCGGTAATAAAGCTGAAAGAACTCAACCAATGGGTGGTCTACCAACATTTCAAAATGGAGGGAATACACCTCCTAAGGGACGTCTTGAGAAAGGGGGACTGGTTGACAAGACTCGACCTGAAAGACGCCTACTTGACAATACCAATCTGGAAACCCCATCAGAAGTTTCTTCAATTCACTTGGGAAGGCCGCTTGTACCAGTTTTGCAGCCTCCCTTTCGGCCTATCTTCCCCCCCCCCTGGTGTTTCACCAAAGTACTCCGACCCGTCGCCACTTGGCTAAGACAAAGGGGAGTGAGAATGGTCATTTACCTCGACGATATCCTCATAATGGGTCAGTCGAGAGAGACTGTTCTACTTCACACGGACCTCACAATACATCTCTTACAACACTTAGGCTTCGTTATAAATTTGAAAAAGTCATGTATAATTCCATCTCAGCAAAATCAATTTCTGGGTTTCTTGGTAGACACCGTCAAGACTGAACTTCGTCTTCCGAACGACAAAGTGAGGAAGGAACTCAAGAAAACACTTGCTATGAACGTCTTTCCCCTGAGAACTTTGGCCAAAATCCTGGGCCTTCTTTCTTCCACGATTCAAGCGATCTTCCCGGGCCCACTACATTATCGGGCACTTCAGAGACTCAAAGCGGGATACTTGAGGTCCAATCCGTCCTAATCCCAACTGATCTCACTAGACCAGGAGTCGAGAACCGAACTCCTCTGGTGGCTGAAGAATTTAGAGGCATGGAATGGCAGGGCCATTTTCGGGGAAGTGCCAGATTTGATAAAAGAATCAGATGCGAGTTTAGAAGGCTGGGGAGCGAGATGTGGGAACTCGTCAACAGGGGGTCGTTGGACCCAGCAAGAAAAAGAACTGCATATCAACTGCTTAGAGTTACTAACAGGTTCATTTGTGATTCGTTGTTTCACTCAAGATTCGATGAAATGCTGTGTAACTTTACGAATGGACAATGTGTCCGCAGTTCATTATGCCAGCAAACTGGGAGGTCCTCACTCCAAAGATCTGACAGACTTAGCGAAGGGCCTGTGGAACTACTGTTTGAGCAAACGTATTTCAGTTGTAGCGGAACACATTCCCGGATTGAAGAACGAGGTAGCAGACTGGTATTCGAGGAATTTCAAAGACTCCAGCAATCGGAGACTGAACAGAAATGTATTCCTAACCATCCAATTAGAGTAGGGTCCATTCAAAACAGACCTGTTTGCGGACCGTCTAAACACTCAACTGAAGAAATTCTTCAGTTGGAGACCAGACCCTCAAGCTTTGAAGGTAGATGCCTTTCTTCAAGACTGGACAGGCCTAGTACCTTATGCATTCCCTCCATTCCCAATGCTACCTTGTCTTCTCCTTCATGCTCGAAGTTACAAACAGAGCATGGTTGTGATAACTCCTCTTTGGAGGTCTCAGGCTTGGTTTCCAATAATTTTAGAAATGAGCATAGATTTTCTCATTTTGATTCCTTCCTTCAAGGAAATCCTTCCAGATCCAGAGGGTCACATTCACCCCCTTGTAGAGCAGTCCCTTCTTACTCCGACGGCATTGAAGATTTCAGGAGACAATCAAGAGTCCCTGGGCTTTCGTCAAATGCTTTCAGACTCATTTCTGAATCATGGGCATCTGGCACAAGGAAAGCTTATAGACTGGCATGGAACAAATGGGTTCGCTGGTGCGTTCAACGATGTTACGATCCCATTTTAACTGATCTAGTCAATGTTATTAATTACCTTTCGGACCTTTTGACTTCAGGTCTGTCTTACAGAACTGTTAACGTTTATAGATCCGCGATCTCGGCTGGTCACTGATTAATTAACGGAATATCAGTTGACCAGAGCCTCCTAACTAAATTATGAGAAGCATGAGGGTTTTAAACCCTCCTTGTCCCAAGTATACCTCCTTGTGGGATGTTACTCTCGTTCTTCGGACTTTATCATCTTGGGGAGATAATTCTTCCCTTTCTCTTAAACGCATTTCTTTTAAACTTACTATGTTATTGTGTCTAATATCCTTTAGGAGAACTTCAGACATTAGAGCTTTAGATGTCTCGAGTAGGGCTTTCCAACCCGAAGGAGTTTGCTTTTACCTCAAAAGAAGAACAAAGACATCATCCTCCTCTATCTTCTACCCTTTCTTTCCTGGAAATCAAAGACTTTGTGTGGTCAAATGTTTGGAAGAATATGAAAAAAGAATCCAATACTTAAGATTGAATGAGTCCCAACTTCTAATCTTATATAGATCCCCTCACAAAGGAGTCTCTGCTCCAACTTTAGCTAGATGGGTAAAGAATGTCATGCATGAGAGTGGTGTAGATATCTCTGTTTGTTGGTGCTCATTCCGTCAGAGGTGCTGCGGCATCGAAAGCATTCTACATGGGAGGGGGATTACAAGATATCCTTAAAGCTGCAGATTGGTCTAATGATAGTATGTTTAAATCTTGTTATTTCAGACCAATTCCTAATGTGATTGATAATGTTCTTAATGCACTTTAAACTTACATAATATGGCCTCCGTGTATAGCCATAAAATTTAGATTTTTCACAGACTGCTGGGCAGAAAATATGGATTTTATTAAGGACACAGAGGCTAATATTATCCCTCCTCTTTACCCCCCCCCCTTTATAAGGATTGATTTTATGACATTTTATTCTTCTTTTTCAGAATAAAATTGTGTTTCTCCTTCGGAGTACTTTGGAAAAGTTTATCTTCAGTTTTTGAATGAGAAGAGAGAGTTCTCCCGAATATTTTGAGGCCCAGAGGGGGGAGACAAACCAAGCAAAAGGGAGACAAGACCTCTAGAAGGACCTATATTTCTTTTAACATTGAGTAAATCCAATTAATTAGTAGAAAAGATGCCAAAAGGAGATACTTGAAATATTATTCAAACATGAGAAATTTTTATTAGACTATTTTGTCATTTTTTTGAAAAAAAAATTTTTTAAGACTCTTATATATAAATATATTCATTACATTGTCACTGTGTAAATCAACATTTTTACATGCATTTAATGGAAATTCTATCATTCAAAATGCCCTCTGGGAACAGTTGATCCTATTGATCAAAAACACAGAATCACACATTAATCACACAATGTCAATAAAGAATAAGAGACATACCTAACAACATAAATAAAAAACACACCACTATAGATTCTAAAAGCAATGCATGCTTTAAGTACTTTGCTTTGTTGCCACTCTGGGTGAACTAGATCTACTGGGCCCATCTCTTTGGATCTCTCCTCTTATCTTCTCACCATGTGGACTCACCACATCTCTGGTTTAGCTAGCCTATTTTTAGTAAGATGTACAGTCAGCTATGAGCTTGTATTAAACCATTGAATTTGTAAAGTAGATATGTGTATATATATGATGCCACAGATTAAATCTATGATGTAAAAAGCTAAAGAGATCATAATACTTAAATTTCTTTTATTCTCTGTCTTTCAGAATTTTGTATTTTGCCCTCATACTTTTAAGATTTTATATCACTTGTATGTTAGTTTCTTGTCTCTGGCCCTGAGGAAGGTGACTTTCACCGAAACGTACGTCGGCCCAACATCCTTTGCCCTGGATACGATTTGGTCAATAACATCACAACCAATTGAACCATCCCATCTAGGTTCCTACATGTACCCTTTCAAGTACACCTTAGGGCTATCACTTGTGTTAGTCAATGTTTTGTACAATTGTGCCTAGTTATTTATGTTGTTAGGTATGTCTCTTATTCTTTATTGACATTGTGTGATTAATGTGTGATTCTGTGTTTTTGATCAATAGGATCAACTGTTCCCAGAGGGCATTTTGAATGATAGAATTTCCATTAAATGCATGTAAAAATGTTGATTTACACAGTGACAATGTAATGAATATATTTATATATAAGAGTCTTAAAAAATTTAAAATGACAAAATAGTCTAATAAAAATTTCTCATGTTTGAATAATATTTCAAGTATCTCCTTTTGGCATCTTTTCTACTAATTAATTGGATTTACTCAATGTTAAAAGAAATATAGGTCCTTCTAGAGGTCTTGTCTCCCTTTTGCTTTATCTTCAGTTTTTGCTCATACCTGTCTTCTTCATGAGGATCTTTCTTCGCAGCTCAACAAGAAGAATGATGGATGGTCTCCAAGGGACTTTATAGCTATTTAGAATGTTGATTGAAGTACTATATTCTTCAATTGTTGCTACTGAGCAGTGGTAATAAAGGAGATTTGCATAATATTAGCCTCCGTGTCTTTAATAAAATCCAGATTTTCTGCCCAGCAGGCTGTGAAAAATCAAATTGGGTAGCAGTAACAATATCAGACTCAGAATGAAGTGATTTGTTATTAGTAGTGTTACGAATAGGGCTGATGGTTTTCTTTTCCGTTTTGATTTTTAAACAGTTAGCCAACATTTTACCTGCTTTATTTTGATTCTGTGATATTTAGATTTTTTTAAAGTAAAATATTGCAAGCATCAATTGTAGCTAATTTATTTAAGTCTTATTTTGCCTTAATGAAGTTGCGTAGGTGTGAAGGAGAATTAGATGTAAAGAAAGAGTGTTCTAGAGATTTAATGTGTTTAAAAGTAGAGAGATACTGGGAGTTTAGTATTTTTTTTTGGGCCGTGTATGCAATGGTGAAAGCCCTAAAGGATGCCTTAAAGGCATCCCATTTATTATGTAGAGAAGTATCAATAGCTTTGTTGAACTGAAAAAATTAATTTATGAAAGAGGTAGGCGGATTGGTTAGACAGGACAAAGTTTTTAAATCTCCACCGGGCTTTTTTGTAGTTGGTAAGGGATAGATCAAATGATGAGAAAACAGGGGCATGGTCAGAAATAAAAATGGATTCAATTTCTGAGGATTGAACAGAGGGTAATAGGGATTTTGAAACCAAAATATAATCAATATGTGACATAGTATGGTGAACGTTTGAGAAAAAAGTAAATTCATATTGATCAGGATTGTAGTTTTTTACCATACATCGAAAATCTGACGAGAGACAATAGCAGATTGAAATAATTTATGAGACTTGTCAGGTTTAAATTTTCATTTTGATTTTCTATTGGAAAAAAAAGGATCAAGCCAATTGTTAAAGTCTCCAGCAACAATAATATTGGGATTGGTAATGGAAGGTAATTTTAATTTAGTCGTATTCAAAAAATCAGTGTCAGGTTTAACTGGTCCACAAATATTGAAGAAAATGATGGTTTGATTATGGACCTTGGCCTGAAGTATTGCCCAACGTCCATTTGTGTAATTTTCAGTAAACAAAACGTGAATTTGTAAAGATTTATGACAGAGGATTGCAACCCCACCCTTGCTGTTGACCATAGGTGAAAAAAACAACCTGGACAACCCACTGGCTTTTAAGCTTAAGAGGCTCAACATCATTACAGTGAGTTTCCTGTAAAAAATCAATTTGCCAATTTAACTTTGACAAATGAGAGAGTACCTTCTGACGCTTGACAGGGTGACCCAAACCACGGATGTTCCACAACAATAAGCATATATCACTTTATAGACAAGGGTACAGGAACAATGATGACACACTGCAGAGACAACACTGGGAGGAAAAAGACACCATTTGTCAATAACGAGGTAATAAATAAGAATTATAAAAAACGAGCGGAATAACAATGAAGACGAAAAGACACCATTTATCAATAATAAATACCTCAAAAGAATATGAGGAAATAAGGGAGAAAAAACCCATGAAAATTTGCAGGGGGAGAAAAAGGGGAAAGAAAAAGAGAAAAGAAAAAAGAGAAAACAATACAAACAAAAAACAAAAAACAACAGTCATCAATGATAGAAAACCGTACAGAATGAATAAGATTATACAAACGCAAAGGAAAGAAATACTCATACACATGTGGGAAAATTAAGGGAAGGTAAGCAAAAATAGGGAAAATGAAGGAAGGGGGAAAAAACAGGGAGGAAAAAATAGTTAGAAAAGAGAAAGTAAGGAATGACAGATCCAAGACAAAAAGCCAGATCTGTAAGAAGCAGAATAAAAAATAGAAACCGGGTATGTCCGCACTGAAGGGCAAGACAGACAACACAGAGATGGGGAGAGGAAGAGGATAAGAAGAGTATTGAGAAGAAGATGATATAAAATTTTGCGTAAGTGAAATGATAAAAAAGAAAATATTTGTTTGGACCTTTAAAGACCTTAATAAATAGGGAATATTAAAGCTAGATGAGAGGTAACAGTAACAATTGCAAAATATTAGCAATTAACAATTTAATAATATTAGAGCATAAAGAGTTCAAGAACATTCATCAGAAGTGTCCATAGGCAGTTGAGCAATTGAATGTAAAAATTGTTTTCGCTGGAGAGGATCTTCAAAGTTATGAAAATTCCTTCATGTGTGATTTTGCAAAAACAAGGATGCCATATCGGATATTCATAGATCTCATTTGATGTTGAAGGTCTAAAAAAATGTGTGCCTAGTGTTGGTAGCATTGGAGAAATCTTGTGAAATGAAGATGTTATGGCCTGACCAAACAAGACGACGTTTCTCTCTGGCAATTTTGAGAACATGCATCAAGTCAGTAAATTTAAGAAACAGCATAATTATGCCACGTGGTTTGGTAGAATGAGGTTGAGGACGACCAAGATGATGACTTCATTGTATGTTGAAGATCGAGAAGGTCAGCCAAGCATTTTTTCAAAAAGAAAAGGAGATCGGGATTCCGGACCTTCGATATTTTCTGGTAGACCATACAGACGAAGATTTTTCGTTCTGTTGCAATTTTCTAAATCTTCAGTGTGGAGTTTAAGCTCATGAACTTTTTGTTCTAACAAGGGAATTTTATTAGTCACATTTTGAAGGTTACTTATTTGCTGCTCCATTTCGAACATTTTACCTTCTATGTTGATCCATCGATCTTCAATCAGTTGTAATTTTTTGTTTGTGGCTTTCATAAATGGTTTTAAAGCACGAATTTCCTTTAAGATGGGATCTAAGAATAAAATTGAAAGAAGATTGAATAGGCGATGGAGGATCATTTTTGACTCTTTTTGGTTTGGTGCCAGATGAAGATGACCTCGTGAAAGAAGTAGATTTGTTGGCCATCTTGACAAAGTAAAACTGGACGTCGGGAAGTAGGGTGATTTTTAAAAGTAGAGATCCTTCGCATATATAAGAGTAACAGTATTATGGAAAGCAACCAGGGTGAGCAGCTATTTCATACACAATATTGATGCTAAGAGCGTGTAAGACGGGAGACTGGGAAAAAAATCACAACCTTCCAGGAGGCAACTCACTGGTGAGAGAAATTTGAGGTCAAGTAATAGCAAATAAAAGCAAATAGTGGAAGTGAAGATAACCTGTAGATATGAATAATGACACCAATCCTGAGAGGTTACTACATCACCAAATGCTTGTTACGTCAAGTAGGGTATCGTAATCCTTAACCTCTGCACGGCATGACAATAGGTAGACATATCTATATATGAGAACACTCACAGTTAAAGGTAGTCACAAGCATGCATAAGCAGGGGAAATATAGGCAGAATTCCAAAGTGGTTCTCAAGGCAAGTCTGGTTTCTTGTACTTTTTCAGGAAAGGGTTCCAATCAAACAAGGATTTATTTTGTTAGTTATTTATATAGATGTTGTCACTCTATCCGTGAGAGTGAGTGAAAAACAGACTGACAGCCAACACATGTTTCACCACTTTACACGGCCATCCAGCCTGGGGCTTCCCCAGGGCTGCACATACAAACATAGTAAACAAAAAAGGGGTAGTGTATATCCCAGTGACAGGAGGAAAAGAATAGATAGAAAAATAAAAAGAAAAAAGATAAGAAATTCAAAAGGAGTAGAGAGGTGAATTTAGAGTTAAAGCAAGATAGGAAAGGGAGGGAACACAACAGGCTTAAAGCGGTTGTTTAAACATCAGTATAGGCCATTAAGCAGATTAGTTTGAGTAAAGGACAAAAACGAAAAGAAAGGAAAATAGAAGGCAAGAAGCATACAGAGCAATTCACATAGGACATTGTACCGAATTAATATGCAACAGAGCGGTTCAATTATTGTTAGCGAGTCATGGGATTATATACACCATTATACAAGTACAACAAATTGAGATTTAGAGAAGACAAAAATATTTACACTAATATGGCAAAAAAATGAGCACAGATGAGTACATGGTAGGTACATGGTTATGTAGTTGGGGAGGAGAAACAGTGATAGGTAAGATGTAAGGTGTTGAGATATCAGAAATGAGTAATGAGCATGATTGACATCCGGAGTACATGAGGTGGGTTATCCAAATTGGTAGATGACATAGGGGTAAATAAGACATGACAGGCATACAGAAATGCGGATGGTTGAGAGGCAGAGACATGGATCATATACAAAGTTTGAGTTCAATTCATGACGGTGTAACATTGCATGTGATTAAGCCATGAGGTTGAAATAGAGAGATAGAATAGCATAGTAGAAGAAGGGCGAGAAAAATAAGGTATGTTTTAAGCCTGAAAGTGTAAACAGCAATAACGGCGGGAAGGGATATAATTACATGTGTCATGGGGAGTTCGTGTTGCCAGGTCTGACTGGATCCATAGTATACAAACATAAATAAATAAAGATGATACAAAGCTCATTAGTCAGGGGATGACAGGGTCAACAGTGGAGACTCTTCCGGTTGAATTATACAAAAAGTTCCTCCCTGTTCTAGTTCTGGGCGAGATCGATATTGTGTATCACATGCATAAGAAAAATATTTTATTACTGGGGCAGCGTGGAAGAAGTGCCCTTATTACTGAGCCTGGTGTGATTGACGCTAATGGATTACATAAGGGTGCACCAGGCGGTAAAGCGCGCATGCCTTAAGTAATTTGGGTATCTGATCTTACTGCTGGGAAGTCCTGGAAGAAATTGAGTCGTCTGTAAAGGAAGGTCCTGATAATTTGAGGGAAGAAGGGGAAAGGGTTTGGAAAAATGCCTGGGGCATAATGTGTGGTATAGGTGTATGGTTCCTGGATACTTGCGCACAAGCCCTTGCTTACTCTGAGAGACACGTGGGAGGACGAATTGGGGTGACAGTTACATGATGGGGAATGGGATAGGGCACTGGAATTCCCTAGGAAGGTGTCCAGAAACGCGAGATTCAAGAATATACAGTTCTACATTTTACTTAGAGCGTATCAGACGCCGGCACTGCCCCAGCGCTTCTACCCCGATACGCAATTCCTCTGTCCTAGGTGTCATTCACCAGACGCACACTTCCTACACATGTTTTCGAGCTGCCCAGCTTTACAGTCGTATTGGTCCACCATACTCGCCTCTGTCAGCACACTCACGGGACTCGCAGACTTAGACTCCTGGGAAGCGGTTGCTTTGGGAATATTTTGTAGACCAAAAACACACAAAGTACAGGTCCGCTTCACGGCATTGTCCCTACTTCTAGCTAAAAGAAACATCGCCATGCAATGGCGGGCAACATCGGGACCCCCTTTGGAGGCATGGGTGGGGGCAGTATAGAAATGGGTGCACGGGGAGGAGGAACTCCTATGGGAGGAGGAAGCCAAGGGCCAATGCAAGCACACCATATCCCTGGAGTGTGTCATGCTATCTCACCAGTTTGAAAAAGTTTGAACAAGTGCATGCGCGCCCTACCCCGACACCTCCCAACCCACCCCTGCGATCCCGACAACTCCTATGTCGCAATAGGGCTCATATACGGTGACTCCCATTCTTGCCCCTCCCCCCTTCCACACCTAACAGTGGAAACCTGAACACTCCAACCTACGCCACCCGCCACCCGCTTCACCCTGAATGGACGCACACTCCAACAGATGACCTCTGTACGTTCTATGCACCCCCCGGTATGTAGCGGCTGCTATCCAGACATCATCCATTAACCTACATCCCAGACACCGTCTCCGCCCCTCCCCCTCCTCTTCTTTCCCTTACCAGGACCTTAGTTTATCTCTCCCAGTTTATCCTTGGACTCACATCTGGTAAATGACAGTTGGGCGTGTCTCAACTAGGTTGCTTGGCACACAACAATGTAACGGAATCCGCTTGCGAAAGGTTTCGGACGTAGACGCCACGATTATTGCACTAAAGAAACGAGTGTGGCATTTTTCACGATATGATTCCCCGAGTACCGGGAGAAGGTGGCAGCCTACGCCATTAGAAATCCGATGAAACATAAGCGGATTCCGTTACATTGTTGTGTGCCAATCAACCTAGTTGAGACACGCCGAAACCTTTACTGTTGTGTAAACTGTTGATTAATTTGACATCCGCTTGGAGGTATTTCGACTAATGAGAACACAGAGGATAATTACTGATCCTGATAATCGTAACTGGATCTATGAATGCTCCCTGCTCTCCTGTCCAAGTTGTGAGCCAATTAGCCCAACTTTCCATGAGAAACCAGTGCTCCCCAGGGCCCTTTTCGTCCTGATGAAGACCCCACTTTAAGGTGTGACGGATACCTACCAGTATATCCGGGGTCGAAACGTCGACAGCTATTTCCATCCACCAGTTGATGCACCCAGCATTTTACTTATTAATTTGTAGCATCGCTAATATGGTTTCTTTTTAAATATTGAGCATTAGTAGCTCATCTATTGTACTGGCTCAGGGCTCTGAAGCCAGCTAAATTGATTGTCTAATAAATTGTATATTGATAAACTTTGTCACGAATAACCTACCTTGCACATTCCCTCCCTACCCAATCACTGTCCCTCACCCTACCTCTCCTGGGGCACTACTACAATTTTGTTATAAATTTGCTACAAAGAAATTTGAACTAGCACATTGTGAATAAATACCAGTGTGCTTAATTATTAGTTTGTGAATACTTCTTTTCATACTGTGTGATATTTAGTGTTTTGTTTGTGTACTTGTGATACCTTCACTGGGACCCCTTATTCTGTACCGTTTAGAGATTAAAGGCAGAAAGCACCAAGAAAAAGTAAAGAGTCGGTCAGTAGTCACTGATTTCAACTTTCTGGGACCCAGGCATGATTTCAGGTCAACTGCAATGGCACACGGGCTGCAGATGCCAAGCGAGTAGTCCCAGTCAAATAATTTATCTTTTGACTTTTTCACTGAATTGAAAGTTAAAATCCTCCAGCTGAGCAGTGTTGCAGGCTGTACCGATTTAAGTACCCTCTAGGGGGATAGCTGTTGTATAGTAGTTAACTTTGGTGGGAAAAGATTTAGAGTGGGCGATATTCAAATTTTCCAGCCTCCCTCATTGCCTTGGATGGATACTTTTTGCATGTTCTCTCTGTTAACACATAACTATAATGTAATTTTAACCTTTGGCTTTACAGTTAATTCATTGGTCTCTATATTGAAGGAAAAGCTCATATCTATATACCTAAGTATATAATCTCCTTAACTTTTGTTTGTTTTCATTGAATGTCTGGGGATTTTTGATCATAGTCACCCAAACTGTGCATCACTTTAGGCCATCTGCAGTTGGGGGAAGGGTATTAGCTCAGGTCCACCACCTATGGAGGCCAACACACAGCAGCCTGCCATATGGGGTCAGCTTGCTGGGACTGCTTCTGTCTCCATCCAGCTTGTACCCTGTTCTCTGTCTGTGTTCCCCTGCCAACTCTCTCCTATCCTCGGTGGTCACCTTGCTGCCTCAGCCCATGCCACCCTGCCTGAATAGTCAACTTAGTTCACTTGCCCCTGCACTCACCATACCTGCCCTCCATTCTCCATCTGCATGACATGACCCCTGCCCTATATAGTTTACATCCTGCCCATCTTTCCATCCATTTTCAGCTTGTTGTGATTTCCATTCCAGTCTGCCCTACATTCTCTATGTGCACCTGCCCCTTACCTTCTGGTGTCCATGGTCTGTTGTGCTGCCCATGCTGAACTATGCTCTGTGAGCAGCTTGCTGCACCTGCCCTTTACCCCTCCCTCTGTCCTCCATTCTTTGTGTGTGTGCTCCTGTCCCCTCTTTCCTGCCCTCTGTGATCTATTGTACTTCCTCTGCATATGCCGGCCTGCCCTTCAAAGATTGCTTGCTGCCCCTGACTCCCTCCTCTTGCCCTTTGCCCTTTGCTCTCCATCTGCATGACCTAATCCCTTCCCACCTGCTGCCCAAGGTCTGCTGGCTGCCCCTGCTGGCGTCTCCTCTCTGGTCAGCGTGTTGCCTTTGCCCCCTAACCCTAACCCTGCTCTCTTTGTGAGTGTGTTTGCCCTCTCCCGCCCTCCCTCTGTGGTCTGCTGTGTTGCCTCTGCCCATATCAACTGGCTTAAATGGTCAGCTTGCTGCCACTGGCCCTTTCTGCTCCCTTGTGCTCTGTAAGATCAGCTTGCTCCCTCAATCCATGCCTGTCTTATCTCTGTGGTCAGCTTGCTGCCACTGCTTTCCTCCTGCAGCCCTCCATTGTACTTTAGCATGCCTAGGCTCCATCTCTCCTGCTCGCTCTGGTCTATTATGCTTCTGATGGCCATGCCAACCTGTCCTCCATGGTCAGCTTGCTGACCCTGCCCATGCTGGCTTTCTCTCTGTAGTCAAGTTGCTGTCAGTGCCTGCCTTTTTCCCTGCCCCCCATTCTCTGTGTATGTGGCCCTGCTTCCTCCCACCTGCACTCCATGTCCATTGTTCTTTCACTGGTGTATCTGACTGCCCTGCCTGTGCCCTCTCCATCATGCCCTCCATTGTTCATGCATGTGCCACTGCACTTTTGTTCTGCCCTCTGCTGTCTGTTACGCTTCCACGGCCCCTGCTGCCTGCCATGCTTGTTTATCTTTCTGCTCCTGGTCCCCTCTCCCCTGATCTCCAAAGCCCATGTATGTTCAGCTGCCCATCTTTTGCCCTATGTGTTTGATTCTGCTTCCTCTGCCCATACCTGCCAGCCCTGACAGTTTATCTTTTGCCTCCTTCCCAGCCCCCTCCCACCTACCCTACATTGTCTGTGTGCATGCTCCAGCCCTCTTCCTTCTGTATCCTGTGCAGCCACTGCACCTGCTGCATGCCCTGCCTGGGGAGCTTGCTGCTCCTGCTACTCATCTCCCTGCCCTCAGTTGAACACATGAATGCCCATGCCTCGTGCCATCTGTGGTCCATTTTGCTGCTGCTGACCATGCCACCTGCCCTCCCTGGTCAGTTTCTTCCCAACCCCCTCTCCCCCTGCCCTTCCATGTCCGTTATACTGCCAATGCACAGGCTGATTACTTTGCCTGAGCAGCTTACTGCCTCTGCTTCCCTCTCCCTGACCTCTACAATCTGTTGTGCTGTCACTTCCTCTGTTGCCTGCCCGCCCTGATTCGTGTGCATGCCTCTACTCCCCCCTTGCCCTTTGGTGTGTTGTGCTGCCATTGCCCAAGCTGGCACCCCTGCCTGGTCAGCTTGATGCTTCTGCCCTCCTCCTCCTCCTGCTCACTGCTGTCTGTGGATGAGCTCTTGCCCACTCCCTCCTGTCCTCAGTAGCCTATTGTGTTGCCACTACCCCTGTAAGAATGAATACAAATAGGTACATCTCTTACAAAATGGAAATATATATTTTAAATGCTTCATTCAAAGTAATACACATGAACAGAATAAGATGAAATAAACAATTAAACGTCATTACAATACAAAAAGAAAAGAAAAACAAAAATAAAATAATGAACATTCCAAAATAGCCACACACAAAAAAATAAGTGCTCCCTCTTCAATCTACAAACAGTAGTGAAAGAACTACACTTTAGAAGGAACATTTTCACTACATTTGACTGGAATGATGCATTGGATGTATTCAACGTTAGCTGACTCGTGGTGTGCCTGAAATCACAAGTAGGTCTCAGTCAAATGAGAACTGTCAGTTTTGGTTGGAGAGTTTCTTTTTATTGGCACTTTGTGCACCTAAATAATTTTTAAAAAATCATATCTCTGGTTCTTTTTAACAAGGGGTGGGTGGAACTCAAGGAGTTTAATTCTGCAGAAATCCGCAGAGTTAAAAAAAACTCCGCGGAGTTCCGCCAATGTGCTGAAATATGCATGTTGCACTGCTTGTACTGCAATTTACTGCCAGTAGTGCAAGGATAATAAATAAAAATGAGGGGAAAAAGTTTGAGAAGTCAAGGATCAGATAGATTGAAAAAGGATAAAAAATTAGGCCACTGCACCATAAACAGAAACAAGATGGCCACGCCCATACGCACCCCGTGGTACAGTGCGCATGAGGTTTCCTCCTTAGAACGCATTTCGCATAGGCGTACGGCGTAAACATCACGCGAATGGGTGGTACAAGGAAACTCCACCCAAACGTGGAACAACGCATAGCGCGGCACAGTTTTTTTTACAACTTTGCAGAGTTCCGTGTAGCACGGCTACGAAAACTCTGCCTGGGCCTACTAGTGGCATGGTCCACCAGCACCATGATAAACGAGCAGCCAGAGGCTGTCTGGGAATCAATAGGTCCTACAATGCAGATGCCCATCCTCTCAAAGGGTGTGCCAATGACAGGCAAGGGAAGAAGGACGTTCAGCCTCTTCTTCCACACTGGCCAGGCAGGTCAAGCAAGTTCTACAGAAAACATCTGAGGAAATCGTCATCCTAGGCCAATAAACTTATGGGGCAAGTCTTGCAAAGGTCTTGTCTTGGCCCAGATGTCCAGCCAGGGGTTTGTCATGAGCCAGCTCCAACAGGAAGGACCTGTAGCATTGAGGGACCTCCAGGACCCTTGTTGTCCCAAGTATAGTAACCTTAGGCTCACTGTAAACGAGGCTGTCCTCCCAGTAAATGTGATTACTATCAGAGGCATCACCTACAACTTGGACTCTGGCCTTTTGCCTCATGCCCTTCAGGGTTGGGCACTCTCTCCGTGCCCTACAGAACTCCTCCTTAGTGGGTCCTCCTTCAACTTGCCACCCTGCAAGCTCTGGCAGGTCATCAAGGACAGGAATGTCTTCCTTAGTGGGATCCGGTGCCCCATCCACCTCAACTGGGAGAAATTCAGGGGCTGGTTTTCATGCCCTCCATTCTTCCCTTTTCTAGCAGCTGGCTGTGCAAGTTTTCTAGGCTCCAGCCCTTCTTGGCTCCCAACCTGGGCAGCCATGGACCTGGAAGTAGCACAAATCCACATTTCCATGTGTGTCACAATCTCCACCTTCCAGGTACTGTGCTCAAGGTCATTATCTAACAAACAGTCCACTGGCATGGCAAGGCTCACTGCAAGGCTCACTGCAACTTTCAGAAGACCTGAGACCCCCTACGCTACTCAAATGGAACAAGGGCAACTGGATAGTGACCCTTCTGGTTGCCTGCCACAGAACCTTGTGAAACACATTTGGTATTAGCTGCATTGGGGACACCAGCTGACTCCTTGCCATCATCATACTGGCACCTGTGTCCCTCAGAACCTCTACACCTTGCCCATTTATGGCAACCCATTGCCTATACTTTGCAGTATTTGGGGGCACATGGATTTTAGGAACCATCTGACTGTCACTCAGGGAAACTAGGGTAACCCCGCTGCCCTCCCTCACTTGCTAGGACAAACTCCTCATCCAGCACTACATACACCACCCCTGGGACTTTACCTCCTATGGGAGGTTGTACTGATTTTAGACACTTGTGATGCCTCTTGTAGTGCCCACACTCTAAACACTCAAAGCACTTTGGATTATTTGGTTGACTCTTGTCAGAGAAGCTCTTCTTCTGGTAGCTAGAGTGGGAATTGGACCCTTTCCCCTGTGAGTTGTTTTTGGGGCCTTGAGAGATCTCCTTTTGATATCTCCACTCTTATTTTCTGTTTGGAACCCTGACCACCCTTTTGGTAGTCCCCTCCAGATACCTTCTTGGACACAATTGTGCTGACCAGATGTCAGCCTGCTAAGCAAGATTCCTGAGATCACGCAGCTTGCTATCAGCCAGGTGTTGGTGCAGCCCTGAATAATCATCATCCTTGCTGTCACTCACCGAACCCTTCAATGCCTTGCTAGTATAGTTTAGAAAATCCACCCATGTCTGCGATGAGATCTTGTGGCTGCCCCTGATTCTCTGTCTATATTTTCCAGGAGTCAGACCAAACTTACTACCTAGAACGACTTTAATTGCAGTGCAGTGCTACTCTGCCTCTAGTGTGAAGAGTGTGACCCTGCCACTGAAGGCATGTCCCTCTACAAACTACCCCCCAGGACTTCATAGGGACCTTGTGCACCCTTAGAGCCACTTCAAAGGCAGCAAGCCAAATATCTATGTCTTCCCCCACTACAGAACTGGGCATCAAGTCTTTTGGTATGTGGACCCTTACTTCACCAGTCTACAGTGTAGGTACTCTGCCACCATTACTGCTGGACTCCACCTGTAGAGCTCTAATGTCTAGCTCTCCAAGGCTTAGCTCATGGGTCATTCTCTTTTCCTCCATGGCCAGCCTCTTCTCTTCCAGAGCTTGTTCTTTCTCCATCTTCAATTGGACACGCTCTAGTTTAAGTTTTCTCTTCTCCCTCCTGTTCTGCTGCTTCTCTGGGGACAAGGTCTTTGATGGAACACTGCTCCCTGCTCTGAGGGGAGCCTCTGCACTTAGAAGGTTGGTTGTCCCCCTGCTCCACAGAAAGTTCTAGATTCTCCTCTAAATCCAGAATCAGCTCCTCATCCTTCTCAATTTCTTGCTTATCCTCCTCTGGGTTTCAGACACTGCATTGTGAACTTCTGTCAAGGCCTTCAGCATCTTTTGTAGCTCCACCTTCCTGGTGAGCATTTAGTAGACAGCTCAAAACCCTGCAGAAATCCTTGAACTGGACCACTGTGTAGGTTTACCAGCTGGACCAGCTCAAAACCATGTTTTGGCAAATGGATGCTGCCTCACCAGACAGAGATATGAGTTTTTGAAAACATTTAAAAGTACCAATTGAGAGAATTGAAAAGGGATTCAATCAGTCTAAATATGAAGTAGTAGTGTACAGAAAATGTATATATGGCATTACACAATCACAAGTCCTAACCCTCCCACTAATCACCAATGTTAGAAATTGGGTATCTAGTTGGCGGAGGTATGTACCCTGTCCAAGTAGGGACTACAATCCTAGTCAGATACACACCATTAAGTAACCTGTGTTCACCCACTGGTAGCTTGGCACAGAGCAGTCAGGCTAAACTTAAGAGGCAATGTTTAAATTATTTGTGCAACACTTCAAATAGTAACACAGTGAAAACACCATAAAAAGACTCCACATAAGTTTAAAAAATGTATATTATTTTTTATAAAAATGTCAATGCCAAAATGGAAAAATCCAATAAGTAGAAATTGAGATATGAATATTTGTTTAAAAAGTGTTTCTAGCAATAGGCGTCTGTTCACAGTGGACCGGGGCATAGTTCACGCTGACTGGGATGGAGCTGGATACAGGAACCACGCAAGACCTGCTGAACAATGTTCCTTGATCCTGGTCGCAAAAGCGAGATGCTTGTGAAGCTAAGCAGTGCGTCGTGTCAGTCTCTGCAGTCAAGCTACTGCGTTGATTTTTTTCCATGCAACTATGGTAATGCAATGGTCCTGAAGATGAAGCACTAAAGCTGAGATGCATTGGTTCCGAGAGCGATGTTTAGGTTTTCTGCATGTAGTAGAGGGGATGCGTTGATCTTCCCACAATACTGTGGCGGCGATGCAGAAGTTCAATGTGTCCGTTTCCTTAAGTTAAGTTAATGCGCTGGTTCCAAGTGCGATGCACCAGTTCTACTCATGCCACAGAGTCAATGTATTGGTTGTGCTCCAAGCAAGCACTGGATGCGTTGTTTCTACTGAATCAAACACCTGGATCCATTCCAATGGACCAGGCTCAGGATCAGAAGGTGAAACTTTTATATCCAGGAGTCTCAGAAAAACAGGATGCAAGCCAACCAACACTTGGAAATCACTGTGGGAGCAAAATGTAAGTACAGTTCTTCCTCAGCAGGGTCACAGGGTAGTAGGCAGCTGGACAGCACAGCAGAAAAGTAGGTCCTCCAGTGCAGCAGTCCAGCAGAATGACAGTCCTCGTAGCAGCACAGCAGTCCTTCTTCCTGGCAGAGTTTACAGGTCCAGAAGTGTCTGATTTGGTGGGGTCACACACCCAGTACTTATACTCAGTTGTGCCTTTGAAGTGGGTATCACTTCAAAGAAGGGTCTTGGAAGTGCACAGAGGTCCTTACTGCCTAGCCCTGGCACAAGACTATCTACAGGGGGATATCATCCTTTTGTGTGGGGATAGAACACTGCCAATTCAGGTGTGTCAGTTCATCCCTCCCACCCTTCCCAGGATAAGCTATCAAAATGCAGATGGGCACTCAGATACACCTAACCTTCTGATGTGTGTGTGGATGTCTAGAGTAAATGCAAAAACATCAAGCTGTCACCCACCCCAGATGTGTATTTGAGAAAGACTGCAGGCACAGAGAGCTTTAAGAGCAGAGAGATGCCTACTTTCTAATAGTGGGATTTCTAAAATAGTAATGTCAAATCTAGCTTTATCAATAAAGAGAATTTTTCATTACCATTTCAATTATATGAAACATGATAGACCTATTCCTTCTTAATCAGGAACTACAGCTAAAAGCATAATAAGGAATTCCCAATGTGTTAACCTATGAGAGGAGGATGGCATCACTTTCATTAAAAGCAGATGTAGTTGTTTTTCACTACCAGAACATGAAAAACCTAATAGTACATGTCCTACTTTTTACATTCAAAGCACCCTGCTCTACAGGCTACAGACGGCCTGCCTTAGGGGTGACTTTTGTGTAATAAAGGGGAGGGGTGTAAGGCTTGGCAAGGGGTTTTAAATGGCAAGTCGACAAGGCAGTAAAACTGCATGTACAAGCTCTGTAGTAGCAGGCCTGAGATATGTTTAAAGGGCTACTTGTGTGAGTGACACAATCAGTGCTACAGGCCCACTAGTAGCATTTAATATACAGGCCCTAGGCACAGGTAGTACTCTCTACTAGTGCTAGAGTCCTAAGCCCAGCAAAAATAGTCAGCAAAAAGAAGAGGTAAGCAGACAAAAAGTTTGGATGAAGACCACCTTATGGTTGGCAGGTCTAATAGTGGGTTAGGGAAACAGCAAGTAGATCACCATCTGACTCTCCACAGCCAGTATCACAATCTGATTCTCCACAGCCATTTATGTTGGGGGCAAGCCGTTCAGTTCCTCGCTCCTCCATATTCTCACCACAGGAGCTTTATGAGTGAGGCTGGCATTTTTTCTATCACCCCATTCAGGGGTCCCTGGTCTCCTCCAAGGCTGAGGAGTGACAAGCTAGAAAGCTGTTTTATCTGAAGTCAGCCTCTGTTCATGTCTTAAACGCCTTTTCCGCATTATGTGCTGGGCTGAGATTTGCCCTTAATACACTTAGCCGAGGCCACACCAATCCCAGGGGTCCTTGCCGGTTTAACAAGCACTGTTCAAAAGCTCACATTGCTCTTACAAAGGCCCTTCAATGCTCCCAAAGGGACAGGGGGAAATATTTAAGAGCCATCTATAAGACGATCACAAAGGAAAGAAGAGAGTCCCTCAAAGACGATGCCTGGGAACAGTTAATGAGAGTCATTGATCTTAATGACACCATCACCTTCTGGAGAGTCCTTACCCACCCTTTTTTAGTTGCTTAGGCTGCCCCAACTCTGTCTTCTTAATCACTGAAGCCAAGTGACTTGACTACTTTTGTCAAATCTATTCATTTGAGGATGGAACAATTGTCCCTTTCCATTATCATACCAATTTTTAAAAAGGGTAACCGGGCTGACCCAAAATGTTACACCACTGTTAAGGTTCTGGTAGAGGTGGTTCTGGAAAGGTTGTCTTGCGTGCCAGGGAGAATAAAATTATCTCCTATTCACAGGCTCAGACCCGGCTTGAGCACTATCGACCAGAGTTTGATTCTGTATCTACGATTCCAAAAGTATACCGCAGTCCAAGCCCTAGTTATCCCTCAGGTAGATTATGGAAGTGTCGCCCTCTGTGGCCTCCCCATATCGACAACCGCACCACTAAGAGCCTCTATTAATGCTGCAGCAATACTTATCACTGGATCAAAAAAATGCTCACACATCTCTCCTGACTTAAAATCCTTAAATTGGCTGCCATACGAAGCTAGAATACACCTGAAAATCGCATACATGACACACAAGGCTATACACCCCAACTCGCCCAGTTACCTCGCTCAGAAATTGACAATTTCAGGTGGCTCAAGAGCCACAAGAAGCGCAGAAAATCTTCTTTTGAAACCGCAAAGATTCCACAAGAAAAAAACGTATAAACGCTCCTTCTCAGGGATGGCACCCAGGATCTGGAATGCCCTCCCTCCAGAAACGAGACTTATCTCTTCCACGGCATCCTTCAAAATAGAAGTAAAATCGATCCTCTTGGCTAAATTCATATGAATATAAGCTGAGGAAATCTCGAGACTCGTTATTTTTCCTTTTACTACATTGTCTGGCCTGACCACCTGTGTACCTTTGTTACCTTGCATTGCTCTCTATTGATAACCTTCTGCTCCTCTTTGCACAAAACACCTTGTTGATGATTCTTTTTGTCTTTTTATCCCATATGTGTGTAAAGCTCTGATATCTGTAAGGATCTTGTTCGCGCTCTCTAAAACGTTCAAAATAAATATATTCAGTAGCAAAAAAGGGTACTCTTTTTTTAGATTTTAGGGACCTCATGTCAGCATTTGATCGAGTGAACCAGTCCAAGCCTAGGGCAATGGTAGTTCCCCATTACAGGGGCGGCCTTAGGCATTTGCAAGCTGTGCACCTGCACAGGGCCACCAAACTCCAGGGGCCACCACGCCAATATATATCCTTAATATAATAATCCTCTGAGGATGGATACATATTTGAGTGGCGACCCCTGGCAGGGATTTGGCGGCCTCCGGCTCTGTTCCACTTCCAAAACACCCTGACCCACCCCTCCTCACTGGCAACTGCGCTCCGCCCCGCCCGGACCCACTCTTCCGGGGCCCCCTACCTATGCTCCCTGCAAAGGGCTGCCCTGAGCCTAGAGCCGCCCCTGCCCCTTAGCGATGACCCAGCATTGGTATCTTTTTTGGTGAATATTCACAAGGACATGTGTGCATCAATAAAATTTGGGGATCATGTACCGAACGTTTTCAATCACTGCAGGCTTCAGTCAAGGGTGAATCATTCTTGGCCCCTTTTTTTATTACTATTAATGTTAACGGTCCTGAAGAGGCATTGTTGAGAAAACAATGCAAAGCCCGCCATCTAGGCGCCCATCCATTACCAGTCCTGTGATACTCAAACGGTGCCGTCCTCCTGTCAAGGACGGCATTAGGGCTTCAATTGTTACTTGACTCTTTTGCTAATTTTATAGCCAGTTTAGATCGCTCACCAGCTCTTTCTTTTCATCTGTTTTTATTGTTTTCATTGTTTCAACACTGAACATAACAGAGGTACATTTTACATTACAGTGCATCATGTTGCTTAAATAGTCACTACACAAATATGACAAAAAACATAGTGTTAGAGCCTAAGTGGCTCAGGGTCTATGGGTTATGAGGTGATTCATGCCTCATCCATTATTGAAATCTGATGTTTTGCACTTATCAATCCCTAGTGAAATGTTTGCCTATTGGTGGGATATGTGTGTACCGTCTCTAGTGTAGCTAACTCTGGGGGATGGGAAGTAAAGATCCAGGTACCTCTAACTAGTTAAGGTAGTATTCCCTGAACCACGAGCGCAGTTGGCATAAGTATTTTGCGCAGTTGGCATAAGTATTTTGCTACTTTGCAGCATATAGGTTCTGCGCGTGGCATGCTCAAAAGCTATGTGTCTGGGTACAACTGTTTAGATGCTGTGCGCATGAGAGGTCATCTTGGTGCATACCCAGGTATCATGTTAGGGTGTGTCTGTCACTATCTCAGTTTCAGTCTCAGGGGCCCATCTCTTACTAGCAATTCATGTAAGATTGTCCCATTGTGCCGCAATTGGAACTTTGCGCAATGCCATCATGTCTTCTCTACACAGGGCCACACTTTCTGCTTTGGCCGACACTTGCAATGAACGTTTCCAGGCCAGTGTATCTGGGGGTTCAGAGGAGCGCCATCTTTTAGTTATGTCACTTCACAACAGTTAACCCCAGTGCAATAAACGGAAGGTGACTCACAGTCATTGGGTATTGGTGTAGAGATTCAGTATACAGCTCTCCCAACTCAGGGGTATTGAACGATCTGTGTAGCGACTAAGTGAGGACACCACTGATTCCCAGAACTCTTCCAGGTAGGGGCAGCTCCACGCCATGTGCAGTAAGTCCGCATCAGTTGTGCGGCACCGTGGGCAGGTAGTGTCTGCGCTGTTGTAAAATGTACTGACCTTCGCTGGGTTGAGATGCGCCCTTTGGGTAATGAAGTATTGTGTTATGAGAAAACGCATGTTTCGTAGAACACTTTTGGGCCTCTCCAGCACCTGGCTCCATTCAGCGTCCGTGAAGGGCCGCTACAGATCACCCTTCAACGTCGTTTGTAGGGGAAGTAGCGTGGTCACTGTGTGGTGCTTTAAAGAGGCGGTGAACCGTTTGATCAGGTGACCCCCCCCCCCCTCCCCCGTCCCATGACATATAAGTATTGAACTATTAAGTGCATTGGAAGCGCTCTTGACATGTCGCCCCAGTGTTTATGTAATGCAGCTATGATCATTCGATGGATAAGGAATTGCCCCGGTTGGATCCCATTACTTTCTGACAGAAAGGCAAATGACATCAGTACAGATCCACCACATCCTGGATTTTGCCCTCTGTTAGGTGTTTTATATTGTGAGCTGTGATGGGTGTGTGACCCCCTGGGTGTGTGTTAATAGCGAGAGCGTGGGAGCATACGGTTTTGTGGTTCGAGTGATGAATAATCTTCTGCAATAGCATCTGTGCGCTTTGTTTAGTAGCAGCTGTGGTGGTTTTTCTGCTTATTGCATGGGTGAAATAATGAAATGTCTTCCTGATGGGACAGGGGCGGCAGGTGTGTTTCTGTGTCTGTCAGTTTGCGTTCAGAGAGCCTTGGGGCCGCCCAATGAAGTTGGGCTGAAAGGTAGTATTGTTCTTGATTAGGAAGTGCAAGCCTGCCCTGGTCAGTTGGTAGTTCAAGTTTCTTGAGAGCGACTCTGTTTCGGGAGGACCCCCACATGAGTCCTCTCACCATCTCCCCCAGGGCTCTAAAAAATTCAGGTGGGATAACAGAGGAAGGTTTGCGAAGAAGCAAAGGAGTCGTTATGAGACTAGCATTTTAACCAAGGCAATGCGGCCCGCAGTTGCTAGAGGAAGTGAGCCCCAGAACATGATTTCTGATTTGATCGAGGCCACTGCCCTACCCAGGTTCCCATCAAGCAGATCATCTTGGCTGTGGTGTATGCAGATCCCCAAATAGCGGAAGGCATGCGTCTGCCACTCAATGCTGGTGTTACTGAGTGCATAATGTGGATTGGGGCATGTGTCTGCTAAACTGAACTCCCATTTTTGTAATAATATAAAGATTAGTCAAGTGCACACATTCAATTACTTGGATATCCTTCTTGACGACAGGAATACTTGGGGACTTACTTTTTTCAAACAGACTTACATTAGCTCATTCTTGTGGTGCAATAATGGATTTCAGTGCTATGGTGGACAGGGAACCAGTAAAGGCTGTGCTTCATATCTATAAAGCCAAATGTGTTTCTGCTACATGTTATGGTAGTGATATTTGGGGCTACTGGGACTGCAGCACCATCCAGGTTGAAGAGAACAAGTTTGCTAGGCGATAATTGGCTGTCCCGCAATGTACCTCAACCAATGTTGCCCATGAGGAACTGGGCCTCAAATATATTTCAGACATTATGAAACTTAGGGCTCTGTTACACCTGATTTCTATTTGGAATAAGAGCGAGTCAACACTAATTATATTGATTATCAGGAATTGTCTTTCCCGAGACAATATGAGAGTGATTTCCAGGCTGAAATATATCATGACCGAACTGTTAACCTGAGCTGCCTTACCCAGTTTTTCTGTCCTGAAAGAACTGTCAAAGCATAGTATATATGGGTCAAACAGAATATTCTAACCCATAGCTCTGTTGACAGAGAAGTGAATTAATTACATAAACCCGCTGTTTATGTTCATTGCTTGATAAAAACTGTTACCCCAACTGAGCCAATCTTGACATGGGTACATAATGTCTACCACCCCCAACTTTTTAAATGGGTTTAGACAGAATCTTCTTTTGTCATCACTTACGTTTCCTAAGGGCTGGGCCGCACAGGGTATTCTCAGTACCAACGACTGTGATAAATTATAGGTCCAGACCATTGTCCATTTTTTCTTGTTTTTGCACCTTTTATACTTTTTCAAAGATAACATTTTTAATACCTTTTTTAAAAGCTTTAAAATGTAATCAAGTTAAGCCAGTTATGTTGTTTCTACATATGTGGGGGATGTTGAAACCAACCTGTGAGGATGTAGGTTTTTTCCTAAGCAGCATAGCGAGCGGGACACCTTAGTGTTTTATCTGTTGTTGGTATTTGCTTCTAATTTGGATTGATTAGTTCCACCCGTCATCTGGACCGATTAGATGTGCATCAGTGTTTACTGTACTGTGGCTACGCACTTTGTCCTTTTTTCCATCCCAATAGAAGCCTTTTCAATTGTGGACATTTTTCATGAATTCAGACTGGAAAGTTATACTTTTCCTCTGGGCAAATGGGCATTTGTCATGGGCTTATATTCAAGCCCCTTCAATCTCCAGTATTTATTTTTTTCCCACATTAAAAGTGAGGCACTGAATTTGCAAGGGGCTTGTAAATAAGCCCCTCAATGTTTTATGCACTAGGGTCATGAACTCTGTCTATTTTTCTATTTTCTCTCATTGATATTTTTTACTTTGATGGGATGTAATGAATGTTTTGATCTGATTTTATGTAACATTTATGGTTATATTTATTTTAACTAAATGTTTTTTAGCTGTCTATCCTGTGGGGCATGTATCTTCCAAGGACACCACTCGCCCTCGCTCAGAGCTCCAGACAGGCTCACAATTGACCGGGCCTTTGCACTCTGCTGCCTCCTCGGGTTCTCAGCCTGGAATAGCCACCAGGCCCACTGGTCTGGCCCTGTGAGGCCCGGGTACGGTGTTGCTCGTATATAAATTTACAGAACAAAAACTGAAAAGACAAGAGGCATTTGGCAAAACAGGAACAAGTTAGTTTAATTACATGCAGAGGCATGTCTGAAGACTGCCTAAATGTGCAGAGGTTTTGGCCAGCATTATATACAGCTCTTAAAGTACAATAAACCAATTACATATTCTTGTACAGCATGTAAATCTGGGCCTAGTCATGAACCATAATTCAACCATCTGGGTGCACAGTTCATTTTCGACTGTGTGGAAACCTAATGTGGGCCAGTGTGTGTGTGTGTCCAGATGTCCTGCATGGGGAGCGCGTGATTTCTGCGTGTAGTGTGCATGCTATGTTCTAACTGGCAGATTGTTACTAACTACGACTAGGGCGGTCGATTTCAAATCTGGGAAACAGGGTTCGAGTCTCGATAATGACGCTGAACATCCTGGTATTCTGGGCAAATCACTTACTCTCCCAGTATCTAACAAAAAAATAAATGTGTCCTTTTGTAATGTATATAGAATCAGATATCTATTCAGGGTAGCTTATTTTGTGTGTAGCTTACCCTGAACACCGTAGCCTCTAGTTCCATAACCTAGCAAGCACTAGGGATTATTGTGTATATATATTCTTGTGTAATGCTCATGTAAAGCTCTTTGATGCCTGAAACCTTTGGGTCAAGTTTGCCCTACATAAAACTACAGAAAAAGTAAAAAACGACATGTGGCATCTGACTTTGTGGTATTTTGGGAACGTCCATCCCTATGTCCAAACGTGTTATATTGAGCCCAACCACCTCAAACCCTCTGTGATGCAACTGGCTATCTGAGAGATTAATTTGTTTTTTCCCTATTTGTATGTTTGTCTTCAGGCCAAGTGTAACCCCACCTGTAACGCATCATTTAGTAAGTTTGGGTTTGGTCACGGGGCCTATCTGACCATCTTTCCTCCGACTCTGGCCTGATGGGGAGGTCATCTCAGGTGGATTTGACAGCAATGATAAAAGTTTGTTATTACATGTACGCATAACATGATATTGCATTTATTGACATTCTCATTATTATGCACACTTTGTCATGGTGTGCATGAACATTGTACTTACCAGATTATTGTTATGTGTACATATATTATGGTGTACATTGACAATGCATACACCTATTTTAACAACCAGAAAGAGAAGTGGGCCCCTCACTATCTCTCCTTGAGGCTCTCCTCATCTGGCACTTTGGTGCCTCCACTCAGCTGTAATACACCCTATCGCGGCTGCCCCATCACCAGCATATCTGGCCCACCCAAGGCCTGAGGGCTTGCATACCAGGAGAGAGAACATGGTGCCATTCTCCTCTCTAAAGTGCTTTGCATTTAATTGTCATCTTCCAAGTCAGGCGGCTGTTCTGAGGCTTTCCCTTTGTGATTTTTGCCTTTGAAACTCAGAGAGGCTTTGATTCTTACATGACATGCTGGGCTTTATGCCATGTAGAGAGGGTGAGAGTTCAGGGGAGACATGTCTTAGCTGGTGTTCTCCCTGGCCACCCTCCTCACTCCTACTCTTAACCCCTGTCAATGATCTTGGTATCATTATGCTCAGTAGATTTTTGTCTGTCATTCTTATTCGGTATGGGACTTATATTGCTTGAGTTCTTTGACATAAATTGTTGGTGCTTCCCTAGGGAATGCCTTTTCCTTGTCCCATATCTACCAGGGGAAAAGCAGAGATTTTCTCAGAACATTTTTTTTATATATCCAGAGTGAGTGTATTGTGTTGGGTACGGGTACCTATCTTAAACAATTAATCACCCATTTCAGAAAATGATGTACAAGGGAATATATCATCTTTCTGGGTCTTTGCTGACCAAACCTTCACAAAGGAATTGCTGCATGGGGAAAGGAACTATGGAAAGTAAAGTGGGCTATCATATTTGACATCTTCATAGTTGTATTAAATCATTTGAGAGAAGTTCACACATCAGGATCTCTGGGGTTTGCTACCTGCATAACCATTATAATGCTTTGTAGGTGCAGGTAATAATGGATAATCTCACACTTATAAAGGTTTACGACAATAGTGTGACTGTGCAGGGAAGATCCGTAAAATGTTGGAGGTCTCAATTCACTGTTGGATATATAATCATAATAACCCATAGATGAGGAGGAGACGTGTAGGGAAAAGGTTTCTGACCAATTGACCCCCTAGAAGTTTGCTTTTTGACAATTCAGTTTTTGGACATTTGCTGCAAGTGAGTATCACTAATTGAGTCTCACTCACTGTAAACTGTAAAATGGATTAGGAGTGCTAGCCTCCAGTGTCCACTGTTCAAAAACAAGGACTTCTGCTGCACTGCTGGGGTAAAAGGCTTTGGACTGGCTGCATGTGAAGATGTGCACACACAAGAGTGAACTGAGTGAGCGGGACATCTGTCTAGCACATTCTGGTATTACAAACATAATGGCCCACATGCATCAAGCATTTTTGTAGTCGCAAACGGTGCGATTACTTAAAATCGGCCGTTTGCGAATGCAAAAGTGCTTTTTGGGATGCATAAAGCAATTTTAGAATTCGTAACATTGTTGTGAGTTCTAAAATTGCGGGTGCTTTTAAGAAGTCGCAGATGTGCGATTTCTTAAAAGCAATGCATCATTACTTTCACAAGTGCAAAGTCGCAATTAGGGTGCCAAATTTACCGAGTGGTTGAACCACTCGGTAAATTTGGAAAAAGTGTTTAACCCCTTCGAAGCTAATGACGAGCTGGGCTCGTCATGGCGCTTACCTGCCGTGCGCGGATGACAAGGCCAGCTCGTCATGATTTATGGGATTTTGTTGTTTTTAGCGCAGGACGGGAAAACGCCTAGCAGCCATGTGGTTAAAATGCTGCAAATGTTTTTTTTTCTACATTCATGTTTCACACACACATGTCCTTAGGACATGTGTGTGTGAAACATGATGCGAAAAATACATTTCAGGGGTGCATGGGGGGGTCCTTTGGACCCCCCCCCTGCACCCATGAAATTTTCAAAGTGCCACTCGCAATTTGCTGATGCCTTCCCATTGACTCCTATGGGCCTTTTGGCCCATAGGAATCAATAGGAATTGCAAAAATGCACTTAAGAATTCGGTATTCATTTGGGATTCGGTAAAAATTGCGATTTTTACCGAATCCCAAATGAATACCAAAAACAATGATGCATAGCATTTTGCACTTCTTAATTTGCGATTCCTTATTTTTCGCAAATTAGGAAGTGCAAAATATAACAATGATGCATGTGGGCCGTAGCCTTTTGCAGAAAGGTGCCTTAAGGGATTGGTGCTAAACTTTTGAAGGCCGTATAATCTGAGTGGGCATTTATACTGTAGTGCTTCACCGAAAAGAGTGGGTACTTTACAATATTGTAGTTGAATTCTGCACCAAAGTACAATAATCACACAGATAGGCCTAGAAACTCAGATGTTGTCGAGGTCTGAATCTACACATTATTGGTGAAATCTGCACCAACGTGCAATTTTCTTGTAGTAAGCCTAGAGACTGAAGATTTAACACATTTCTCTGACTCATTTCCAAAATGCTTCAGAATTGCATAAAGCCCTGTGGGACGAAATAAAAACTGGCGCAAAGTCTCCATACAATCAGTTTCTCGAGAAGGCCTTAACTGACACCGGGACAAGAAACCTTTGGGAAATTAACCTGCCTTACCCAGCTCTTAGGCAAGCCATAAATAAGGCAACAAAACTCCATTCACTCGTAACCAACAAGGCTACTTTCAGCACAAGAAAACGTGCCTGGATGGTTATATTCAAATACAAAATACTCACTGCACCTCCATACCTAACAATTACATTTTTGGCCAATGGCGCTACGTCTGGGAAAATTCCCCTCTACCATGGACCAGCCAATTTGGGATCATGACGGACCCAAAACTTGTAGACTATGTGGTGGCAGCAAGGAGGACTTTATCCATCTCGTTTGCATTTGTCCGAATTTGGCCCACGCTCGGGCCACCTTTCTAAAAAAGGCCATGAATGAACGAGGCATTAGAACGTGCAGATCAGCGATTATGGCAGTCCTAAATCCAACAGACACCCGCCTGAACTGCCTGTTACTAAAGTTCATGCAGGATCATGCTCAAGCGTTGAACTATAATCGGGTACCCTGCTTGAATAAGGGACACATGTCGGAGGCCTCCGTGGAAGAGGGGTCTTTTGAACTTAATAAAGGCATTCTCGAACTTAACAAAAAATAATACCAGAACTCTTGGAACCACATTTTATATGTGTTAACAATAGTTTCTTGACTGTTTCTTTCTTTTAACTTGTATGTTATGTTCACCAAAATTCTAATATTTTAAAAAAACATTTTTTTTTTAACTAGACTCAGAAAGTTTTAAGATCAAACGAAAGAGAATGGGGTTAAACATTAAGAGCCTTGATCTCAGTACTCGATTTTATAAAATGTATTGTTATGGTTTTAATTAACTGAAACAATAAACTTTTTTCATTCATTCAAAAAAAAATCAAATTAGATTCCTTGCTTTTGTCCCCATCCTGGGTCATGCTAGCTTAGTTACGCTTCTGGTAAGCCAGAGAATTAAAGGTCAGGGACAGAGTAAAACAAAAAAGAAATTGCTGCCCCCTGGGTGTGCTGAGTTCAGCCGGGATGTTAGTTGTATTGACTTCCAAGATTATCAATGACTCTCCAAGGTCCCACGGGTGAGGACAGGAGTAAATGCCATAAGCATGTGTCAGCCTCCCCCTCCCCCCATCACTGTGCTGATGTCCAGGAAACTACTGGTGCAATTGGTTAGACAAGCTTTAAAGCAGAGTGCTGTTCACAGTATTCAGCTGATGACAGACATGTGGACCAGTGTCAAGCAACTGATTACATGTGTGACACTGTACACTGGATCTCTTTTGTGGGTGATAGGCAACAGCTATCTACAGGTCTCAGAGATAAATGAACTTTTAAGGGTGTTCGGCAATAATAACCTTGGAAAAATCTCATTCAGTTGCAAACATCTTTGAAGACTTTAACCGCAAAATCTTTGAATGGCTGCAACCCACGAGTCACATAACTGGATGTGTTGGCAAGGACAATAACATGTAATATAGTTAAAGCCATTGCAGATGATGGATATTTCAGGGTTCAGTGTTTGGTGCATTGCATCAACCTACTTGAACAGGACTGTCTAAAAAAAGAAGACACAGTCAGCAACTTACTGACCACCTGCAGAAGAATTTGCACTCATTGCAGTCATTCTTTTAAAGCCTGGAAGCAGTTGAGGATTATTCAGCATGCTGATGGAGTACTACTTAAAATCTTTATACAGGAGGTGCCAACATGTTGGAAATTGACCAGTTGCATGTTGCAATGTCTGTTTGAGCACCACAAACCGATTAATGACCATGTCATTCAAAGAGGATGGGATGCAACTAGGAAAGCATTACCATGCAGGTGGACAAAAGGGGACTACTCAAATGTCTGACACACATTCTACTTCCTTTTTTAGGTTTTCACTGGGGAGACCAGCAAGTAGGACAGTATAATGAGCCACGCAATCCCATTGTATCTGTTACGCTTGGTTGTTAATCCAAGGCTGCAAAGAGACATTCTGTCGTCCTAAAAGTATCTTTGCCACAATACTTGATCCATTGTACAAAACAATACTAGCCACTTTCATTCCTTTTTCAGAAGTGGATGTTTTGGTATATAAGACATAGATTGTGTGGCAAGTGAGAGACCTGGAAGAAGAAAATCTGGAAGATAGCATGCTAGTTAGATGTTCTGGAGTGTGTCATACCACTCACCTAGCTCTTTGCCACAGAAACTATGCTGGACCTCCTATCTCTTCTAGGGTGGCGTTTGATCAGGGAATTGCAACCATGGATCAACTGCTGCCCCAAAAGGGACATCGGGTTAGGACAAAACAACAAACAAAGAGACTTGCATGTCTTTGAGGTCAGCCTTCATCTTTTTGGAGTCATACGTATGTCTCTTCTCAGTCCTGGAGTGCGTCATTGTGATATGTGCGTAATATAGTGCGCTCTGAGCTTTACTGCAAATATGAGTAGAAATGTTACTCAACAAATGAGTCGTCATGAAATATTCCCTCCCACCTTTGATATGGGTACTAACAGTCACTTACACAATAATGAATCTATTGCTGCACAGACATCCAATAATCAACTGTTACCCTTGGAGTTGTAGTGCTCCCAGCAGAAACTATATTGTGTTTTTACATCACACACTAAGGCACACCTTGTTTGTTCAACACTAGGCACAAGGTGCACAAGAGTGTGTTTCTGGATTCATAAACTACTGCACAATAAAGGAAGGCACATAAAAATGTCACTGGGCGTTAATATCAAGCCTTGGTATGCATGTTAAATAATACCCATAATGTCTCTATGTTCAGGAGTTCTCTTGTTTTCAGATTTTTGGCATCATACAAACAAATCTTCGGTTGATTTGTGCACTAACTTTTAAGATTTTACTTAACCATGTTTTCTCCTTTTAGGTGCAACGTTGCTGGGATGTTGTTTGCTGCATCACAGGTTTAGCAGGGAAGATGTCTACAGTGCTGAAGATTCGCAGGAGTGCCATGCAGTATTGCAGGGATGGAGTTTGCTAGAGATGTCCACAGCATCAGAGATTGGCAGAAGAGCTGAAATGCAGAAGATGCTGGGCAAGCCTTGGAGAGGTTCAGATAAGTGGGATAGCTGAAGAGGATCTGTCCTCTTCAATCAGTGGGTAAGCCAAGCACTGCCTCGTGGTTTGAGTGTGGTATAAATATTATTTCCAAATCCTGATGAGTCAGAGCAAATATCCCAATAGTCATGTGCCTATGAGTCAACACAAACATCCCTATAGTCATGTACCTATGATTTAGCCCAAAAAACCCCATAGTAATGTGCCTATGAATAAGCTTTTCACTTCTCAGTAGAAGTGAGAACACAAGGAAGTTAGGGTCTTGATGGTGCCCTCCCACAAAGAAGGGCTTACTTGTTGGTGATTGTTGGGATGGCATGCATGAAAGAGGCAAACCAGACCGGGGAACGTGCACGTAGGCAGCTGGTTCCCATGATTGATCATTTGGACCATTCCCTTTCCAGTCTAAGTAGCAATATAAATCTTTCACTTTTTTGACATCAAGTACCATTGAACCTCGAATTTCAGCTGTCCATCGACAGCTATAGGAGGGGGTGAGGTGCTGGGTAATCGGGGCATAGTAGGTATTTAGGAGGGACACATGGAACACTCGATGGACAGGAAAGTCATTAGGTAATATGAGGTGTTGGAACTGGGGTCACCAGTCCCCTAGGGTAGCATGGCACGAGCGGGTAGGCATCCGAAAGCACATGTGTAAAGCGATCATGCAGAAAACACTCACACTGAGACAGAAACATGGGCACGCAATAAATGACTCCACTCCAAAGCTTGTATAAAAACAAGTAATTTGTATTAAGATAAATAGTCAGATAGAGTAGGATCAGGGAAATCACAAGTTCATTTAAAATACATGTGTCTCAAAACTCACATTAAATATTAGATGAATAAATATCCGATCTGCAATAAATATTCAATATTGGATCAATAAATATTAGTTAGATAAATACATTTTTAGTAAAACACAGGCCTGTCCTTCGCCTTGCTTCTTGACAGCACCTGTAAAAATGCACTAAGGAGACAACCAAATAACATGGCATTTGTTCCTGCAGGTATTCCACCCATGTCTCACCAAGCAAGGATGAGCATTTCCTTAGTCATAACCATTTAAATAAATAGCTGTATGCTTCCAATAAATACAACAAGTGGGAGAAAACATTTCATTAAGAATAACATCCCCTTGTGTAGGTATAACCACATCCTTAATCAGGACTAACCATTTTATAAATACCTCCCAGTAGGAGTGAACATTTTCCTAGCCTGAAGCATAGGACAGTTCAACAGTTGAAGAAGAACTTCCTATTAGTTATGCATCAACATTTCAATTAAGAAGTAACCTCTTTTATGAGCAGGAAGAAAACTACTTATGCACAGTAAACATTTTCTTCAGCAGGAATATGCCATGCCTTAAATGAGTATAAACCCTTTTATTAAATGTAAAACATTTCCTTAACCGTAGCATTAGGTTGGCGAAACTCCCTTCCAGTTTTAGAAGTAAGACATTTCAACACTCATGCATAGGCATTTCATGTAACACTCTTCGTTAGAAGTTAGGCCATTCCACCTTACATGAGTGATAAACAGTTGCTCAATAAGGAATCAGGAATAATCTTCTGGTTTACCCCTTGGAGGTAAGTAATCAACTTTTACTTGCCAGACACACTCCTGCAGGAATAACGTTTCCTTACCCCGGTATCAACATATTATTACTTACTCTACACAGGCCTAAACATTTTAGCACCCATGGGTAACCCTCTTGGTATGTAGAAGTTGGAACACTGGGGCAGGAGTATAAAACAATCCATTAGAGACTAGGGAACATCTCATCCGGCAGACCCAACATTTCATCAGGCACGAATAACCATTCATAAGGCTAAGAGTAGAATACTTCAATAGGCAAGCCTAGGCCTTTCATTAAGCTACTAAAAACATTTCTTTTAACTAGGAAGAGCATTTCATCATCATCTACCTAGGCAAGGATAAACATTCCTTTCAATCCAATCACAGTAACAGAAATCCTTCCCCTAGTCAGGGGTTAACACAGAGCCCAACTGTCCCTAATGGGCTTTCAAAATGTTAATGAACCCTGGCCCAAATCCAGTACTTTTGGGGGCCAGAAGAGCTCAGCAATAAATTTTCCCAAGAGGAGGGTCGGCATCGGGACCTCCTGGGGGTTCCTGCCCTCCTCCCCTATGGTTACCTTCTCTTCTTCGGCCTATATAAGGCCCTTGCGGAGGTTTCCGATGTCAGGGAGGGCCCTCGCTCTTCTCAGGGCCCTCCGAGGTGTCTCCGGTACTGCGGGGGGGGCGACCACAGGGCATAGCCAGGCTTAGCGGGGCCGCACTGACAGACGGCCCGGCCCGAGGTTGCAGCCTAACAGGGAGGGACTCCTTTGCTCCTCGGAGCCCTTCGCAGTATCGTGTCTGGTCCCCAGGCTTTTAAGCACGTCTGGGGCCTGGAAACCACTCAGCAGGAAGGGGCATTAGAGGCAGGACCCAGGGAACCAGTCATAGTGTGGCGGGCGGAATCTCTTCCGGCGCCCCCCCCCCGTCACGTGACGCGAGTTGAGAGGCTTCAAGGCTTGTCAGGCCCAGCGCGGCCTGACTGGAACTCCGGTGGCCCTCTCCTCACACCGGGGGCCGCCGCAACAGGATACAAAACAGGGCAGGAGGCTCCCAGGCAATCGGAGCGGCCTCCCCAAGACTCCGGGGGCCGCTGCAGCCACTGCACGCGATCGGGTCCGCTCCACGGCGGCGTTGGGGCACTCAGACAGCACTCCTCCCCCTCACAGCACTACAGATAGAGATCACGCCCATGGACTTTGCGGTGCCTCAGGGCAATAGCGGCAATTCCGACAGCAGTGCTGGCCACACAGCGCCACAGGGTCACACCAGCCTACAGATCCCCAACAGGACGGAGGGTTACAGCGCTCCTAAAGCAATAAGGTAAGCGCTCTGAGGAGAGGTGTCATGGCACTTCACAGGCCAGTTGACAGGGCGTGCTCGTCAGCACTTCACAGCGCTCCAATGGGGGCCCAGCAGGGGAGCAATTACCAGCGCTTTTCACACACAGTTCTCAGCGCTGATGAGGGGCAGGTTATAGCGCTTTTTCAGGCAACAGTCTCTCAACTTTCCAGCGCTTCAACTAGGCAACCACATAGGGCAGTCCAGCACTTGGGACACTTCACAGCGCTTTACAGGGGGGCAACTTCCACAGCCCTGCAGGCAATTCACAGCGCTCCCACAGGACACAGCAATTCTTCACCAGTCAAGCGCTTGGAGGGCAATGTAGCGCTTAGGCAGTTTCTAGGTTGGCGCTTCATCAGTAGTTGCTTTAAAATAGAGGCAGCTCACAGGACAAGCCACACAGCAGTGGCAGGTTAGCGCAGGGACCCCAGGTGTCGTCAGGGGGCACAGGGAGCGACACAGCGCCAATACCTGGGTAGTTCCTCAAAAGTCCTGTGGTGGCTTAGTTTCTTCTTGGCGTGATGTTTCTCGCGCCCTTAGTTTAGCTGCTTGGTTTCTTGTTCCTTGAAGGGGGGGATAAATTGGTGGCTGGTGTTCCAAGTTCTTCTCAGCCAATCCCTTCAAGTGGTCCCTGGGGGTTCCCTTCCGCTGGGCTAGGTCAGGGGGGATTTACAGGAGTCCTCAATACTTGTAAGGCAGCACTCTAAGCCCTGTCACTTCCAGTATCATAGTCCATGACTAGGCCCCTCTGCCTAAACTCCTGCGTAGGTTCCTCCCCCAGGTCCCCCCTCAGTCACTCTGACAGGAAAGTCTCCCTCCCTTTCTTTATATACTGCCAGTTGACAGTTGGTAGTGGCAGTTGGTGTCACCTCACTTCTTCCAGAAGGTTCCAGAGGCTACCAGGAGGTTCCACCATTCTACCTGTGGGCAGGCTGGCAGGCTAAGTTGATACATTGTTTGGAGGGTTCCAGCCAGGCCCTAGCCACTAGAATGTGCCCACTAAACCCCGCTGCAGCAGCAGTGGTCAGTGGCAGCCATGTTAGGGGTATAAGACACCTGCATTTTAACACTAGTTTTAAACTACACAGGGCATTCTCCACCACACAAGGCCTATACATTGTTGTTACCATGAGGGCATTCTGATTTAAAAGGGGAATAAAAGGCGAAAAATTTGGGGGAAAGGGCCAAGTCTCACAGGAGGCATACTGCTAGAGGATTGATTATACTGCCCACAGGGAAGGGACCCCCATATCACGGTTGCAACTTATGTTGTCCCTTGAGCCGTAGATGTGTTGTGGAGAGCCAAACCTGATCCACTTTCTTTTAATTAGGGCTTGTCTATGATGTTTATTGGCCTGCTTCATCATGTCTGTGTTTGCAGTACGCTATTGTTTTTTGTGTCCTGGGGTGCCCTGCTAATGAAGTGTTGTGGCATCAGATCAAGAGTCCCTATTTCAGATCTTTCATTAGTGGGGATATACAATGTAGTTCCACGATAAAGCTACCTACCACACAAGTAATTGTTCTCTTTGTCCCCCTTCTTGTCTATGTCTCCTTGTTTAGTACATAGGCAGACTTTGTCTAGAAACGGGTCTTTGTTTCATAGCTATAGTCTGTTGGGCCCGAGGTCTGTATGTTATCACAAAATGTCAATCACTAAAGAATAGGAGTCACCTGATTTATTGTGGGGTCACGGGCTTTAAGGATTTTAAAAATTGAAGGTTTTTATGATCCGTGCGTATGGTGATGGTGTGTTGTGCTCTGGGTAGTACTGCTGCCATTACTAAAAGCAGAGTTTAATGACAAGCAACTCATGTTTAGCCCCTGTGAATTCTGCTCTGTGGGCCACAACATCTTGGAAAAGTAAGCAATGGGGTGCATGTTTATTGTAGAAATGCGCTGTGATAAGATTCCTCTTACTGCCACCTGTGAGGCATCTAACTCCACAAAGTACGGTTGTGAGGGAACAGGGTGTTTCAGTATCGGGCTGACATGAATTCCTGTTTCAATAAACAGATGGCTTAGATGGCTAAGCTGGGTGATCTCAATCTTCACTTCAATGAGCCCACTGACCAAACGGCGCAGGACCTCCAGAGCGACTTACAGGAGCGCGAGTTGGTCTTAATTAACGCCGGCCCCACCCACGAAAAGGGACACCTACTCGACCCGATGTTCTCTAACATTCCCCGCTTCACAGCTAAGCCGGCCCTTCCCCTCCCATGGTCAGACCATTTTCTGGTATCAGCCTTGTGGCAAATCGACCTACCACCCACAAGGACCAAACAGGCCTTCCTAGTGGACAGAGCCTGGGCCAGACTATCAGTCGATAACTGGACCGCTATACTGGAAAATTCGCCTCCCCCTCCTGAGTCGGATCCCGTTAAGGCCGATGCCAACATCAACAGCTGGTTTTCTGCCTCTTTGGACGCTCTGATCCCTAAAAAGAGAGTTGCTAAGAGGGACAAACGAGTTGGCTCGGCTCCGTGGTACTCCGGAGAACTTCGCACCCTCAGGAAGGGATGTAAAAGGTTGGAGAGGTTATGGAGGACGAACTGGGAAGTCTCTAGGAGAGAAGAATATCGGGCCGCAATTAGGGGCTATAAGTCCGCCCTGCGACGCGCGAAAGCCCTATTCTTCGATGATCGCATTAAATCTGCTTTAAGCTCTTCTAGGGAGAGTTTCAAAGTGGTCAAAGAACTGCTCAAAGTTCCAGAGCCGGATGTGGTGCATGACAAACAAAAAAGCACACAACTGGCTGAGTTCTTCCACACAAAAATTGAGAAGATCTTAATCTCTCTGCCCCAGCCGAACCCATCTCAGGACATTGCCAAACAGGACGTGGGACTTCAGGCCAGAGAGAACGTTTTCCACATTGACACCTTTGGTCCAGTATCAGTGAGCGACGCTGCCAAAACTCTATCGTTGATTAAAAGTGGTTCTCCCATGGACCCGGTCCCCATGAAGTTTCTCAAGCAGGTAATAGCGTCCATTGCAGCTCCCATAACAGACCTTATGAACGCCTCTTTTGCTCAGGGTGTGGTGCCACCCACTTGGAAAATGGCTGTTGTTAAGGCTCTTTTAAAAAAGACCAATTTGGACCCCAACGATCTGGCGAACTTTAGACCTATCTCGCTCTTGCCGGGCCTCAGCAAAGTTGCTGAACGATTGGTCAACAGGCAGTTGTCAGCCTTCTTGGAGTCGAATGGACTCCTTCGACCATCACAAACTGGATTCCGCCCAGGTCAGGGCACAGATACGGCCCTCTTGGCAGTAGTCGAGGAGGCAAGATGCATCCTGGACTCAGGAGGGTCAGTGGCGGTGATCCTCCTGGACCTCAGCGCGGCGTTTGACACTGTGAACCATCAGGTGTTGATCCGACGGCTGGCTGAGGTAGGGGTCTCCGGGGCGGCCCTGCAGTGGCTGAGATCTTTTCTTTCGAATCGTTCCTACCAGGTGTGGGACGGCCCTGAGAGATCCAAATCCATTCCCCTCCAGTGTGGAGTGCCACAGGGCTCGTCATTGAGCCCCACATTATTTAATGTATATATGGCCCCCCTGGAGGACGTAGTATCCCCATATGACATCAAAATCGTCAGCTACGCTGACGATACGCAGCTAGTGGTTTCCTTATCTCATCTGGCCGACAATCCTGGCATCTTGAACTCCTGCCTGGCAGATGTTCACACTTGGATGGGAGATTCCTCCCTTAGGTTAAACGGCTCAAAGACGGAAATACTGCTGCTGGGGAGTAAAACTACCCTTCTCCCGCCGCTTAGTTGGCCGGGATGTATGGGCGATCCCCCGGCCCCCAAAGATGCGATCAAAAGCCTTGGAGTCTGGCTGGAACCAGACTTGTCTTTCCGCACCCAAGCCAAGAAAACAGCAGGAGTATGTTATGCCCTGCTCAGGTCGGCTCGGAAAATCTTCCCCCTACTACCGGTAACATCGAGGAAGCTGCTGATTCAGGGTCTCATAACATCTAGACTCGATTATTGCAACGCCATCTTTTTGGGCGCCCCTGAATCAACCTTTAAGACTCTCCAACAGGTCCAAAATGCAGCGGCAAGGCTGCTCATGGACATTCCGAGGACGCAATCTGCGAAACCGGCATTGAGGGCACTGCATTGGCTCCCCGTGCGGGAGAGAGTGACCTTTAAAGCACTCTGTACCGCTCATAAAATTCTTGCAGACAAAGGTCCCCTTATTTTAAAAAATCTAGTGACTCCCTACAAAGCGGGCAGAACGCTGCGGTCAGACACGAAACATCTCTTGATGGTGCCTAGAGTCAAAAAGGCCCGCACTGGTGGGAGAAGATTCTCACTTAACACGGCAAAGCTTTGGAACTCGCTTCCCCAAAAACTCCGAGCTGAGCCCTGCACACTGCGTTTCCGCAAGGGTCTTAAAACCTTCCTGTTTCCGGCATAACGCCTCGATGCTGTCCCCTTTACCATCCAATGTTGTCTTGAAGCGCCGGGATGCCCTAGGGTAGCTGCGCGCTATATAAGATTTTAAATTAATTATTCTCCCTCCTGAAACCAAATGACGGGTACTTTTTTCTCAAGAATTGTGCAGTGGAACTTACAAGGTTGGAGAAGTGAGTGATGAATCGCACAAAAAAATAGAAAAACCCAAGAAACTCTGAACCTCTTTAAAGGAGGTTGGGGCTGGCCAATCCAGAATTGTCTGGGCCTTTTTTAAATTCATGGTTTTACCTTCATGTGACAGGATGTAGCCCACAAACTTGACTTTTGAGTGTGAAATGCACACTTCACTACCTTGGCAAACAGGGATTGGTCTTGGATTTGCTGTAAGACTGTTCGTACATGAGTGATATGATCAGTACTGTTTTGGGAGAAAATCAATCAATCAATCATTCATCGCATTTATATAGCGCACTACTTACCCAGAGGGTCTCAAGGCGCTGGGGGGGGGGGATCTGCTACTGCTCGAACAACCAGGTCTTGAGTTGCTTCCTGAAGGCGAGGTGGTCCTGGGTCAGGCGGAGGTGGGTGGGGAGGGAGTTCCATGTCTTGGCGGTGAGGTAGGAGAAGGACCGTCCCCCTGTGGTGGCTCTACGGATGCGGGGGACGGCGGCGAGGGCGAGGCTGGTCGATCGAAGCTGGCGTTTGGGAGCGTAGAAGTTGAGGCTGCTGTTGAGGTATCCTGGGCCTTGGCTGTGTAGGGCTTTGTGTGCGTGGGTGAGTAGACGGAAGGTGATTCTCTTGTTGACCGGGAGCCAGTGCAGATCTCTCAGGTGTCCGGAGATGTGGCTGCGACGGGGGATGTCCAGGATGAGTCGTGCTGAGGCGTTCTGGATCCGCTGGAGTCTCTTCTGGAATTTGGCGGTGGTTCCGGCGTAGAGGGTGTTGCTGTAGTCCAGACGGCTGGTGACGAGGGCCTAGGTGACCGTCTTCCTGGTCTCGGTGGGGATCCACCGGAAGATCTTACGTAGCATGCGCAGGATGTTGAAGCACGTCGAGGAGACGGCGTTGACTTGTCTGGTCATGGAGAGGGAGGAGTCCAGGATGAAGCCCAGGTTGCATGCGTGGTCTGTTGGTTTGGGTGCGCTACCTAGGGCAGGGGGCCACCAGGAGTCGTCCCACGCAGCGGGTGAGGATCCCAGGATGAGGACTTCCGTCTTATTTGAGTTCAGTTTCAGGCGGCTATTCTTCATCCATTCGGCTACCTCTTTCATCCCTTCGTGAAGGTTGGCTCTGGCGGTGGCGGGGTCGTTGGTCAGGGAGAGGATCAGCTGGGTGTCGTCAGCGTAGGAGATGATGTTGAGGTTGTGCTGGCGTGGGATGTCTGCGAGGGGGCTCATGTAGATGTTGAAGAGGGTTGGACTGAGCGAGGAGCCTTGAGGGATGCCGCAGATGACTTCGGTGGCTTCTGATCTGAACGGAGGGAGGCGGACTCTCTGTGTCCTTCCGGCGAGGAAAGAGATGATCCACTCCAGTGCCTTCTCCTGGACTCCGAAGTTGCTGAGGCGTTGTACTGGGGTACGATGGCAGACAGTGTCGAAGGCCGCGGAGAGGTCGAGGAGGATGAGGGCCGCTGTTTCTCTGTTGTCGAGCAGCGCTCGGATGTCATCGGTGACTGCGATCAGGGCGGTCTCGGTGCTGTGGTTGGCCCGGAAGCCAGACTGCGAGGGGTCGAGGGATCCGTTCGTCTCGAGGAAGGCGGCTAGCTGCTTGTTGACGGTCTTCTCGATGACTTTTGCAGGAAACAGGAGCAGCGAGATGGGACGGTAGTTTTTGAGGTCGTGGGGTCAGCCGATGGCTTCTTGAGTAGAGCGCTGAGTTCGGCGTGCTTCCAGCTCTCCGGGAAGGTAGCAGTGTCGAAGGAGGTGTTCATGATGTCCCGCAGGTGGGGTGCGATGATAGCGTCGGCCTTGTTGAAGACGTGGTGAGGGCAGGGGTCGGTCGGAGATCCGGAGTGGATGGAGTTCATCGTGCGGACGGTGTCTTCGGTGCTGATCGGAGTCCAGGCGCGGAGGGTGGTGGTGGGGGGCGGTGGTTCGGTCGTGTTGATCGTCGGTTGAGTGCTGAAGCTGTTGTGTATGTCCCCGATCTTGTTGTGGAAGTAGGAGGCGAGGGAGTTGCAGAGGTCTTGCGAAGGGGTGATGTTGTTGTTTCCGGTGTTGGGGTTGGAGAGCTCTTTGACGATGTTGAAGGGTTCCTTGCTGTTGTGGGCGTTGTTATCCAGTTGTTCCTTGAATGCAGTTTTCTTGGTGGCGCGGATGAGTTGGTGGTGTTTTCGGGTGGCGAGCTTGAGGGCAGTCATGTTGTCCGGTGTTGGGTGTCTGCGCCAGGTTCTCTCGAGGGCTCGGCAGTTCTTCTTGGAGCTCTTGCGTTCGTCGGTGAACCATGGGGCTTTCTTGCTACCGGGTCTGCTGGGCGGGGTCCTCAGGGGGGCGAGCTCGTCTGTGCAGTCGCTGATCCACTTCGTGAGGTTGGTGGCCGCCTGGCTAGGGTTCGTTGTGCTGGTGGGAGGGTTCATGCTCAGGGAGGACGCGAGCTGGTCGGCTGTGATCTTGTTCCAGTTCCTGCGTGCAGCCTGTTGCTGGTGGTGGTGGATCGTGGTCCTTGCGAAGCTGAAGTGGACGCAGCTGTGGTCCGTCCAGTGGAGTCCGGTGGCGTGGCTGAAGGCGATGTCCTTGCTGGAGGAGAAGACGGGGTCGAGTGTGTGTCCGGCGTAGTGGGTGGGGGTGGTCACCAGTTGCTTGAGTCCCAGGTTGGCGAGGTTGTCCAGCAGGGTGGTGGTGTTGCGGTTGTTGTTGTTCTCCAGGTGGAAGTTGAGGTCCCCTAGGAGGATGTAGTCAGCGGAGCAGAGGGCGTGTGGGCTGATGAGGTCGGCGATGTCTTCGCTGAATTGTGTGCGATGTCCAGGGGGTCTGTAGATGAGGGTGCCTCTGAGGGTGGTCTTGGGGTTGATGTGGACTTGGAAGTGCAGGTGCTCGGCGGTTGCGAGGGTGTCATCGGTGTTGGTCGTGATGCGGATGGTGTTCCTGTGGACGATGGCGATGCCTCCTCCGGTGTGGTTGATGCGGTCCCTTCGGATGATATTGTAGCCGTCTGGGATGGCGATGGCGATGTCAGGCGCTGAGGAGGCATTCATCCATGTTTCCGTGAAGAAGGCGACGTCTGGGGCTGTGGTGTCAAGCAGGTTCCAGATCTCGATGGCGTGCCTGTGGACGGATCGGGTGTTGAGCAGGATGCATTTCAGCTGGCTGTTGCTTGTCTTGGTTGGTGTAGGTGTAGTGCAGGTCCGGAGGCAGGTGAACTTGCAGGAGTTGCAGCAGAAGGGTCCGTGGGTGCGTCTCGGGGTGGCTCGGTAGCAGCCCGGGACTCTGCCGGCGTTGAGTGCGTTGAGGGTGGCGTAGTCGTACGTCCGGCGAGTGGGCTGGGGTCTGCGGGGGCCAGGGGTCCAGGCGCAGACGGGTGCAGAATGAGGATGTTGTCAATTTACACAATCATGCATAAGTCCAGCAGCTCTTGTAGGACCTCATTTACAAAGAATTTAAATGGGGCGAGGGCATCACACAGGCCAAATTGCATGACAGTATATTTGAGTAAACCAAACTTGGCTCAAAAAGCTGTCTTCCATTGATCACCCTCCGTCACCCTAAGGAGGTGATACATTCTGCGCAAATAGCGTTCAGTGTATACTGTAGAGTCACAAACCTGGTCCACCAAGATGGCGATTAAGGGCAACGGGCACTGTTTTTTTATTGTTACCTTACTCAGTGCCCTATAGTAAATGCAGACCCGAAATGTGTGGTTCTTTTCAGAGACAAAGAAGAGTAATGAGGATGCAGGAGAAGTGGAATGTCTAATGAACCTTAACTGAATAGGAGCCTCAATCTGCTTCTGTTCCTGCTACAGGAGAGCTGCAGTGTGCAGGGGTGAAGAGGCAGACTACAACCCCCAGCAATCCTGTCCTTAACGCCATTGTCCTGTGCCAGAGTGCCATAAATCAGCTGGCGGTGTCCTGCAGCGTGGGACATGTGCAGGTCGCACTCGGGAGTGACCTGGGTGAAGACCAGGCCAAGAACGAGCCCGTCTGAGCCCGTCAGCGAGCAAAAGAGTCTGGGCCGGGCCATCCTCCTTGGCCTTGTACTGTGGCTCACCTGATTTTTTACCTGCTCACCTTTTTGACAATGCTAGAAGCTCAAGGTAAGAACAATGCCAAAGAGGAAGTGTGTCATGCCATTGACTGCCAACATTTACCAGCTTCCTGACTACAGCAATGGGGGCAATCAATAGTGAGATCGAATGTGACAATATTTTTCGTACCATAGGGTCAAAATATTATCTTTTTCAACAATTGATTTTTCCACAAATTATATTCCAGACTAAATTACATACATGGGCCGAGGCCAAGGCAACCTCATTAATTTTATTGGCATTTCTAGCTATTTTAAACCACAGTTGGTCAGTTTCTCTATCTTGGAAGAATGTTTAAGTGGCCATTTTCCAGTATCGCTCTTTCTTGTAATCCATAATAAGAAACCCAGTGGGATATAAAAATTACATTTTATATCACATCATATGAATAAGGGCATATTACACAAATGGTCAACTATATACCCAGATGCCATCTTGTAACAGATAATGCCTAATATTAGGGCTCAAATAGAGGAGCGTCTGAAGAGCACTATTAATCAAAATCATATGCTTGTGGCCTTTGCTGACATAATAGTGTCAATTAATGCAGCACTACAGGGGGGAGGGAGCTGAACATCATAAATAGCCTCCACATGGTTTGACAGTAATTGCACATGGACACACTGTAATATTATAATGGCCCTGAAACAAAAGTCGAGGGACAATATGCTAGTCCGAAGTTGTCGACTTTTATATAAACTGATTGGAAAGTGCCCTGTGGTTAAGGGCATTATTTTATACTCTGCCTTTATTGATTCGTCCACAGTGTTTAACAGGATTTACAGAGGGACGCTGTGGAGGAAATTGTCCGCACTGGGTATACCTGCTCATCTGCTCAGGTTGATAGTTTCCCTGCACTCTTCCACCTGGACTCAGGTCTTGAGGGGAGGGAACCCAGGTTTGTCCAGCAAAGTGGAGACATATAATGTTCTGAAACAGGAGTGCATACTAGTGCCCCTTTTTTCTCTCTTTACACCCATGACTTATCATGCAGAGCTGAACAAACTAAAGGAGACCCATCTAAGCTAGAATCAATGAATGTTGGTTTTCTACTCTGACAATGTTGTTGTATTGAATTTAACCAAATATGATTACAGATGCGTCTTGCTGAGCTTGGAAATTATGCTAATGAACATTTTCTAAAAATAAACGTCTCTAAGAACAAAGTTATGACTTTTAGGTTTCGGGGGTGCAGAGTTGGGAATGATTTACACTGGTTCTTGGGACCGATAAATTGGAAGTGGTGAAGATGTATCCTTTTCTTGGTAGAATTTTTTCCAGTAATTGTTTCAAAAAGGATGATATCAGTCAGTGTAGAAGTAAGGCATTATCTGAAGCCTCAGTCATTCACAGACTACATAGGTGTTTTGGGCAAAGACATTATGCCAATGTTTTTGCAGTCTGTTAGATTAAAATCCTGCCATCACTGCGTTATGCCTGTGAAGTACTTGAGGACCAGTATTGGTCCTTTTTTGAGAAGGTTAAAGGACGTATTTGGAGTAAAATCTGTAATTTGAATCTTTCTGCTGTTCCTTCCGCCCCCCCAGCTTGAATGTGGGCTTCTCTTATCAGATGTGTTGGCTATAGCCTTTCCATATTCTTTATTTCGACAAAGAATTGTCATAAAAGAGCACAGCATGAAACAGTTAAAATAGTACAGTAAAAAGTTAAAAACAAAAGTATTAAAACCAATTCACAGTAGTAACTTGTTCTAATACATATCAGTTTTCTCTCATACCCAACTAAAATTGAAGTGCCAGCCCCAAAACAGTTCTGTAGGTATGTTCTCTTTGTCCTAGTTTATAGATTAACCAGGAGTTGCCTTCTAATATTCCACATTGCTGCTAGGAACTTAGGGGCAGATTTATGTTGGGAATGCGCCACCTTTGCGTCACACAACTGAGGCGTAAACGTGGCGCATCCCTACGACCCATTTACAACGTGACGCATCTAGGCTGATGCGTCATGTTGTAAAGCCCTGCGCCACTTGTGGGCGTTTCGGCGCAAGGTGGGCGTTCCGGGGCAGGTGCGCCTCGCAAAAGTGGCTGAGTGAAATCTATAAGATTTCACTCAGTCACTTTCAGGCCAATGCTGAGTCAAAACCCAGCGCCTGCTTGAAGCAGGCGTAGGTCTTGACGCAGCATTGTAAAGATGGGGCACCCCCGAGCCTTGCTGGAGCTGCGTCGCGCTTGCAATGCAACTCCAGCAATGCGCCACCTTAATGGCACAGATGCGTCACGCATCTGTGCCGTTTTTGCCCCATGGTGCGCCGCATTTTAAATGCGGCGCACCATGGGTGGGGGAGCAGCGGCGCAAAATAACTGCCGCATCCCTGGGGATGCGCCAGTTATCATAAATCTGCCCCTTAGTGACAGCGAATACCACAACTGGTGCAAGATCAGATTTTAAAATTTTGAATGCGTGTATACAGTGGATTATCCCCAGGGTTTTACAGATCGGGATGATCCACCTCCGTCTCGGGTCCCGATAAGCTTTACAAAAGAAAACAACATGCACCTCATTTTCTAGGTCTGCGGTGCACCCTGGGCAGTTCTTGGGAGATAGTGCGCACCACTTGGACGTAAATGATCTTAAGGGTAGCGAACCATGCTGCCATTGAAGAAAGAGCTTCCTCGAGACAGCAGGGGTAATGTCATCTAGGACATGCTCAAAGTAATAAGAATCTTTGGTCAGTAGGAACGTAGTTGTGGGAGTGCTCGACTGGGCGCCAGACAGTAAAAAAACCCTTTAGTTATTCCGGTACAGCTGGACCAGTTGTTTCCGTGAAATTCCTGCACAAGTATGCTCCGGGTCTGACCACATTAGTGCAAGGCCAAGCTTCTCGAATTCCTCTCTAACATGCTTGAACCAGGGAAGTTTACCCACATTAGGTAGCCCCAGAACTTTGATTAACTCTTGCCTATATTCGTTCAGCTCTGGGGTAACCCAGAGTCTCCTCCAGAAAGTTAGAGGCCTGAGGGCCAGTTCTTCTTCAATAGGTCTAAGGCCAAGGTCAAGTCTTAGCAGCACCAGTGGAGTACTCAGAGGCAGGGCTACCAGCTGCCTTAAGAATCTATTCTCCGCGACAGCTATTGCTGGACCGCTCTTGTAACCCCACAGCTCGGCCCCGTAGGACACTGCCCCACGGGCCCGCAATTTATAAATTTCCAGTGGTAGTCCAATCGGCCTAAATGATGATTTACTTAGAAGTTTCAAGATACCCCCAGCTATCTGGGTCAACTTAAGTTGCGATTTCAGCTGATGCTGGACCCAAGTAAATGATTCATTAAGGGTAAGCCCTAAGTAGTCAAAGGTATGTACCCTTTCTAACCTGACTCCATCTATGACAGGATTTGGGCGTGTTGTTGCGGGGGGATTAAAGATCATACATTTGGTTTTTAAGGTGTTTATTTCCAAACCCCGCTCTTGGCAAACGGAGACAAACCCATCCAAGACTCGCTGAATACCCATAGGTGTTTTAGAAAGTAAAAGGGTATCGTCCACAAACATGATTGCGGGGATCCGAGACCCTGCAAGCCTTGGAGCGTCACTATCTTGAACCGCATCCAGGTGTGCGATTACCCCGTTGACATAGAGGCAAAACAGGGTAGGTGCCAAGACGCACCCCTGTCTTACCACTCTGCCAACGGGGAATCGAGCTGTCAATGAACCGTCGCTACCACACCTAACCTGTGCAAAGTTCTCAGCGTTGAGTCGTATTAGCATGTTCAGGAGTGGAGGTGGAATACCAAGCTCCTCAAGTACTGTCCACAGCTTTAGTCGTGGGACCAGATCAAATGCCGCGCGTGGGTCGACGAAAACAGTGTATAGTGAGCCTCCCCTGATCTTAACGGTTTTCCAGTAAAGCATATATAAGGGAAAGATCTGATTCTTGGTGGAGACATTCTTCCTGATTCCTGCCTGGAACGGGCTCAGGATAGAATGCTCCTCAATCCAGTCTAAGAGACGATTTAAGATCAGCCTTGCAAAAAGCTTTTGGGGCACGTCAATTAGGCTGTTTGGCCTGTAGTTGGCTGGGACCTGAGGAGAGCCCTTCTTGAAAATAGGAACAATCTATGCCCCCAGCCAAGTACTGGGTACCTCCATGCCTCGCCATATGGCATTAAAAATAGCCATCAAATAAGGGGCCCAAACCACTGGTTGATGCTTTAAAAGATCGACTGGTAGTTTGTCTAGGCCCGGGGCTTTACCTGAGGGCAGTTTTAGGATAGCAGTCTCAACCTCCCCCACAGTAAACTCAGGCTCTTTTAATCCGCTCTGGATATTGAGTGGTGCCAGCGGGTGCAGACAGGCCGGAAGGGTGTCCACCCAGTATAAGGTGAGGAAATGCTCTTCCCACACCTCGGCAGCAATATTAGGGTCCACGGCCGCAACCGGTTCAGATGACCCGGTGTTTACAATTTGCCAAAAATTCCGGGCGTCTCTTCCTGCTAGGGTCGATGTCAGATTAGCCCAATGATCCACCTCCCACTCAGCTTTTGCGTGATGGATTAGCTTCCTATATGCAGCCCTCTTTACTTTGATCAGTGCTCTAATATGGTTTTGTTTCAGTGCACTGAGGAGCTTTAATTTCGCCCTTTTGCATGCTGTGTTAAACCAGGTAGGTTTATTGCCTAGTTTTTCCCTTTTCCCACGGGATTTAGGGTCTCAGCTAAACTAGTGGTAGTTCCTGATACAAAGCCCAGAGCTTAGCAAATACTGAGGGGGAGGTGACTTCAGAGGTCAGGACAGCGACAGCTTCCAATGCTGTGGCCACTTGGGCATATATTTTCTTGTAAATACCCAGGCAGGCTAGAAAAGCAAAAGGCTGGCTGACTATAATAGCAATATTCATAAAAAATACAATTTTTATAATAAAAATAATCTAAGCAATGGACTGAAATGATATCAAAAAATATTCTTTAATATAAATATATAAGATAAACATATACATAAAAATAAGCAAGTTTACACGATAGACAAATTACTCTGAAGTTCATATATATATTTTTTAGAAAAACTTCATGTAACATAAAAGGGGAATTCTTATTTCTTTCATAATATTCTCTGACTGTAGAGAATGGGGCTGTATGTCGTGTGTCTACGCGTTTCGACAAGCACAGTTGTCTTCGTCAGGACAGAAAACGGGTAATCAGCCACTTTATCTAAAATAATTGGAAATCACATGGATATAGGGTAGTCGCAGGGAGTAAGGCACCTCTCATTCGTAAAAATCAGAGTTGGTATGTGATAACTGATTAAACAGCATTCACTGCTAGCATCTTACTGCTACCTATTATTATTCTTCATCTTCTATTTATTAAAAATGGGAAGGCAGAAAACGGAAGGAAGGCTCAGGCTCTCAAACCCATTCTGTTCGTCGTTTCACAATCTTAACCTTCAAGATATGTTTTTCATTAATTCTGGAAACCCCAATGCAATCCTTGTCGGCTCCTGATTGCAGATTTAAAACGTGATGCAGCCGATGCAAACTGTGTGCTTTAAAGTCGAGTTTCTTCGTTGTTTGCTTTTTTACCGAATGGCTCCTAATGGCTCCTCGGTAATGGATTTGACAGCGTGTCGACCTTCCGTGGAGCTTCCTTCCGTCACTTGGGCATATATCTCAGCCACTAACTCTGGGCGGATTACTGATTTGTCCCATCTAATTCTTTGTCGATTACTGGTATAGCAGCTTTTTTAAGGTAGGAGAACACCTTACTGAATAGTGGCTCTATTTGTACTGCACTAAAATATTAGATTTTTTTATAGCTTGAAGGAAAGAAGTGCCCTATTTTTAAACTATGTGAAAGCTCTGTATATTTTTTTAATTGGCCAGAATAAGATGGCACCCCTCTCCAAACTTATGTTTAAAAAATTGATTAAAAATTCTATTTATGTAGTTAGCCGGAAAAAGGACATAGTAATTTGTGCACAGTATGCTCGGAATGAAATTGCAGTTGAGAGCAGCATTTGTAAAAAAAACTCAACCATATGTTCTATGGAACCTTCTCCATTGTGTCCATAGAATTATCTTATTACTATGGTTGAACTTTCTTCCATTTAGAATTGTCACTGAATCATGTCAAGGTATGCCCAGGGTTGAGAGGCTCTATGACCCTTGTGTTGTGGGAACTACGTTCTAGATTTAAACCATGTGATACTTGTTTGTTGTGTCCTACACTCATTGTGATGCCAATTGTTAAGACCATTGTTCAAAAAGTACAACAAAATATCAGCAGCGGAGGTTCATCAATGTCTCTTTTCCAAACAATCAGAAATACACAGTGGCATAACACAGGCCCCCGCAGCCCCTGCGGTGCGGGGGAGGGGGGGGGGTGGAAGCGGGTGCTGAGATGCAGAGGGCCCCTCAGCACAGTACTCAGGCCTGTGAGCTCTGGACGAGCTTGTCAGAGAAGCCTATTATCATTTCTGTTTTAAATATGTTAAAATGCTCCACATTTAACTCAGGGGTAATCTGGCCAATTTCAAAGGAACTTGTCGGTTGATACAAAGGTAGCCCTGCAATTTGTAACGGAAAACGTGTAGATACAGCAGAAGGAAAAATAGAATTCCTCCGACATTCGACAAGCGATTTCAGAAACTGGCATCTAATGAAAGAGTTCTGCAAATTAGTCGAGGCAGTTTTGGGCAGCAATGCGAAGCGACAATAAACATTATACGCATCACAATCCTGTCCTCCCACAGGTGCGTGTGCTTGTGAAAGTGGTGGCACACTCCAGAAGCATCAATGAGCATATTGACAATGATGAATTATTGAAGATGGAAGGCAGTTGTTTACAATCCTTAAGAGAGATGCGCCTATTGTGTCAGTGAAAAGTAAAGAACGATGTTGTGGAGCTGACATTTCAATACAAATAGCTATTTGTACCCAAATCAAACAATGCACTATTATTTACAGTGTTGAAACCAAATGTTAATATTGAGTGCCATTTTTATTCATTCATTTTTATTCAAAGAATAATATTTATAATTCAGAAAAAAACGTTGCAAAGGTAATGCAATATTTTTATCTCAAGAAAGTTAGAAAAGGATTGCCGGCATTCTATTGTAAATGTGAGTGTTATGCTTACTCTTGTATATTGCGTGCATTTAATTCATTGCAAGAGGAACCTACTGTGTGCTGTGGCTGTAACTACACAAAACGAAAAAAATGACTGACACTTCATATTGATCATGTAATAAGTATGGATCAGATGCCGTACGTGGATTTTAGGAATGATATGCAAGACTTCCTCATTCAATAAACTGTTAATCCCTCCGGGAAACCACAAGGGTTCAAAGGTCTGACGGACAAAGATTGCTAATAAGAAATCATAATTTGAATAACATTATGATTTGCAATATGCTTTTTATCATTAGGAATGTACTAAAATGGATTCACTAGAAGTGGGCGCAATTTAGACATTGACTTCTACCACATGCATTACTATTTTGTGAACTAACATGTATTAATAGGTCGCTTCACTAAATTCTGATTAATTGTGGGTTACAGTTCGACCTACCTTATGAATATGCAGAAATTGAGACCCACTATGATTGTTTAATGTCACAAACATGGTAACCTGCTGGAGTTAGCAACAGTGGCTGGCGACACAGGTAAAAGTAATGGAGAGGTGTGGCTGGCAGCGTGGGGCAGGGTGGCGGGAAGTTGACAGACGACGGGGTAGGGAACTTTTTAAAAAAAAATAAAAACACCTAATGCTCGGCCGCATCACCAAGTCCAGCGCCCCGCGGCCTCACAACTTTTGCCTGTGCTGCCCAGAACTAATCAGGAGACCACGTCTGTGATGATTGCTTTAAAAAAATTAAAACAAATCTTTTTTTAAAAATACTCGAGCCCCTTTCCCTTAAAGGTGATGCATTTAAAGGAAAAAAATAATAATTTAAAAACACATTTTAGGCGCAGGAGGTGGCCCTGTGTTGTTGTTGACATTCAGAAAGGGTTAGGTGTCCCAGGAGGACCTTTTTCCATTTGCAAATGGTTTACATTAATTTGGATTTTGTGGTTAAAAAAAGTACTGTTTTGCGACAGGATTTTGGTCACAAAACACATTTACATAAGTGAAGGGATTGGTCGTCCTTTATATTCCCCTTCCAAATATCGTTCAGTATTTTTGCTGAAACCCAAATTCGATTTGGTGAGGTGTTACTGAACAGTAATTTTGGTTCTGAATACTGAAGAAAGCATTTTGTAGTCACCAAGGCCCACATTTGACTTTTGCAATAGTAAAATCACTTTGTACTTCAGACCTGAAATTCCTAGTGGAAAGCAGTATTTAGGGCTCTCGTGCTGAATTTCTGTGACGGATTCTCCATGGGTTTACACACTGTGAAATCAGCCCATTGAAAGCCACTGAATATTACGGGAAATCTAGAAGAGGAAGTCTCGGGCCATATCATAATGGGGAGTGCCTATTTTATTTGCCTGCAGACCATAAAGTGAATTTATTTAACCCAACATTTCTGTGAGTTGGTGCTTTATTTTCAGATACTACAGCTCAGAAACAGTGTATTCGTTATGAATCTTTCTGTGTTAGGTCTATGCAGTCTGAAAATTAAGTACTAACTCAGAGGAATAGCCGGTAAAATGAATTTACTTTAAGGCCTGAGGGCGCATTAGCAGGCACTCAACTTTGTCCTATTACTTACCGGTAATCTTCATTACTCCGGGTCCCGTAGTCCTCGACACCTTCATACTTACAAGTGGAGATGATCATCTCCCGACAGAAAAAAAAACAAGAGGAATGCTGCAATACTAATACTGCCCCTCCCCTGGGAGTACATAAGCAGTACTTACCCAGCAGACCTCTTGTACTAGCAAGCCCAGACAGGAAGGCCGGCTGCCCGGGAGGGAGGGAGGGGTGTTTGAAGGTGTCGAGGACTACGGGACCCGGAGTAATGAAGATTACCGGTAAGTAATAGGACATTACCCCCAGGTCCCTCCGTCCTCGACACCTTCATACTTACAAGTGGAGAATACCAAAGCAGAAAACCCGGCCTTCCGCACGCACAACCACACCCAGGAAACCACAACAAAAGCAGCCACCCAAGGGAGCACCGAGAAGGAGGAAAGGAAGACCGCAGGAAAACAGCCGGCCCGCAACCCAGAACAGGACAGCAGGGACAAGGACAGGAGAGAAAGAAAAAACGGCCAGGCCGCCAACCCGAGAAACTGGCAACTGGGACCCGAACCTGGACACCAAGACCAGCCAAAACAACCCACCGGAGAAGACCGCCCAGGCCAGAACCAGCAGTAAGGCACACAGGGCCAGGCAGACCCACCAGGAAGACGAGACAACCCAGAAGAAAGTCATAGAAGAAACGGCCAACAGAGCGCAGGCACAAGCACCCAGCCCAAAAAGGAAGGAGAAGCACAGGTCAGAAACTCGGCCAAACTCCCAAAAAGAAAGGACTCGAGCCCAAGAGACCTGAGGAGGAAACCCGGCAGAGGAGGCCCAGGAAGCAACAAGCACCCAGGAGCCGAACAGGACCGAGAACCCGACCCAAAAGACAGGTAAGGGGAAGAACCCCAGAACCCAGCCGAAAGCCCACCAAACAAGGAGAGCCAGCAACAAAGAAAGCACAACCAGGCCGGGAACAGAGAAATCGACCACAAGCCCAGAAAACCCCAACCCCGAATGGATGGAACACAAGGCAGGAGGGGAGCACAGAGAAACCGTGAAACCCCCGCAGCCGCCCATCGAGGCACAGAGGGCAGCACAAAGAAGGCGCCCATATGACACAGGACCGCACAGGAACCCCACACCCAGGCCAGGCAAGCAGCAAGGGCAGGAGCAGCAGGGAAAAGAAAGCCCAGGGAGCACAGCACCAGACCAGAACCACAAGGCCCCAACCCAGCAACGCCGGAGAGGAGCCAAGCAAACCACAAAAAAGAGCCCATAAAACTCCAACAGAACCGGGAAGCCAGGACCAAAGCCAAGCAACCCAACCACGCCGGAGGAACAGCAGGCCCAAGCAAACCCCGAAGGAGAGCAGAGGACCAAGCAGCAGGAAACCACAGACAACCCGCAGCCAGGAGAACCACAGAACAGCACCCAAAACAGAGAGGGAGGGGCAACCAGACAGACCCACACTGGGAACAAAGCCCGAGAAGCAAGGGAGGAAGGAGCGAGCCAGGACCACAGAACCAGGAAAGTACCCGGAAAGGCCGGCAACAAACCCCCAGAGCAGGTCAAAAAGGTCCAGCACAGCCCGAAACCCAGGAGGCACAGCCCAAAACCACACACAACCAGCAAGAAGCTGGCAGCAACCGCAGCCACAGAACCCCACACAGGCCCACAACACCAGGAAAACAAGCCCGGAAAGAGAACCAACAGCAGGAGAAGGCCCAGAAGGAACCACCAGGAAGTGACCCCAACGCAGAACACCCCGCCAGGACCCAAAGGGAAACCAGCAAGGAAGCAGAGCCCAAAAAGGAGCCCAACAAACAGGAGCGGCACGCCCCAGCCAAAACCTCAGCCAGGCACCCACCAAGGGAACCAGATGAGATCAGAACAACCCAGGGAGCAAACAGCCCCACGAGCAGAAGGACCAAGAAGTCAACAGCACACAGCAGCCCCAGGAGGCCAGGCAGGCACCAACCTGGCCCGACCAGGCAAACCCACCGAGCAAACAGCGGAGCACCAGGACAGCACACCACACCGGAGAACAGGTGGCACGACAGGGCACGGCGGTATACAGGCACAACCCAGACAGGCACCAACGACAGAAACAGGAGGGGCGGTCAGAAAACCCCAGAAGCAAACCAAAGGAAAGCACGGGGAGGGCCAGAGCACAGGCAACCAAGCCAGGCACACAAAAGGCCCCGGGACAAACACCCAAAGCCCCAGGCCGGAGCAAAGGGAAGCCCATAGCACCAGGAAGACCCAGACGGGTGCCCAAGCAGACACCAACCAGGCCAGACCAAGCAAACCGCAGGGAACAGAGGAAAACAGGCGCAGGCAGGGCGGAATAGAACAGCCCAACCCAAGGCAGCACAAGCCACCCAAGCGCTGGCAGAGGGGACAAAGCACCCCAGAGAGCCCCTGGCACGACACCGGCAAGCATTCAAGGACAGGAACCAGGTGCAGGCCAAAAGCCCCAACAGAAGTCAGAAAGCAGAGGCAAAAGAACCAGGGCACCCTACCGGAGCAAGGCCACCACAGCCAGCCTGCCGCGGAGACAAAGCCACACACAGAGAAGGACGCCGAAAAAGCCACCCCCAAACAGACGAGCAGCAGAGGGCAAGACCAACCAGTACCCACCAGACACCCACGCACCCCGCGGAGGGGGGCAACAGAGGACACAGAAGCACCCGTCACTGAGCACCCACAGGAAGCAAGCAGCACGGGCACCGGAGGCAGCAGGAAGACCATCCAAAAAAGAAGAGGGGACGAAGCATAGCGCCGAACGCATGCACCCCAAGGAGGAGGACCCCGCACAAACCACGGCACCCCCAGGCGACCAAGACGCCGGAACACGTCAAAGCCAGAAGGACAGCCAGCCCCCACAACCAGGACCAGCCCACAAAGAAGGAATGGGGCGAAACCAACAGCACAACAAGGCCCGCACTGGCACATGGAAAAAATCCCACACAGACCCAGAGAAGGGCGCAGGTGCACAAGCAGCCAAAGACAACCCAGAACACCAACAGACAGGCGAGGGGCAGGGAAGGGAACACGGCACACCACTGCCCGAGACCCACAGCCACAAAACCCCTCAGCAGCCCGCCAAAAGAACGGCATCCCAGGGACACCAACCCCATGAAACCCAACCGACCAAGCGCGAAAAGGTCAGTGCCAAAGGGATGACAAGTGACAGCGAGGGCTCCAGCCACGTGCGAGCGGGCGATCGTCCAGCAGAACCAACCCAGAAGCATCCACCAACAGCACAACCATGCCCAGGAAGGAGCAGGGGGCTTGCCCTGAAGTAAAGAAAATGAACACCACGAAGGACTAAGCAGAGCAGAAAAGAGACGTAAAGCGACACCCAACAAAACGGCAATCACACCAAGAACCAATACGCAAGATGTCACAACATGCGCAAAGGACAAAAGGCATATGGAGGGACGGACACGCACTACTCATGTGAAAACCTCGAACCTCCACATGCCACCGAAATCAACATTACGTATTTCAATATTGTGGTTCAGACAGGAGTCATTATAGAAATACACTGCTATTTCAGACCATATGACATAGATCAATTACAATGGCCTCTCCACCTAAGTTGGACCTTTCCGTCACATGGAACATTCCCAGATGCCTGAAACACCTGCCAGCCTTGAGACTCCACAGCAACCCTCCAGAAAGAAGCAAATACACACCAGCAAGGGCAGTCAGTACCCCGAGACGTACCCCCACAGCAAGCGAAAGGCACATAAAAAACCAACCAGCCGACCCAGGGGAGGCACGCACTCACCACCTCGGCACGGCCTGGGACTAGCACCGCAGCAGCAGGGCAGAACTGAGGGCACCCAGCCAAGGCAGAGGAACCCGCAGCATCCACAGCAGGACAGCGCCGGCCCGGCATCGAGGCAGCCCGGGAAATGCAGCAGGGAGGGGCCCGCAGCAGGGAGGGATCACAGAGGCAGCCCGAACCCGCAGCAGCAGCAGAAGGACAGGCAGAGGCCAGGGAACATCAAACACAGGGGAAAAAGCAAAAAACAGTGTCAACCCCCAAACATGAAAACAGCTGAAGGGCCCATGGAAACAAGCGGTGAGAAAGAAAAACCCCGCAAGCGGGGACTTACCAGAGTGGGGGCCAACCCCAGGAACAAGGCCCCCGCCCCACCGGCATACCAGAAGCCAGCAGGAGTCAAGTGCCCTCAGCATGCGACACAACCACCACGCAGGGAACACCTCCAGGCAGGAAAAGAGGCCAGAGGGGATGTAGCTCAGTGGCAGAGCGCATGCAATGCATGCATGAGGCCCCGGGTTCAATCCCCAGCATCCCAAGCGATCCCGTACCGCGTCTCAGCCGTACTTCAGAAGGCTCCTACGAGAACGAGGAAGGAAGAAAACAGACAAAAGGCACCAGGAGGACAAAAGCTCCAAGTGCGTCAGCCAGGAAAGGAAAAGAACCCGAAAACTGGACTTACCCCAGCAGGGGCCAACCCCAGGAACAAGGCCCCCACACCACCTTCAGCCTGGAATCCAGCCGGAGCCCAACCAGCGAGGCACGGCACCACGGCCAGGCTTGGGAAGCCGAGCCCGCGACCCGGAAGCAACCGGGAACTCCAGCACCAGCCACAAAGGGCCGGTAGGTGCAGGCAGCACATAGCAAAGCCCGGTACTCCACAAACAAACTCCGGCACCAAACAGAGACTGACTCCAAGCAAGCCCGGCAGGCCAGGAGGCAGTCCAGGGAACCCCGCGCCCACACAGCCAAGCAGCAGGGCGGGGGGAGAAGAGAAGCACCGCCACTCAAGCCCAGCAGGAGCAGCACCAGCATACCAAACAGTCTGTTGACAGACAGAAAAAAGAACAGGAGGTCTGCTGGGTAAGTACTGCTTATGTACTCCCGGGGGAGGGGCAGTATTAGTATCGCAGCATTCCTCTTGCTTTTTTTCTGTCGGGAGATGATCATCTCCACTTGTAAGTATGAAGGTGTCGAAGACGGAGGGACCTGGGGATAATGCGCTGGACTTGAAAAGCCCATATGGTTCAGCCATGTAAACAAGCACATGACGCTGCTCTGCACCAGTAAAACTCATCCTGATATGGTATTATTTACTGTCAGATTTTGACATTCAGTATTCAATATCAAGCATTACAATTGTAAACAAAATTAAAAGATAAATCATACAGGCAAAATTTAGAAACGTGATTGGAGAAGGATAGGTTAATGTGAAGGGAAATTTAAGTGTAAAGTTTTGAAATAGCAGTACCCAATTATGTCCTATCCTAGGGGCAAACGGTCCAAATTATTAAGATTATTTTCACTGTACCAACACTCCCTTCACTATATCTTTGCAGTTTATGAAAAACATGTCCGTACTTAAGTCATTTATTTTCCTTTCCTTAAGATTGTATTTTTTTCAGAAGTTCTGTTATTAATATCCCAATACATGTAATAATAATAATACCTCGATTTTCATTTGACCTTCGTTCCACATTCATGCCTTTTCTTAGTGCTGTATGTAGGAGGTGTTACAATAACTGACTTTTCAAAGTCCCTGTTAATTCCATGGGCCCGATAATAACACTGACCAACTCTCAGGTCTGAAGATACGGGAAGATATATTTAGTTGTACCGGGAGATTTCAGCTGATAAATGCAGTTAAATACTCCTCGTGAAACTCCATAGAAAAATTAAGAATTACTATCGGAGTGTACCATTACTTATTGCCCTGGGTCTGGTAGTTTCTCATTTCTCAAGGGACTCCCAGTGTTCCATTTGCAATCGCCCCACAGGTGTTAGTGGTACCCATGACATCAATAAATGTAGGAGGAGGAGCTGCCAGGAGGAATTCGTGGGCGCTCATTATGAGAACCGTGGTGGCATTCTCTATGTGAACATGAGTTATTAAATGGGGTTACTAACCTGTTAGGTCCAGTCAAAGTTTTCAGTCATTTAAATCTTAGCTCAACCCCTGTTATCTATGGCACGGAGGAGACAGGATTAATGTAGGAGTACTGTGTAGAGGATTGAGATGTATCAAAACAGGCAAAAAGCGAAAGACAAAACATAATAAAAGTCCCATTCTAATTGAGAAAAATTGAGAAAAGGTAAGTAAAAGGACACTTAAGAAAAACACAATAAGGAGAACCGAAAAAAAGCACCAAAAAGTGCAACGCACTAATGGGAATCAAAAAGGTCGAGGAAGACAAGGACCAAGGCAGGCGCGGTTCGTCCATTGGGGCGTGGGGGCGTAGCCGCCCCCTGCCCGAAGCCGCCCGCAGCTCCCTCGGCGTTTTTGAGTTAAGACTGTGACAATCATGTCAATGAATCAACATGACATCAGACCGCACTGCCCCTTCAGAGTCTGAAGGGGTGGGCGGTCTGGCGTCATGTTGATTGATTGACATGATTGTACAGGCGGCAACACAAGTGCGCATGAGTGGGGACGGAGGGTGAATTTTTACCTGTGCCCACTCATGAACACTTCTGTTTTTGCGACATTGTGCATGCCCATTAGGAGCCCTAATGGGCGTGCTGCGGGCGAGAAGGTGCCTGTGCCCCTGGCGCCAGGATTGGCCAAGGGCACTGTGAGGCTGTGACGTGTGGGGAGCAGAGCCCAGAGGTGGTGCAGACCGGGACCGACAGCAAGGTAAGTGTGTGTGTTTTTCTTTTATTTTAAAGTGTTTGGTGCGAGCGTGCGTGTATGCATGAATTTTTGGTGGAGAGTGTTGCGAATGGATGTGTTTGTGTGTATGCGTCAGATGATCTGATGTGTGACCTGTAACTGGGCGGTGCGCCGTGCTTTGGTGTACACTGTATATGGGTTCTAAGTGCCCCCAGGGCCTTGGGGATCTGAACGCCATCAGGAAACGTGGGCCCGTCTCAAGTGCAGCACCACGAGGGTTCAGGGGTGCACAAGATGTGTGCGTGAATAAGCAGAGCACGCTTGTATGCTTGTGTGTGTGCAGAGTGAGGTGGGTGAATGATTGTGAGAAAGAACTAGTGAAAGGAAAGTCGGCATAGAGAAGATCTCAAGTCTGAGGGCAAAGAGCAAGAGAGAGAGATGGGGAAGAGACTAACGGGCAGGGGTGAGGGAGCCAGAGAAAAACAGAGAGAACGAGAGAGATACAGAAGAGTGGAAGAGTACAGGGCACGAGAGAGGAAGACAGACTGAAAAAGTTAGGGATAAAGAGAGAAAGATAGGGAGATACATTGTAGAGGGCACAAGAGGGAGGGGGGAAATAGATAGGGGTAGAGAGAGAATGTAGAGAGCAAGAGAGGCCACCAAAGAGAGAGAGAGGCTCTGCCTTGTTAAATAAGATTGGCACTAGTCTGTTGACACATTGTTCAGAAGCTGCCCTGAAGGATTGCTGTTCCGCAATGATGACGCAGCCAAGCAGGTGTGCAGATCAGTGTAAGTGAAAGGCACTTTCTCCACGTGGTGATTAAGAATAATATGGGCCCCTATGTTTTGCTAACAAGGTGGTTAAACCGGGCTGAGAACACTATCAGTTAAAGCATGATTTTCATAGTGCTCCACTGGTTTCAAGGCACTAGAATTGGGCCACATAGCAACCTTATAGAAGACCCACTGTCCCACTAACATAACAGTGTGCACTGCACAAAAAAAGCATTCCCAATTCTTCCTACATCAAAAGTAGGCACAGGCTATACCGTTGAGAGAGCGCAAAACTGTGTTTGAAATTGTAGGGTTGCGCCATATTTATGAGGAGTCAGCACCCGTATATATAAAGGATTATAATCATGTTTAAATGTCACACAGAGCTATGTAACCATGTGCCGGAATTCATATAGCTGTAACGTAAAGTGTTTTGAAAATACTAATGCTATGTTACCTTAGAAATGTTGTTTGCAGTGAAGTATTAATTCAGTTAAAGGATGCTCGAATAGTCATGGATGTATTTAAATGCATGTTTAGAAACTCTTTATTGTATCTATATAACGACATAGAAGTGTTCAAGTTAGAAAAAGTATTCTTTTCGCTATAATATGAAGGCCTAATGAACGAGAATGTTTGCCAAACGATAAAAATGTGATATTCTGAAACGTGCAGAGGCCCAGGTGGAGAGAGAGGATTGTGTAGGCCGAACTAAGAATGTTTCTTTTAACATTAAATCATGGAAATGTCTTTCCTAGAAGGTTGCTTTAGAAAATTAATTGCAAGTAGCATGGAACTGTGAATCGATTTATGTGCGTTCCTTTGCAGGTGCAAGGTTAACAAAAGATAGTAGAGAAGGGCCCATTGTGTATGAGCGTTAGGATGGTAGTCCCAGACATGGAGGAGTGGCTGCGGAATTTAGGGAAGCAACTTCAAGAGGAGAAGACTCTGAGACCCAAGGACGTTTTTCAACAAACAAGGATGAAGATGTCGTAATGAATTCTGTTTGAAAGTTAATACCTTCGAGAGGGGCATACCTCAGAGCGTGTCGCCCATATTGTGGGGTTTGTATTAGGGACAGCACCCCGGTAGGAGGGCAGAGCAGATGCGCATGAGGGCGAAGAAAGATGCTGGGTAGGCAGAGAGTTTTCCTATGCAAGATGGGTTCTTAGGCTAAGTATTGAATTCAAGTGAGTGAGCTTCTTTGGGAGTCACCACGGCTGACACCTTTGTTAGGAGGGAGCTTTGTTAAGTAGGGATGCCACTTAGTATAGTGTAGGGACAGATTAATCTGGATGTATTTCTTCCTTTCTTCAATGCCTACCAAAACCCAAATCATAGCAGTTCTTGCTAGTCTAGAAGTTTTAGAAATTATACTTGTGTTATTTCTTAGTCGATTGAGACTTTTCCGTAGAATTATGTTTGTATTAGTGCCCGTTTACCTTCTGAACCTTTTACTGAGGTGTTTATATACACAACTGCTTTTGGCTTTATAATAAATCTTTAAACTTGACTTTTTGTCAGTGGTTCTTTGGGGAAAAGTAATGGCGATAGGTTGAATTGATATTGTGATGTTGAAAAAGATTGCCTTCTACACTCTATGACAGGTAAAAAGGTCTAGTCGACCTGTGGCGGGATTTTTGAAATGCTATCCTAATTATAGAGTTGAAATCCCACCTTTCCAGTTGGTAGCAGAGTAGGATGGTTTATCTTCTGGAGTGAGGGTAATCAAGAGTAGGTTAAGAGCTCCTCAAGGCCCATAGAGAGCTAGGAGATGTGCGTCCATAGAGCAGCGGACGGAGGATGGCGTTCCACGGAAAATGACGGAGAGTGACGGTGCGGCAGAAAGCAGCAGGTCGGAAGAGAGTGAGTATGAAAAGGGTCATGCGTGTTAGATTGCGGTGTGCATTGTGTTGTTGAATTGTGTTGTCTAGCGGAGTTGAATGCCTGTAGCGTGAAAGGAGCTCAGGTTGTGAGCGCGCACAACCGGTGAAAATCTTAAGCTCAAGGAGAGTTTAAGTGGTTCGGGTGTATCGAACACCTACAGTAATTGTCGACCATTGAAAGGGGGTCATGAGGTACCATTGATCGCCCGCAGGACCGAGATAGGGGGAACGAATGTGTGAATGCGTGGGTAACGGACGCTGGTCGGAAGTTGCCGTGTGTATGTAACCTATCAGAGAAGCGATTGTCTGGTCGTTAAACGGACGGACATTTGCAAAGTCGGTGACAATTACAGTTAGACTGTGGCCGTACAGTCAAAGGAAGTGGTTGCTTGGTCGGAAGTAATCATTTGAAGTGTATGATTGGGACGCATGCATGACCGAGAGACGAGCGGAGGAGGGAGGGGAACTGCTGCAAACGGAGGCGAGTGACGTCAGGAAGAGCCGCGCTGGGATAGGACGGCTAGTGTGGAGCCGTGCTGAGATTGGGCGGTTAGCGGGAAGTGAGTGATGTCAGAAAGAGCCGCGCTGGGACAGGACGGTTAGAGTGAAGCCGCGCTGGGATTGGTGGATTGTCATTGTGAAGTAAACAAGCATAGTAAACACGGAAACGTTGTGGGTTTTCATTAGGAAATGTTTATAAGAATTGCGAAGTTGTTTTGCGTGAGAAAAGAGGCTAGAACCTCGGGGTGGGGAAGAGGCTCCACCCGAGGATACGCCAGCCCATTACATGGCTACGAATGTTGGGTTACATACCATACTATGGCTTGAGAACTGGTGTAAGATGACTGACGGGAGTGAGGAATTGACCTTCCCTAGGTACGGAACATTCAGATTAGAAGTGTTATACCAGTTAAAAGCGACTATGTCTTCTTTGCGACCCTTGCCTAGACCAACACAGTTTGAAGCATTAAATGCATGGATCAGGGCAGCCCACAAAAAGAACAGGGATAGAAGACAGGAACGAGTGAAGAGATCAGTTAGGGCGGTACAGGACGCAAGGTGGGATGCGCTGGCCAAGAGGTGGAGAGTGCAGACCATAGAGGGAGACAGACTGTACCCATTGTGGGTCAATGCAGGGGAAACGCAGAAAAAGAGTACAGAGGATGATGATAGTGAAACAGAAGACAGTCTGATAGAGAGACTGTTGTCGGAGAGACCACCTCCAACAGAAGGGAGGTCACTACCACCAACAGGAAGGGAGACATCTGTAGTAGATGGTGGAATCCTAAGAGAGAGTGACTTAGGCCCAGTAAGGGACGGGTCCGGCTCGGTGGAAGGTGAGGGGACACCTCAACGGACCCCAGAAGCGAGAGTAGTGGGAAGATTCACAGTACAGCAGGTACACTGTGAAGAGGGGACTAGCGCTCAGAGGCTACCAGATGCTCTTAGGGTACCTGTCACCATCGGTCCCATAGTATCAGTATACAACCCAGAACAAAAACAAAACGAAAGTCTGCCACAAATAGACAGAGAGAGAAGTACAAGCGAAGGCAGGAGTAACGTGGCGGGCGAATGGAATCAATGGTCCAGACCTGTAGAAAGAAGCACCCCTTTGGCAGCATCGGCAGACTCATCCAGAGAACAGGGGGGTTTAAGAGGACAGATGGATTTGAGAGGGCCACGGCCAAGGCCGATTAGTGAATTAAGGCCAGATTTACGAACTTGGGAGACGATTGTGGACACCCAGAGCGACAGGTCAAGAGATGGGTACTCAAATGGAAGCCAAGACAGTAGGAGGGTGTCTCACTGTACGTCTAATGGAAGCAGACAAGAATGGGATTGTGGGGGGGTGGTAAATAGTGGAACGTTCCCCCCTGCATCTACAGATAGAAGACAAGAATGGGACCGGGGGTGTGAGGGAAATAGGGAAGTGGCATCTCTGACCTCTACAGAAAAGAGACAGGAATGGGACCATGAACGCTGGAAGTGAGGAAGCGTACCCCATAACACACCCGAGGAAGACAGACGAGTGAGTCAGGAATGTAAAGGGAGAGACTCGAGTGAAACCTCCAGTCAAGGCACGTTTAGAGCAGCAATAAAAGCAAGGAGAATAGATGTGCTGAGACTTAAATCAGAGGTGGAGGAGATAGTGGAAGGTACAATACCTCTGGAAAGAATAGAACTCTACGAACCAGATGAACTGTTGTTTGTAGCGAAGGATGATACTCGCAGAGCCAGGACAGCTCACGATAAACTAACGGAACTGGCGAACAAATACTCAGTGGATCTGACCAGGACAAGGGCCTTGCAGGGTGGCCATAGGCTGCAGTACTCAGATCAAGAACTAGACGAGAAGAGGGCGATCAGATTAAAAACCCACATCAGAGAGCTAATAGTGGGAATCCGAACATGGATACAACTGGATAAATGGGAGGAAAAGTGGTCTAAAAAGAAGAGTGTTAGGCGGAGCACTATAGAGACTCCGCCAGGAGCAGGGCTGATGCATGCAGAAGCATACCCCTTGAGGGAAGTAGCTCATGGAGGATATGTGCACGTACCCTGGAGTAGGGGAGATTTAGCTGCTTTCACGAATACATTCCCTAAATTAAGAGAGAACCCAGTAGAATGGTACAAGCAGTAAGAAAGGTTTGTCAACATTTCGAAGGTACTGTGGGTTGATTTGAACACATTGTTTGACATTGTGGTTCCAGGAGATCTGTGGGTAGCATGTAAGGTCAGTGTCGAATGGCCCACAGAGGAGCCAGAACGAGACGCACTCACAAATGGACCTTCCCCAAGAGTAATGATAAAATACGAGCAGGTGATCACGTGGTTAAAATCAAAGGTGCCACCACAGGACATAGATTGGGTGAAAATAGACAGAACTAGGCAAGAACCAAAGGAGACAGTTCATGAGTACTATGAGAGACTGTTGCAGATATTCAAGCAGTGCAGTGGCTTGGATGTGATGGATCCGAAGGACATGGGACAGTTTGTGTCTAAGTTTGTTTTGGGACTGAGACTCGAGATCTGTTTAATGATACAACAACATTTGATTTGTTGGCAGAACAAACCTCTAGAGGAGATCCTGAGATACGCAAGGTACAGCAGTGATGAGATAAACTCTAAGGCTAAGAAACTAAAGAATAAACTGATGTTAGTCCAGATGCAATCGGGAGGACAGGGTCAGACTGGAAATGGAACTTTAGGGAGGAGATTGAGCGGACAGAGAAGAGACAATGAGGAAGGCCCAAGGCCAAGAGTAGATTTGCCGACTCTGAAAAAGACAACTAAGTGTCATCAATGTCATGAGATCGGGCACTGGAGACGCGAGTGTCCACATAACCCAGAAAATCAAGTACAGGAGGAGGAAGAGGAGAGTCAGGCCCCTCAAGTACCGAGAACCACAGTAGTTAAGCTCAAGGCGGCAAGAGGGGGGACTTCCGCTCCTAGAGCTCCAGTTCCCCAGCCACCAAAAATTGCGACAGGGAACAAGGTCTACCAACAGATGCCTCTCTTGGTAGACGGAGACAAGTACCATTACTTTGACCCAGTGACTGGACGGTGTCTGAGTGAAGAGGAAGATTGTACCTCAGGAGCAGTACTAGAGATAGATCAGAGGGGACCCTTTGTAGAAGCTGATGTAGCTGGACACCCCACCACTTTCCTGGTGGATACGGGCGCTACTCGCTTTACTGTACGGTCCGCAGTAGTTCCTAACTTACCACTTTCTGGACAAACCATTCAAGTTGTAGGGGTCGCAAATAGGAAAATGACGAACCCACTGACAGAGCCAGTCCCAGTAAAAATAGGAAATTTTAGGGACAACCACCAATTCGTGGAATGCGATTCTAGTCCTGTGTGTCTGCTATGGAGAGATCTATTATGTAAACTTAATTGCACCATCTACTGTACACCTAAGGGAGTAGAGTTAGAGACAAATGATGATGATGCTGCCTTTAAGGTTGCAAACACATGTGTGTGCATAGAATTGTATCCTGCACTAACAGTGGAGGAGCTCCCCTGGGACTTGAGAGATACAGTCAGACAGAAAGTTTGGGACTTTACAGGAGAGGAGATTGGATTGGTCAAAGGGGTGGAACCAGTTAAGATTCAAGTGAGACAAAATGCAGAGTTTCCAAGAACACCCCAGTGCAAGTTGACTCCTGAAACAATTGCGGGAATAAAACCTGTGATTGAATCCATGATCAGGCAGGGAATTCTGAAGGAAATAATGGGCAGTCCATGTAACTCTCCGATCATGGGCTCGCAGAAGCCTAGCGGGAAGTTCAGGATTGTGCAGGATTTACGAAAAGTGAACGACATAGTTGTTCCATGCTGTCCAGTGGTACCAAATCCATCAGTGATATTGTTTCAGATTCCAGCACAGGCTGAGTCGTTCACAGTGATTGATTTGTGTCAGGCTTTCTTCTCAATACCATTACACGAGGAGAGCCAATTTCTTTTCGCTTTTAAGCTGGAAGATCGCGTATTAACATGGTGTCGTATCCCTCAAGGGTATCCAGAGAGAGCCCATCGATCTTTAATCAATTATTGAAAAGAAATCTTGAGAGTCTAGTACTGCCCCAGAACTCAGTTCTTGTACAGTACATAGACGACCTCCTTGTGGCATCAGAGACAGAAGATGCTCGTAGAATAGACACCATCGCCTTGTTGAACCATCTGGCAGAAAACGGTCACAAGGTATCTCCCAGCAAGTTACAATACTGTCTGCCAGAAGTACAGTATCTGGGACACAGAATAGAGAAGGGAAAAAGGAAGGTGTCCCCTGACAGGATAGAGGCCATAATGAAAATGATGGTGCCCTCGACTCAGAGAGATGTTAGAATGTTTCTGGGGATGGTTGGCTACTGTTGCCAGTGGATTGCTAACTTTTCCCTGAAGGCGAAGCCTTTGCAGAAACTGACGCTCAAGGACGTGAGTGATCCGATGCCATGGGACACAAATTGCATGATGGCTTTCCTTGAGTTGAGAGAAGACCTTTGTCGTGCTCCGGCTCTGGGAATGCCTGATTACACCAAATTGTTTTCATTGTTTTGCTGCGAGCGAGAGGGTTGCGCGTTGGCAGTTTTAACCCAAGATCATGGAGGTGTCCGTAAACCAGTTGCTTATTTCTCGGCTACCTTAGACCGACTAGCCGCAGCGTTGCCCGGATGTCTCAAATCTGTTGCTGCAACAGGTGTCAGCATTGAGAGATGTGAGAGCATAGTGATGGGACATCCATTGGTGGTACATGTTCCACATTCAGTAGAACTATTAATGACCAGGACCAAAACGCAGCACTTGATCAACAACAGGCTCACACGCTACAAGCAGATTATACTTGCCGCGGAGAATGTGACCCTAAAGAGGTGCTCGGTTTTGAATCCTGCTATGTTGATGCCATTGCCAAATGTTTTAGATGATGATTGTGAAGACCATGACTGCCTTGAAGTGACTGAATTGTGCACCAAACCTAGACCAGACATTGTTGATGAGCCATTGGAAGACCCTGATGAAATCCTCTTTGTAGATGGCTCATGTATAAGAGACAATGCTGGATAGTTAAGAGCGGCTTTTGCCGTTTGCACGATTCATGGAATAATCGAAGCTGCCTGCTTAGAAGGAGTACACTCCGCTCAGGTGGCTGAGATAGTTGCGCTGACGCGTGCCTGTTCGGCAGCCAACAAAATTCGAGTCACCATATACACCGACAGCCGATATGGGCTTCAGTCAGTTGTGGTCTCAAAGGGGATACATGACATCATCGGGTTCCACTATCAGGAATGGAGAATTTGTCAGGTTACTGCTGGAAGCTCTGCAGGGTCCAGCAGAAATCGCTGTGGTGAAGTGTACAGTACACAGCAAAGGTGCTGATTTTGTGTCCCTGGGAAACCGTTATGCGGATGAAGTTGCCCGCTACTGTGCAGAACAAGCTTACTCATTTACTGATCAAGTGATTGAGGATATGCATAAAGGGACCGAGCTAAACATGATACTTGAAGTGGCAGATATGTGGGATGAATTAAGGAAGATGCAGGAGCAAGCGACAGATTTTGAGAAAAGAATGTGGGTGACTTCTGGGTGTACCAAAGGGGATCTGGACTTGTGGATCTCAGCAGATGGGAGAGCTGTGTTGCCAAATGAACTAGTGAGCCCGATGGCTCGACAGATACATGGTCCCGTGCATTTGGGAAGGGATGCAATGATACAAGTGTTTAGGCAGACCTGGTACAATCTCAAGTTTAGAACGGCTGCGGAAGCGGTGTGTCAGAGATGTGTTACGTGTCAACAAATGAATGTTGGAAAAAGGACACCAGTCACGTTAAGTCACGTTGGGAGGTCGGGAGGGCCTTTCAACAGAATGCAACTGGATTTCATCGAGATGCCAAAGTGTAATAGCCTCAGATATGTCTTGGTGATTGTATGTGTGTTTTCCAGATGGGTTGAGGCACACCCAACTCGTAGGTGCGATACACTCACAGTAGCAAAATTATTGTTGAGGGAGTTAGAACCTAGATTCGGGGTCCCGACCTCTTTAGAATCGGACAGAGGGACACATTTTAACAGTGAAGTTGTGAAAATGCTCTGCTCTGCACTGAACATTGACCAGAGATTGCATTGTAGCTATCGACCAGAGGCTTCTGGAATAGTGGAGCAAATAAATGGAACCCTCAAAGCTCGAATGGCGAAAGTGTGTTCATCTACGTCCCTGAAATGGCCAGATGCTTTACCATTGGTGTTAATGAGCATGCGTAGTACACCAGACAGGAGGACAGGACTCTCACCTCATGAGGTGTTGATGGAAAGAGCTATGAGATTGCCATCTGTCCCTTCAACAGCCTTGCTAAATATCACAGATGATCTGATTCTTGACTACTGCAAGGGACTATCTGACGTCATCCATTCTGAAGCCAGGGTCAAAGAAACAAAGAGGAGTGGTCCGCTGAAAGTCTGGAAGCAAAAACGTTTCAAAATGTTTTTCAGTCACCCTTTAGAAAGGAACTTTGTCCATTGTTTTGGGTAAAACGTTAACGTTTTAGCTATATTCCATTACAGAATGTGACTTTGTTACTTTTTGAGCAGACAAATCCTCCTTGTATGGGTCACCAATAAAACTGTAGCCTTTGCCGTAGAATCAAAGACAGACTACTGGACATAGGTTGGTCCAGCTGGCGCGCTACAGTTTTGGACATTTCTCGCTTATCCTTGAAGTTATCTTCCTTGTAATGGGCACAAGTAGAAGCAGATCCAGACCTTTTGGTCTCCTCGCAGGTCTCAAACTGCAGGTGCAGCTCTCTTCTGTTCTTCAACTGGTCCAGAGAGTGTTTTGAGGATAGTGCCTAGACGTGAAACATTTATGCGTGGCATCAGCTATCGGGGGCTACTGATTTTGAGGCCTTATCACTGTATGGACATAGTAACAATACAATTCTACATATCACACTTTCAAATAACATGCTCCCTACCTTCTGGGCTACAAGGCAAACATTAGTGAGACATTTATCATTAAAAGGAAGGTTTTTCCCCTATCAACAGGGTTATTTTCACAGGTCAGACTGCAGGTTTAAACTGCAGCAATCAGGCTACAATCGTAGGCCTGGAGTCATGTTTTCCTTGTACAACTACTGGATAACACAATAGGTACTGCAATCCAGCGGTTCAATCAGAGATAAGCTAATTTCTACATATTTTAGCTACATGTTTGACAACATTCTAGTGGCGATATGACCACCTCCATTTAAAAAGCGGCGTCAAGCCACTTTTTGTGGCTTAACACCTTCTTGTAAATAAGGTACCTTTACATGCATTACTTAGCTTGAAAGGGGCAAATAATAGATGTTCCTGTCGGCTTTCCACCGCAACACTTATTGCTTTTGGCGCAGCACCAGATATACAAGATGTAAATCTGAGGCAGCACCAAAAAATAATGCCAAGCAAGCTTTAGAATGGTGAAACAAGGTGAAATACTTTTATTTCTCTTCATTTTCGCTTTTTCTATGTGTGCTGCATTCTGCAGCACACATGGAAATAGAAAAATGCCATTAATGATTGTTTATATGCAGAAAGGTACTCCTTCCTGCACATAAACAATCATTAAATAATGACAATTTGATACTTCTATATGTACTCCATTGTGCTGCACGCATATAAGTAACAAATCACCATTAGTGATTGTTTATGTGCACGAAGGGGCACCTTCCTGCACATAAACAATAATTCCCTGAAACACAGTCACCCTTTTACTACGGTGCAAGGGTGCCTGCATTGGTGCTAGGTAGCTAAATTTAGTGGCAGTGCTAGGGTAAACACAGGGCTCATCCCTGTGTTATGAAAATGTCAAAGTATGGTCCGACTTTTTGTCGTAAATATGACCCCTAATGTCATAACAGCTGCAACATGAATACTCTTGTACTCCTTTTGATTTTGACCTTCTTCTCCAGTGCCATATATCTTACTTGTTAGGCCATTATGTCCTGAGGGACATTTCCCTCACCGCTCCAGTGCTGAGCAATTTCTAAAAATGTGCCTTCAAAACCTTTTTCCACTATAGATATCCAGGACAAATTTGCATCTTTTTTTATGGGACTGTGGATTACAAAGGAAGTAAGGAATTGTTTTTCTGCCCTTAGTAAAAAACTGAAATGTGTCAATTTTCTTTTTTTTTTTAAACAAAAAATAGGGATCTGTGCAACAAAGTGTGTGTTTGCTCTAAAACAGAAAACCACAAAAGGCTTGCTGTGCTAAAATCGCTCTGCTTCCAACTTTCAGAATCGGGCGAGGTGAACCGCAACATAGATATATTTTTGAAAACTAGACCAAATTCTGAATTCTGCAAGTGGATATTTGGTAATATTACTGAAGGTTTTCCCATTGAAAACAATTGTTAAATAAAACAATTGTGAAAATGAATATGAAAATAGAGAAATAAGTGACAAGATTTTCATTTTCAGGGTTTTGGACTGAAGGTCACACAAAAAATGTAATATACGTGATTGTGCCTCAGAGTCCTCCATTCTCCGATCTGCTTCTTTTAAAGATTTTATTTCCATATGGTGTGAAGCATACTGACCATGCTTAATACCATTAGGAACATTTATCGGACAGTGAATGGGTATGAGGAAAAGCTATACATTACTTAACTGTACCCATGAATCTGAGCTCGTGGTTATTGATTACTTGCACCTCTCCAAGCTTTGGCATACCCACAATGCCATGTAATTTTCATGAAATCGGTCCCAAAATCTGCTTTTGTGCACACTGGCATACACTTGGACGCGATTAATATTGAAAAGGGCACTATATAACTATACATTCCCTACCTTTATGCAGTCCAATATTTTTCTAAATGAGTTTATCAGATAGGTTAGGAAAAGAGGAAATTATATTTGTATAAGATGGAGTGTTATGCTAGTGGTTCCCTGCCCTATTTGATTTTGGGTCTTTCTGCATCCAAATAATCCTATCACATCCTGACATTTTTTTCAACAAGACACATAAAAGAGTTCAAGGAGGTGTTGTTACCTGGATCCCACTAAAGTCCTTATCTGCTATGCCAATGTCAAACTGTGAGTAAAATCTCATACTTTCTACTATTTCTGTTAGATATTAATCAAGAATCTAAGGGGAATGACAAAAGTGCTAACCTGCATAGGAATATTGGTGGGAAACTTCCCAGTCTTCTAGAGGTACATAAAAACAGTGTGGGCTCCTTGGGTGGAATTGTGTGGCTGACGTTAATTTAACCTATCCCTCAGCCTTGTTCTATTTTTTTAAAACCTGGTATCTAGCAGTGCTTTCTGCCTCCTGCAGTAGAATGCTTGGCGGTGAAACAAATTTGCCCCTGCTTCTAGAGGTTCAAAAATGATGCGTGGGCCACTGAGGGGAAGGGGTGTCCTTAATACCAATAAGTATGGTTCCCATCTCAAATGTAGTGAAAAAAGTAAACTCTCATAGACAGTGGAACATGTACCCCTCTCTACTCCAACCCTTTGGTGCGCAGATAGGGGCTGTTGGACTTGGTCATCTCTGCAGGGTCACCCCCAAACCTTTTACCTTCACCCTCCTGTTTTTTGACCCTGCATTGTTGGCTTTTAGGACTCTGCTAACTTTACCACTGACACCCAGTGCTAAATAACTTGTGCTCTCTCCTCTATACCTGGTTGTATTGACTTACACCCAATTGGCACATGGGGCAGGGTGAATGTATTTTAAAAGTTGGACATGTACTATTAAGTTTGACATATCCTGATAGTGAAAAACTCCTAAATGAGTTGTTCACTACTGTGAAGCCTACCTCTCCCATAGGATAACATTGGGGTACCTTATTACCTTTAATGAGTGATAACTTGTAATTGGGAGCAGATGGACAAGACGAGTTTGGTGTCTAAAGAATTATAAATAAAAGCCCTCTTTGATGGAAAAGTTGTATTGTTTGTCACAATTCAGAAAATGTAATTTTTAGAAATTTAGATTTTCTTGTCCCAACTATTGGGTGCCTGCAGCCTGATCCTGGGTCACATCACTAGGTGTAGCTGACAGTTCGTCTTTGTGTATTGCTCCTAGACAGTTATACAAAGGGAAAGTAGGTGTTGGCAAGATGGGCCAAGCTGAGTTGATGAGAAGGAGGAGCCATCACCTACCACACATGCACATCAGAAAGGCTCTGCCTGATAACTCTCACAAAGGGCTGAACACTGGTCTTTGTGACCCCAACAAGCTTGGCCAGGGCAGGGAGAAAGGGTACGCTTAACACTTGAGGGGGCGAGAACCTTTAGAAACTTGCAATACTTCAAAGTGGACACCTTGTGTAAATATTGGACCTCAAACCCCAAAATCTCAGTACACATCTGAGCCTATGGGGAAACTCAGAAGAAGGACTACTGTTTTGCTCTGCAAGAAGGACTGCATTTCTCCTGCCCTGCTGTTCTGCTGCCATGCTGCCCGCTGCCTGAGTGAAGGATTCGACCTGCTGCTTGCACCCAAGACCCAAGAGTGATTCCAAGGGCTAGTTGGCTGTCCCCTGACCAGAGACTCAAGGACAGAAGGCCCCAACCATCTTGAAGCCAGCCCCTGCACTTGCTTGCTGTGAGTCCTACACTCTCATGTGGTGCCACCCCAGTCCTGAACCTTTAGAAGTGGACCTTTAGATGGTCTGTCAGCCTAACTGGGATCCCAGCATAATCGACTCATCGAAGCTGCAGCATGATGCTTCACCAACCAGATACTCTGCGCAATACATCACCTCACCAGACACCGCATCTGGGGTGCTGCCTGATTCGTCTCCAGAAGCTCTGAGTCAAAACCTCTGCACAGCACATTACCCTACAAGACTCCAAATCAGGACCACAGCGTGGTTCGTCTGCAGCACAAAATTCCACATTAACATTCGCAGCCTTCCCAGAACCTCAACTGTGTGATGCATCCTCAACACAGGCCTTAGCATTGCAAGCCACTCAACGATGACCAGGTCTCAGCATCGCAAGACCCACAGCTTCATCAAAACCAGCCAGTGCACAACACAGCTCGACTCTGGACTTTGTTTTATAAGCTCCTCGTCATTGGCATTCTTGATGATGATGCATAACCTCACATTGCAGCTTTGCAGGCCCTATAAATCACTGCTGCATGATATAACCTTGAGGTGGGACTCCAAAATGCTCCATACCCGTTGTTTAAGTTACTCTCGTTCAGCTGAACTTGTGACTTTGTCCCAGTCTGCCGCAATCAGATTACCACAGTTGGCACCATGTGATTTTCTAGGGCTATTTTCACTTAAATATTTTAAATTATATATCTCAGGTTGTATTGATTTGATTTTTGTTGTTTTGATCTTAACTTATTCATTAAAGTTTCCTCTATTTTTCTAAATTGGTGTGTGATTGTTCCTGTGCTGTGGTTTACTTTATTACTGTCTGACTGCATAAAGGCTTTACACATTGCCTATAAGTTAAGCCTGAGTGCTTTTGTGCCACGCTACAAGAGGGTTGATCACAGGTTAATTTGGGATTGCTTGTGACTTCACTGTAACAAAGGATTGTGGTTGCTGCTTCAGAAGGACTGCACCCGCCTCAACTAGTAACCCAACTTCTTACATCATTTATGCTGTTTAACAGAAGCCATGGTGCATAGGGATTGTGGCTATCATATGTATTCTGCACATTTGTTATCTGGCCTTCACCACCTCAGTCAATCCTGGTCTCATGTGAACAAAAGACTGCAGCTGTATGTCCCATCTGAGTGGCAGTCTACATCAGGGATCGAGAATCTACTGCAAAATTTGAGGATCCCAAAGTCTATTAAAGTCACAATCAGGGAATGGCCAGGTGCTTGTCTTTTCGCTATGTTAATGAGAGGAAGCCTTTTCTTGGCTGTGCTCTTCACCTGTTTTCCTCTGCTTGACAGAATTTCACTTAGATGCACAGCCTTATTGTGTACACTTTTAATTTCTTTTATTTATCCAATTGTTCAAGGTGCTCCGTGGGTGGCGTCCTCCGACCTTGGGTGTCAAGTAAAGTATCAATGTAAGTGCCACCAGTGGATCACTAGTAGCATCCCCATGTGCACACTATCAAACTCCTCCCGAAAACCTTTTAAAGGAGCATTCCACTCAATGTTTTCTTGAAGTTTACTTTTTTTATTCCATTATTTTCATGAAATTCGCAGTAAATGTCGACACATTTTTCTGATCTCTTTAGACATAACATCATTGCACATGGTTACTCCTATGCATTTCGGGCAAAAGGAAGCCCTTCCTCAGGGAGTAGCAACAATCCGAGTTACATTTCAATCTCAATCACATCTAGTTCGCCAACTAACCTCCTGATAAGTGCTTAGCACTTATCAGGAGGTTAGTTGGCGACCTAGATGTGATTGAGATTGAAATGTAACTCGGATTGTTGCTACTCCCTGAGGAAGGGCTCCCTTCCTCTGCTTGACCTCAGCTGTTCACATGGGCTTCCGGCTCTCCAGTCAAATTATCTTCAAGCCAGACATCAAAATCATATTTGCAGACATTTTCTATTCAGAGCACTTCTTAAAATTCCTTCAGTAGCTTCACCTGAAATACTTTCCTTGCATAAACTTTTAAAATGGTAGTATTGGTTACTATTAACTGTCTTTCCCTGGATTACACTAGCTATTGTAATGTATCCAAGGTTAAATGTACAACCAAGAACCAAGTACAGCTTGTGCTACAATAGACTACACTTCTGATACCCGGTACATCAGAGTGATGGCTGAGCATCACACAAAAAAATTACAATAGTTGCCTGGAGTACAGAAAGTATTCTTTGCTTGTGCACAAATAATGTGAACCGAGATTTGTTAATTTATAAAAATGATTCTATTTATTTTATAACACCAGTGACTACTTACGTTAAATTCAGTAAGAATGTACAATATATTGAAGATAAATAGTTTGTCAACACAATTAGTTAATTGACAGAAATATCATATCCAGTGTTAAAAAGTCCTGTTCAGTTACTGTGAGCACAATCAAGGAACATACAGTTCCGGTCTTGCATGAAGTTTTCATGGATTGTCTTTTAATTTTATTTTATCTATGAAAGACTTCTGTCCAACCTGTGTTTCATCAGGATTTCACACATAGACTTCCTGAGGATTAGTCGGTAACCTCAGAGTTTTCGCTATTGTTATCAATTTGCAAAGCACTCTTAATCATCGATTACCTCTGAGTAAAGGCCAAAATAAATAAATAATCAGCCGTCATCTACTACAAAAAATGGACTACCGTCGGACAGTTCACACTTGTGATAATGAATTCCGAATTGAAAAGTTGAGAACAAAAAAATTTAGATAAGCTGCAAATACTCTTTACAGATTTGAGTTCAGGAAGAATCAAATACTGCTGACGTGTTTCATCGCAATTACTTTTTCAAGTCTGATTTACAATAAGGTAGATAATGGGAAATAAATTTAGTCCATATTGCGGTTTCTTCACTGTGTTCCATTGTACCAAGAATAGCGCACATTTGATGTAATCACTCACATGAGTACCCTCTCCGCCAAACTGAAGGTAGGGCCGCCTCATTTAGAATCTGGTGGGCATTCATTATGTTGACAGTTGCTCTGTTTTTGCCGACGACGTATATCTCAAATGGCCCAACAGAGTAATGATCATCAGGAGTTTTGTCATTTGTCCTCCTGCCCTATTTTTAGTGGGTGAACAAATGGCAAGTTTTCACTGTCCATACCACCAGGCAAAACTTGTCTGCAAGGGCCAGTAAAAACTGCAAAATGACCCCCACACCACAGAAGAAAACTATTTAAACCTGCATTGGCATTTTGTCTTTGAAAATAAAAATAAAAGTTTAAACGTTTGACAGACAGATCCATCAATTTTGACAGAGCCATCGGTGCATTTCCATGAACCGCGTTCACTGTGGTTCCTGGAAGTGCAACAGATGTCTGATGAGCTGGCAGATATATCTAAATTTGGCATATTGGTACTCCCTCATGGTGACAGAGTATGTTGCTCCTACTCCTTGATGGATTAAAGACGTGTCCGCCAAAGTCAAAATCAGGCCTTTTGTGTATCTTAAGTTGTTGTAGGAGCAGAAAGTAACAGTAGTCTTGTTTTCTGTTTAGTATAGAGAAGTTGTCATTCATGAGAGATTTCAGAAAATCAACAAGATCCTCTATCTGACAAGATTATCTGTGCAATTTCAAACCCCCAATGTCACTTGTATGCCTTCTCTCATATCCCTAGTCCCCTTCCCTGTTCTTCACCAAAAGCTCTGAGTGCAATCTTGTATGTGTTCGGCACTATCTACGGGGAAGGAGACTGGTGAATTCCGTTTTGGTCCAGAAGCAAGATTCAGATCTGCAGGATAGTGGTGACTTGAGTCTGACAACAGCCGACATATATGCAGACAACAAAAGCTGTTGTACATTATTGACTAAAAGGCATTTACTGACACCTTGGTGCTCAATGCTGTGTAAGCGTTTGAGGATTAGTGTCAATTCATAATGTGTTTTTGCCAATGCATTGGCTATTGACTTTAACAATTATTTTCTTCTCAGGGCAACAGGGCCACATTGACTCAGTATATACCATATTTTGTGTTCTTTTCCATTTTACATAAATTCCAGAAATGGAAATAACTTATGCCAGTTCTTTATAATGCTCTTCTTAAAGACGTTGGTCAAGCTGTTACAGGTGTCACACAGACCACCCAATCCTTATTGGACCCTTGATGTTTCTCAAAAAGGTCTTCTCTGCTGTTGTTGCATCCTCTCTTCTTAGCTAATTTCACCAAACAGAACATGTCTTAAAAATCCTCAGCCAGGTGGTCTTTGTGAGTGCCTATAGCAGATTGACCAAAATTAGTAAGATGAGTATTATTAAGAACTTGCATATTCTGAATAGTGGAGCACTGTATATGGACAAACTCATGTTCACATTCAGTTGCAACAAGAATCTCAAAGATGCCCCACTAAGACACAATATCGATATAGTGGATACCCAGACAAACCAATAGGTTCTGTCGAGAATGACAGGACAATTTTCCGGTGGCTCCTGCTAAGAATGTTATTTTAGGACAACTGCTACAACACACCATGGCAATTGACACAGCACAACACCTGCAACAGCAGTGGAGTAATATATGTGCTGAAAGGTCTTTTGGTTTGAATTACATTGGGATGCCAACCTTAACGATCAGGCTAAGAGTAATCGAACATCACAGCACTATTTGCTGCTGAAGCTCAAAAATCAAGCTAACTAGATGCTGGCCTAAACACTATCACAGTGAGGATGGCCTTTTTTCAACTACTATTGACAAACCATATATCTCATATCAACCAGATTATTTTGAACACTTCTTATATCATAGGGGACAGAGATGGCTCTACAGTCTATGGGGTCACACAGCCGGTCTAGACAATGCCATTCTTTGGATGAGTTTGCCCTGAGCAGTAATTTCTTTATTGTGTCTACTGACAGGTCGTATTCAGGTCATTTCTTACCGATAATCACAGTACATATATATTTTGGATATAACAGGTTTTTTTTATGAAGCCACCAGTTTATTTACCAGGAACTACACATTCTTTGATCCAGACATACCTAGCTTTACTCTATATCAAAGTGTTATTATTGTTTATCTCAATGTCCTTACTGCCTGCTACATTCAAGCTTCCTACACCACGTACTGTTACAGATTCTCCTATGGAGCTTAGGTCTACACTACATTTACCATCAATGCTGCATACTTTGTCATTAGGATGCGTGGCCGCTTGTTAGAAATAGAGTTGTTGATTGACTGGGGTGTGAACCCTAGGCAAGCAGCAACCACAATCCTAATCAAGGTAAGAAGCAGGCAAAGCCTAATTTAGCCTGTGCTCACACTCTGGTAGCTTTACACAGAGCAGTCAGGCTTAACTTACAGACAATGTGTAAAGTATTTGTGCAACAATTCAAACAGTGAAAAAATGAAAACATAACACAAAAAGATTCCACATTAGGTGAGAATGATAGAGTTTAATGTAATAAATAAAACAAGACCAACATGAGAAAAGATCCAATAAAGCAGAGCTTGAGGTGTGAATTTTTTAAAGAAGAAACTGTAAAATAGTGCTTAAAAGCAATAAGTGCTTATTTGGAATATCTGGTCAATTTGGATTGTAAACATGTCATTCCAACCATGATGGAGTGTGGGCCAGACACAGGGGGGACCCAATTAGGTCCACTGAATAAAAGTACCTTAATCCTGGGTGCGTCGTTGTGAAGATGAGGTTGGCAGCTGAAACAATGCGTTTGTGTCGTTCTACGCAGTGGGGGCAATGCACCAGTCCTGATCCCCACAGCAGCGGCAATGTTTTGACTTCGATGGAAGGAGAGCTGCAATGTGGAGATCCAATTTTGAGGATGCAGTAAACAGAGATGTGAAGACCATGCGCCGGGTAGAGCATTGTGCAGTGGTGGATCCGAAGGTGATCCTTCAGTCCGACCCATGCAGCAGAGGTGATGCGTCGGTTCTCGTGTATGCAACAGGAGTGATGCACTGGTTCTAATCCACACAACAGGGGCAATATGCTGGTTCTGATCCACACAATGGCAAGCACTTGAGGCCCATTTCCAATGGTCCTGGATGTGGAGGCACCACTTGGCAGGACAGACTGACAGATGGCAGAGTCCAGGTGTAGGAACAGGGTGGTTGGAGTGTTATATGTCCCTGAGACTTAAGATCAGGATATCATCCAGTTAGCCTGGGAGTCACTCCTGGTTCAAGTGATGTTGTTCCAGTCCTTATCACACAGACAGGGAAACAACAGGGAGAAGGGAAGTACAGCTAGACAGGGGTCCAACAAAGTAGCAGTCGAGCAGAGTGGCAGTCCTTCAACAGCACAGCTGTCCTTCTTCCTGCAAAAGTCTTCACATTTTCAGAAGAGTACTGACGTGGTGCTGTTAGAGCTCCTGCAATTATTCCCAGTTAAGCCTTTAAAGTTGGAGAGACTTCAAATATAGGTCTTTGTAGTGCATAGAAATACTTCCTTTGTGCCCTGGATCCAGACTCACTACAGTGGGGTATGCAGCCTTTTGTGTGGGGACATAACCTATTCAGGTGTAAGTGAGTCTGGGTCTAGATCCTCCCTCCTAATCGGCCAGGATGGCCTATTAAGTCACACCTAAGCTTCCATTGTTTGTGGCTGTCTAGGGAGCAAACAGAAAGCCCAGCTCTCACCTTCCTCAGATGCGTATCAGAGTCAGGCAGCAAGCACCAAATGGATGAAATAAAAAATGCCAACTTTCTAAAAGTATAATTTTCCGAATTTAAATTTAAAATACAATTCACTATAAGTTTTGATTTTTAAATTGTGATTCAATAGACATCAAACTTGAAACGTCTATCTCTTCACAATTGGGAATTACACTAATAAAATGTATTAAGATAATCCAATGTTATCCTATGAGAGAGATAGACATTGCACTAGTGAAAAATGTATTTGAAAGATTTTCACTACCATGACATGTAAAATCTAAAAGTACATGTCCTACTTTTTAAATACATTGCAACCTGCCCTCTGAGTTGTCCAGGGCCTACCTTAGGGGTGACTTATATGTTTATAAACAGAAGGTTTGGTACTGGCAATAGGTTTATTTTGCCAGGTCAAAATGGCGGGTTTAAACTGCACACACAGGCTCTGCAATGACAGACACATGGTTAGAGGGCTACTTTACTAGGGACTTACAAAGAAATTAAATATGCCAAATGAGGATGAGCCTACATTACCATGTTTCGGGGAGAGAGTACAAGCATTTTAGAACTAGATACCAGTGGTAAAGTGCCCAGTCCTAAAGCCAGCCTAAACAAGGTCAGAAATGTAGAGGAGGTAGGCAAAATTATTGCCCCAATAAAGCACACATGGCAGGAAGCGATTCCTAATTTGATGGAGAAGGTGGAGGTTTTTGGTTGTATCTCAGGTTACAAAGTGGTGTGGCTCACTGGTTAGAGGCGGCAGACCTGTAAGCAGAGAACGGCCCAGGACCAGGGTTCAATTCCCGACGCGGCAGGGTCGTGGACCAGGGTCAAACGGACTCGATAATTCTCGCCTCGATGCCTACTCTAACCAGAGAACACACTCGGCAACTCTGGGCATTAAGCTTGCCTCATCTCTACAACGGCCCCCCACAGACGCCGGGCATGCCTGGTTTCACCTTGGAGATACCCAGAAAGGAACCATCTCACAGGGAAAACCAGGACGGGTTCCCCAGCGGTCTTCAGCGCCAGGATACTCCATGGAGTCACAGTGCGCTTCACAAGTACACCCACATTTATATTTACATTTACAAAGTGAATCCCGGCAAATTGAGATTATAGATTGGAATATTTGGGCAGCAAAGTGTGCCAGGATTTCTTGGAAGAAACTGCGCAGGGGACTCGAATTTGGAGGTTTGGCACTACCTGAAATATTCGCTTACTGTTATGCGTTTCAATTCAAGAATACTCGTATGATGGCCAACAAAGCGGATAATTCTATGATTGGCGCACTATTCGGGGCACTGATAGTGGATGTACCACAAAGTCAAAGTGGTTTTCTTTTTAAATATAGGGATCCCAATTATTTTTTTTTTAAATGAGGCTTAAGATTCCGAAATCAGCACTGAAGGTATGGATGTATGCAGGAAGAATGCTAAAGATCCCCTATTTTTCATCATAGGCGCCAGTTTGGAATTCCCCTGGCACGCCAGAGTGTTTGAGGGACCAATTGAGCAAACCGTTAAAAACTGCAGATATTTGTTGTTGTTATATTTAAAGGGTTGACCCAACGGTACTGGGACCTGGGTAGTCAAGTGTTACATACATAGGGGTCCCAGTTGGAACAAAATCTAGAAGCTGTTGGAACTATGGCCGGTATCCGAGCACAAATGATTATTATTTAAACTCGTCCACTCCGTTACGGCCGCCTGCAAGGAATAAGCGGTCTCGATGCAAGTTTTTACTCAATTCCGCTGTCAAATGGATCGGATCACCTGCACTATTTTGAGAAATGTATTTGTAACCAATCTACAACCGAGGATGTGAATTAAAAACATCTCTCTGTAAATACAATACCGATTTTCTTGATTTTTTCAAAAGTAATTTTCTTTGTGTACCAAATTTTGTTCCAACTGGGACCCCTATGTATGTAACAATAGGTATTTGTTGTTGGGCGGACCTTAAAATTGGCAGAAATTTAATGAGTTGAGAGGCATTGAGTAACTGTACCAATGGTCAGCTAACAAGGTTTAAGTACTATCAACTCAGTTCTTGGAGGGCCACGCAAGATCGGGCAGAACAAGAGGATGTTAATGTCGATCAAGTAACGAGAACTGGTCAGTGGCGTAAAGAAACATCATTTTGGTACTGGGTTTTTGTGGAGACAGAAGGACACATCGTGAATGAAGTAAAAAAATGATGGGGCGAGGAACCGGAAAATCATGATTTAATGCAAATGTGGTGTAATTCATATGCTATTTTTCAAAAAGTGGTGAAATCAGCCCCACTGAAACGAAACCATCTGTTTACCACATATAGGGTATATTGGTCTCCGGTAAAACTCTCGAAGGTCACTGGTAGTATCTATACATGTCCTAAATGTATGAAGTTTGAGGCTGATGATATACATATGTTTTTGTCATGCCCTAAGATCGTGCCTCCTTGGAATGAGATAATCACTTTTTTGGGAGATACCATATGGGCAGAAATAAAGGGAACTGTAAGTTTAACTTTTTTTGGGTTTAAGTCTGGACCAAGAAGCCCAACTTTCGGCTGCAGAATCTAAATTTTTGTTTTATGTTGTATTATTGACAAGAAGACAGGAAAATTGTAAACTTTAGAAATCTGAGATATTTTGTATACATTAGCGAATTGGATATGGCGTGTGATCAGAAAAGCAGAGAGAAGGTGTGGGCTCCGTTGGTAAAGTTGAGAGAGGCGGCAACGTGAGTCCAATGATTATGCCGTCTACTCTGTTGGCCAAGTTATCTCCCGGTACCCCAGTCGGTACAGTTGGAATACGGAGATGGAAATGGAAACAGTAGTATACTTGTGGGATATGTGCTTCTGGGCGTTACTCTTGGGTCTCCAGATAGGGCCGCCCAAGAAAAGGTAAGACTCTGAGAGGTTAGAGCCACAACCCATCAAGATATTGGGCAAAATGAGGACAAAAAAAGGAAGGGGAGAAGTGTGGCTCAGGGGTTAGAGGCGGCAGACCCGGAAGCTGAGATCAGCCCTGGACCAGGGTTCAATTCCCCGCCTCAGCGGGTCTTGGGCTCAAAAATTCCACAGACTCGATAATTCTCGCTCCGGTGCCTTCTCGACTCACGGGTTCACACTCTGCGACTCTGGGCAATAGCTTGCTTAATCTCCACAACGGCCCCTCGCGGCGGGATGCCTGGCTTTCACCTTGTGGATACCCTGCCGGGGTTATCTCACAGGGGAATACCAGGACGGGTTCCCTAAGCAAGCGCCGGGAAACCCTTTGTGGGTAGCTGTGCGCTATATAAGCTCAAATACATTTACATTACATTTACAAGGGGTAAAACACCATAAAGGCAGATGCCACATGAGTAAGAAACAGACAGCCAATTAACAACCAGCATACGTAGTGATCACGCGTTCCCAATGCCAGGCATCTGGACACGTTCACCGCTGGCCACACGGTGTCCAAGTAAGGTCTAGACCCGCCTGTAGTAACTTTTGACCATTAATTTATGACCCTGAAGGGAGCAACCAACATTCCTCACCATATATGGTTTGTAGGAAACATTTTCTTGCCTATTTAATTTTTTGTATGAGGACTCCAACTAAATGTAAATTGAGACAGTCCTCAGACCTAGTACCTGTAACTGTTCTCCGGACTGAACTGATTAATTACACAAACTGTTCCTGTTTTGCCAAACCCCTGTATTCTGTTTTCTTAAGGAAACCTACTTCTAACAACAATACGTTATGACGGCTGGGATAGAAGCTTAATCACTATCATGAGAAAATACAGCTACTTTGAAACAAACTCCTGTAAAGAACTCCAAAAAGAAAAAAAATACATGTTCAGGCATTAGAGGGAAACAGCGTTTGAATGGATGTACAGTAAAAATTGACTTTAAAACACGTATGGACATATTTTGGCACATCAGTATCTACAATTAATCTAATGCATTGGCAAAGCTGTTAAAAAAATATTCAAGTCATTAATGCTGGTTTGAAGCAGTACGCACACAGTACATGTTTTAGACTGTAAGAAATATGCTAGAACATGGACCTGTCAATGACTTTACATTCAGAATTAGCACATTTTATGGAAGTTGATTAAACTTTAAAGCTGTATGTGACAACGTGATTTGAATGATAGATGCTTGTGATTCAAATGATTGATTATGAGGCTTTGCAGAGTTTGGGCTTTTCGAAAACGGATTAAACATTTGCATCTCCAAAATGGATGCAGCTCGCCTCAACCAGCTTCTCCTTTGTTGGTTGCCAATTTCTTGCAACACACATGTCCTACTATTGTTTTAACAGAGAGTGATGCAATCCCAGCTCCTACACGCTTGCCTATAATAATGGAAATTTAAGAGTATATTGCTAAAAATATTCAAAATCTTGAATGCCTTTTAAAGAAGGTAGGTCCTCTGTTCGATGCACCAAATCAACCCTTGGTTAGTAAGCTGGACCACCTACTCTACAAAAACATATCTAACTACTATGAAAGAACAAATGGCAAAGGGCATCCGCAAAGAGTGGAGAGAGGAGTTGAGTCCTAAACCAGGCAAATGAAAGAGCTAACAGAAAACAATTCTGCAGATACACTGTGGGACTGAGGAGAGATTAAAGGGCCCAAACAGACATATCTGGGCATCCTAACTGAGTACTTTATTAGAAGTGAGGCCTGACCTTGCTCTAAATAATCTTTGGCTCTATAAAATATCACGTTTAAACCTAATACATTTTAGAAAAATTAGATCATTGAAATCGTATTACTATTTTGGGAATCTGTATTCAAATTAGTCATACCTATTACAAAACCCAGTGATTGCCTACTATTTTAAAAATCTAATTTAAGCCAAATATTACCATAGTAGTGAAGATCAAGAAGCAATTATTGAACTGTCGGTAAGTAAAAAAGTGCTTTATTACAGTTCAATGGCGGCCAACACAGATAAAAACTGTCGAGCGGGTGGAGGGAAGAGAGAGGGGGGCTAGTGGGAAGCGCTTGGGAAGAGTGTGAAGCCGATGTGTTTACATTTTTTTTTTATCATTTAACTTTAACTGATGGTGCTGGCCGCCTTGCGCTCCTCTGCTGCCAATTCATGATCCCAGCAGTTCCTGGGACAGCATTTCTAATCATTGCTCTAAATTTAGCCAGGCTTCTAGTGCTCTGTTTAGATTTTCTCTGTCGATAGGTAATAAGCCTATTCTGCCCATAATGCAAATCTACAGAATGAAATGACTCCCAATGCTGACATACGCTGCAGCCATATGGGGGAACTGTAATTGCAGGGTGATCCAGCAGGAAGAGGACCGATTCTGTAGAAAATTACTGGGCCTGGGTCCAAAAGTGCCTCCTCCTTAACTCACCAGTAATTAGGTCTGGACTATGTGGAGGATCAGGTTGAACTGGCCTCACTCTTACTTTAGATTTCATTTAGGGTCGATGAGAGACTGAGGTTCAACAGGAGCATGATTGAGGACTGTTTGGAGGGTACCCATGGCCAAAAAATACAGTGGCTAACTTATATTAAAAGTACTGCCGCTCCCTATGTTGTATGGACATTTTTAACAGGTCACATCTTCTTAAACAAGCAGTTGTAATGTAATTGGTCTATCCTTTGGGACCTTATATGTATTTAGCTATGCAGAACATTAACCTGGGTGCTGAAGCATCTACTGTTCATTAACATGGAGGGAAAGTAAGCACCAAACTGCGAGACACCCCTGGTATGGGAACACATGGAGAGAAATATTGCCATACAGTGGGAAATGGTATAGTCCAAAGCTCTGTTTTTAATATAAAATCAGGGCCTTCGGTGGTCATATCACTGAAAATACAAGATTTGAAAAAAATATTGTCTTCTGGTGCTCATGGAAGACAATTTCTATGGACTGGAATCTAGAGAATGCTACGTGATTCTGGTATTTTACTGACCTCTACTGTTCGCTTTCTATCAAGAAAGATAAATAGAGGCAGTTGCCAGAAAAATTAAAAAAATAAAGTGCCTCAGCAGACAGAAATTTTGTTTTTACTGGCCTCTACTGGTCATTTTCTGTCAAGACAGTTATATAGAGGCAGTTGAACAGAAAAAAAGCCCCTAAGCGGAAGCAGACAAGTCCTAGGGCTGATCTCCGAGCCCACAAAGTACATACACATATAAGTATATACTAAAGTATATACAAGAGGTCTTGAATGCTTGACCTAAAAAGGTGATCAGGTCTTTTTAGGCAGCACATTTTAAATGGATTGAAAGATGAGAGGGAAATTAGGGTGCTGGAGAAACACTGCCTGCTCCTGAAATCTGCTACTCGTTTTGAACCATACCTTACAGCAGTTAAACATCCTAGGGACAGATCATTGCTCACAAAATATTCTTGCGACTCAATTTGTACAATGATCTGTTTTCCCCCATGTCAGTACTATCCCCATGCACTTTTAACCTGTCCCTGTGATGATCGCTCACCTCAAACCTTAATACACTTGATTTTATTCTGTTCATTTTATGATTTTTTGCATAAGAGTTATATTTTAACACTTTTAAAAGTGAGGGGTTTTATTCCATTTCGGCCTGCCTTTTTACATTTACAGTTATTATCTGATCAGGTATTGATGTTGGCAGGGACGGACTATCCGAAAGGAGCCTTCTATTGAAATAAAATAATTTATAGTGATGAGTAGGATAGGCTTGCTCATTGTTTTTAAACTGTACCTAATGTTTGTAGACTGTGTGGTTTGAATGAAATAAGGTGGACTATATATAATAATGTTTTTAAGGTTTATTTATTTTATTTTATTTTTGAAATTTGTAAAGCACACAAATGCCCTGGGCGTCTCGGCGCTGTGGACCGCAAGCAAAATCAGTGAACAAGATTATTGATTGAACAGCCAAGTCTTTAGCATCTTTCTAAAAAGAAGCAATGACTGACACTCTCTTATCTCCAACGGGAGAGTGTTCCAGAGTCTGGCTGCCGTGATGACAAAGCGTCTGTCACCCCAGGATACAGTTTTTGTACGTGGTACAATTAGCTGACATGCCGTGGAGGAGCGAAGCGATCTATTTGGATGGTAGGAGGCCAGCTTATTTATGAGAAACTGAGAGCCTATTTTACGAGAGGCTTTGTAGGCAGTACATAGTGTCTTGAATTTTATGCGATTCCTGACTGACAGCCAGTGATATCTTTTGATTATGTGAGAGATTGATTTGAACTTGGATGTTCTGGACAACATTCTGGCAGCCGCATTTTGAACGGTCTGCAATTTTTGGATCACCCTGCTTTGAGCGTTAGCAAACAGCCCAATGCAGTAGTCCAATGATGACATCACTAGTATGACATTAATGATTTCTACAAACACACTGAAACACTAAAGAACAAATTCAAAGATCATGGATATCCAAGAAAACTTCTATCACATTCATTGAAAAGGGCTAGATTCTATGATCGGGAAGCATTGATCCACACAACTAAAAAAGATAAGGGCCCTATGAATAAAATTGTATTTGTCAGCAAATTTTCTGGTTTCAGTAATCAGATAAAAAATGTGGTCAACAAGAACTGGCACATTTTGAATCATGACGAGGAAGTTTCCCTCGAGAGACCCCTATATGCATTTACGAAGAACAAAAATCTACGTTACTTATTAGTTCACACCTATAGGGATAATGTTACTGATCCACAAAGAACATTGGATAACACCAAAGTAGTCGGTAACTCGAGATGTGGTTCATGCAATATATGCCCCCAATCTGTAGTTGCCTTAGAGTTTACCAACAATGGAATGACTATGAGATGCAGGACGCACAATAACTGCAGAAGCAAAAATATTATCTATCTTCTCCAGTGCCCATGTGGACTCTGTTATATCGGAGAGACAGGTAGAGAAGCATGTACTCGCTTCCAAGAACACCGATCAGCGATAAAAACTAAAAATATTACAGCTCCCATTGTTACACATTTTTTAGAGAAGAACCATGGAGAGAATGAATTTGAGTGGTTCATCCTGGAGAAGGTAAAAATAGGCAAGAGGGGTGGCAACATCACCACTGTGCGGAAACAGAGGGAACAATGGTACATCTCTTTTTTTAATACTGTTAGGAATGGTCTGAATTCAAGGGAAGAATGGGACAGGATTATTGGTGCTGTCTAGCTGTACTGTTTTGATAGCACTTTCTGTCTCTCTTCCACTTGATGTTTGCCCTTCGTCTGAACTCTGAATCCTGGGTGAAATTATTATAATATTTTTTTGATCAAAAGCGTTATTACCTTTGATTTGACTGTGATACTTTCAGCAAGTATTAGCTCTTTCTATAGTACTAGGTTGATACCTATATCCATTAATATATAAGTGTAGTTAGGAACCAACATTGCACTGACATCTTTGCTATACCGGCCTTATGTCGGATTCTGAAGACGGGTTGATTAGTGTCGATTTAGACTAACACGATTTCGCAGCAATGAAGCATACACTTGTTTTACATTTTTGGAGTGAGACTACAACTGTGTAGTGTCTCATTTCCATTATCAGATATTTTTTCATGTCATAACGATTAGAATAAATATATTAAGGTCTATATTCTACAGTGTATGCTGGGATCTTGCTGCCTCGATATCAGAACTAGGATCCCTTGTGAGATTTAACCTCGGATGCAGTGGCCACTAAGATGTATGCGTGGTATTTACATTCGAGTAATGATGCTACCTACTATTAGAACTGGCATCATTAAAGAGTCTGAGAATTATTGTGCCCATATTTAAGGAAAATGGCAAGTGGGCATAATTATGGTTGCATGCACATGGATATTCACACCATTTATTGTTCGTAACTTGTAGGTAATGTATATTTCTTATTTAATTTAATAGATTCCTAGTGAGTGATATGCCTGTTCGACAAGTGACTTATATTAATCATTAGGGATATTCCTTACCCGTATCACGGTTTTGGCCGTTAAATGAAATGAATCGGCGATAATACTCAATGTCGGCCATTTTGGATTGGACCGATAACTTGTGTATACAAAGAAGATTCTGTGATACAGACAGTCCTTTTTTGCTGTTTGTGCCACTGTTTAGGGAAACAAGCAGTTTGATTTACTGAGCAGCATACACAGCTGTTGTGTATTAGCAGATTCCCGCGTTCTAGAAAGTATTTAAACAGCTGGTAAGAATCTCAGCATTTCGTATATGGTGAAGGTGATCGACACATGGGACGCCGTCATTTTAACAAACTCTGGTAAGCTTAGGCGCTGTTTGTCGATGGAGTAGAGACTTTGGATTATCTCGTAGTATGGAATAAGGGAGGCTTATGTTCTATTCTCTGTCCAATTTTGGCGCTGTTTAGGTGGTATCCGAGATTACTGAATAGTGGAACCACCCGAGTACAGCAGCATTTTCCTGCGTCTGTGTCCGATCCAGGACAGTGTCGTTTTATAAGCCCCGCATACTTACCGTGTGTTACTGGAGAGTTTTAACATTTAACAAATGTAAGTATAAGGCTAGATACTGCCTTTTTCCGTTTGAGGCTTGACGAATTAGACACTTATGGGTTGTTGTGTATTTATTGTTTTCAGATTTATCTTGTTTCTTGTATCTGTATCGGCGTTTTATCAGAGCACCGTTTGAGACTGTCCCACCCTACTGTGTCTTTAAGCACTGACAAAGGTGGGTTATTAATTCGGTACACTATGTACAGAGATCACGTTTGTGGCTCTAACTCTGCTGACCAGGAAACAGATACTTCTAACTCTTATGTTTTTTATGTAGATTATTGGTCCTGAGAAGCTTTTTAACTCATTGGACGAGAGAAGGTTTTTATTAAACGTAGGAACCATCTACTGTAAGCTGATATGGTTTGAAAGTTTCGAGGTATGTGAGCATAGACTTTCTTATATCTAAACAATAACAATCTGGATGTTGTTGCTGCTTTCTCACTAGACTCTTTTCCAGGATGTACTCACTTATCATTCTTTGCTTGATCGATGGGCTATCATGTGTGAGACAGGCCCATACCCACTTTGGTCCACTCTGTTAGCAAATGTATACCACTTACCATAAGGGTCCATCTATAAATAAGCAGGGACAAAAATGAAATTATGTACTGTTTAAACCTTATGTTGTAATTGCTGAAATGTTCATGGATATTTATTATGCTGTGTCTCATGACTTTTACTCAATGGTCGGGCAAATTGATATGAAGTATTTATTTTTATGTATATATTAAATGTGATGAAGTGTCTTTGTTGTATAGTTTTAAATTTGTCTTTTCAATAATGTCTTATGTCTGTGTAATACTGTCGAATGAAGCTTGAGGCAATATAACGAGGTCATTGTGGGATTTGTTGTACAATGTTTTTATTTGGAACTGAGAGTGTTGTCATCTAGAAAAGTTGAAAGCACAAGAATGCTTTTTTAAAGATAATTTCTCTCAATTTCACAATTTTTGGGGAAGAAACTATACAATACCCTGATGAAGGTGGTCTGACCATATGATCCACCGAAACGCGTCGCATAACAAAAGGAGGATTGTGCATTATATTGCTTAGAAAATAATTCTGACGCTTTTGCTGAATTTACTTTTCTGTCTATACCTCCTTTTTTATTAATAGGAATTCAATGTTTCCTTTCTTTTAATGCTCTTTCCTGTCATTTTAATTATTTTTGAATCATTATGTTTTAACATTGCATTGTGTAATAAATTGTTCAGGATTTTTCATAATTTCGTTTGTGTTTTGCCTCATGAGTACAGTATTCTGTTAGTTTACTTGTTTCTGTTTCTATTGTTTGTTGAACGTTTTGTCATTATAAAAAGGTGCCCCAAAGGGATTTTTTGCTTGACCTAACAGTCCACTTGGCACCCCATCCCTTTGGTTGTGGGGTCCCTATCTCTTTTACTAGAATCACTAGTATACTGACCAAAGTTTTACCTGCATTTTCGGGGAGAAATGGGAGAATCTTTTTAATCAGTTGAAGTTTATGGAAGGCTGCCGATGCCACCCCATTCGCATGGGGTACAAAAGTCAGTCTATCATCGAAGAAGATGCCTAGGTTCCTGACCTTGGAACTGGGTTGGGAGGGGAGCCTAGTGATGGAGGCCACCAGCAGCTGGACCAAGCAGGGGATAGTTTACCAAAGATGATGTCCTCCGTTTTTTCGGAGTTCAGTTTTAGGCAATTGCTGAAAATCCAGTCACTGATGGCCAGCATGCCCTGTTGACAGTTGGCTGCCACCCTTTCTCAGTTCTTATGAACCACCAGCACCAGCTGGCGGTTCATAACAACCAGCTGATATGATGTAAGGCCCATCCCATATGCCTTAATGACACTTGGTAGGTCCGCCACGTAGATATTAAAGAGTGTGGGACTTAGGGATGAGCCTCGCGGGACTCCACACAACAGTGTCAATTGGGCAGAATGGAAGGTGCCTAGAGTCACAGCCTGAGTCCGTTTGGAAAGGAAGTATGTCAGAAGTTCTTTTGCCTTGTCCTGAATACCCAGTGCAGTGACACAGTCGATCAAGATGGTATGATCAACTGTGTCAAATGCAGCTGACAGATCCAGCAGTATGAGCACAGCCGTACCTCCCTGATCCATGATGGTTCTTATATCTTCTGAGGCTTTGATTAGAGCTGTTTCTGTGCCATGTGCTTTTCGGAACCCAAATTGGGTGTTATCTAACAATTGGTGATGTTGTATGTATTTGGAGAGTTGTTGGTTCATCACTTTTTCCACCACTTTGGCCGGGAAAGGTAGGCTAGCTATAGGCCTATACTTCTTAGTCTTGTTGAGATCTAAATTAGATTTTTTTAGCAGAGGTTTTAAAATGGTCTTTCCCCATGTGGTAGGGTAAATCCCTGATGTAAACACGGTGTTAAAAATATTTGCCAGTATCGGAGCTATTAAGTCCGTGATAGCAAGGACCTTAGGTGGACCTTAGGTGGACAGTTTGGGCTGAACTGTTCCCATGGGGCACAGGGTCAAGACTGATTTGCATATGGCTGAGTTTTTATGTCTCTATCTTTTATGATTATGATGCACAATCAAAAAACGATCAATTGAATTGAATTATTTATTAAAAAAACATAAATTAATCATACAATTTGTTATAAACATTTTTAAATAAAAAAATGAACGTGACTTTTAAACAGTTATTAAATTATCCATAATCATTTCTACACATTCTCTAAATAGTTTTTCAGACATAATAAATCATTATACATTTTAATTTTATGATTTTTAAAATCTGATTTTTTTAATTTAATATGTTCAAAATAATGAAATAAATATTTACAAACTATGGGGTCCATTAGGATGTCGATGCTGGTGATGCGGAAAAATGCTTTTTTCCGCCCGCAAGCAGCGTGAAACACGTCTGCCATATTAGCATTGCCAAACATAGGTCAAATACCGTCCACCGCGGTGCGACGCGCACCACCATCAAAGTGCACCCGCCACCACGACGGTGTGAGCCAATGGAGACTCACTGCCGTGCGGAAAGACGTCCGCCCCGCTCCACAAATTAGGATGCCCAAACATCAGACGCACCGCAGCGGAGATACCGCTCAACCGGAGACGGCGGAAGCTCAACAGCATAGCGCGATACCAGAGTCCTGTTCCACACCACGACCGCCATGGATCCTGCTCTAAACGTGTTCCCGGTGCTGTACCTGCTACATCCCTATCAACTCATGGGCCGACACGGACGCCGCCGCAACTATACAAATACAACACACAACACACAGGGTCTAAATCTACAACAGAAATCCTGCTGGGGGCAGTAACACATCCACAAGGGCCCCCACACATGATCCACCTGCCACCAAGTCACCCCTCTGCATTCTGGACATACATCTACCGCTAACTTGCAGCAATGTCCCGGTCACGTCACAATAGCGGTGAATACATGCGCACAATGCAGAAGGCAGGGCCAGTCCAAGGCATGGGCAGAGCACAAAGACCCCAGGGACACACCTCCTCTCACCACACATCAGCACACCCCATGAAGGCACAGGCCATGGGCCCATCCTGTGCACTCCTATACACAACAATAAGCCAGGTCAATCTACATCCTGCACCAGGGAGACAGCCACTGCAGGAGTGCACACAACACACAGCACAGTGCCAGGGGAACACACACACCACAACACCACCACACACATGGAAAATACATCAGTACAAGCACCAAATGAACACATACCAGGAAAAAACATACAAATGGACACACAGCCTGCATAGTCACACATACATACCACACACTGACACACAGACACCCACAATGCCAAAAGCAATGGAGCACAACAAATCAGCAAGCCAAAGTGGGATCTACACAAATGGAAGGCCATGGAGACACACAACTAGCATTTGCAAATCACATGCAAGACAAGGAACACATAACACCCCCTCAGACCCTCAATCCACACATGGCTGGTACAGTCAGTGGAGTTAAACCACAGGCACCAGAGTGCAACAACACAGGGAGACAGCTTGGCATACCAGGTAAAGGCACAAGGAAGAAAGGGAGGTCTGGAAGTCCAACTGGGAACAGCCACACATGCATACAACCACCTCACAGGAGTATACCTGCAGCACAACACACAGGGCCCATATACATACCCCTTAACTGACAAACACCAGGAGGAATGTACACACATACACCCCTCACAACAGCAGCACACAACACCAGTGCCACACACACTGAAGCCTACCAATACTTGCCAATCCATACTCACACAAACAAACACACACACTCGGTGTAACCACAAACATCACACACAGGGATTCCACAGCCCATGTCTGCATAAAAACATCACACAAACACATAACCCAAATGGAACACACACAAAAGCACAACAAAAACAAACATACCATGTCAGCCAAACTGTGACAAGGCAATGGTACCACAGACACAACAGGAGTGCATAACGTCATCACTCAGGAACAAAGCACACACAACATACCTCAAATCACACAAGAAGTGCACCATCACAGAACAACACAGCCACATCAAACCAACTACAGATGCACAGGCAAAAAACTGAACAAACACTTTAGGACATCAGGGGGTGCACGTCAGGCAATGTCAAGGCTAAATACACACAGCACTGTACGCACAACAAGCAGTGTGTGCACACCAAGCATACCAGTCACACACAAACATGAGTGACACAACACCAACCCATACAACACAAATCAGCACAGCACAAACAGAACAGCACACCCAGGAACAACACAGCCAACACACATACATCCAACACAACCGCAACAGATGCACAGATTTGGGACACAATGTTGGAATCAACTTGAAAATAGCACTGGCCAGCACACACAGCTGAACAGCAGATGAGCAACCATGACTGCCAAACAGCACAAGAACATCACAAAGGAACAAATAGGGAAAGAACCTGAGTGGTACATAGCCCCAGCCCAAAGAAATGCACCACACAGCACAATGTCACAAAAGAAGGGATGAGGAGGCACACACACAGACAAACCAAGGGGACAGCCGAAATCCAAGTGAAGTGTACTGCATATCAATAGTGGGCAACACAAAGAGTAGGCACAAAAAGCACACATAGGGGATGGCATTACACAACACACACCATGCCATACAGTAGGATAAAAGGCACCATGTGCCTGCAATGCATGAGAAACACAACCAACATTGCAGTGTGGAGCAGCAGGTCTGCACAGTCTACACAAACAGAATCAAGACACACGGATGATCAAACAAACACAACGCTGATGCTCCAGTCACACGCCCTGCACACTCACAAGTGACTAAAACAACAAGTAGGAGTCACACAGAACAGCATGGACATACCAACACACTGCACACCTCTTGACAACTCAAGAGCACACATCTCATGTAGGCCATGTGACCAGGATGACGGGCCATCACAATATGACCATATACATACACAGCTGGGCACACAGAAAGGAATAACACACATACATGATGACATTGCCCAGCCTGCATGCAAACCTGTGCAAAGTCACACTCTGTGCTGGCAGTGTCCCCCAACCTGACATGTGAACAATGTAGCCAACAATTGAAAACCTTGAAAATGAGACCTGAATCACAGGTTATATTGACACCACAGATGCCCTAAGTATAAGTATCAGTGTCAGAAAGAACTGATGGCCAGCTTCATGAAAGACCCGTTTTGCGAGTCTGAAATAGCGATTCATAAGGAATCGCTATTACAGACTCGCAAAACGGGATTCATGTAGGAATCGCAAAATTAAATGCGATTCCTACCGATTCCTTTTTTGCGATTAGCAAATTGCTAATCGCAAATAAGATAGCGATTTGAAGGGTGCCAGGGGTATCCAAAGGACACCCTGTAGCACCCCTTAAATGCACATTTCAACAGGTGTTGCGCACACACATGTCCAAAGGACATGTGTGTGTGTAACATGCAACTTAGAAAAATGCTTTTAAAAGCATTTTTCTACGTTTTCGCTATTTACCACGAGGTTTGACCTCGCGGTAAATAGCGGGCCGAAATTGCGAATTCGCTATTTCAAAATGGATGATGAATTGCATTTAAGGAATCTCAAATAGAGATTCCTTAAATGTAATTCATCGCTAAATAGCGAAATCGCTATTACCGATTTTTGCATTTGGGATGATGAATCCCGAATGCAAAAATCGCACTCGCAAAGGGCCAGATTCTCAGAATCTGGCCCTTTGCGAGCGCAAATCAGCTTGATGAATCAGGCTGTGAATTCCCTGTCACCCCTGTGAAAAAAGAGTACGCGAGCAAAGACCTTGGCAATGTTGAAGTGCCACATAGAGCATGGGCCAAAGACAAACATATGCACACGTCAAAATAACTTTATTCAGTAAGGACACTGACTAAACAAACAACAGGAGTAACTGTCTTTATTCACATGTTGCATAGATAGGCACCAACAGAAGAGAAGAGCACGGCACAAAATGCACAGCATATCCATGAGAATCTGCATAGGCAAGGGCAAAACAGCAAGGCCAGTGGCCAGTCCAGGGAGTAGAGTGAGGACATGAGAATCTGCACAGGCAAGGGCAAAACAGCAAGGCCAGTGGCCAGTCCATGGAACACAGCATATCCTTGAGAATCTGCACAGGCAAGGAAAAAACAGCAAGGCCAGTGGCCAGTCCAGGGAGCACAGCATATTCATGAGAATCTGCACAGGCAAGGGCAAAACAGCAAGGACAGTGTCCATGGCAGAGTGCAGAGCAAGTACATGAGAGGCAGCACAGGGTACAGTCCAACATAGCAAAGAGCAACAAGGCCAGGGTCCATGGCACAGTGAAGAGCAAGTACATGAGAGGCTGCACAGGTAATAGTCCAACACAGCAGAGGAACAAGGCCAGTGGGCATGGCAAAGTGTAAAGTCAGGACCTTGAGAAGCTGCACAGGGAGTATGTTTGACTGTACCTTCCATGGGCAGCAACACAGTCAGGGGGTAAACAATGGGCAGGACAGGCCCACCTGTGTGAGAGACAGAATTGTGAGGGGGACTACCACTCACACTTGGCTGTCAGGTGGACTTGGAGCAGGCTGTGTGTTGGGGATGGCAGGACCACTTGACCTGGAAGAGAGAGGCCCAGGTGAGGTAGGGCTATCAGTGGCTTTGCAAGCTGGAAGGCTGTTTGGACCAGGTGGTGTAGTGGCAGGTGGCGGTGGAGTCATGCAGACCTGTGACACAGTGTGGGTGGGAGGTGTTTAAGGGGTGCCTTTACACTTCTTGGGGCTTCCCTGTACTGGGATTAATGGGAAGTGGTGTGGACACAACAGGCATACACACCAACAATGCTGCATCAGGTTCAGACACTGGCACTCCCTCTGGGTACGTGCTGGATCCTGCGGAATGCTTCGTCTGGCTCCGCCTCTGGCCCTCCTTCCCCTTTTTGCCAGGTGAACCCCCTACTGTGCCCTCCTTCCCCAGCTTCACAGGGCTTGGAATGGGAGTCGAGGTGGTGGGGGAATGTGCATCTGAGCCCTTCCTAGGTGTACCCTTGCCATGCATCAACTCCTCAGTGGAAACAGAAACTGCATACCTCCCTTTGCATGATGCTTTAGGTACAGGAGAGTCCTTAGCTGGGGATGCCTCTGAGGCATATGAGACAGAGGTCTGCTTCTTAGCTTTTTGGGTCCTTGCATTTGACAGACTGGCTTTTCTCTTTGCATTCTGGGCTGGCTTTGCTCTTCTGTGGGGATGGTGTCTGCGGGTGGGACCGCTTGGGTCATTTTTGCTGTGTGCTCCGTGTGCTGTATTGTAACTGTGATGTATATGATCCGTGGTCACTATCATCAGATGTGGCCACTACCTGGGGGTGGACAAAGGCCCTGGAGCAGGAATGGGAGTATGTGGCTGTTGAAGGGCAGACGTCACTGTGGAGGACAAGGCCTGGACAGTACGGTGCAGCCCACCCAAGTCGGAATGAATGCCCTCCATGTAAGCAACCACCTGGGCTAATTTCTTGTCATGGTCACTGAAGGCATTGAGGAGAGCTGTCTGGCCCACACAAAGCTGCCTTAAAAACTCAACTGACTCTGCACTGAGGGCAGCAGGGGGAGAGTTGCAGGGGCAGTGGGTGCCAGGTGTGAATGAAACTCATTCCCTCTTACTGACACGGACACAGTCAGCACCAGAGGAAGTGGATGGGAGGATGGGCACTGGTCGCTGTGTGGTAGAAGATGATGCAGAGTCTCCATTCCCTGTGCCTGCAAACATGGATGCATCCCCGCTGGCTTCAGAGGATGTGTTACTTTGTGTCTCAGGCTGGGATTCCTCCTGCAGACTCTGTTTACCATCTGAGGCGCTGGTGACATCTGTGTCACTGGGCTCCTGTGCAGCTGTAGTGCTAGTCTCACCACCACTGGTGTCCGGTTCCTGTCCCTCCTTGATCACTGGTAATTCTGCATGAAAGAGAGATGCAGGGTCAGGTTAGTGGCAGCAACAGAACAAACATATGCAATCAATGCAGTACAACATATATGACTACATGACACTGCACTGCACCACTCCACAAACATGACATTGGCCACCACTGGCACAGACCTTGTACACATGCATCCGCTCCCAGCCCAAGTAACCCTCCCCAAATACTCACCTTTGCCTTTCTGCTGATGCTCTTTCAGACATGCATCCAGCTCAGGATCAGTGGTGTCAAGCTGCACCGTGGCAACCGCCCAGTGCAAGGGAGCATCCCCAAGGTCATCTCTGTCACGTTCTTTGCCAGCCAGCTGATGTTGTCCCACCTCTTTTGGCAGTGGGTGTGCCATCGATTAGATACCCCCAGAGCTCACACCTTTGCTGCAATGGCCCTTCACACGGCCTCATGCTTGTGTACCTTGAGCTGCAGGCATGGGAGACAAGAGGGGGAAATGATCAGTGACACAGTGTCACGTACCAACCTCTTTCACTACAGTAGCAAGACAAAGGCTCATTACCAAATCAAATCTCTGTCCATCCCACCCTGGGGTACATCTCACATGGGCACTCTGCATGGGCTAAGCTGATGTGATTGCATGCATTTATGAGGGCGTACAGTGTCCATGCACATCTCACATACATGCAGGATGACAGCACTGAACCCCCTATTTGGTTTGCACACATCTCCAGTCCTATGTATGTCTGGGCACAACATACATCACATATCGACCTGTTTCTGTGGATAGACTCCTTGTGCTCAAGAATGTGCAGCACTCAATGTCCATGCCCTGTGAATATATCAGTATGTCATGTATGTAGCATTGAGGGACATGTACTCACAAACAAAATATAGATCTACACAAGTGTGGTCGTGTGCAACTAGACAGAGTGAAATGATGCATAGTTGGATTTTACTGTGAAAAAACAATAGTAAGGACACTGTAAGTGCTGTGAGGTGATCTCGTCTCGGTGGGCGGGCACTGTTAAGAGCATCTGGGCTCACACTGAGATGGACAACAGGGGCACACATAGCCATTCAGCCAAGCAATCACTGTCTGTCCTGGCACATGCATGGCCAACATACTGTGTCACTGTATAGCTGACAATGCAACACATTTCACTCAGACTTACAACTGCAGGCAGGGAAACCTGTTATGTTGGGACACACACTCCTTCCCTCTGGAGACAGAATGCTTGTCAGTGCATGACACAACCCCACACCCTTAGTCATATACTGCAACAGTCCAACTACATGTGTGCCCCCCGCCCTACACCTTCGCCTCTGATGACTTACCACGACATTTGGGGCACCATACAGCCTTGGGTACTGTGCAAGCACCCCGTCCACCAGGACCTTCAGATCCTCGCTTGTGAATGGACTGGCACAGATCTTCTCTGTCCTTCGCATCCCTGTGGACATGGAACACCTGTGGTGAAATTGGGTGGTGAGGGGTCAGAGACAGCAGTCCCTGGAGGCAGCAGCAGATGAGGGGTTTCAGGCAGCAGTCCCTGGAGACAGCAGCAGCAGGACAGAGGTATCTGGCAGCAGGCTCTGTGAGCAGTGTAAAAGTAAGGTGCACTCCTACACATATAGAGCCCCCTGGGGTCTTTTCAAAGGAGCCAAGATGCAACAATTGGTTGTCCAGGTCTACCTCATTCAAAACCATCCAATGACCACCTCCGCTGTGGCGGAGCACACCTACCGCGATTTTCAAAATTACATCATGCCATCAATCATTGTTCCCATTGGCACTAGTGCATGCTCCATGGCGATGATGCACCGCAGGGGCCCGGGGTGCGCTACTGCGATTTGGGGCTCATGCAATGGCATGAGGCACTTCGAGTTGGGCGGCAGAGCATGCCAACTGCCATTTGGGCATGTCTCCATGCCAATGACTACTGCACCTGTGTCGAGGGGTGCTGGTGACACACCGCCGTGGCCAGGTGGTAGCTACCGTGATATGGGGCACATACAATGACATGAGGCTCCGCGATTTGGGCGGCGGAGCATGCAAACCGCCATTTGGGCAGGTCTCTATGCCAATGACTACCGCACCTGTGTCAAAGGGGATGCAGGTGACACACCGCTGTAGACAGGCGGTAGCTACCACGATTTGGGTCACATACAATGACATGAGGCACCGCAATTTGGGTGACAGAGCATGCCAACCACCATTTAGGCATGTCTCCATGCCAATGACAACCGCACCTGTATCAGGGGGGGTTCTGGTGACACACCGCCGTGGACAGGCTGTAGCTACCATGATTTGGGGCACATACAATGGCAATGTCTATCGGGAACACTTTAACAGTGCATAGTGGCCACATGATGAAGGGCATATCTATGTGCACACAATGCCAATGTTCTAATGACTCCACAGGTGCCTAGATGTTCCATGGTTGTGCATGTTTGACGTACATTGGTCTGTAGTCCCTAACATGTCACAAATGCATTGCATGGTTGATGAGGCAGGACAGTGTTGTAGTGGACTCTACAATGTGTACACATATCAATGTGTTGTGGGGCAGTGATGACCTCGGCAAGACTTGTCTCACTGTATGATGTAGTTACTTACTTGTGCTTTTCTGTCTGCTCATACACGCAATTGTCAGTTTCCCGCCAACTGTGGTAATTGTGTTGTGGATGTGTGCCAAGTTTGAATGATGCATTGAGTTGTGACAGGTATAGCAGATGAGTATGAGACAGTGGTGTTGATTTGTCGCACATTGGCTGGATGCCACGCTCCCAGGCATGCACATGTGAAATGTGGCCATAAAAATATGTGCATTCACATTGACCTATGTGGTGTTTGAGGCACTTGTGTATTGTAAATAGAGAGGTGTGACCTCTGTGTGGCTTAATCGTCCACTCATGTAACCTGGTGTGTCACTCATTTATCAAGGCTGTCTTTGTTTTTTCTGTGTCATCCTGAATGGGATATGCTGTGGCCATCTCATGATGGATGTCTTTGAGATGTGTACACTTACATCTCAACTAGGAGGAGGCCTAATCTGATACGTCACTTGACACTGATGGAGGACATGGAGGATGTGGTGATCATTCGCAAATTCCGTCTAGATAGAGCCACACTGAAAACCCTTTGTGATCTTTTGGAGCCCCACCTGCAACCTCGTCAGACATATCCAACAGCTTTCACACCAACTTATAAAGTGATGGCAGCCCTCCATTTTTTTTCCACTGGATCGTTCCAGGAGACTGTGGCCTGCGCTGGTGGGATGTCTCAACCCATGTTCAGCATGGTGCTGCGGGATGTTCTGTCCGCCATGATGATCTACAAGGACAGATATATACATTTTCCCAGGGGTGCTGAATTGGCAGCTGTGAAGGGAGACTTCTATCCCCTTGAGCACATCCCCCATGTTATTGGTGCCATAGATTGCACACATGTTGGTCTTGTGCCACCATAGGCAAGTGAACACATTTTTTGTAATAGAAAACGTTATCACTACATCAATGAGCAGGTGGTGTGCCTGGCAGATATTACCATCTTGCATGTGTTTGCCAGATTCCCCGGCTCAGGCCATGACCCCTATGCCGTGAGGAACAGCATTGTGCCCCGACTGATGGCTAATCCGCGTCCCAAACTTGCATGGATTATGGGTGAGTATGCCTAGTCGTATAGCGTGCTGGGTGTATAACCTGCTGCTCTCTGCCTGTGCTACATTGCAATATGTATTTGTCATTCCTGGGTGACTCTGCATATCCCAGCCGTCCATGGCTGCTGAGCCCACTGCGGAATCCCAGGACCCCGGCTGATATCCGATACAATGAGGCCCATGGCAGGACACGTCGTGTGGTGGAGCGTACTTTTGGTGTGCTCAAGTCACGTTTCTGCTGCCTTGACAAAACCGGAGGTGCACTGGCATACTCGCCTGGGAAGGGGTGTAAGATCATAGTGGCATGCTGAATGCTCCACAACCTGGCCATTCGCAAGGAGATTTCCCTGCTCCTGATGATGATGATGAGGACCCAAGGCCCCTGCCTGCATAAGAACCTGAGTCCAGTGATGAGGACAGTGGAGAGGAGGAAGGTGGTGACATTTGTCAACAGCTCATCACCTGCTACTTCACTTGAAGGTGGGTGACGAAGTACAACATGTACATTGTCTGATGAGATTGCTGCTGTTGTGAAGGTCTATGTGCGAATGGTATAGACAGCCAGATGTAAAGTCACCTGTGTGTGGATATTTGACAGTAACATGTCATCTGTGAACGCATACGGCACGTGTTTGTTGACACTTGTTGCCCATTGTTTTATCTGCATGTTGGTTTATGTAGATGGTTGGTGTAGTGTAATGTCTGTGATGTCACACTCACACCAGTGAATGTTGTTCTGTTGTGTTTCCCTAGGTGCCTTAAAATCATCCATGCCTACATACTGTACATACTTCTGATACATTATGGACATTTTGAAGACTGTACATCTTGCACTAAAGACAAAGCTGACACAAAAATAGTGTGTAAGGTATTTTATTTACAAAGTTGACATGTGAGGGGGTTGGCAGATATACATAGAGATGGGGATGGAGCAGTGAGTTGACAGTCATGGTAAATGAGATGAAAGATTAGACACCACATTGATGTGACGACCCAGTCCAAAGGACAGGTGCCATTCACAAGGCAGTGTGGGGAAGGACAGTCTAAACAGTCAATGCAGTGGGTAAGAGGGTTGCCATCAGGGCTGGCTCCGTGATTGGCGTTTGGCTGGTGCTTTGCCGCCAGAGACTCCCAGGCTCTTTTTCGGAAGGCCCCTTGGTTGCTTGGCTGGGGGGGCCTGCTGTGGTACCAGCGGGGTCTGAGGACTCACCTCTCTCTGTGGTCGCAGAGGAGGATGGTGAACTGTCATCCTGTGGCACAACAGAGTGGGGAGGAGGTGTTGGTTGGGACACAGGACTGTCCCTCAGTAACACCACTTGCTGGCCCATGAGGTCCACCATTTGTCCAATGCGAGTGTTCATGGACCTCATCAGCAGGATGAGCTTGCATAATAGTTCATCTGACCGACCACTTTGTCCCTGGACCTGTTTGTATGCCCTAATGACTCTGATGAAGTGTTCCAGGGATGGGGTCCCAGCCTCCTGATGTCTAGGGGCGACCCTGGCCCTCCCACCTGCCCTGCTACCACAGACCTGGAACCTCACCACTGTGGGTCCCTGCACACTCACCCTGCCGTCCACAGTTGTTGGTGTGGGGTGGTCAAAACCTGGGACAGGGAGGGTGCTGCAGGTGACACTGGTGGTGGTGGTGGTGGAAACACAGGCCGTAACAGCAGGGGTATGCTGTGCAGTTGGTGTTGCAGCAGACGTGGTGGTGGGGAGGATGGGGTCCTGGGACCTGTTGCTCCCTGGCACACCAGATGGGCCAGCCTCAAGCTCATCGTCCTGAAAATCCTGGGAGTCTACATCTGAGAGTCCATGTACCGGGGGTGGAGACTGGCTCTGCTAGCCATTGGTGTTGTCCTCAGCAGTGAGTTCTTGGTCACCTGTGGATTAGATGGGGAATGGTCAGTGTTGTGCACTCCGCAACAATTCTGTTAGCTAGGTGTCATCCAGTTTCTGTACACTACACAATTGACTGATCTTCACATCATTTTCTATGTGCACTACTGTGCCTCCTAACATGTTGCAGTGGTACGTACATGTTGTGAGGTATCAATGCATACCATGCAAATTGTGCTGTGATCATGTTCACAGCGACCTGTTAGCTTGTAGGGACAAGCACAACATCTTTTCATTGTTCTCTCCTTGTTGATTTGTTTGACCTGATAGACGTCACATCTAGCCATGGACTGTGCATGGTATTGTGCTGCATGACTTTGTCCTGTCATGTACATATTTAGATTTATAAGCCCACAAATGCTTTCTAAAAATGTAAATGATCCTTGCTGATTGGGCCACATGGCAATACACTCATCAGTGTGTGCTGTGCATGGTTGTGCCCAGTCTTCCTTGTGCATGTGCATTGGTGTGTGTCCCTTTGCTTACCTGTGTGCACACTGTGCGTGTCAAGCGGGTCAGTGTGCATATTTGGGCAATGAGAGTGCTGAGGTTGCCATATGGCACCATTTCATTAGTGACAAATGAGTGGGTGCACGTACAGACTGCTTCTGGGTGGTTTAGTGGGAGTGATCCATCATGTAGGCTGTGGGACAGGGGGCATGGTTGGATTAGTGGTACAGGCCTCCCTTCCCCAAACAGCCCTCCCAGGGAAGATGCCTATCTACCTGTGAGTTTGTTTGTGGTGATACAATGGCTTCCAGCTGCTCCTGGGTGGGGGAGTGCTCCATCCTGCACAGGTGTGGGACAGGGGGCATGGTGGGAGTAGTTATGCAGGCCTCCCTCCCCCAAACATCCCTCCCAGGGAAGATGCCTGCCTAACTGTGAGTTTGTTTGTGGTGATACAATGGCTTCCAACTGCTCCTGGGTGGGGGAGTGCTCCATCCTGCAGGGGTGTGAGACAGGCGGCATGGTGGAAGTAGTGCTACAGGCCTCCCTCCCCCAAACAGGCCTCCCAACCAAGATGGCTACCTACCTGTTAGGTGAAGGTGAACAATACAATGGCTTCCAACTGCTTCTGGGTGGTATGGGGGAGGGCTCCATCTTGGTAGGCTGGGGGCCAGGGGGCATGGTGGGACTAGTAGTCCAGGCCTCCCTCCCCCAAACACCCTTCCAGGCAAGAGGGCTACTTACCTGTTAGGTGAAGGTGAACAAGGCAATGGCTTCCAAGTGCTTCTGTGTGGGGGAGTGCTCCATCCTGCTGGGGCGTGGGACAGGGGGCATGGTGGGAGTAGTAGTGCAGGCTGCCTCTGCTCATGCTCCAATGGTAATATTGCTTGCTACGTTTAGGGTAATTGGGAGTAAGTGAAGGTTGGATCTCTGAGACAGGTATTTGTGGGTGGATGGTGCAGATTGATGGGATTTGTCTTGGGTGGTGTGGGTTTTTGGATGTGCAAGACAGTGCATATCGGTGTGTTTGTTAACATTTGTTTGTACTTACTAGCCTCCTGTCCCCCGGATACTCCTGTGAGACTCTCAGGATGCAGTATGGCAAGCATCTTTTCCTCCCATGGTGTGAATGTTTCCGGTGGGATGAAAGGCCCACTGCCAGTCCGGTTAGTCATCTCCCAGTTCTTGCTCCTCCTCTCTTTGACAACCCTCTTCAGATCATGCCACCGCTTCATGATCTACTTCTTGGTTCGTGGGGTGGTTCCTACTGCATTGCCCCTTTGTACTATCCTTTCCCACATTTGAGACCTTGTGGATAATGGTGTCTGTTGGACCAGGCTACCAACCAGTTGTGGTTCCACTCTTACTATCTCATTTACCATGACTGCCAACTCACTGTCTGTGAATTTTGGCATTTTTTGGGTGGACATGATGTATGGTGTGCACAGTGTTTGTGGGTGCAGGGATGTTGGTGGTGGGTGTGGTGTTGGTGTGTGAGGTGTGATCTGTGCTGGGGGATTGTTGGTGCTGGTCTGAAGGAGGTGGTGGTGGTGGTGGTGGTGGTGTTGAGTGTGCTGTGTTCTTTTGCCTCTCCTCTCAGATCTGGTTGATGCCCTTCTCTTCTGGAGTGTTGCAAAGGATTTTGGTCAGTGAAGGGGCTGGCTTTATACTCAGCTATGTGGTTATGTCCAAATGGGGTTTTGCTGTTAGGTGTGTTGTGGGTGTTGGCTGGGAATTGTATGTTTCTGTTTGGAATTTATTTGTTTCATTGGGATGTGCTTTGTGTATTTGGGTGGCATGGCTACTTTGATTTGTGGAATGTTTGGCATTGTTGTGGTGTTTTTGCATGGTCCACCATGTTTTGTATGGATCGCCCGCTGCGGTGGCCATGCTGCAGCTCTTCTGCTGCCTCTCCCATTCACTCCAGTGTGCGACTGCGGCGGTCGGAAACAGCGAACCGGGCCATTGGGGATATCCTAATTTCTTGTGTGGTGTCTCCGCTATGCTTGCGGTGGATTGTAGATTTTCTGCTGCATTTCCGACCGCCGCGGCCATACTTTGGACATCATTGTCCACAACAGGCGTTTTTTATTTGCCCGCTACCACTGTGGTTGGTCTTTTTTGGTGGTTGATCCTAATTTGACCACCAGTTTATCCACGGTCTCGGCGGACGGTTGTTTTCCGCTTCCATGGCTGTGGGTGGTTTTCTGCATGACATCCAAATGGGCCCCTAAGTTTATTACTGCCGTAGCATTGCTATTTTGTTCTACAATACAATTCATTATAAAATACATATTTGAAATACATGTACATGAACATTCTCCATAAAATATTCTTAAATTTTTAAAACTTTTAATAAACAATTGAACTGTTTCTTATTCTTTACAGTAAGGATACCTACTCCTCTGTGAAGGAGACCTTTGCATACAAATGAAAAGTTACAAGAAGTATGTTTACACAGGTAAATTAGGCTCCACCCCCTTAAATTAGGGAGTGCGCCATGCAAGTCTACAATATTGATTCATTTTACACTACTAAATGGTGAATAGTCAATAACATTAAAGTTACTCAAAAATTAGACATATAAGTTTACCTGTATGAATAACCCGCTTTGACTTTCTACCTTCACCACTTGGCAGCAGCATACGAGGTGTAAAATTGACCACCCTTTACAATTACAAAGTCTGCTGTTTTTACTGTCATTGTGCTAGTTGTGCCAAGCTGATCTAAATTCTAAGTAACATTTACATTTAGGTTGAACCTTTTGAAAGTTGTAAATGTTATGAACTGCGACCAGTACCACTGGTCCATTTCATTTCCATGCATGTATGTGTGTTTTATCATCAACAGTGTATTTATTTTATTTTATGCTATTTTATATGGCGCGAACATTACCCGAAGGTGTCAGAGCGCTTTACAAAAGATCCAGTTGCGTTACATAATGATTTTGGATTACATGAGTTACATAAGAGATACAAACAGAAAAAATTGCAAATGTACAAGTTGTAAAGTCACTCAGGGAATAGATACAAACAGATAAACTCTAAGATCACATAGGAGTGGTAGTAAGTACAAAGGTATACTACATATAGTAGTGGTTAGAGTTATATATATACAAATTGCAAATTCACTCAAGATTACATTTTAACAGCGATTAGGCTTGGACAATTATATATTACATATTTACAAATCAGGAAATTCTTGCCATTGTTCAGCCAGGTATTCAGGTTGTGTTGCACTTAGGTGCTGTGGGCTTGGGTCCGTAGGGGTTCCCAAAGAAAATGTTACCTAAAATTACAGCTACATTGGTTGCTGGTTCTGTTAAAAGATGTGTAAAACAAGACCAAAGGAGCAGGCCAAGGGGTAAAGTTGTGGCAGGGAACACCATAAAGGTCAGAAGTTGACAAAACCAGTGGTGATTCCTGAGATCACCCAGTCTGAGGCGGGTCACCCTTACCCCGTTGCACTGCTGAGGAAGAAGGTCAAAACGCGGAAGGAAAGCTCTTACTAATAGTGAGGATCAGGCCAAGTGTCAGTTGCAGCCGCAAGATGGAGGGTCCAGGTTATGGAAGTAAACACCTCACAACAAAATTGCGGGCAATGCGTGCAAACCTGAACTGCCTGAAAAGTCAGAGAGAAGACCTACCCCAGGAACAAGGCTGAATGGGAAGGCAAAGTCACCAAATTGTGAAGGAGGAACAGCAGGGTGTCATTGATCCCTCGCCGGGCATCGAAAGTAAGGGGAGAAGTCAGCGCAGGCTCGGATCCGTAAGAGAATAGCAGTTGTGGGGTCAGGAGGGCGCAACACTGCCAAAGGGTCAAAAAGCTCGGAAAGACGGGCTTCTGCGTCACGGCACTCTCCAGGAAACTTCGTTAGGGTAGCAAAATCCACACGAGTCAACTACAGCCCCAAAGCGGAATTTGCAAGAAAGGTCTGGGAAGGCAAGTGTAGATCGACGGGATTGCAGAGTCAGGTATCAGCTGCAGCAAGGCGGATAGGCAGCCGGCAGACCCACCGGAATTCACAAGAAGGCAGGGAAGAATGGAGGAATAACAGAGTGATGAGGGGCACTGTACCCAATGTCCGGCTGGGTAGGTGATGGCAGCGGCGGTGTACAGCTCCACCGGACATCGGCCATGTCCCTTCAGTTCTGGAACTATTTGCAAATCAATCAGCGCAGGTTTATAACATTAGAAAGTGTAGGGCAGTCTATAGGTAGCCATAGTAAAGTAAATGACATAAACATGCAGACTTAGTGTATTTTCATGCACTCTGTATATTTCAATGAATACTCAGAAGCTGGCATTGAAGTAGAATAACTCTGCCTTTACAGTTGCGATTTCTCTAATGAGTACATGTGCACTACTGGTGCCCCCTAGCAAAGCTACAGCCTGCAGTCACTCTGTGCTATCTGTGCTATCTGTGCTATCTGTGATCTTCTTCTCCATTGCGCAATATCCAGCAAACAATACCCACCTTGCAACAAAACATTCCAATATGCCTTTTCTGTATACACCTCAGTGTTTAGGAATTTCTGTTGGAGCCACCCTTAGAAGCACAGCACAATTCCTGATGCTCCTGACTGTCAAGGCCAGATTTCAGATTAATTAAAAAATCTCACCAATGGTTGTGGGTAGCAATTATTCATTTAGTGTGCTTTGCTTGGACATCTAAATAGGTTTTTCATTGGATCCTGATGGAAGACAGTGAACTCGACTTACGAAGCCATTTTTGGCCATAAACATAGATTCCAACTCCAAACATGGCGCATCAGTTGCCAACAAATGGGCTCTAAGTATAAATGTATTTACTACTGTGCAATTGCACATCACCTTTGTATACAGTTATGCAGTTAAGCCTCAAGCAAGGGGTGGTGATTGGAACAATCTGTGCTTTTTTTTCTTGTATGCGAATGACTACAAACTTGTGAGTTTGTGGGTATGGAAATGGTATCAAATGTAGTCCAGCAAAAGGGTGGCTGAAGTAAACACATTCCTTTCCAGGGTAGGAAGGGGAAAACAACACCTGCAAGGGGATTTAGGGGATGGAGTTTCCCTATGGGTACAAATGATTCCCAGTGGAGTAAAAAAGACAAAAAGAAAAAATATACAATTGCATGGCAGAATTGTCTTTGCCTACAAGAAATTGTAATGTCCCTACAAAATTAATTGTGAAAAAAGTAGCATGTAAAAATGCCACATGGCATTTCTAGTAGTTCACATGAAACTAAGCAATTGGTGTAGCTTTCCAGACATACTGCTGACAATGTTAGTGAATTGCAAACAACAATACATTTACACTCACTCATAGTGGTACTTCTATTAGTGCAAACTTACTACTTCTTTAGTTTTGGCCACAGACAGTGCAAACGGCCCGACAAACTTTATGTCAGCACAACACATAACACACAACACACATCATGAAACACACAGAAACGGCCATTCATCAGACCTTGTCAGTCATTGGCTATTTTAGGTGAGCTCTTTTTAAACGTTTCTCACGTTTTAGTATCAGCCCATGGAACTATGGGAAAATTAATTTCTGAAGTTGTTTTTAACTTGTATTGGTGATGTGGTAAAATGTAAGAGGAATAGTAGTCCTTTCAGTTTTGTTATCTTTTATTTGTATGCACAGTTGTGATACTTGTTGCAGATTCATGCTGTAATCATCAGATCACTGCACCCCACACCAGGGGGCAAATTTACAGGAAAGTGGCGCAGCATGGCACCGCGAACCCTTTGGCTGCATCACGCTGCAGGACTTTCAAAGCAATGCAATGGTACATATTTACATCAATATGTTGCATTCCTGTACTCTCCCCTGCACTAGTGCACAAACAGCTGAAATGTGCCAGCACAGGCATCCTTGCACCATGGTGCAAGGATGCCTGCAGGCATTTTCCTTTTTCAATGCATCTTGTAGAATGCATCACGCATTGAAAGAGGAAAAAAACACCTTGGTATGCCACCCCTAGGGTGGCGTAGCATACTGACACATTTCCAGGTTTACGAATGCTCGTAAATCTGGAAATGTGTCTGGTTCCATGGGTGCTGTGTGGGAAAACCGACAGTAACACCCATGGAACGCCCCTTTCATGCAAAGTGCTGCGTGTAAAGGGGCAGTATTTGCAAGGACAGGAAAAGCCACACTTGGTGGCTTTTCCTGTCCTTGTAAATATGGGGCAAAGAATTGCGCTGCCGGTGCGTCACAAAAAGTGACGTACTGGCAAACCAAGGGGCTTGTAAATCTGCCCCGTCCTTTTTCTCTAGTTGTGAGCACACATGAAGCACATTAATGCTGCTGCCATCAGCCTATTCCTCCATTACACTGGAGATTTACCACAATACCTTCACACCCAGAACTATAATGCTACAGGACCTTCAACTGCAGAATTTAATAAACTGCTGAAATATTTCAAGAAGTCATCACTGACTGAGGCTTACACTAACTTTGTAATGCACAGAGAATGCTTAACACTATTGACAGAAGCCATTCAGACTTCAGTCCTTACTGTTATTGTGTGACATCTGAAACTACAGCAGGATGGGTAGCGAACCTTTGCAGCCTTCGCCTTTCACACTACTTTGTCAATCTACTGAACGACAGGAGGGAAACTGTTTGTTGGCCAAGCAATAGGCAGCAAACATGGAGTATCCTCCTCTTTTGTGGCTTCTACTGCCCAAGCCAGTTACTGTTTGTGCAGTGTAAGCAGTGTGTATGGCTGAGACCCTTTTATTTATTAACCGTTTCAAACATGAAAGAAAGAAAATTGAAGAAAATTATACCAACAAGCACATTTCTAAAGACTTTGGAGGATATTCTCAACAAATGTCGAAAACTATCACTAACCTCAGTTAGCATGTGTTTTCTTATCGCCGTGTACCGCGGAAAAAGATTGCCGTGTTAGTGGCGTATTCACAACACCCTGCTAATAGGCAATAGTTTCCCCTACCGGGTGAAATTTCCGGCGATAAGATTATCACCCTAATGTGAAAAAAGTGGCGATGGGCCAATTAAAGGCTAGGAACGGCACGCTAATTAGCATCAGTGCACCTATTTTCACTTTAGGCGGCAGCCAAAACACAAATAAAAAGAAACAATTGAGAAGAACTATGGAGGAAGCTGGACCCAGTACAGAAGCCAACAACAACCCCCAAACACCCAGGAGGACCAGCCAGAAACCCAGGGGAAGAGCAAGGAGAAGAGGAAGAGGAATATCCTATTCAGTCTGCAGCAAAACCAGTCCTGACTGCGGTTGTGACAGAAAACCAACATCTATTTTTTTTTGTCAGCGGAACAGGGTCCCAAGTCATCAGCAAGCAGACAGTGGTTGGAGTTCCGGGACAGGATACTGCTCAACATGACCAGACACAACACCAACCAGGTGAGTAACAACCAGGGACTGGGGGAGATGGGACTAATGGTACCCATGCACAATTAAATATATTGCAGTGCACACCTACAATGACTGTGGATCATGTCCCGGATACCCTAGGCCCTGGGGTCATGGACACATATCACCCTACTCACCCAATACATTGCAACACACATATTGGTGGACTCACAGACCTGGAAATGTGCACATAAAAGTCTAGCACATATAGTCCGCGTATCATATCAGACCACAAAATATGGGATACATGAAAGAGCAAAGGGCCACATAGATTGGAGATGCTGCAGGGTGCCTAAATGGCACCTTGCCTCAACACCACACACATGCATGTTCCCATTTGTCTGAGTTGTGTGCAAGATTTTGCATGTGCATCAAGGATGACACTACTGCACATACACAGCCTTGCACACGACCCAGACACATGGGCACAATGGTGCATGTGTGCTGACATTGCTGGTGGCATGCCCACTCATGCACATGATCAGTCACGTACACACTGCATCCTCATTTTTGTGTCAGAGAAATGCAGGCTGGTGCAGACCAGTCGTATATGTGTGGTGTTGAGACAAGGGGGCCATGTAGACATCCTGCCGCATCTCCAGTTAATGTTCCCACTTGCTCGTACAGGAGATGCAGTCCTGTGTACACCAAGTGAGAAAGCTGCTAGTGATTCTGAATACCATAAACACATGCATTGTCACAACAATGTATTCATGTAGCTCACTGCCTAAGAGGTGCATATCCCACAATGCAAACAATCAGCAGACTTGAGTCAAAATGTGATGTAATACAATGAGCAGGGGGGATATGCCTTCAACACTACAGTGCATGGACAATGCATTTCAGGAATGTGTCACCCAAATATGTACTACATAACTTGTCTGTGTGCCATACTCACAGGACTACAATGTCCCTGAATAGATGTATGACAACGCAAGTATAACAAAAAGCAAGGATAGCAAAGTAGCACCAAATAATGACAAGTAGCTAAATGGCCCCAGCACCCCTTAGGTCAAATAGCATTCCTCCACTAGCAAGTGTACACATCTGCCATACAGAAAACTGAATTCCGCACCAGTCCTCATGTGATTTGCCCATGACTCAATTTTGCGCATGTAAACTTATCAGTTTAGTAAGTCAACTCTGTCAGTAAAAAAAAATGCACTCATGGTCCTTATCATCCACACGCAAAGCCCAGAAGCCAATATTCTGAACCATTACAGCATGTATCATCCATGTGACCATCTGCATGGCAATAAAACAAACACATATCACCCTGCCATTGGCATCTATTGGGAGGGGGGCGGAGACAGGGCCTGATCACCACTAATATGACTTAGTCAAGCCACATCCATCAAATCCAGGCCCACTCATACTCCACACGTTGGGTCAACTTTGAGTGTAATGGGTGTTGACACTGTCTTTGCAGCCAGCATAAACAATGGAAACTCAACCTGCACCATACTCACAAATGGTAAGGGCAGGAGGGCAATAAGCAATGCATGCAAGAAAAGTCTTGACGGACAACATGCACACAAGAGAAAACACAATGGCCTAAGCTAGCTGGAGGCACATATGCACTGCATTGTGCAGCCCACATAGGAACAGTAAGTAGTCCTTTGTTGCAAAGGTGCATATAGGGGGCCCTCCTCACACATGACTATTCTCGCACCAAACCCATGCACATGTGCAGTAATTAACAAAGAAGCTTGTCTGTGGGCCACAGTGACAAAGCAAATGACAGTGCATGATGAATAGCATGCCTACCTCTCCAACATATAAACATAGTGCAGGCCATGTCACTGAAGTGCCTGAGTTTGGACTTCATCCTTAAAGGAGCAGGTCACACTCTGACACTTCCTCGTGTACATACAGCCCCTGATATAAACCAGACTTCAGCTGACAAACAATGCACAAGTGTCCCAACTCTGACTAAGACCCATATTTACCCCAGCTTGCAACATCTCCCCATTGTAAAAGGAAATTATTGAAAGGCCCACTGCCTAAAAGGGATAAGAGGCAGCAATACCAAAGCTGCTGGGGCAACTCTACCACAATGCAGTGCGCGCACACACATATATCTGAGCTACTCAGCATTGCCTACAACGTGGGACAAACTGCATCACTTTCACAACTTAACAGAGGACACAACGGGTGCCACTTGTGTGTAGAAATTAGCCATTCGCATGTGTCATAGCTGTAAACTGTGAGATGACAATGTACAACTACAACGTGACATCTGTGATGTTGTACCAATAATCACTATCTGGCAAAAAATATTTGTCTCCTCCAAAACTGTCACAATGGACATTGTAATGCAGTCTGCATGAAAACTCATCCAATGCATGTTCATACATGAAACACACAGTTAAAATGCATCTCCCCTTCCTATTGCAGAGGAGAAACATCACCTCCTGAACAACAGCCTGTCACACTCTTCACTGATGAAGAATAGGAATTTGCCACCATTAACACTGACACCCTCCAACAGCTGCAAGGCTCACTCAGCACCCTATCTCCAGGAGCAGGGCAATCCAGCAGCATTGTGCAAATTTCACCCCTGCACAAACCACACAGCAGCAAGCACCTACCACCACAGCTGTCTCACAGGACCTTGAGGACCCACTACTGGCATTCCACCGCTGTGCGGTAGAGGTCTAGCAGGAGATGGCTGATCTGGTGCAAGTGGGGTCTGAGTCCCATTCGGGACCACCTAAAGAACATCACAGACACCCAGAGTCCGCTAAATGCCCTCCGACATTCCATGGCTGACATTGCTGGAGTCATGACTCAGAGACAAGAACAATTGTCCAATTAGAGTGGCTCCAGCGATGGCAGCCAGGTGTTGGCCCGCATGCAACAAATAATTGGAGAACATGGAGCAGATGCAAGTAGAACTAATGGCTGTCAGGGCTACACATCAACGCAATGTAGCTGGAATCGCAATGCCCTGTAGCTGATCATCACTGCATTGCTGCAGTAAGGGTTGACACAGACAAATCCTGCTGCAGCTTCTACATCCCCACCCCCTGATGTGTCAGTGCCTCACAGTGCTGCAGTTAATCTACCACCAAACCCATTTGAGGCACATGATACATCAGAGGACGAAGATGTGGATGAATCTGTATTTTTGCAAAGAAAAAAGCGGTAGCATTCATCTATGCCAAGTGGGCTGTTTTTACATGGATCTGGGCTCAGCGTCATGGCCCGTAACATCCTCTTCCACTGTACCCCCATACACTCTGTGACACTCACCTTGGATTTCGACGTGGATTGCCATATTATGTCTTGTTCCCAATGACACTGCAATCATCCTGCAGACTGAACTCTGCCTCTTCCTCAGAACATTTGACCCCGAAAGAACTAAGACTGGCACTCCACTGGGCATTGATGAATTGTGGGGATTGTTTGGCCAAGTACTGGTCCAGTCTTAACCAATGTCAACAGACTTGTAAATAAAATATTTAACTCACACAGATGTGTGTTGTCCATGATCAATCACATTTAGGGTACCTTCTAAATTTAGGGTGAATGAATTCACCAAAAGGTACACCAAGGGAAATAAGGGAAATGTACATGTTTAACTGTGACCCAGATAGGCAGTGAGATGACAGGGTATGTGAGAATTAGCTGTGCCCTCATTGCTCCAATACAACAATCTAGTAACATCCCAAATTAGCCCCACGTCCATTAAGGAAATAGGCATGTTTGCAAAAATGTCTGTTGCAGGCCATAAGTAGTGTCCCCCTTTACAATTGCTAAAAACTATCTCTTGCCAGATCTACTACACTCTACATGGTGGATAAAGCCTGTTGGGATGGTGCGCATAGCATGTCACATCCCATGATGGTACACACCATATTCACATTGATGAAGATTCGTAAGGGCACGTCTACCAGCCACAATTAGAACCACAATGTCTGCCTCAGTGAAGTAGAGTTAGCAATAGGGATTCACAACACAGTGCAAGGCATCATTCAGCCCCTCCCTGTGGACGAAAAATGCTTACGAAATTAGGAACCCTCTCATGCTGTGACCACTGTGAGTGGATAGGTCAATGTGACTAGGGGTGTGTGGTGCACTGCATGTAGCTTATAGTCAGAAGCAGTGCCAACATTTCAAGGCCAATGCCAAAAGTTACAGCTGGGAGAAGTGGCCATGACACTGGCACTACATGGAGCACCCTCTTGTGTGCAGCAGAGCAGTGTGCCTACCCAAAAGCTTCATCTGGGACAAAATCAAAACTTTACAACTTTAGTGATTCACAAAAGGCATTTAGGAGAAGTGATATCAGTATACCTAACTGGACTACTCCTAAACGCCATTTGTGAATACCATAAATTGTAAAGTCATGACTTAATCTCAGATTACTTTTGTGAATCAGGCCCACTGTTCGGCCATATGCCATTCACAAAGGCCCCACAAAAATACTACTTCCTGCATGGCCCAGAATTTGAGCCTCCATGCACAGTAACATATCATTTGAATGAAGATGCCACACTTGTACTACGCAGGAAGTGTGTATTGTAGATGGACTCTGTGCAAGGAGCAAGTGATATGCAGGGGTTTGACAGAATCTATGGTACCTGGTGCATCCATCCATCTCCATGATGGACATTAGTAGCAACATCCAAATCCTCCTAATGCCATGTCCCTACGTTGTGTTGTAAATGGGCAACAATGTGCTTGGAAACTCCTTGAGTCACACTTCAGATGTTGAACTTTAAAAACTACTGTCCATAGACTATGTGGTAAATTCTACCTAACACCCTGTTATTCATGCAATTTTACTGTGCACACATCTAAGGTATCCTGACACAATCCATCCTGCTAAGTAACATGTCATGATCACACTTACACATTCAACGGATTGTCCAGTGATGGTATGAGTTGCATACAAGGTAAAAAGCCACACACCACCACATCACCCCGGACATAAGTGCATGCAAGTTATTATACAAGTACAAAAATTAACTATTCTAAACTAACACTTCTCATTACTACTACTAATCTAAGATAAACTAACTAGAAAAAAGTGAATAAATACCCAAACTATTTACCCTAACTAATCCTAAACAAACAACAACATATCTAAGACATCAATCCCCCTCCCACCCTCAAAGCACATCATGTGACAGGACTAAGACATCGAAGCTATATCTATATAGTAATTACACATTCAACCTACACAAAGATATATGTTTTTGTTTTATTTTTTTTAATGCATTTTTTATACAACAAAGACATCAAACCCCCACCCAAAGGAAAATTAAACTTTTTCCCCAAATAATACATAATATTAAATATCTAAAACGACCTTAAAATCTATTACTAACTATACCTACACTACAACTACACTACCTAACATATAAAATACTAACCTAACACTAACTAAAAGACAAGATAAAACAGTGGGGGAAGGGAGAAGAGAGCGATGGGGCTCAATATGGCCAGTCTTTATGGGATTCCCAGGTGTTTTTAAGGTCCCCGATGTGCCTGGACTGCTCGGCCATTTCTCTCCTTAGCTCTGCCAGCATTACATTATTGTCCATCAATTTCCTGCTTTCCTGCACAGTGAATGGCACCACCTGATCTGCTGGTGCAGATGGCATAGTCCCTTGTTTTTGGGGTGTTGTAGGGGGATGGGACACTGCCTGTCTACGCTGGGACCCACCACTGATGCCAGAGGGGCCTGGGATGGTCTGTGTGCCACTCCTTCTGCCACGCGTAGCAACCTCAGGCACCGACTTCCAACTCCCGCTTGCCCGGTCTTCCTGGTACCTCCGTGCCATGTTGCAGTACCCTTTTTCTACCTTCTTAATGTGGCAATACCGATCCTTCCTCACCTGGAAGGTGTGGCACTCTTCAGGTGTCATGTTGTCTGGAAAATATGAACAATGGGAAAATGTGAGTCCTTTAGACTACGTTAATGTTCTCCATTCAAATCTGGATTACAAGATCACTTTAATATGGTAGCCTTCACTCTAGCGTAACTATGTGTAGTCAGAGAGTGACATGGACAATGAAATCTTGAAACATGGATCAGTGACTACATACTGGGGAGACTGATATGCCAGTGCATGGCATGGGACATGTACAGTCACAACCAAATGAGACTGTCAGTGTAAAATGATGGTGCTATGACATACCCTGGCTGAGGGTGACATGTACCAGAAATTAGAGGAGGGAGGTATTAGCCATCCATGTGTAGCGCCACCCTCATCCTCTCCTTTTACATAGTACTGCATCAAGTGTATAATGCCGTTGTGCAGCCCTGCATGTTCCCTGCATGTCCCCCAATGACTGTATGCAGTTCAAGTCAGCACAAACACAGGCAGGCACTCTTGCACAAGATTGCAAGTGTGTCTGTGTGCAGGGCTGCTTGTTAAAGTGTAGGAGGGTTACCCTACCTGCACCTTGGCAATCCTGGTACAGCCCTACTCATACGTTCATCTGTGCTGCATCATGCGGCATACATGGAAACACGTCAGGTGGCTGAACACTGACATGAGGGTCTGGCCCTCTCTCTACCACTACTTCACAATAGGTGACGTGTTGCTGCTGAGAGTGGGAAACATTGTTTCCTCTATTTTGTCAATCATGCATGTCTTGTATCTGCTGATAGCACTCTGTAGTACATACAACTATGCTGGGCGTTACCACACAAACTGTTAAAATGCATTCCCCATTGTAACCACACCCTGGAATCATATTAGCCATGATGTTCTTATCGGTAATGCTTCCTCACACATAGCATTGTAGAGCCCTGCATTGTAAAATATAAGGCACAGCAATAAATGCAGAGCTAAAGCATGTGGGGTAAATGCATGCAGAGTTATGTCCACAATTGGGACAGAGAGGCTCATACAGCTGAGCCAGAGTTGACCAGGGATTGACCGCAAAGAGACAGCTTGACAACACCATTGCAGTGTCCAAATATGCCAATCAGATTCATAGGGCCATCTTTGCTAGGGTTTTGGTGAATGTGCCATTGATATGCTTGGATATGCTTCTATGAAGCTGGTATGCAACATGCCTACGAAATCACAGGGCTGACCTGTGTCTGGGCACGCACGGCAGGAAAGCTACTGCCTCCTTGTGCATGATCGGGCCCACTTGCACAGGCATCTCAGTCAAGGATGTACATGCATTCCATGTCTGCTGATTCTCATCACCAACACCACTTACATGTCTCCTCTCCTATCAGTGCACTCTAGAATCCACATGCATGTGCTGTTGTGACAGAACACATATACCTATTTTCCATGTGTATCACTGACTGGGGATGTGTTAAGATACAACTAGTAGACAAATGTATAGCTCAGCCTTCACTTACAGATTTGCACACACTTCTGACTTCCACAATACATCATCACACTGCAGGTAAGCTACATGTGATACACACCCAAACTGCATACAACACAGTGATCATTTGATCTAGGCATTCATGACACTGAACTATGCCAATATATGATGTCTGAACTCACCAGTGGTGTGTGGTCCTGGAAGGTGTCAATGTCCCCCTGTGTGATGGGAGGACATCCTTCTGTGAGACATAAAAGAGAAATATGTGTTGGTATCAGACGCAAAATCACACATGTCATATTCATCATACAAATCATCACTATAAAAGAAAATGCTCTGTAAATGTACTGTTCCGTTTCATGTTGGCTACATGATTGGGTCTACTTTCACAGCTATTCACACAAGACCTTTGAATGTCAAGTTGGGCCAAACAAGCCAATAATGCTAGCAAACTTGCACATACTACTTGTGTGACACATTCACAAGGCCACATTTCTAAACGCAACCAGATGATATACATGCTCTGTGTACGATTGGTATGCTGCAGATTGCAAAAGGCTGTTTCACAGATGTTGGTGGTGTATGACACTCTGGAGATGAACTATTTCCTTTGAGCAATTGTTCATATCTCACACATTGTCACACAGAGCCTATGTACAAGGGCAGTGTCGCTATCGTTCCATAATTTATGAGTACAGCATTTTGACACTTCCTTCTGGGCAGCACACAAGTCCCAGTAAAAATGTCTTGGATTGTTCAGGTACAGTCACCCTTCCTGTACACAATATTTCTCCTGCACACAGTATTGCTCAAAGGTGCTAGCCTTGGCACTACAGTGCTAAGTGTTGTACCAGTGCAGTGGATAATATAAACCTGCACACAGTGCTTGTAAATATGATGCAGAATTGGTTTCTGATGTGACAACGTAAGGTGAGAACGCATTAAATCTCACGCCTCAGTCTGCCACATTTTTTCACATGGACACTAGTGTGACCCAAACGACATTTTAGGTTTTTTGTTACCATGTTTATAATTAGATTTAGAGTTTGAACTTACCACAGTATAGGCCAGAGATGACTCCCAGGTGGTGCAACAGGTCACCCTCATGGCCCAGGAAATCCTGCCAGTAGTGCTTCCATTGGCGCACAGTCCGGTCCACTCCAAATGCATGCAGCATCTGCACCCGCACATGCTCTCACCTCACCTTCGGCACACTGACAGGATATCCAGAGAGGATCGGCCTCCCCTCTCACCATTAAGGGCAGGAAAAACTTAATGAGCCATATGAAGGCCCTCAATAACCCCTGGAACATCAGGCCTCCCTGCCCACACACACCATCTCCCTGCACACACCTAAACCCACTGCCAAAAATAAAGAGACCCAATATAACAGCCCCAACAACTACAAAGAAGGTTAACTACCCCAAGACAAACACCCAACAATATTGATGACAGGAGACAATAAAGCAGGTAACCCCAAGTACACCACACTTCACAGAGACACTATCGACAGAACACAGACACGGCAACACTCTCAAAATCTCCAATCTGCACCACACATCACCAAACACCTCCAGCACTCTCCACAATCACCAGGAATGTGCTCAAAAGTGAAAGTGAAAATGCACAGCGCTACTCCAGTAAACTGAAAGCATGCAGACATCTTCCTGTGTGTTTGCGGCCCTTTTTTTGACAAAGCGTTGAAAATCTGCATGCAAATGGGCTTAGAGGCAATATTTTGTATTGTTCAATGTGTTTCGCGATGGTTTTTCGATCGCAAGTCTGAAAAAAAAATTGCGTTGACGTGTATTCGGGCAGATTGTGCATGCTAAGTGCAAATTCTTACACAGATAAACAGTCTTAGAAGAATTTTCATTTCAGGCTACCAAAAACACCATGAGGAGCTTGTATTAACCCCAAATGATACCCTAAAATCCCTAGTTTACCAAAAATGACACCCTAAAATTCATATTTTACCCCAAAGAACACCCTAAAATTCCTAATTTACCCCAGATGACACCTTAAAATTCATATTTCACCACAAATGACACTGTGCACTTCATAATTTACCCCAAATGACTCCCTAAAATTCATATTGTACCCCAAAGGATACCATCAAATTCATACTTTCCCCCAAATGGAACCCTAAAATTCATATTTTACCCCAAGGACACCGTAAAATTCATAGTTAACCACAATTGACACCCTAAATTTCATATTTTGGCCCATATGACACTCTAAAAAGTAGATTTTAGTACCAGAATTGACACCCTACAAAGTAAAGTTTAGCACAAATGACACCCTAATAAGTGACTCTCTGTAGAGAGGAGACATACCAACCATAAAATTACAATTATGATATTATAACCACTTTTTGTTAAACTTACACTTGTCAGAGTGATGTACTTATGCTGAGAATAAACATGCACACAGGGTATGTGTGTGGTGTTTTTTATTTGCACATACTGTGCTTGGGGTCATTTTTAACAGATATATGATTGCTAAGAACAGTCACGATATGCCGTGCTCAGTTGCAGAAATTGTTTATGATTCAGTTCCTCATGCAGTCCCTGCTGCAGAAGCTGTATGGTGGGCTCTACCTACCTCATCTTCCTCATCATCCCGAGCATCGTCCGGTGCATCTGGCACTTGGACTCATGGAGCATTGGGGAGTACACATATATTGTGCAATACACAACATGCTATGTTAATCTTGCACACTATTTCTGGGCTATACAACAGTCTGCCAACTGTGATGTCAACGTACCAGAAACATGACTTTAGCACACCAAATGTGCGCTCCACAAACGACCTGGTACGTCGAGGGCCAAGTTATACTGCCTCTGGGCCTGGGTGTTAGTGGCTCGGAGGGGTGTCATCATCCATGGGGTGAGTGCAGATGCTTGATCACCTGTGACATGTAATGGAGAGATGTGTCCATTAGTAGTTATGCATGCTGTGTTGGCAGTGTTAATAGTTTTGTGATGTGTGATTTGTGCTACTTTGGAATTCATGTTTGCCATGTGTAGCTTCTGACAGATTACCAGCATCAACGCAAATTACATTGCCTCACAGCTGCTCGTCCCTCACCCCGACTATTTAATTGTGTGTGCTGCGCTTTTGCATCACTAGCACTCCAACCTTGCACCAATGTCAAACCTGTTAGCGCCTGTCCGCAAGCCTAACACCAACACCAGAAGTGATCCTGGCTGCCCTAGCATCTAGCGCTACCACTCATCCGCCCTCCTCGCAGTCAACGCCAGGAGAATGTTTAATTGCCAATGGGCCACACCAGACACGGATCATGTTCAGTTCTGCTGCTGCTGCTGCTGCTGCCGCCAGACCTTCCCCACTGCCCAGCACCTGCACTTTCAGATCCATACCTGCCACAAAGCAACACTCAGCGGCACTTTCACCTGCAGGGCCCACAGAGGGTGGGAACACTTTGCCAACACATTCAACATCATCATACACCATGCCATCTACTCCATGGACTACGTACTCATTCCAGAGTGGAGCCCCCACCTCACATACCACAACAACTCCAAATCCAATACCCTCTTGCAGATGCTTGCTAACATCAAACAGAGCAAAGTCTTTACCACACTGAGTCACAAGGCAGGGCACATCTTTGACCCCATCCTCACATGTGGAATCTGCATCCACTTCATCGCCACCACTCAACGCCCATGGAGTGACCAGCACTGCGTGCACTTCATCGTTGAGAAACCCCTTGACACCCAAACCCAAAGCAGGCACCACACAAAGTTACTGGAGCTTAGTCACTGAGGAGCTGGTACACTCCACCATCTACAGCAACACACACACTGCTGCAGCCGACACCAACAGCGCTGGCCAGGATTTCCACACATGTATCTCCAACTGCGCATACACACTTCCCCCAATATGCTACTCCAATATACAGTGTGCAAGGAATGCCACCTCGGTCACCAACAACATCAAAAATGACAGAGGCATCTGCAGATGCCTGGAAAGAACTGGAGCTACATAAAGGGGACTCTTTCACATCACCACCTACAAGGACACCAAGCTCATACTCTCCCTCACCAAGCCACCCACACACACCAGACTGGGCTTCCAGGGAGGATTGCAACAAGTTGCAAAATGGATGATCAACAGTTGGGGGTGCTCTACAAAGAGGAGACATTGGTCCTTATCATCATGACCACCCCATCAGCATGTGGAAACACCTGTTAGGCCACCACCTTCGGGAGCCACCCCCCCCCCCCCACCAGAAACCTCTAGGTACTTAGTTATTGTACTCGAGTCCTCCCTCTACATGAACAAACATGTCTATGCAGTGGCCCTGCGGCTGCTTCAACAACCTCTGCATCCTCCATGTGACCTTCACATGGTCCCCCCCATTAGGTAGGACAGTCACCAACGTAGTCATTGCCTTCAGGCTGGACAACGGATACACAATATATGCCCACATGGACATGTCTGTGCTCTGCAAACTCAAGACTGTCCAGCACACCACCGCTACGCTCAACCTTGTGTACTTACTTTCTTCAAAGGTTGAGTACCTCCATCAAACATACTTGGTTCACACCTCTCCCCCCATTCGCAAATGTGTGGTGGAGGGGCTAGGCCCTTGGGGATGGATTGTCTACATGGCTAGCCCCAGTAACCACAGTTAATTGTGTTGTGGTTTCTTGTAGGTGGGCATGTTGATTGACATGTTGTATGTGAATTTGGAACGTGTGTATTCTCACATTTGTGATTTCCATGATTGTGGAGTTGAGGTGTTCAGCTAGTCCTTACCAACAAGCAGTGCATTTCGACATGCGCCATCTTGAAAGAGCTGGTTGCTGATGGACTGGCAGAAGATGTAGGAATCATGCACACTCCCTGGGAACTTGGCGAAGACATTGGTAAATAGGCCCAATGGTCCACTATTGCCTGCACATTAATGGATTGTGGGTGCTTTCTGTTGCGGTATATGTGTGCAGTGTCCGCAGGTGGTACAAGTAGGACATGTGTGAAGTCAATTGCCCCCAACCCCTGGGGGAAACCAGCTATGGCGTAAAAGCCTTGCTTGGTCTCAAGCTGTTCCTGCACAGTGTTGGGGAAGCGTAGGTGCTGGGGTATCAGGCTAATGATGGCATCCAAGATAGTTGTGAGGAACTTAGATAGGGGTGGCTGTGAGACTCCTCCAACTCTGCCAGTTGTTGGTTGGAAGGTACCAGAAGCCAACATGTGCAGCACAGCCAGCAGCTTTGATTGTGGAGGGATGTTGGTTATACGCTGTGTGGCTGCTATCAGCCTGTGGACTATCTGGGTCAGGTTGTGGAGGATATATGTCCTTTTGAGCCTGTAGTGAGCAATGACAGCCCCTGGCATAGGTCTGGGAGGCTGAGGCTGAGGTGATGGACCAGCTATCTTATTCTGTGCTGCCTCGGTGGTGGTCCTGGGGGAGGTGGTGGTGGCGGTGGTTGTTGAGGCCTTCTTGGTGCTCCGAACTGCATTAGTAGTACCTCCATGGCATCAGTGGGTCTTCAGATTGGGCTCTGGACTAGTCTGCCTTCTATAGTATTCTTTATCACCATTTTTAAGACTTGTTTTTTCTGGTCCTAAGTCCCAGCAGCTAACAGGCCCTAGCAGCTGTTTTTTTATCGCATCGCAGGTCCGAGCGAGCATTGTGAATATTGCGAAGTGGGGTTAGCGTGCGTTTTTGCACGGGAATGCCTACATTGCAAATGATTAACAATAGTGAACGCTGACATCCTTGACGATGCTAAATGTGGCTGCTATTGCCAGAAAGCTGTCACTAACGGCTATTAGCGACAGCTTGGTAATACAGCGATAAAAATATTGCTGCATTAGCAGCAGAAAAGTGCAGTTACCGCAGCCATAACTCCTTGTGAAAATGCCCCTTTGCTTTGTTGCAAAGTCACTCAAAGTAATGAAACCAGTAGAAATTCTTGACAAAGTACATACTTTGTAGCACAAATGTTTGTATTGCAGTGGAAGGTTGGCCTAAAAGTAACCCACACATCACTTTGTGTTGTTTTACATTGCTTTACATCAACCGGGCAACTTATTGTTGGTATATGGAAGTCCCACATTAACACCCACCCTTTTTGACCTCAAAGCCCTATCTACTAAAATTGGTAGAGAAGGTTTTGCTCCAAAACATGATACCTTTTTGAGGAAGGTGCTATGATGGAGAAATGTTTTAACTTCTCTTTGACTTTATAGCACATGACAAATGTGTGCAAAGTTATTCGAAGCAAGTAGTTTATACTGGAAGGTTTGCTTTGCTGCACTGCATTATAGTTTTTGTAAATGTGCTCCATTAGTGCAGGGGATTGTCAATTCCTTATACCCCTCAGGAGGCTTTTTCGAATAATTTGACACTTGCCCCGATGAAGCCAGCCTCGGCCTGTCAGGTAGGAGAGGTGGGGTGGTGGGGCCAGGTGGGGGTGGATTTTGACAGACGGTGAAGAGGGAAAATTACATAAATAAATAATTTGCCCTTGTCATCGATCGTCAAAATCTCCCACACACAGCCCCACCGTCCTGACACTCCTTCCAGAGCAGGCTGCGGCTGCATGGGGAAAAATTGTCTGATTACCTACAGCATGCACAAGTGGATCACAGAGTTCATTAATGTCCTGCCCCTGTGTTATAAGACCTCACCTTGACTAAAATAATCATTTGTTGGCGGCAATTGAGGAATGCTAAACTGTGTGTATTCAAACAAAGGAATTTTTGGAACTTCATGGAAGACATTGGAGAGATAGTGGGCCATTGGTCTAATCCTCTAAACTTTTATGGTCGCATTTACAAAAAAAGACACTGTGTGGGGCCACAAGCTGTGCTGTGCTGAGCTGTGTCATTTTAAAAGCACAGGGTTGTGTTGTATGAACAACAATTTGAAGCATCACTGTGCTTTCCCCTGCACTGGCACACAATTGGCTGCCATACACAAGCGCCAACACTCTTGCGTCATGTAGCAAGGGTGCCTGCATTGCGCAGTAAATTGTTTTTGTACAGGAGGTGGCACGTTACTGCACAAAAACAATCATTAATGGCATTTCCCTCTTTCTATGCGTGCTGTATGGAAAAAAAGAGAAGAAATAAAAGTATTTCTCTGTGTTGCGCTGTAACGACTAGGATTCTGATGTATTCCCAGGTTTACTACACTTTGCAAATCTGGCAATGTGTCATTCCATGGATGTTGCTAGGGAACAGCCTGAGCAACACCCATGGAACGTACCTTTCACGCAGAGTAATTCGTAAAAGGGGACCATATTTAAAAGGCCATGAAAAGCCACACAGGTTTACTTTACGTGGTCTTGTAAATGTGGAAGGGCACACTGCACGGCCGGTGCATCAAAAAAAGTGACGCACCAGCGGCGCAATGGCCCTGTAAATGAGGCCCTCAACGTTTCTCTTCATTTTTCACAATGTTTATTTTAAAACAATATATCATCAGTTGGTGGATTGTTCTAATACCATATAGACGTTTTGCTTAAAGTCAGTCCCTCTAAAAAGACTGGTCTCGGTCTGCACTGCTTGATAATTATTTTTATTTATGTAAGGTTGTATTCTTGATAAGATACAAGACATGAAACAGTCCTAAACATAATTAAATATTAAAAGAATGGCATTTACGATCTTAAATGCGTGCATGTGAATAAGACAAAGCACAGTGATCCGCAGTTCTTCGCAAATTAGGACACTAATTCATGCAGCGGTTTCCATAATTAATAAGGACCAAAGTATTGAACACATAGGAATAAAAAAACATTGTATTATATCAAAATATAAACAGTCGTGTAAATTTTTAAATACTTTTAATTAAACAAAGAACCCTTTCAGCACAGCTGGTACATCCAGCCACTGGCGTGAAAAACCTTCAAGGTCTAAACCATATTAAATATTAAAGTAACTTTTTTGTTCCAGCCCAGCGTAGCACATATGACTAGATCAAGAGGACTCTTTAAACGTTCTTTCACTCTAGATAAATGAAGTCCTTTCAAAAGGGCACAGCGTGTTGCTGAAACACCACGATGGTAGCATGAATATATATTTTAGACAGTTTAGGTAGTTGTCGATTTTTGCTGAGGCGAAAATTAGTTTAAACATTTTTTATTGCTGTTTCTAGATGATCTCTTTAGCCTTTTCTCATCACAATGGTAAGTAAGGATGTCACAATAAATATCAACTCAGATTCGCTTCATAATGATATTTATCAGAATTGTATTTTTTTTATTAAAGTTTAATTTAGAAGAGGGTTTGCTGCAATAAAAGTGTTTCAAGCTCTGTCTCATGCAAAATAGCAGAGAGCATTCTTTTAATACTTGAAATTGCTTCGATTTGGAGATTGCAAAACACATGTTCATACCTTAGCCGATATCCCCCTCTAGTGTCCATATCTGCAAGTAGCACTCATTTCCCAATTAAGAGAATGAATAATCTCTTAGCAATGAATGTTGAAGGTTTTTTGTATTGACATTTGTGTTCTCCTGCAATCAATCACCCCATCAACATATGTAATCTATCTGAAAGTTGTATTGGTTTCTTTTAATTTAAATGCGATTCTACTCAGAAGCCTAACATTAGCTAATGCAGGTTCATACAATGTAGTAAAAAACACAAGGAGGCAGATTTATGATGACCTTGCGCCGCAATTGCGTCACTTTATTTGACGCAACTGCGGCCCAAACAATGTGCCCTATTTACAACGTGACGCATCTAGGAGATGCGTCACGTTGTAAAGCCCTGCGCCATAATGAGGCGTTCCTGCGCAGGGGGGGGGCGTTCCTGCGCAGGAACGCCTCCTGAAAGTGGCTGAGTGAAATCTATGAGATTTTACTCAGTCACTTTCAGGCCAATGCTGCGTCAAAACCCTGCACCTGCTTGAAGCAGGCGTAGGTCTTGATGCAGCATTGTGTGGATGGGGCACCCCCGAGCCTTGCTGGAGCTGCGTCACGCTTGCGACGCAACTCCAGCAATGCGCCACATTTCCGGCACAGATGCGTCACGCATCTGTGCCGTTTTTGCACCATGGTGCGCCGCATTATAAATGCGGCCCACCATGGGTGGCGGAGCTGTGGCGCACTGTGGCGCACGTTAACTGGCGCATCCTTGGGGATGCGCCAGTTGACATAAATCTGCCCACTGGTTTAAATGTAGACTAGTTCAATGATGTTTTGCTATGTTAAATGCATTTATTTAGCCCATGAATAACCTAGGGTGTCTTGGCGCTGGCAAGATCACTTATCAATGAAGGAATGGGATTTGCTTAAATATGACAGTTATTTCTATTGTTCTCTTTTAATGTCTTGTGGTGGGGATTCAGTGTTGAAATGGATGGAATCCTATTTACCTGTGTCAGGCCGTTGCCCTGCCTCCAAAAGGTTGCGAAAGAGTGTCCAGCAGGGATCAGCACTCAGCCAGTAGCGGTCACTGGTGTTGGGAAGTGGTGAGGCAGGGAATACAAATTAAAGAAAAAAATTATAAACATAAAAAATTACACTTACCTGCTCCGACAGACACCTTGCTCCCAATCCTCGAGCCCTTATCAGGAGCCTGCTGCACACAGCGCAGGCTCCCAGCTCCCAATCCCAGCGCTGAATGTTATTCCCAGCATGTGAGTAGTGCTGGGATTGGTCTGAGTGCCTCCGTTTGGCGCTCAGACATGGACATGGACTGGGAGCCTGTGGCTAAGTGCGCATGACGGTGTGGCCGGCCCCATAGGGCTGGAGATCCCTTCCTGAGGACTTGAAAGTGACCACCACTCCTCCCTTCTCCCTGGTGCTACAGCATCAGGATTAAGTCCTCGATAATAATAATGTTTTATTATCATTTTATTTTTGTTGGTTGTCTCTACTGGATTACAGCAGGGGGGGCGACGCTCCTCCACCATAACGGAGGGACCGCTCCTGCACTCGACCCTGTAAAGTTTAATATCTATGTGGGACCTCTCATCACCCTCATAAAGGAGCATGATATGAGGCTGGCGATCTATGTGGACAACAGCCAAGTGATTGTATCCCTCAATAACAACCAGGTGGAAACACTGGCCGCTTTTCCAAAAGGCATGAAAGAGATTATTAACTGGATGGATGCAAATACCTTGAAGTTAAAAGGAGATAAAACCCAATTTCTATGCTTCTCGGCAAGCAGAATCCCCATGACACTTCTCCATAATGTCTGGCCTCTTTCTTGTGGAGATAAGCCACAGCTGTCGGACAGGGTCCGCAACCTTGGGGTTGTGTTTGATGAAAAAATGTCTCTAGAGAGCAATGTGACAAAAGTGGTGGGCACCTGCTTTGCACTCCATCATGTGTTAACTCATTCGATGCTCATGACGAGCTCAGCTTGTCATGAGCCACGGTGCGTGTGTGCTCATGATGAGCTGAGCTCATCATGACCGTTAGAACGCTCGCATGCTGGACTAATTCCCCTGCTCTGCGAGCGTTCTAAGGAAACGGGTGTGGTCATGACGAGCTGAGCTCGTCATGAGCACACGACCACCGTGCTGCATGACGAGCACTGGGGCGCTGTGCGTGCCCCCCTCCCCCCAGCACAGCGGGGAAATGTGCCCTGCAGGGAAGGGGTTAAGGAAGGTGTTACCACTGCTATCCAGCCAGGTGTTGTAAATAAAAGCAGGTAGTCCATATATTTTCTTGTTGCTCCTTTATTCAGGTAAGATGGTAAGTTAGTGATATAAAGGGAAAACCCCACCAGGAGCTTGATGGATGTTGCTCAGCCCTCACTCACCAACCGACATTCTCCACACACACCAGGCACACACACATTCTATTCACTCTGACATCACGCACACCAACATTCCACGCAGACATCTCACTCATACTGGCTGAGCAACCTAAAGGAGATAAATCTAGTTACAACACCAGGCTAAAACCCTGGTGATGCAGAGTGTCATTCTCAGCATATTGGACTATTGCAATGCTCTGCTACTTGGATCACCCGAGGACTTGTTGAAGAGACTGTATAGAGTGGGAGTGGCAGCAGCACAACTGACATTGAATAGGCCTGATAGGTCCTCAGCATCTAATGATCTGAAGGAACTGCACGGGCTTCCTCTGAAGCAGAGGAATATTTTAAAAGGCCTATGCGTTTTGTTTAAGGTATTCAGGGAAAAAGACCTATGTTATTACAATATAGATTGAAAGGGTATACCCCTGTGCGACCTTGCCGGTTGAGCTCTGCAAACCTGGTCTGTATCCACACATTTCAAAGATCAAGACAAGGTGGCCAGGCCTTCACAGTGAAAGCTGTCTAAGTATGAAATGAGCTTTGGCTCTCATTAAGGGCCTCACCTGAGTTGTTGTAATTCAGGATGGCATTGAAGACCTGGCTTTTTCCGAAGTAATCCAGACCTGCTTTTGGAGCCTGTGGATGTACTTTCAGTAGGATATCTATATGCATGCTTAGCACCTGGATACCAGTTTGGTGACAGCTGCTCCCTAAAATATGTCATAAATAAATAAATATCTTGAATGCATTCATACTTTCTCAGATATCTAATATGAACTCAGCATTTGTAAACCTTATGATTTACTCCTAGATATAGGATTATAAACCGCAAACAGCTGATGAAAGAACAAATTGTAGCAGACATGGAGGAAGTTCAGTGAAGTCTTTCATCCCGAGTCACAACATGTATTCCTGTAGATTTAAGTCTATGTTTTGTGATAATGCTCAGGAAAACTGAACTTTGCATGTGTTGACTTTTTGTTATATCTCTGTGTAAAAATATTATACATTTTGGGGCTTGTTTCCTTTAGATTTTTACCTTGGATACCAGTGCTGAGATTTAAAAGAGGATGAGTTATTGCCCTGAATTCAAGTGAGTAAGCAAACGTGGCTTCTTCAACTTCTTCAGTGTGGGTTTGGAGGCTTTGTTATGTTATGTTAATGATGTTTTCTAAAGCGTATGAATCACCCAGGAGCTACTCCACGCTACCTAATCCAAATTTCCAAGAGCAGTGACAGAAACCCAGAGTGGATCATCAGTATAAAAAGGCTTTCAGATGTTTCCTGAAAATCAAATATGAGGGGGACTTTCGCTGCCCCTCTGGGAGGGAATTCCAATATTTGGGGCCTACATATGCAAAGGCTTTGCCACCCAGACGATTCCAGTAGATGCGTGGAATCGCTAAGAGGGCTTTACCATTCGATCTTAGATTACATGCTGATGTCAGTTTGCATATTTCAGCTTTTAGGTATTTTGGGCCTGTTTCCCCCATGGCTTTAAAGACCAGACAGCAAGTCTTAAAAAAAGCTCTCTTCCTTACCGGCAACAAATGCAATTCCTTCAATAGAGGGAGGGATCGGGTACCAGGAGGACGATTTAGGACCATCCGGGCTGCCGTATTTTGAATCACTTGGAGCTTTGCTAGCTGCGTGGTTCCTACATCGGCCAGCAAAGCATTCCCATAATCCATCCTACTAATTACTAGGGCTTGGACTACCATTCTGTGATGGCTCAGAGGGAGATAGGGGATCTTTTTCCTCAGCATACGTAAGCTGTAATAGCACGAGCTCATGATGTTACTAACATTGTTTTTCATGGACAGGTTGTCATCGAGCTGGATACCCAGACTTTTCACTGAGTCCAAGGGGACAGGGGCAGCCCCCAGATCTACCGGCCACCAGTTGTCCAGCATGAGTTCCTGTTTTTTCCCAAGAAACATCAACTCTGTGTTGCCTGGGTTTAATTGAAGACAGGACTCAGCCATCCAACTTGTGATGGCCAGCATTCCTTGTGCAAATTGGGTTCTTTCCTCTACCAGATTTTTCCCAATTGGGAAAATCAGTTGAGTGTCGTCTGTGTAAGAGACGACCTCAAACCCGTACTGTTGCACTATTGTGCCAGGGGGACCATATATATATTGAAGAGAGTCGGGCTTAGACATGAGCCCTGTGGAACCCCTCTCTCCAATAAATACTTCGATGATCTAAATGGACCCATCATAACTTGTTGTTTCCTGTTAGCCAGGAAGTGGACCAGCCACTTCAGTGCTAAGTCCCCTACGCCGCAGTCCTGAAGCCTCTCCGCCAGCAGTCGATGAGATACAGTATCGAATGCTGCGGAGAGGTCCAGTAGGATAAGCATCACTGATCCCCCTCCGTCCAGCGTTCGCCTGATGGAATCTGTGACTGCTAAAATAGCAGTTTCTGTGCTAAAGCCCGGCCGGAAGCCGGACTGAGATATGTCCAGAATATTATTGGACTCCAAATATTGGCTCAATTGGGTGTTAATGTGTGCCTCCAGTATTTTAGCCAACAGAGGGAGTAAGGATATAGGCCTGTAGTTAGTGATGGCTTTTTAAAGATCGAGCGCACGTGGGCTTCCTTCCATGTCATGGGAATACAGCCGCTGGCCATAGAGGAGTTAAAGATCTCCTGAATGGCTGGCGCACAGCTGGATGCGATTGAGCCAGGACATTAGGCGGGCATACGTCTCTCGGGGACCCTGACTTTGACGTCTGCAGATGCCTAATGATATCCTGCTTCGTGATAGGCTTACACTGGTTGAGACCAATTCCTAACGCACCCTCATGGCTGCCGGATTCGGCGCCACAAGAGATTTTATTTTTTGGGAAATTTTCATATATCAGGTAGATTTTATCCTGGAAGTAGGATGCTAACGCTTCACAGAGCTCCTGTGTTTCCACTGGTTGTTGTTTACAGGCCTGCGGGGAGGCGAAACCTTTCACAATCTCAAATAATGATTTTACCGAATTCCCAGCCTGTTCTATTTGGGTTTGACTAAAAATGCATCTGTCCGCTTTAATGTTACTGTGATAACCTGCTAAAGCCTTTTTATAGGCCATTTTGTCTCTCTCATTTTTGGAGCGTCTTTATATCCTCTCCAGAGTTTTACAAGAGGCTTTTTCCCTTTTTAGAGCCCCTGAGTACCAAGGGGCTGAGATTCGACTGGGTCCAGGCTTAGTGTTCTTTTCCGGGATAACTGCGTCCAATGTTAGCGTCAGCACCCAGTTAAAATTGGCCGGTAATGCCTCTGTATCAGATTTCCTTGCATCCTTGGCCTGAATCTCAAAGCTCTTAAACTTTCTCTCGAATGCTTCTACGTCGAGTTTCTGCCAGGACCTGTTTTTTTGGGCTATGTTTAGACTGAGCGGTCGTTCCCGTTCCTGACTTGTTACTTCTGGACAACTAAAGAAGATCAAATAATGATCTGTCCATATCAGGGGCTGAGTATCCATGAACAATAAGCTTTCATTGTTCGAGAATATCATGTCCAGTGTATGGCTAATTATATGTCTCGGTCCGTGGACACATTATCCCAGGCCCATGTATGATAATCCTGACATTAACTGCGCCACCTCGGGGTCGTGTGCCTCTTCCCCGTGATAGTTGAAGTCCCCCAGCAATATAAAACTCCTGGAGGTGACTACCTGTGCTGCAATGAACTCTGTCACCACATTTACAAAATTAAGTTTTGGATTAGGTGGACGGTATAGAAGTGCCCCCTCCCAGGTCTTAGTCGATGAACTACTGACCCTAAACAGGCCTATCTCTAGCTGATCATTGGTAAGCGAATCCAGCCATTGGACCTGTAAGCTCTCTTTGAATACTATGGCGTTCCCCCCACCTGCTTTCCCCACTCTATCCAGATGAATAATCTTATATCGCTCTGGAATGGCAATATTAATTACCGGGGCGCTCTGGGGGGGTGTTCTGACTGAGTTTTTTCCCCTTTTCTTGAGTGAAGGTGACTGAAGGTGAATTTAGCCTGCTACCATTCTAATAGGAGGACTAGAACTTTGGACCGGGCCTATTTACAAGGCGTTTGATGCAATCCCCTACCTTTTTCCTTATTCTAGGGCTTATAAACCTATGTTAAGGGATAGATTCCTTAGTATTAGTATTAATCCGTCCTTTTATAAGAGTGCTAGTATACTTCTAATGGAGTTATGCTTATTTCGGGCCTTGTAGGCCTCGAATGGGAGAGACTCCATCTTTCTTTCTGCCTCGGCAGCTTGAGATGCTTTTAGGTCAAATGTAATGTTTTAGTTATGAGGTGTTGTTCGCTTGGAGAGAACCGGCTCAGGCTGGCCCTTATCGAAGAACTGTATTTTTTTTGTATCGAAGACATAACATCAGGCCGGCCGGCTGAGAACGTGTCCTTGGTACGGGGAGGTACAAGAATTTGGTGGGCGGCAGGTTACTGGCCGTAACTTTCCATGCATGAACAAGGTTCCATATTAGCGAAAGCATGAGGTAGTCAGAGAGTCAGTTTGTAGGCGGCAGCTAGCCGATAGCATCATTGCAATTAATCATTTTAGGGCTGACCGTCGCCATTTTGAAGTCCGAGAAGACCGAAAAGCTAATACTCTCTTAGAAAGACTGAAGTTATTTTAGGTGGAGCAGCTGGCGAGCTTTGACATTAAGATCAGAGCATACAGATTGAAGCAGTTAGTAGAGAGAACGAATACCAGAGGGGTAGGAACTGATTTATAAGATCGAAGCTGGAGAGTGAAGACAGTCCGTGATTGAGAGGAGAGAGGAGTAGTGCAAAACAGAGAGAAAGAGAGAGAGCAGCCAACGAGATAGAGAATAAGAGGAAGGTTCCAGTGACTTGGAGGGAAACAGAGGAGACAGAGCATAGCGGTGCAGACGTGTATCCGTGATTGCAGGGGTGATCCTAAGACGAGCCAAGGCACAGACGAGAAGGGAACCCAGATGACCGAGTCTAGACTTCATACTCATAAGGTGGCGTCGACCCCTTTCTTATTAGCGTGCACATACATCCTAACCTTTCTTTTTGCTTTTCAGGCTATGTGTAATGTTGTAGTGTTATATTGTTGATGTCAATAATGAATAAAGATACCCCAGTTCTTAGTGAACTAGTGTGTGTAATGGTGATTTCCTTATGATAAAGTTAACCTTTCTTCTAGTCAGATGCTGTTATGTGAACGGATGCAACTCCCGTCCAGGTAAATGGTAACTGAGCAAGGGAGTTGAGGAGCACTCGAAAGGGGGAATAACCTTTACACAGTATAATTTGGCCATTCTTGTGTGGGAGAGTGTCGACCTGTCTATCTGTCCCATAATTTATAATATTGTATTATCCCAGTAGAAGAGAGAGAGAGTTCCCAACATGGAGAAGGTATTCATAGGAAAGTGATCGTCGTTGTGTAGCGGCGTTAATGAGAGCATTGACCATGGTCGATGTGTATACCCACAAGATTGTGGCTTGTGAGAGCACCTGAGGGATCCGGTGTGTAATGAGATCATTGACTGTGGTTAATGTGTATACCCACAGGATTATGGCTTGTGTACGTATGAAATAGTGAGAGCACTGGGAGGATACAGTGCATATACCCACAGGATTGTGGCTTGCGTGAGCACTGATGGTGATCAGTGTGTAATGGTAAGTAATCAGAACTGCCTCAGGGTAGTCTAGTCTGGGCCTATGTTGCCGCGAGACTATAAGGTATGAGTGTGGTGTTGTAAAAGATCTAAGCTTGTATATTGCTAATTCCCCATCCTTAGGTAGGTACACAGGTGCCTTTTGTAGTAGGTCCTGAGGAGGGAGGTGGTTACGTTTCGGCTGGGTTAGTGGTGTCTTGGTGAGCTGATTCTATCTGGTCCGAAAATCCGGTTGTTACATCCGGCGTCACGAACCGTTTATGAAAGCCTGTTTGCGCGGAGTTGTTTCTATCTTGTTAGTTTGTGCTCGGCACGTACGGATTTAATTTAGTATATTATTTGTTTATAGTTGTATATATCTTTTTCTTTTTGTCACAATGTTTTTGAAAAAATAGAAATCTACTTTTAAATTGCCTATTGAAATTCCCGGCTGGGAATCAACGCCTTACGAGGCTTTGGCCCGTGAGTGGGCCGATTCTACTGGTTTGAGTGAAAATTGGAGTTCTTGTTTGGAACTGGCGGAGCCAGCTAATGTGATTGCTTGTCTACAGAAAGCACCTGTTGTGAAGGGTGAGGAGCTTCCTATTTTGGGACGCAGAGGTTGGATTGTTTTATCTGCGTACAGAATTGTACATGAGAAATTTTTGAAATTGCAGAGACAATATGTGGATATGGAGGAGAAATTTGTTGAAGTGCAAAATGCTCACACTCTTTTGAGATGTCAGAATACCTTGCTTGCCGACAAACTTGAGACTTATCAGACAATAGCCGAAAGGGCTGCTGTTCGTATTGCGAAATACAAATATAAGAATCGTCGCGGTCGTGTTTGTAAACAGAAAGTACGTCTGGTTGTGGCGAAAGCCGGACTAGATTGGAATCCTGATGAATGGGATGGTAATATCTGGGACTCGAATGGTTCTGGCTCCTCGGCTGAGGAGACTGACAAGCGCGAGTCTTCTCGCACCGGACGTGATTGTAAAATTACTTCTTATGACAAATCTGATGATTCCGGCGACCGTGGTCGCAGTTCTAATTCTGATGACATTTATTGATCTGACTGTCCCTCTAAATCTGTTGATCGGGCTTCTTCTGATGCTCGACCTGAGGTTTCTGCGCATCCGGTTTTTCGATGTAAATTACAACAGGCTCCTGGTAACCCGAATGGTATTCCTTTGGATAGTTTGGAAGATTTCACGCAACAGGAAGTTAGTGACATTTTGCAACGTTTTCGGCAACGGCCCGATGAGGCCTTGCTTACATGGATGGTGCGCCCTTATGAACTGGGTGCTGCGGGCATCATGTAAGACGCGGGAGATGCCTTAAAATTTTGTTCTTTGAGTTCTGATTCTACTGTTCAGGATCATTTCCGTAACTATAATGCTGCTGGTCAAATTAGTCTGCTTCAGTTAGCGACTGATGGTTGTAATCACAAATACCCTACTGAATCTGATTGGCCTCTGAATGACAAGCCATGGTATACATTGCGCGATGCAGCACAAAGGCTGAGGGAGGAGGTGATGAAAACTGCGATTTTTCTGAGTACATATGACAGATTGTTGAATGGTTTATTGACGGCTTCTGTGCGGAATCGCATTATCCGTTTTTCCCCTGTTGCTTATAAACAGGTTATGATGACTTTGTTGATCAATCAGACTGGCAATGCATTGTCTATGGTGCTTGAATCTGTACGTCAGCTTGGTGAACTGGGCGAATGGCTTAAACCTGAGAGACAGTCCAGACCTGAGGGTCGTACTGCTGGGAATTATAGGTTCTCTAGACGTGATATGTTTCTTGCTTTACTGGCTGATGGTGTGAAGAGTGAAGACATTGATGGTGAACCTAATAATCGCTTGTGGGACATGTTTCGCAAGCGTGGTTTGGAACGGAAGGAGGGTGCTCGACGTGTGCGAAAGAATGAATGTGATCGTGAATATTCTGATGACAGTGGGGATGATCGACGTCGTGATGATTCGGATCGGCGTGATGGACGATGGAATGAGCGAGATGTGTCCCCTCGGCGTGAAAGAAAGAGGGGGAGAGAGGAGGAAAGAGAAAGGGGGAGAGATGACCGTGTTAAAATCAGATATAGAGATGAAAGGGATCAGTCCCCCGAGATGAGGAGAAGGGAGGAACGACATAGATTTTCTGAACGAAACTCACAATACCATGTAGATGACAAGAATCCATTTCGTAATGGGGATGGATATGAACAAGACATTATATCGTCCAAGAAATTTGAGAGCATTTACCCTGATTTGTCTTGGTTGTCAGAACGTAATAAGAATGACTAGGAAATAGGTCAAGCTCCAGTACGCAGTTGGGCTCACAAAGACAATAGACCCTATGTAGATATTGAAATTTTTTGGAGACATCGTAATATACAAAGGGCCCGAGCATTGGTAGATACAGGAGCGGAGGCCATTCTAATTCATGGCAAAGCGAAGAAATTTAAAGGACAATTTTTCACAATTACTGGTTTAGGTGGAAAGGAAACACCCGCAAACAAAAGTTGAAATGAAAATAGGTAGAATTCCTTGAAATGAATATTCTGTTCTAGTTGTGCCACTTTTGGAATACATAATTGGAATTGATATTTTAAAAGGTATGACATTGCATCTGGATGATAGTTGTTATCAATTTGGGAGTAAAGGTTATATATCATCCAGACCTGTACGAGTTGGTCGTTTGAGAATGCCCCCTATAAAAATTCCTCAGGCTACAAAAGTTGTTTCCCAAAAGCAGTATCGTATCCCAGGTGGTCACGGAGAGATTAGTTCTACAATCCAGGATCTAGTGAATGCAGGAGTTATAACTCCGGTTACTTCTGCTTGGAATAATCCTGTTTGGCCTGTGCGTAAAAGTGATAATTCTTGGCGCATGTTTCATATACCATACTATCCACAGGCAGCAGGCCTTATTGAAAGAATAAATGGTTTGCTAAAAGATCAATTGCGTAAATTAACTGACAATAAATTTAAGAATTGGAGAGAATATTTGTTCCAGGCACTGTTGATTTTGAATAATCGTCCCTTTTTAAATGCTGAATCTCCATTAATGCGTTTATTTTCTCCAGATGTTGACGCAAAACCGAATACAGTTAAAAATACTGTAATGTATTGGGAAATTTCCCCTGGAGCCCTGGCTCCATGTAGAGCAACCCCAGGTTCCGCAGGCTTAGACCTGCATGCCATGAATGATATTACTGTAAAAAGTAGAGATCGAGTTATCATTGAAACTGGCATTGGTGTCTGTATACCAACTGGAAATTTTGGATTGATTGCCCCTAGATCGGGCCTGGCCTTAAAAGGCATTCAAGTGCTTGGAGGAGTCATTGACAGTGATTATCAGGGAGAGATTAAGGTACTCCTGCTGAATAGCAGTGAAGTTGATCTACCGATTACTAAGACTGACCGAATTGCTCAGTTGCTAATCATGCCTGTTTTCAGTGGTGAGATTCAGAAAGGCACTGCCCCAACTTTGTTAACTGTTCGAGGACAAAAAGGTTTTGGCTCCACTGATAATCCAGGAGCAAGAGTGTGGGTGCAATAGTCTAAAAATCCTCCTGAACAAGCTGAAATTATTGCAACCGGTCATGATAACACAGTACTTGTCATGAGACCAGGGAACGATAGCTGGGAAATGTTACTTACGAGAATGAATAATGCCTGTGTTTGATTTTCTTTCAGATCATTCTCTGGACTGCTGTTGCAGGATGTGCCGGAGTTGGACTCCTTTTGGCCTGCTACGTCGGGAAAGGAGGGAACCCACAGACTTTGGTTGATTCGATAACCCGAGTACCGCGTTCCTTTGCTGCGTGGGATTCATCATCTAACTTTTGGACTACCCTGGCACGAAGGGTGACAAATTCCCCACATTTCTGTTTAACACTGATGCGTTCGGTGACTGACATATTAGCGACTTGTTTGGTTGCTGTCCCCGCTTCGTTGGAGACTCTGGCCCATATTTTCAATATATCAAATGCTCGTCCTAATATTATTCTTGGTGATTTCGCTAGGCACGAGTATTGCCCTTTATGTACTGTGCTTTCCGATCCAGTACCCCCAATTCATTCCCAAATAATTACATATAATATCACGCAGGGTGATTTATGTTTTTTCCTTACCTGTGACCCAAATTCCATAACGGGATGTGTACGTTTGAAATTGAAAGGTGCTACTTCATTCACAGCTCATGAAAAGATTCTACGTACCCGGAGATCACCGAAGTCATGTATTTCAGTTAAGAATAATATGACCTGTAAAAGTCTTGTAGTTACCCCTCGCCATTATCGTACAATGCTATTACCTTCTGGATGGCTCTTCTCTTGTGGCAATACATCTTGGCCTTACATTCCTGCAAATATTTCTGGAGGACCTTGTGCCATTACCAGACTGAGTTTATTAATGTTTTCTTCACATCCTAATATGCATTCCCGTGTTGTCCGTGATGCAGTACTGTTAAAAGATAATTGTGACTCTACACTACATTTATTTTCTGAATCTTAATATCTTAGTTTGACTTTTTTAATTCTAGGTGTCCCTGCCTTAGCAGTCTATAATGCTAAATACATCGGGAAAATGGACTGTTGGATGGTTAAATCTATTAATCACACTTCTACAATTAAATCTGACATGCTACTGGACGCCCAGGGTGAACGCAGAGCTATTTTGCAGAACCGGGCTGCAATTGGTTATCTTTTGCTTAAACATGGACATGACTGTTCTGATTTTGAGGGCATTTGTTGTTTCAATTTATCAGATCACACTAGGTCCATTCAGGCTCATATCGACAAACTTCATGACTTGACCAAAGAAGTTAGAAAACACATTGATCAGGGCTGGTTTGAATGGCTCTTTAACTGGTTACCTGATTTACATTCTTTACGTCAGATATTAGGGGGTATCCTGATTACTATCTGCATTTTAGTAGCTATTTGCTGTTTTATTCAGTGCATTCCTTCTTTACTCCAGACTTGTAGATGTGGTACTAGAAATAGATCAGTTAGTTTTGTTTCATATTATTCCTCTACGGGTGTTAGTTCCATTTAGCGAATGATTAGTAGCCTAAAGTCAAGTGTGAAGTGTTCTGACCGAGTTTTTGGCCCCTTTTCATGAGTGAAGGTGACTGAAGGTGACTTTAGCCTGCTATCATTCTAATAGGAGGACTAGAACCTTAGACCGGGCCTATTTACAAGGTGTTTGATGCAATCCCATACCTTTTTCCTTATTCTAGGGCTTATAAACCTATGTTAAGGGATAGATTCCTTAGTATTAGTATTAATCCGTCCTTTTATAAGTGTGCTAGTATACTTCTAATGGAGTTATGCTTATTTTGGGCCTTGTAGGCCTCGAACGGGAGAGACTCCATCTTTCTTTCTGCCTCGGCAGCTTGAGATGCTTTTAGGTCAAATGTAATGTTTTAGTTATGAGGTGTTGTTCGCTTGGAGAGAACCGGCTCAGGCTGGCCCTTATCGAAGAACTGTATTTTTCTTCGTATCAAAGACATAACATCAGGCCGGCCGGCTGAGAACGTGCCCTTGGTACGAGGAGGTACAAGAATTTGGTGGGCGGCAGGTTACTGGCCGTAACTTTCCATACATGAACAAGGTTCCATATAAGCGAAAGCATGAGGTAGTAAGAGAGTCAGTTTGTAGGCGGCAGCTAGCCGATAGCATCATTGCAATTAATCATCTTAGGGCAGACAATCGCCATTTTGAAGTCCGAGAAAGACCAAAAAGCTAATACTCTCTTAGAAAGATTGAAGTTATTTTAGGTGGAGCAGCTGGCGAGCTTTGACATTAAGATCAGAGCATACAGAGTGAAGCAGTTAGTAGAGAGAACGAATACCAGAGTGGTAGGAACTGATTTATAAGATCGAAGCTGGAGAGTGAAGACAGTCCATGATTGAGAGGAGAGAGGAGTAGTGCAAAACAGAGAGGAAGAGAGAGAGCAGCTAACGAGATAGAGAATAAGAGGAAGGTTCCAGTGACTTGGAGGGAAACGGAGGAGACAGAGCATAGCGGTGCAGACGTGTATCCGTGACTGCAGGGGTGATCCTAAGACGAGCCAAGGCACAGACGAGAAGGGAACCCAGATGACCGAGTCCAGACTTCATACTCATAAGGTGACGTCGACCCCTTTCTTATTAGCGTGCACACACATCCTAACCTTTCCTTTTACTTTTCAGGCTATGTGTAATGTTGTAGTGTTATATTGTTGATGTCATTAATGAATAAAGATACCTCAGTTCTTAGTGAACTAGTGTGTGTAATGGTGATTTCCTTATGATAAAGTTAACCTTTCTTCTAGTAAGATGCTGTTATGTGAACGGATGCAACTCCCGTCCAGGTAAATGGTAACTGAGCAAGGGAGTAGAGGAGCACTCGAAATGGGGAATAACCTTTACACAGTATAATTTGGCCATTCTTGTGTGGGAGAGTGTCAACCTGTCTATCTGTTCAATGTTGTGTCCCTAATGGAACATTAAGGACATCCCCTTGGGCACACCTTAGACTCCTCCCTTGCAATCAGAGGATTCCACACATTTTTGTATTTCATTAGTCAGATGTTTTTATTTCATATTTTAGATATTTTCTCTTCATTTATCTTGTACTCATTCAGATGATAAATTCTCATCATTCCAACATCAGTGACAATTATTCCTTTGTATTCCAATGCATTTCGGGCGATATCAAAATGCCCTTTATCAGGGAATCAATACTATAGAAAAACACAAAATCCCAAAAAATAGTAATTGTAATGGTGGTCCAAAAACTCAATGAATTGACTGTGCATACCTAAACAAAAACAAAAAGTCTTCCAGTGTATATGACATAGCTTACACCTATTACCCTTTATCTACCCGTGTTCCTATCTACCATATCGAAAGTGCATGCATACACTCACGTGTCACTGTTCTTCTCTTTAGACATTTATATCTGAAAAAACAATATCATGGGAACAGCGCGTAAGCACATCGTTCTGACCGGGTCTCTTAAATATCAGAAGAAATGGTTACCGGTTTTTCTTAGAAAAGACTAACCTGATTCTCGCTAACTCGGCGTTTCATTCTGCATTCTCTACAACTCCATTACAGATGGTTGTCAAGGTTACCAACAAGCTATGCTTCTATTCGTTACCGTTCCGCTCATGTGACAACGAGCGCCACCATAAAATTAGCCAAGCCTTGCGATTAGAGTTTAACCGCAACCTTCCTCCTCTACTAATTAGAAAGAGTATTACATTGGCTAAAACGCTAATGACAGTAGTAAGTAATATGTTAAAATAAAAAATAAAACAACCATTCTGCTTTCAAAAAAAATTCTATTTCTACTGGGGATTCGAACACCTAGAATCAGGTGATCAAAAATCTAAGCTCAAACACGGTGTGCTATGGTGGACAAGTGGAGTGTTGTGGTGAAATAATACATGTGAAAGGTTGATTCTGCGTTCAAAACAATGGCCCAGAAAGCACTAAATGATAATACAATAAACATTATAGTATATGGTATCACAGGTCTCCTGTCCAGAGTAAGGAAAAAAGCAGACTCTATATTCAATGTTAAATTATAAGTAACATGACAATTCACTCCGTTCGTTAAGCCCATTCGGGCTCTGAGTACACAGTTTATGTATCCAGTAGTTCTCTCGTTGTAACAAATGTTTGGTGTTGTCTCTTCCTTCTGTTTTATCTGCTACTTCCAACACTATGTATTGCAATTGGGAGATGTTATGTTTTGCCTCCATGAAATGGGTGGCTACAGTAGATTTTTCGTTTTTGAGCCTTATGTTGGATTTGTGCTCTGTTAGTCGTGTCTTTATACTTCTTTCCGTTTTTCCAACATATAGTTTCCCACACAGGCATTTCAGTGCGTATATAACATTCTTAGTATTGCATGTCGCATTGACTCTGACCTTGATATTGTATCCTTTCATTGGATGATTTATAGTGTTGCCTTTTATGATGTTGTTACAACTTCCACAACTTAGACATGGCTTAGTTCCTTTGAATGATTTGGTTTGAGGTTGTCGCTGCTTGAGAATTTCTCCCACATTTTCGGCTCTTGTGTGTGCGAATATGGGAACTTGATCAAAAGAATGTTGGAGGTCGGGTTCTGACTTCAGCATATTCCAATGTTTGGTAATGATTCTTTTGAAGTTGTAACTTTGAGTAGAAAATTTGGATACCGCTACTATTCGAGCTTCCTCATGTTTATTGGACAGTTTTAGGAGGTCCTTTCTGTCCATCATATCCACTCTTTTTCTTGCTTTGTCTATAACCTCTCTTGGGTAACCTCTATTCGAGAATCTTGTGGCCATTTCATCCAATGAACTTTTCACCTTGGTGCTGTCTGATGTGATTCTCTTGACTCTTGTCATTTGGGAATATGGCAAATGTTGTTTTAAACTTGGTTGGTGGAAGCTAGTGTAGTGTAACATATTGTTTCTGTCTGTCTCTTTTCGATATACATTTGTTTCAAAGCCTTTGTTGGTTATGTTGATTCTCATATCCAAAAATGTTATTGTGGAATCTGACATTTCCCAAGTGAGTTGTATACGACTGTCTTCTTTGTTGAATTCACATAGTGCTGTTTCTAACAGTCTTTCTGAAGATTTCCATAAAATGAAAATGTCGTCTATGTATCGAACCATGAATTTGAGATTATCTCTCCAAATTGGTTTAGAGAACATATTGATTTCTTCGTAGCTTTGCATGAAAATATTAGCGTACACCGGGGCCGCCGAATTTCCCATTGCTGTTCCTGTGAGTTGTTGATACCACTGTTCGCCATATTTAAAATAACTTTGGTACAACGTGAATGTCATTAGTTCCATAAGGAAAACCTGAAAGTCATGATTCAAATCTGTGTTTAGTAGGGCTCTAAGAGTAAGAGAGATAATCTCAAATTCATGGTTCGATACATAGACGACGTTTTCATTTTATGGAAATCTTCAGAAAGACTGTTAGAAACAGCGCTATGTGAATTCAACAAAGAAGACAGTCGTATACAACGCACTTGGGAAATTGCAAGGGAGGAGTCTAAGGTGTGCCCAAGGGGATGTCCTTAATGTTCCATTAGGGACACAACATTGAATCTGTTAATTAGGCGCCCAGGGACGTTGGCCGCCACCCACGGAGCACCCAAAAGTAAACGAACTGTGTCAAACATAGGTTGTGCACTCACCCCACTGTGTATATAACCTGTCTATCTGTCCCATAATCTATAATATTGTATTATTCCAGTAGAAGAGAGAGAGAGAGTTCCCAATATGGAGAAGGTATTCATAGGAAAGTGATCGTCGTTGTGTAGCGGCGTTATGAGAGCATTGACCGTGGTTTGCGATTGTGGCTTGCGAGAGCACCGGAGGGATCCGGTGTGTAATGAGATCGCCTCTAGGGAAAGCGGCGTTATTGAGAGCATTGACTGTGGTTAATGTGTATACCCACAGGATTGTGGCTTTAGTAAGTATGAAATAGTAAGAGCACTGGGAGGATACAGTGCGTATACCCACAGGATTGTGGCTTGCGTGAGCACTGATGGTGATCAGTGTGTAATGGTAAGTAATCGGAACTGCCTCAGGGTAGTCTAGTCTGGGCCTATGTTGCCGCGAGTTTATAAGGTATGAGTGTGGTGTTGTAAAAGAGCCAAGCTTGTATATTGCTAATTCCCCATCCTTAGGTAGGTACACAGGTGCCCTTTGTAAGTAGGTCCTGAGGAGGGAGGTGGTTACGTTTCGGCTGGGTTAGTGGTGTCTTGGTGAGCTGATTCTATCTGGTCCGAAAATCCGGTCGTTACAGGGGGTCAACCAAGTTTCCGTCAGGAAACATATGTCCGGTGAAATCGAAGATAACTTGTCCTTAATCGGGATAGCATGTTTTACCAATGAGCGACCATTGCACAATAAATAGCTAGGCACTTCCTGGGGGGCAGCCGGGGTGCTCTCCCCAAATACACATTGGCTCTTACATGCCCTGCAACCAACAGGCCCCTTCAACATAGTTGGCAGAGTAGTAAGGCAGGTAATGCCTTCCTCTTTATCTATTGAGGCCCTCTTTTCAATTTCACGTAGTACATCACTCGTGTATTTCAGGGTATTTGAATCCTTAAGGGCGATGCCTCATTTGTCAGCACTCCCCGTCCCCCGTCGTGGCCCGGCGCGGACGGGCGCAGATGGGCTTACCTTTGGCGCGCCTTCGGCGCACCATCGGCGGGCCCGCTGAGCGCGCTCGCTGTGCGTGTCTGCTGCGCGTCCGAGGGGGGGGGGCATCATTTTTATCCCGGAAGTCAGGTGTTGTCTCTGGGCAATGACTGGCCTGCTAGCCCCTCTTACTCCCAAGATGGCACCCACTGTTAGCGCTAATACCAGCAACTCGAATAATATTTCCCCCGAGAGGCAGAGAGCATGTAAATCTGCCCTGCCTAAATTTAAAATCACGTTTGAGGTGAGTGAACCAAAAAACAAATATAAATCAGTGCAATTTAAAAATAGCGTCCGGGTCCCCCGCTTTTCGCCTCAGGGATCGGACTAGGATGCGCGAGATCTTTCCAATCGGGCTTTTATCCCGGAGGTCAGGTGTTGTCTCTGGGCAATGACTGGCCTACTAACTCCTCTACTCCCAAGATGGCCCCCACTGTTAGCGCTAATACCAGCAACTCGAATAATATTTCCCCCGAGAGGCAGAGAGCATGTAAATCTGCCCTGCCTAAATTTAAAATCACGTTTTTGGTGAGTGAACCAAAAACATATCCAAAACAGTGCAATTTAAAAATAGCATCTGGGTCCCCGGCTTTTCGCCTCAGGGATAAAACTAGGATGCGCGAGAGCCTTCCAATCGGGCTTTTATCCAGGAAGTCAGGTGTTGTCTCTGGGCAATGACTGGCCTGCGCCCACTGTTAGCGCTAATACCAGCAACTCAAATAATATTTCCCCCGAGAAGCAGAGAGAGTGTAAATCTGCCCTGCCTAAATTTAAAATCACGTTTGAGGTGAGTGAACCAAAAACAAATACAAAACAGTGCAATTTAAAAAGAGTGTCTGGGTCCCTGGCTTTTTGCCTCAGGGATCGGACTAGGATGTTTGAAGGGTGGGAAGTGGGAGGCTAAAGGGTGGTTCTATTCTGAGAATTGTTTTAATGGGGTCAAGTAGTCTATTTTAAACCACAGATTTGAAGAATACATTCGGTAAAAAAAACATAAACTCTCTAAGAGCACTAATTCTTTTGTAGTCTGTCAACCCTAACAATCAAGAAGCTTCCAACAAAGAGACCCGTTTGTTTTCAAAGTGATGGGCAATCCCATAATGTCAATAAGTACCTCCGTTGTGAACAGGCCAATATTTTCTCATTGATGCAATCATATGCCACATGTGGCTTCTGATGCAGAGTTACCTACTATTTGCCAGTACCAGAATTTTGCCATTGATGCAAACCATGTCCAGAAAGTTGACTGATTTATGAAACTATACCTCTAGTATGTCATGGCCAGCATTTCTGTCATGGTTGCCACTACATCTCCATCACATATTCCATGGGTGCCTTTATAACAAGACTTACTGCTTGAACACCAGCATCAGACTTTTGCCATGTATGTCCTCTATACAAAGTATTACCCCTATTATGCCATAACCAACAATTTGCCACACTTTCCCCATGTGACACACATTTTCTCTTTCTCACACTTCCTCACATGCTCTTAAACTCACTCACACCCATTCTTAGTCATTCAGTCTCACTTGGACATTTTCTTGTTTAACCATTCTGGGTGCCTCTGCTTGTTTGTCTATTGACTGTCTGGTTTTGAAGTGACATGGGCTGGGGATGTGCATTCACTGTAGACAGCCACTGGGGAGGGGGGGTTAAGGTGTGCCTGGCCCCTCCTGGGTGATTCAGAGCTGAGCTGAATAGGGCTTGGCTGCATATCAAGTAGTGGGAGATTTCCTTGCACCTGAATAGGGCCTGTCTCCCTTGCACAATGCTGTCTCTACCCCCTGTGGTCATACTACATCAATGAGGACCGAACTTCTTTGGACTGGGCTCAGAGACCCTTGCACAAAGAGAACAAAGACATTTTGGGCTATATGTATTAGACCTAAAACACCTGAACGTGTGATGACTTCTGGACTCAAGAGAAACCTTTGCCAAGAAGAAGAGCAGAAGAGCTGTGGGGAGGAGTACTGCCCCTTTGCTGTGTGCTGTGTGGGGTTGGCCTGCAGTTGCTGTTTCTGCCAACGAGAGGACAAAGACTGGAGCTTTGCTTTGAACCTGCTTGAAGAAGATCTCCAAGGGCCTGTATGTGCTGGCCTCATGTTCTGAAATCTCCAGGACACAAATACTTCATCCCCAGCTCCCCTGAACTCTGCTGCTGGGAGTTATGACCTGCCAGGAGGTGCTCGTACCAGATCTTGTCCTCTGGAGGTTGTACTTGCTACTGGGAGCTGGAAGAAACACAAAGAACAGAAGAAATTGATGCATTGCTCTTCTTGTGGCTGTTTTTCAGACACAGCACCACTATGCAAAAAGAATCTTCACTCACCACCACGCCGCTGCCAAAACTGACACAAGGCCTGCTGCCCCTGCAAAAACAAATGCACCGAGGGATCGCGGCTGAAGAAACTGACGCAGTACCACTAGATGCTGCCACATCTATCGCCGACACACCCCAGGTAAGTTTTCCTGATGCATCACCCACAGACCGGAACCATCTCAGGATCGACGCATCACTTCCCCCAACAGACCGAATTTGACATATCACTTCTCCTGCTTGCGCAGAACAGTCACATCACCTCCCCATGGCCTCAGGAACTACTGCATCTCTGTGCTTTCCTGGGTTTTCCATCTGTGTGGCTGTTTGGCCTTGTGAATTTTGTCACAACTACAGGCACTTTGAGAGAAATCAATCATTCATAGTTTTCTATGGGCCAAGTTGTTTGAAACATTTTTTAACTCTTATTCCTATTACATGTATGTTGGATTTTTGTTGTTTTGGTCTTGTTGAGTTTAGATAAAGATACTTTATTTTTCCTAAACTGGTGTGGTGTCCATTTTTAGTATTATCACTGTATTACTGTGTGTTTTGAGTACAAATAATTTACACATTGCCTTTGGGATAAGTCTGTCTGCTTGTGCCAAGCTACACAGGGGGTGAGCACGGGTTATCTAAAGTGTGTATCCCCCTTACCCTGACTAAAAGCAAGGGTTCCCTATTTGGACAAAGGTACCTACCCCTGCCAACTAGAGACCCCCATTTCTAGCAACGTTTGTTTGTTATGTGCGTCAACAACATTTTGACCTAGAAGGAAAGCCACTTCTCATCAGGACAAAAAGCATGGGGGAGCCATCAAGAAACAAACAGATATATAAATGTTAGCAAAAAAATGGGTGGTCTCACAAACTAATATGCATACTGTGAATGCATTTATCATTAGACACTGGTGTTCTGTAATCTTAGTTTCCGGGACATATACTAGAATGCAATAGCCTTGCTTTGTTTTGTACTCATAGGAGACAACTCTTTTCCCCAGACTAAGTAAAGCTTATTTTCTGTGTCTGTTGAAAATTAGGTAAGACCTGTGTTATATTATCTAAACAGCACCTATTTTGAATTCAGGCGAAAAGCACTTCACATTGGAGTTATAATGAATGCTTTGGAGAACTGTGAATGAGATTTGTCTTTACGGGGCCCAGCACACATTCCAAGAAAGAAGATATTTGCACACACAGAGGTGTGTAAGCTTATACACGAAGATGGTGTGTATTTATTAATGGACTGAGACCAGCTTCCTGAGACAGTAAACTAAGGTATGGGATTAGAGCATTCCAACTGGGTGTGACAGAAGGCCATTCCTGCCATGTGTATGCTTGAGTAGGAGTAGTTGTGATGGATAGGAGTAATATTAGGAATAATCAACAAGGTCAAATTATTCATGTTTTTCACCATACTAATAATAAGTATAATAATGGTGTGTCTCATCTGTTTATTAAACACAGTTCATGCTTTAATTACAAGGATTAGAGCTTCACAATAACAAAAATGTAAATGTGTTATTGTCTCTTATATTTGTGACGCCTTGGCCATGCAAAACTGATATATGAAAGCGTTACATCTTTTTCCACAAATTCCTTCGGAATAAGGGTGGTCATGTTTGAGGTTGCTGACAGCATCTATAACTCTAGAGGTTAAGGAAGTTATATGCAGTACTGTGAGCAACCAGGACCATCATTTACTGATGAAATAAGAAGACTCAGTCCAGCTATATCCATAGGGAACCGTGTGACAAAAAGTTTCACCAGGATCGATGCCAATCTTTCATGTATTGATGCTGAGCAGCACTTGATTTACTACTCCCTCAGACCCGATGCTATGTTTTATCCAATCAATGCCAACAACTTTTGTTGATGTTCACCAGACCTGACACCAATCAGTCTCTGATTGAGTCTGAGACATCGTGCAGCAGCTACCCGTCTTTGTCCCGATCTCCCTCAGATATAGTTGACTACCTGACCTGTTGAAGTCTTTCCACCTCCCTAACAGTCGCTAAGTCAGAAGGTAAACTTTTCAACAGGATAATCCTAGCCCCTGTATCTGTTCAATGATCCATTAAAATTGGTCTTACCTTTTGACTTTGACACAGTCCAATGTGACCAGAGACCTGCAGTTGGGGCTTTGTGCCTTTTGGAGCTATTGTTAACTCGTTATTGTAAAATTCATATCCCTGGTTGTACTTATTGGATTTTTTTGTTTTGGTGATATGTTATTCATTCAGATATTTCCTGTTCTTCTAAAATGGTTTGTATTTTTTCTGTGTTATGTTCTCAATTTATTACTGTTTGAGTACTGCATAAATGCTTTACACATTGCCTAAACCTGCTCTGTCTCAAGCTACCAGAGGGTTCCCCACAGGTTTAATTATTGACTTTATTGGTCCACTCTGAAAAGGACTGAGGTTATTTTTTTAGATGGGTTCTCACACCCTTCAAGTAATACTCCAATTCAATACAATCATGCAGTATTGAATGAGCGTTCTACCATTACTGCAAATCAGCCACTGAGTGTGCTTTTCGGTGGAAGTGAAAGCTAAATATGTGATGATTCTAATTTCATATATCTGCATCATTTAGCATTTACTATAATTCCAACGTAGAATCTGTGGCATGATCTTTTAATTAAAGCCGTTGACCGTTCCAAATTTGGGCGGGACTAAATGTTGGATTCGAAAATTACAATCTGAATGGAAAAGGTGTGTATGTCAATATTTAGCATGCACAACTGGCTAATAGTGTTTTTGGGACAAGGAGAGGCTGATGTATGTCCTGTATAGTTTTTATGACTTTGCCAAAACATGAAGACACCCCTCACTGGTGAATTAATATGTCAACCTTGTTTAAAATGTTTGACAGATTTTTAACTTTTAATGGGTTTAAGAGTTATATTATCGCCAAATGTTAACATTGGAGTTGCTCTTTAAACCCCCCGTTTATGATCATTGGCTGTGATTCTCATTAAAGGCATATTTAAAACATCTTTTTCTGTAGAACCTCTCTCCACAAACCAAGTGCCCTACTTGTCCAAAATATCCGTGCAGCCTTAATCTTTATTCTTTGTCACACAAATTGCTTCTTGCTCTTTTACCTGGGTTTCCACACATACTTGATGTGCTTCTATATATTGTATCTGTGGAGAATGGTTTGGCAGGAATCATGTTACGGACAATTTTGAAAAGCCCTGTCCCAAATTAGAGGATTTGTAAGTAGTTTCAAGTTTATTTTTTTCATGCAAATGTACATTTAAAACACATTCAAATACTATCATCATAATACAATATGATCAAAAACGTCTTTAAAACACTGCATATTAACAATTTGGGCAGAAAAGATATAACACTCCTTAGCACACGTAAGTCACAATAGTGTCATATATACAAGTGTTTCCACATTTCTTCTGATACAATCACGAGGAGTAGTTATTTTTGGTACATCAGTTCGTGTTTATTCCCGTTCACTGGAAACTTTCCACACAGCCGACACGTGTTTCGTCGTAATTGGGAATGTAACCCACGACTTTTTCAAGGCTATTTCCAGATCTGTACTCTTTCCATCAGTATGCGGTGATAATTCCAACCCGCATGGGAGTTCTACGGGGGCCTTCGGTTGTATATTATTCAGCGTGTGTTGTCCGATTAGTTCCAGGTGTCTGTTTCTACCGGAAGGCTTTTGCCCGTTATATTCCTGTCCGAGAAGTCTTCCCCGTTCACAATCAGCGTGTCCGGCAGAAAAGATAGTAGCTTATTTATTTTATTTTATTTTATTTTAAGAGTTTTATATAGCCCTGGCTAGACCCGGAAAATCAGAGCGCTTTGCATGAGGTTCCACAAAATTACAAAATTACATCAGTTCCAATTAACATCAGTTGCTAGACAAACAATTACAAGAGCATAGAAAACGAGATAAGTGAAGTGTAGAGGGGAAGGGGGGAAGGGTAAAGGGGTGGGAGCAAGATACGGCAAAAAGACGAATGAAAGTCTGCCCAAAGTCCGGCTGGGTAGGTGACGGTCGAGGGGGAAGTCCCAAAACCCATCTCCTCTAAATATCTCAGGTAGCTCCAACGGGCTTTGGCCAAGTAGCTAGGTCTTAATGGGAAACATTTAAAGAACATGGAGGGCAAAATAAATGGAGCGTAGAGGTGAGGGGACAAGGAAGGTGAGAAAGGGAGGATAGAGGAAGAGACAACGAGGAGAGACGAAATGAAGTCTGTCTAAAGGCCGACTGGATAGGTAACGATCAAGGAGGGAGTGCCCGGCCCATCTCCCCTACAGCTAAACCAGGTATACACTCAGGGTGATATTCACAACAAATGGCAAAAACAATCACTAACCTTAGTTAGCGTGCGTTTTAATATCGCTGTGTACCATGGGAAATTATCGTCATGTTAGCGGATGACTGCGGATCATGTCCTTAATCTTCTTGGCCCTGGTGGCATAGACACATCTCAACCTACTCATCCAATACATTGCAAGACACATATTGGTGGGCACACAGACCTGGAAATACAGTTCAAGTATCATATCAGATCACAAGAGAAGGGCTACGTGAAAGAGCAAAGGCCCACATTGATTGGAGATGCGGCAGGCTGTCAAAATGGCCCCGTTGCCTCAACACCACACATATGCATGTGCCCGTCTGTCGGAATTGTGTGCAAGAGTTTGCATGTGCATCAAGGGTGACAACACTGCACATTCACAATCTTGCACACAACTCAGACACCCAAGCACAATGCTGCATGTGCCCGTCTGTCCGAATTGTGTGCAAGAGTTTGCATGTGCATCAAGGGTGACAACACTGCACATACACAATCTTGCACACAACTCATACACCCAAGCACCATGCTGCATGTCTTCTGACATTGGTGGTGGCATGCCCACTCATGCACATGATCAGTCACACACACATAGTGCATCCACATGTTAAGTATCAGAGAGATGGGGCCCTGTGCAGACGATTTGCAAATGTGTGATGTTGAGGCATGGGGGCCGTGTAGACATCCAACCACATCTCCAGTAAATGTGTCTGCCTGCATGTCCATGAGATGCAGTCTTGTGTACACAGTGACAGCTCGCTGGGTGAGTCCTGTGGGGGGGGGGGGTGGTACGGGTGGTTGTGCGGGTTGAGGGAGGGGCAGGATGGGGTAGTGGATTCGGACACACGACATGCTGGAGGTAGGTAACTAAATAAATAAATCCAACTAATTACCTTGCTCTTACTGCATCACTAACTCGGCAGTGCAGCAAGTGCAAGGTAAATAGATGGATTCATTTATTTACTTACCTAACTCAAGCACGTCATGTCTCCAACTCCACCATTCCCATCCTGCCCCTCACCCGCCCTGCACCAGTCCCCCACCACAGCCCTGCAGAACTCCCACTGCGAGTCGTCACTGTGTGTATACTAAGTGAGAAACCATCTAGTGAGTATGCATACCAGAAACACATCCAAAGTCACAACAAACTGATCATGCAGCCAAATGGCTCAAACGTGCATATAGAAAGTTTTTGGTCTCTGTGCACACTTTTTTTATTGAATAAAGTTTTTCTTAATACTTGTGATTCTTGGTTTAGCGCTACACGTTGTCACACGATGCCTAATCGTGTCTTTAATTGAGACGAATTGTGCGGAGGTTAGTTAACTTCCACTAACAGTGCGCTGCAGTTCAACTTGAAACTTTAATGTTTCTTCTCCTGTTTTAATTCATTATTTACAAAAGTTAATGACTCCATTTTTTCTTTAACTTAGAGTTTTATTGATCAGATACTTTTCTTCATTCATTAGAGAATATTTTGACATTTAGTATCCTTGAGTAAACATAATATCCTTTATAACTCTGCCCAATGCATTTCGGGTCAGGTCATGTGACCCTTCGTCAGGGGCCTGTGAAAGAAGACGAATACAGGACCATCACCTTCAATATCATATGCAAATAAAACATTTCTTAAATATACAAACAATACAGTGAATATTCAAATTAATATGCTGATTTGATCATGAGTATATAGAAATAACCTAAAACTCAGACAGGTCCTGGTTAGGTGAGCTAATGATATGGTGGTCCGAGACTTAAATAAATAGCAGGATAAGGGTAGGAATCGCCATGATACAAATACAGGGTGCTGCATTAGTGCGCATAAGTTGGAAAAGCACTTACACGAGTACGGGGGTCAATTATATTGTTTAAGGCAAGGATAACGAAAATGGGTGCGTGGGATACCAAAATCGTGCACAAACAATAAAGTAACACTTACGCGAGTCAGAAGAATGTCAACAATGCCGTGCGTAGCGGGCGGGTAAATCAGAATAGTTCTCCTGGATACCGGGCGGGTAAAGGAGGAGTGTTCGCGGTAGTGTTTTTAAAGAGCGAGCTGGGTTCCGATCACGTGAGCGGATTTAGGCAAAGGAAGTCAAAGAAAGACTTCTCAGAATATTTATGTTATCAAACATATGGGGAACGGTGTCGGAAATGTAAATAATTCATATAGAAGGTGAATAGAGTGTACACTCGAGGAATAAAATAAATTAAATTACATGAAACATGGGAATTGTGTCCCGTCGTTTAAAGTTTACTAGAGGACAAGTGGAAACTGAGAGAGGACTAAAAGAAACCAATAGCAATGGTGAGAAGACGAAAGGTGTGTGGTTGGACATGAATGACTGAGCAAAAAACAGTATGTGTACTTAAATACTCTACAGAAGCCACGAAAATCAAAAAGATTATCAAAACCCACTGGCATCTAATTAAAATGGAACCAGACCTGAAAGACTTGTACAATGAAAACATCACATTCGCATTCCAAAGATCAAAAAATCTGAAAGAAATCTTAACCACCGCACCTGATAAAATGAAAAAATTAAAATTCAAAGGAATGTGTAAATGCTTCAACTGCACCCACTGTAACAATGTTATAGTGGGCAACAAATTCAGACATCCCTCTCAAGGCTATGAAATTGATTTAAAACACAACAGTACCTGCGACACCACTAATACCATCTATGCGATCAAATGCCCATGTGGCAAGATATACGTAGGCCAGACGGAAAGGAAAATTAAAGTACGGATAACAGAACACAAATCAAATATCCGATTGCATAACCAAAAATCAACTATAGCCAATCATTGGACTGAAGCAAATCACCAAATCTCCCAACTGAGATTCACGGTACTGGAGACTATACCACAACGCAGTGACATGGACCCCACAAAGCAAAGATTAAGAGCCGAATTCTTTTGGATCAAGAAATTAAACAGTCTACAGCCATCCGGGATGAATGACCGGATAGAATTTTCATGTTTCCTATAATAAGCATCATTAAGGACCTTTCTAACCCCCGCTTTGGAACTCTTGACACTTAATGCTCTATGAATCAGAAGCCCCACTGGCACCTCCATTTGTGATTATATATATATCATTGTTGATTTTTAGTTTTATTTATACCATTATCAATACAGTATAATTGAATGTATAGCTGTCTTGAATATTAATAGTATTTCTTTTCACTCATTCATGTCCAACCACACACCTTTCGTCTTCTCACCATTGCTATTGGTTTCTTTTAGTCCTCTCTCAGTTTCCACTTGTCCTCTAGTAAACTTTAAACAACGGGACACAATTCCCATGTTTCATGTAATTTAATTTATTTTATTCCTCGAGTGTACACTCTATTCACCTTCTATATGAATTATTTACATTTCCGACACCGTTCCCCATATGTTTGATAACATAAATATTCTGAGAAGTCTTTCTTTGACTTCCTTTGCCTAAATCCGCTCACGTGATCGGAACCCAGCTCGCTCTTTAAAAACACTACCGCGAACACTCCTCCTTTACCCGCCCGGTATCCAGGAGAACTATTCTGATTTACCCGCCCGCTACGCACGGCATTGTTGACATTCTTCTGACTCGCGTAAGTGTTACTTTATTGTTTGTGCACGATTTTGGTATCCCACGCACCCATTTTCGTTATCCTTGCCTTAAACAATATAATTGACCCCCGTACTCGTGTAAGTGCTTTTCCAACTTATGCGCACTAATGCAGCACCCTGTATTTGTATCATGGCGATTCCTACCCTTATCCTGCTATTTATTTAAGTCTCGGACCACCATATCATTAGCTCACCTAACCAGGACCTGTCTGAGTTTTAGGTTATTTCTATATACTCATGATCAAATCAGCATATTAATTTGAATATTCACTGTATTGTTTGTATATTTAAGAAATGTTTTATTTGCATATGATATTGAAGGTGATGGTCCTGTATTCGTCTTCTTTCACAGGCCCCTGACGAAGGGTCACATGACCTGACCCGAAATGCATTGGGCAGAGTTATAAAGGATATTATGTTTACTCAAGGATACTAAATGTCAAAATATTCTCTAATGAATGAAGAAAAGTATCTGATCAATAAAACTCTAAGTTAAAGAAAAAATGGAGTCATGAACTTTTGTAAATAATGAATTAAAACAGGAGAAGAAACATTAAAGTTTCAAGTTGAACTGCAGCGCACTGTTAGTGGAAGTTAACTAACCTCCGCACAATTCGTCTCAAACGTGCATATCCCACAATGCACACAAACAGCAGACTTCACTCAAAAGGTGATGTAATACAAAGAGCAGGGAGGCTATGCCTACAACACCACAGGGCAGGGACAATGCATATCAGGAATGTGTCAACCAAATCTGTACTGCATGACTTGTCTGTGTGACAGATTCACAGAACTACAATGTCCTGAAGGATAAAACTCGACTTCTTTCTCTGTTTCCGGCATTAGACCTAATTATATAGTTGTTAGCATGATGTGCCTATATATATTTTCTGATATATGTCATATATGTGTATCGTTCTATATGCTTTCTATGTAAACATGAGTATTTTAGTGTGTTAGTACATTAGGCCTAGGATCCGTGCAGACACCATTTTGTTGGCCCTGTTCTGTGTTGAGCCAAAGTCACGTGTTCCCTTTTCTCCAGACAGGACCCTTTTCTCTCTGAGTTATAGAGTAGCAGCTGAAGGTGGACTGTCTCTCCCTCTGTCTGAAGGCCCAAGGTTACATCTCGGTTTGAATGCGATAAAACACATTCCTGAAGGCGCCCTGCCTGTACTCCCGTGTGCTGGGGCGAGGGGAGTCAACCTCTTTGACCTTACTATAATGAATAGAGTTATTCTGAGCCAATTCTGTGTGCCTAATATGGTCTTTCCTTGAGTCCACTAGAAGCCTCCTGTAGTTTTCCATTTAGGGTGATTGCATGTGTATTCGAAAAGTATATATGATCTGTCTTGACTGTAAGCCAGCAGTCTTCTCTGCGCACCTCGAGGGATGAGGTTCGGGAGAGGCTCCTCTATATAGAGCATTCTGTTTATTAAATGATTGAACTTTCTTCACTGCCAACTGACTCGTTATTTACTCGATTGTTATAATCGACGAGCTGGGGTAAGTACAGCTCTATAGGTGATTTATTTTGCAATACGTCAGTTGGCGACTCTGGTGGGACTCCGTGTTGGGATCGTCCTCCCGTAACCGGGGGACAGAGGACAACGAAAAAGGGTGTCTTTGGTTGAGGGGGTGGACTGACCAGAGATTTGGGGTTACTCCGCTCTCGCGATCAGAGAGCTTCTGCTGCTAGTGGCTCCTCGCCGGAGTCCGACGGGCATAACCCAGGAAGCTGACCGTGTTGGTCGGCGGAAGTTGGTAGTGGAGAAACCGCAATCAGGTGAGTGAATTGTCTTGTTTTTTGGTTGGATCAGTATTTGTCGGAACAGTTAACTGTTTTTGTATTTGGTGGTCGGTGGACCACGGAGAACTTTCGGAGGTCTGACGGGGCAGCATTATGGCTGCACAGGTGGATGCTCCCTGGACTTGTTTGGTGAATAATTGAGATTTCGACCGGACGCCTTAGTGTGGCCTGCGTGGTATGCACTCGGCCGGGCTGCTCTCGGAAACGCCTGTAGTCACACCTGGGTAGCCCCTGGACATATCTGGAACGACGCTAAGGCAGTGGGCTTAGTCAGAATACTCCAAAGGGTGAACCAGGGGGGCTGCAGGATGGTCCGTAGGTCGGTCTGTGGTTAAATCCTGTGCGGCGATCTCTTGGTAGTCTTTGTACTGCCTGACTTTGGTATCTGTTGGTCTGGAAATTGGAATTGATTGAAGTACTCAATGAACAGGAGTCGATGGCCTCCATTCTTTTGGTTTGGAAAGGCATGTCAATTTGAAAATATTTCATTGTATGTTTTTTGTTTGTATTGCCTTGTATTGTCTTGTTTGTACCTTTGAATGAATTGGACCAAAAGTATGAACATGGCTATGTTTGAGTGATGAGGTTTTTTTTAATGAAATTTGATGGTGAGTGAGTACGACAAAAATGCTGTGTTTCAGTAAATTGTCTTTCGAAGAGAAAAAGATATAGTATTTGCAGGATCGATTGTTTTCTAAATGTAACCGTCAGGCAATGTTTGATTCCCTAAACATGTGGCAGAAGGAAGCAAAGCGTAGACGCATTAGGGAAGAAAAATTATGAAAGGCCAAAGCAGGACAAACAATTACACAGAAAGCTATTGCATACGATAAACTTCAGACCGAACAGAATATTGATTACTCAAACAGGCAGTTTAGGCTACAAGCAGATAAAAGTTACGTTACTCGGAAGGAGCCGGAGGATGAAGTAGAAGATTTGCTCGACACTAGGCCCCCTCCTCCATATGCCCCTCAGCGCGTGTATCCTGCTATCCCTTTAATTTCAGACGCAGTTCCGTTGGCCCGAGCTTCTGCAGTAACCCTTCCCTGCGCCGCTACGGGAACTTCTTTTGTTCCATCTACCTCAGCGGGGGAAACGGCTACTCTGATTCCTGATGTATTATCCCCACCTCTCAGGTCCTCTCTCATCTTATCCCCTACAACTCCAGTTCTAACTTCCCAATCTGCAAGTACAACGCCTGCTTTGACAGATTTGACTCCTGTCCGAGCTCCAGGGGATCTTGGCGCCTGGAAATTATATACACAGGCATCAGTGTGGTATGGTGAGAAAGAAATGGTTGCGAATCAGGCGTCCCAGTGGATGCGGAATCCCATATATACGGTTATTGATATATGGAGTACTATGAGAGACTATGAGCCTGTGATGCAGCAATATGCATTAGAACATATGTCTAATCAACTTATTTCCCTCTGGGCACAATGTTTCCCAGATGGACGAGCCCCTCAGGTGATATATGACATTTTAGATCTGGCTCATACGTTTAAGCTAAGCCCGGAGGATGTGTATAGTAATGTTGAGACTTTAGTGAAATATCAAGGGCGAATGTTTTTGAAATGTCCAAATTGAGATTCCCAGCATCCAATGCGGGAAGTACATCCCATTTATCATCCCGAAATGAGAGATGCTCAGAATGTAGTTACAAGAGCTCGTGTGGAAGCACGATTCCAAGAACAGTGGGTCTACACCCCATGGAAAAGAAGTGAGGTTCTTTTCTTAAAATCACAGCTTCCCGATCCTCGGAAAAATCCTATGGCTTATAAAGAGCTGATGGAGGCTGCTTCTTCAGCCGTCATGACCCTAGCCGATCTAGAATAGTTTTTTGGACTTCTGGTACCGATAGATGTGTGGCGTCAAGTGCATGACCAGGAATATGCTGCTGAGTTGGGAGGGACTTGGGAACAGTTCAAGGATTGGGACAAGGACTGAAAACCGGGTGATAAACCCCAAGCTGAAATAACAGATCTGCCGGCTAAAATAATTACTTACATGCATTCTCTGACTCCGCCTCCGAAAGTAGATTGGGATAAGTTAAGTTGACGGCATGTAAGCAGAAAAAAGAAGAGAGTATTTCAGATTTCTTTACTAGATTTGAAGCCGTATTTATCGACTTCAGTGGTCAGGATCTATCAACAGAAGGCGGCATTCGATTGTTTGTAAATCGGTTTGTGACTAACTTATTGCCTGAGGTCTCGGCCCGATTGCAGGCTGCCGAAAGCACTTGGACTACCTCCACGCCTTTGGTCATACTGAGCATGGCTCCGTATTACGAGCATAGGGAGAATGTGTTGTGAACGTATCTAGAACCCTAATTAAATATTCCCTATTTGTGCCCTTATGTGGTTATAACAAATCATATTCTTATAAAGGCATAAGAATCATATCCATATTTAGTCATAGCCAATGCAGTCCAAATACGGCAAGGCTTCTTCCCTAGACTTCTAGAAAGTACAACGCGTTCTTTAAACAAACCAAGCCTCTAGCAGCCCGGGAATTCCCCCTGCTTCTGTTTTGATTTATCCTAGAACTCCTGAGAGTCGTGAAAGAACTGCCAGTACTTAGTGACAGTTCTTAGTGACGTCTTATGTCCAACCTTACGTCAAACTCGGCACCTTCCCGGTATAAATATACCAGCATTTTCCTTAAACACACAGTGGTTTGGAGCAGAGCGGCTATCTACTTACCCAAAGCTCAGCTGATGCGAGTGCCGAAGGAAGCCGACCCTCCCATTTGACGCACTGAGAGAGACGCTGTCTTTTCCCCTGCCGAGAAATCCAGCTACAGTGTTTCCAGTCACCCTTGCTGGTTGCTGGAAGATCAAATCCTGAGAAAGAGATACAAGACCTCCTTCATTCTAAAACCAAGGTACGGAGCTGATTAAATCCTTAGAGAATTCTTGATTCAGATTCTTGGCAAAACTAACTTAAACTACAGCTCACTTACTCCTTCCCACGTACTAGGCTTAGGTTAGGTACACCGGGGTAGGCGTATTTTAGAAGCACCAGTTGAGTACGTTTAGTCAACTTTTATCATTGTATGTATTGTATATATTTTATCCGTTTTAAGTATCATATGGCTTAGAAACCATATAAATGCTTTTACAGTATTATTTCATAATACTCCTTTCACTGTACGCACTTTACTTTATGACACGTATTGCAATTGTGGCAATTCACTTCTCTTGCATGAGAAAGAAGACTGCTCAATAAATAACAACTTTTATTGAAACACCGTCTCTCTATTTCTATGCACTCTGGTGAAACTAAGCATGCACGATTGACTGAGTGAAAGAGCTATCTATTGTTTTAACACGACTCTGGAGATATACTCCTTATTCTGGAGGGAGCAAAGTTGTCATGTTTATGCGGTTGTCAGAAGCAAATCCCTTCTTGTCTATTCAGGAAAGTTAACTCATTCCTGTTCACTCGAGAAAGTTTCTAGTGACCTCTGAGCTAGCTGGCATTCATAATTAAGTCTAACATATTCAATAGAGACCCAGTCGACCTCAGTCCTACGTCTAAACTATCGTTTATGTTATTCCAATGCGCAGAACCTATTGGGAATATAGGAACTACACTACAAATGAGAGTAAGGATAAAATAGAGAAGAAAGCTAAAGATCTAAAAACGAGAGTACTGATGCAGCAAGTCGTAAGAGGACGAGGGGGAGAGAGAGGTGGTAGAGGATTCACCCCAAGTGGGGTAGGAAGTGAACGAGGCAGAGGTCTGGCTGTTACTTTAGGAATAAACCAATGCGGTTATTGTAAACAGGAAGGACATTGGCGGGTTCAGTGTCTACTGTTATTGGCTCAGAATGGGGCTGTAAGAAGAAGGGGAAGAAGTTGAGGTGGAACAGATCGGAGCGACATGAGACAGGAAAAAAGTGGCACATAGTAACTCTGAGAAAAATTGTTTCGACAACCAAAAAGGTAGGCAATATTACAACGAAGACTGTATGTTTGAGGGAAAAGATGGGTATACCTATGCATAGGACAGCCATGGACATAGTGGGGACCAAGTGCCTCTACCCGTTTATCAGCAAGGACCTTATGTGAAAGGGCATTTTATGGGAACTTCTTGATTGATAAGGGTGTGATGAATAGTTCCATTGCTCATTCACTGGTCCCAGGGGCTGCTCTGTCCGGGCAAAATATTGTTTCAGTAGGATTCTCTGGAGTCCCGGTTGTGAGCCCCATTTTGAAACCTTTCCCGTTTACCATAGTTCCAATAACAGTGGACTTTCCATTTCTGATAATCTCGCAGTGAGGGGAGAATTGATTAGGACTGGACCTGTTGAAAAGATTGAATGCTAAGATTCATTGTTCTCCTGATGGTGTATATTTAACAATACTCTCTCCTGACAGACAGAGTTGACAGTGTTTTGCTAAAAATGAACCACTCCCTCCGGAGTTGGCCGATGTTCCTTCCACGTTATGGGCAACTGGGGCTGCTGATGTTGGTCTTTTGAACATTCCACCTGTTTCCATCACCTTGAAACCACATGCAAAGTTGCCCCCGATACCACAGTATAAAATTTCACCGGCTGGTGAACAAGCTTTACTTTCCATTATACAACATTTGATTGACAAGTGTGTAGTAGAGGAAACTGCTGCCAATGTTTGTAATAGCCCAATTTTACCCTTCTTAAAAAAGGCTCCCACTGCAAATAATTCTGAGGATATCGATAAATATCGTTTTGTGATTTACCTGCGGGTGGTCAACAAGATTGTGGTGCCCCAGTACCCTGTTGTGTCAGATATTACTACTATACTCACAATGATTCCCCCAACTGCGAAATATTTTTCAGTAATTGAGTTAAAGAATGCTTTCTTCAGCATTCTTATTCATCCAGATAGCAGACAAATATTTGGCTTCTCATTATCTGGTCGCAGCTTCAGATTTTCCCTCGCCCCTCAAGGATATACAGAGAGTCCTAGTATATACAGTCAAGCTCTTAAAGCTGTATTAGATGAATTGACTTTGCACCCAGGAAATGTACTCCTGCAATACGTTGATGACCTATTGGTGGCTTCTGACACTGAGGAAGTTTGCAAGGAAGCCACTGTAAAACTGTTGTGCCATTTGGAAGCTAATGGCAATAAAGTATCCCTCTCCAACTTCCAATATTGTCGCCAGGAGGTGACATATCTTGATCATCTACTGTCAAAAGCGGGGAGGAGATTAACCCCTGAGCGTGTTACTACCATTTTTAACATGTCTGTACCTCGTACTCAACATGATGTTCATGCTTTTCTTGGCATAACCTCTTACTGTCGCCAATGGATTCCTAATTATTCTCTTCTTGCTACACCTCAGCTGTATTTAAATACTAAATATGTGCATGAACCACTCCCTTGGACTGATGAATGCCAGCAAGCTTTCGATTCTTTAAAATCTGCGCTTTGCTCTGCACTTTTCTTGGGTACTCCTGACTACCGAAAGACTTTTGTGCTCTATGTACACAAGGTGGATGGTTGTTTGCTCTCTGTGTTAACACAAGGATTTGGAGATAAGCAGAGACTTTGTGCTTATTTTTCAGCAGTATTGGATAATGTCGCCCGAGCACTTCCTAGCTCTCTGAGGGCCACAGCTGCAGTAACAGTGGCCATCCGAAAATCAGAAGGGCTGGTTCTAAATTCTGACCTCACAGTGATGGTAGCGCAAGCTGTGGATGTGTTATTGAATAAGATGAAGACCCAGCACCTTACGAGTGCACTTCTTACTGGATACGAATTGACTTTGTTTACTGCACATATTACAATTAAATGTTGTGCCACTCTGAACCCTGACACGTTACTACCCCTCCATTCTGACGAATAAAATAATGATGTGCATGATTGCATATTTCGGACTGAAGAAGAGACGAAGGGACGGGTAGACCTAACAGACATTCCTCTATCTGACCCCCAAGGGGAATTGTATGTGGATGGCTCTTGTTTCAAGTTAACAGATGGCACCACGACAGCTGCATATGCCATTACAACACTTCGCACAGTAGTTGAGACTTCTCGAGTGCCCTATTAATCATACCAGGCTGCTGAGTTAGTGGCACTATTATGGGCCTGTGAATTGGGTCAAGGATTGAGGGTAAACATTTACACAGACAGCCAATACGCCTTTGGCGTGGTCGATAGTTTTGGGCGGCTGTGGGCAGGAAGAGGTTTCCTTACTTCCCATGGACAACGAATACAACATGGCCCTTTGATCTTGCGATTGCTGACCGCCTTAACATTACCTAAGATTGTGGCAGTGGTGAAGTGTAGCGCTCATAAAGCGGTGGGATATGAAGTAGGTGAGGGCAACGCCTTTGCTGATCAAATAGCCAAAGAAACAGCACAGTCTAAAATTACCCCGATGTTTGTGACTATAACTGCTAGGTGGGTGATGGATTCAGGAATGTTTGATTACACTATGGAAAGTGTCTGGGAAATACAGAAAGAAGCTACCCCTGCTGAGCTGGCCTACTGGGAGAAGGAAGTGGGAAGGTTGGATGAGAATAACTGTTGGGTTGATTTGACTGACAAGCTAAGATGGTTATTACCCAATGCATTAGTGAATGCTGTAGTGACTATGGCCCATGGCCCAGCGAACATTGGTGCAAAGGGAATCTTTGCATTATTGGATCCCGTCTGGAATAACCCAAATATAGCAAAGTCAGTTGCACAGTTGGTCCGATATTGCATGATCTGTTTGCAGCATAATCCGGGAGGCAGGGAACCTGTTCTTAGTGGGAATTTTGCACCACCTAACCTCCCTTTTGAAGTTCTCCAGATGGATTACATACATATTAAGCGTGTTAATAATTTGAAGTATGTTTTGTTTGTGATATGTGCTTTTAGTAAATGGATGGAAGCCTGTCTGACCAAGGAAAACACTGCTCTGGTCACAGCAAAAGCTCTAATCAAGGAGTTTTTCCCCCCGCTATGGATTGCCTCGGGTGATCTGGACAGATAACGGGGTCATTTTATTGCAGAACTCATACACCATGTCTGTAATGGGCTGCAGATTAATCAGAAATTCCATGCAGCTCGACATCCACAATCTGCAGGGTTAGTGAAAAAGTACAATGAAATACTGAAATTGAAAATGGCTGAAATCCAGGAAAAAAATAAACTAAAATGGCCCGACACTTTGTCCTTAGCTCTGATGTCACTGAGAGTTACCCCTCATTCCAGATCAGGACTGTCACCTTATGAGGTTGTCTTTGGACGACCCGCAAATGTCTGGGGGGTGCCAAGACCTAGGTCATTTAGAGACATTCAGTATCCTATGCTGACAGATTATTTGTATGCATTGACTAAAGATCTTCGTTCCTTTCATCATCAGGTATCAGCAGTTCTGCAGCCCCTGGCCAGGTTCCATCACTTGGAACCTGGCCAGTGGGTACTAGTCAAGAATTATCAGCGAGACTCCAGCTTGGCTCCCAGATGGTCTAAGCCACACCAAGTTCTTCAGGCCACGCGGACAGCGGTAAAGGTGGATGGTAAGAGGCATTGCATACATGTCTCCCACGTGCAAAGGATACAACTGCCCCTTCCTGGTGTTCAGCAGCCTCCAGAAGGAATTTTGACCCAGGAGAGTGAGCGAGCCACCTGCTTTGTTCCTTTTTACGACGCCCAGGAAGCAGAGGAAGGGCTTGAAAGAAGAGTTCCAGAAGTAGACGGGGTATTGCCAAATGCCTCGGCAATTGCCCCGAGATCTGTTGTTTCTGCAAGTGGTCAACAAGCTCTTGATATTCCAAAGGTGGCAGATGCATCTTCTCATGTTTTGTATGCTGATCAGGAAACACCTGGCCATGTTCGGTACAACCTGCAGCCCAGAAAATGACACAGTACCCCAGATGAAGCTGGTAGGAGATAGGGAAAGACTTGAGTAACAGGGTCTGTTAGAACCCGCTCTGGGGTACTGAGCGACTGGACTGAACTAGTTGAGAGCTGGGAACATTGGTATTGCTCTGTTCAGAAAGAAAGACTCAGAAGCAATTAAGAGGCCCAGGTTGAATTTTTTCTTCAAGGGTTGTGTATGGGCATAACCCCAACGAGAGGATCTTTTTGGATTGCTTTGAGATGAATGATAGGAGCCTGCCTGTGAGGCTCTAGACAGACACAAGAAAGAAGCACCCTGTGGCAGGTTGGACTGCATTGCCGAGTTTAGTTTTGGACTTTTAGCAAGCATGTATCCCTTTGCCCGATTTGTCCCTGAAGAAGAATGACCTTTTGTACCCCGTCATTATCCCGCTTATATACCAGTTTTCTCTAGTTGGACCACTCATGTAAAAATTGCTTTTGTGATTACTATCATGATTTTTTTTATAACAATGATGAGTGTTTTTATATATTTTGAATTTCGTCACCCAATGCATACTGTATTAGGAACTACTCCCTCACCTCCAGAACATATGTTTTTCACTTTGGCCCCTCACAAGGAGCTTCATCAAACTCATAGCGCAACCAATACTACGAATTGTTGGGTATGTGGTCTCTTACCATCAGTAATGCATAAGCATGATTTAGTCATATCATTGCCATTATCTTATTTAGGGAGTTGTGAGGCCTGGTTCAAGTTATTGTCTGCCATGTACATACATTATACCGTAGACCCAAAACGATATTCTGAAAAGGATTATGCTATGATTTTAGCATATATAGAAGTACATCAAGGTTTTGACCCAGAGGGTGGGGAGGGAGAAGGATCACTAGACCCTAATTCTTTTATGAATTTGTATACTACTTATGAGAATGTTACTTGGCTCCAGAACGAAATTCTTGATTTTGCTGAGTTTAACCATACCCAATATTTTCAGCAATTTATTGAAAGAAATGTTACTGATGATAGAACATTGCCTATATCTATTTTGAATAGCACCTCGGCATTTTGTGTGCAGGGAGCAGGACATGTCCTGGTAGGAGAAAGGAAGTGTAATTACACTTATCGTCAGAAAACAATTAGTAGCCCCCGGCTTTTGACTCCCCCTAATGTATATTTTGTGTGTGGAGAAAATTTGTATACGTGGCTCCCACGTGGATGGTCAGGACGATGTTATTTGTCACTTCTGAGCCCCCCGTGTATATAGCTCCCTCCAATTATCATAAAGATCATCGTTTAGATGATCCAAGTCAGTCGATTATCAGAAATAGGAGACAAATAGATACTTCTGATGTAGATCAAACCGATACTCCCCTGCAACTGTTCTCTGATATTGCAAAGGGAATATTTCCTATATGGGGTCCAATTCTAACAAGTTTAGAAGTATGACAGTTGTCTAGAGTAGTTGAGCGCGTCATTATTATCACTACGGATATCTTGACTAACATGACAGTGGAGCTTCAGGCGACGAGACTTGTCTCGCTTCAAAATCAAATGGTATTAGATGTTATCTTGGACGATCGAGGAGGAGCCTGTCGTGTGATCGGCAGCTCCTGCTGTGTGTATATTCCCGATTCAGCCCCCACTGTCCATTTGGACATTCAGAAATTGCATAGTTTGGCTTCGGAAATTCATGCCAAAAATGGCACCTGGTCTCTCTCTGGGTGGTTCTGGGGATTACTGTCCACCTGGGGTTGGGAGCTATTAATGGTTCTTGTGGGGATAATTGGGTTTATATTTATTTGTTGTCTTTGCATACACTGTGGGCCAGCTTGCTGTTCCTATTGTGCCACTTGACTTTCCTCTGCAATGGTTCCTTCTCACTCCTCTGTGAAAAAGCAGATGGTCCAGCAAGAAATAAATGACTTCATGAAGATCGATGAAGGTATTTTTAGGGACTGAGTTATAGTTTGTTAGCTACATCATGCTAAAAGGGTATATTTGAAGGATAAAACTCGACTTCTTTCTCTGTTTCCGGCATTAGACCTAATTATATAGTTGTTAGCATGATGTACCTATATATATTTTCTGATATATGTCATATATGTGTAACGTTCTATATGCTTTCTATGTAAAGAAGAGTATTTTAGTGTGTTAGTACATTAGGCCTAAGATCCATGCAGACACCATTTTGTTGGCCCTGTTCTGTGTTGAGCCAAAGTCACGTCTTCCCTTTTTCTCCCGACAGGACCCTTTTCTCTCTGAGTTATAGAGTAGCAGATGAAGGTGAACTGTCTCTCCCTCTGTCTGAAGGCCCAAGGTTATATCTGGGTTTGAATGCGACAAAGCACATTCCTGAAGGCGCCGTGCCTGTACTCCCGTGTGCTGGGGCGAGGGGAGTCAACCTCTTTGACCTTACTATAATGAATAGAGTTATTCTGAGCCAATTCTGTGTGTCTAATATGGTCTTTCCTTGAGGCCACTAGAAGCCTCCTGTAGTTTTCCATTTAGGGTGATTGCATGTGTATTCGAAAAGTATATATGATCTGTCTTGACTGTAAGCCAGCAGTCTTCTCTGCGCACCTCGAGGGATGAGGTTCGGGGGAGGCTCCTCTATATAGAGCATTCTGTTTATTAAACGATTGAACTTTCTTCACTTCCAACTGACTGGTTATTTACTCGATTAATATATTAGACGAGCTGGGGTAAGTACAGCTCTATAGGTGATTTATTTTGCAAACTTCAGTCCCTGTAAAGAAGTAAGACAACCAAAGTATGACAACAAGCAAGGATAGCAATGTTGCAACAAATAATGACAAAAATGGCACACACAACCCTTAGGTCAAATTGCACACCTCCACTCCCAAGTGTACACATCTGCTGTACAGAAAACACCATTCCACATCAGTTCTGGTGTCAGGTGCACATGACACAATTAGGTGCATGTAAACCTATCTGTTTGTTAAGTCAACTGTGTCAGTGAACAAATATGCAGTCATGGTTATAATCACACACACGCAAATCCATGCATTGAATATTCGTTACCAGGACAGCATGTAGCATCCATGTGACCAGCTGCTTGTCACATACACAAACACACATCACGCTGCCATTTGCATCTGTTGGCAGGGTGATGGTGACAAAGCCTGAGCACTACAAATATGCCTTTGAAATCCACATCCATCTAATCCGGGGCCACTTACACATCACACTCGGGGTTAACATTGAGGGTAATAGTGGTTGACACTGTCCATCCAGCCAGCAACAACAATAGAAAATCACGCAGCACCCTACTCACGATGGGTAAGCCAACAGGAGGGCAGTAAGCAATGCACACAAGACATATCACAATAGACAAAGCTACCTGGATTCACATGTGTACATCATAGTACCGCACACATTGAAACAGCAAGTAGGCCTTAGTAGCCAATGCGCCTAAAGGGGGCCCTCCTCACACATAACTAATCTCGCAACAAACACATGCACATGTGCAATATACAGCAAAGGTGACGGTCTGTGAGCCATAGTGACAATGCAAGTGACAGTGCATGATGAATACCATGCCACACCCCAAACACCTCCACATGGTGCAGGCCACATCACTGATGTAGCTGGGTGTGGACCACATCCTTAAAGGAGCAGGTCACACTCTGACTCAGCCTTGTGTACAAACAACCCCTGACGTAACCAAGACATCCCAACTCTGACCATGTCACATATTTACCCCAGCTTGTAACATGTCAGCATAGTAAATGCACAGAAGGAAGGGCCACTGCCTGTAAGGGACAACGGGCATTAAAATCAAAGTGGCTTGGGCGAGTATCCCACAATGCAGCACACACACATACAAATCAGAGCTCATCAACATTGACTACAAGTGGGACAAACTGCATCACCTTCACAACTGAACAGAGGAAACAGCTGGTGCTGCGTGTGTGTATAAACAGCCCAATCACATTAGTCATAGCTGTAAACTGTGAGATGACAATGTACAAGTACAACCTCATATCCATGATGTAGTCAAAAAAGTAAACATCCAGCAACAAATAGGCAAACCCTCCCAAACAGTTACAACGTACATTGTCATGCAGTCTGCTTGTAAACTCATCCAATGCATGATCATACATGAAACACACAGTTAAACTGCATCTCCCCTTTACATTGCAGAGGAATAAACATCACCTCCTGAACATCAGCCTGTCCTACTCTTCACTGATGAAGAGGATGAATTCTCTACCATCAACATGGACACCCTCCAAATGCTGCTAGACTCCATCAGGACCCCATCTCCAGGAGCAGGGCAAGCCAGCTGCATCGTGCCAACCCTACCCCCTGCACAAACCACACAGCAGCAAGCATCTACCACCACAGCTGTCTCCCAGGACCTCCCGAACCCAACTCTGGCATTCCAATGCCATGTGTTAGAGGTCCAGCAGGAGATGGCTCATCAGGTGCGGGTGGGGTTTGACAGCCTGGAGGCCAAACTTGATTCCGTATTTGGGTGTATTAGTTCCAGTTGGGACCACCTACAAAACATTACGGACACCCACAGTCCGCTCAGTGCTCTCCAACACTCCATGGCTGACATCGCTGGAGTCATGACTCAGAGACAGGAACAACTGTCCAGTCAGAGTGGCTCCAGCAATGGCAGCCAGGAGTTGGCCCGCATGCGGAGGATAAAGGAAAACATAGAGCGGATGCAGGCGGAACAAATGACTGCATGGCTGCACACCAGCAAGATATAGCTGGAATTTACCATGCCCTGCAGATTATAATTACTGCATTTCAGCAGCAAGGTCTGGCACAGAGGAATGCTGCTGCTGCTTCTACATCCATATCTCATGTCCCGGAATAGCACCTTCAATCAATCAATCAATCAATCAATCAATCAATCAATCAATCATTACATTTATAGAGCGCGCTACTCACCCGTGAGGGTCTTAAGGTGCTGAGGGGAGGGGGGTGTTCCACTGCTCCCCGATACACTCTGTGACACTCACCTTGGACCTCGACATGGACTGCCATATTTTGTTTGGTTACCAATAACACAGCAATCAGACTGCTGACTGAACTCTGCCTCATCTTTTGGATTTGTCAAACCTAAAGGACTCTGTTTGGCCCTCCACTGGGCATCAATGTAATGTGGGGATTGCATGACCAAGTACTGGTCCAGTCTCCAACTATGTCAACAGATATGTGAATAAATGTTTTTAAATCACACAGATATCTGTTGTCCTTGACCAATCCAGTATAGTGGTCTTGCAAAATGTAGGAGAAGTGAAGCCACCAAAAGGTACACCCAGGGAAATAATACAAATGCTCATGTTTTACTGTGATCCTGATAGGCAGTGAGTGGACCAGCGGTGCCCCCATTGCTCCAATACATCAACATAGCAATATCCCAACTTAGCCCAACATCCATTAAGGAAATAGGAATGTGTTAAAAATAGGCAAAGTATGTTGCAGGCCACATGTAGTGTCAACCTTTACAATTGCTGAAAGAAAATCTCCTGGCATATCTACTCATAGTCTACATGGTGGGCGAAGCCTGTTGTGAAGGTGCACATTGCATTACACATCCAAAAATGATGCACACCATATACACATTGATGAAGATACATAAGGACATATGTCTACCAGTCACTAATTGAACCACAATGTCTGTCTCTGTGAAGTAGATTTGGCAATAGAGACTCACCCCAAAGTGTAAGACATCAGTCAGCCCCTGCCTGTGGACGAACAATGCTTACTGACTTTGTAACCCTACATGGTGTGACCACTGTGAGCGGTTAGGGCAATGTGACAAGGGATGCGTGGTACACTGCACCGACCATATAGTCAGAAGCAGTGCCACCATTTCAAGGGTAAAAACAACAGTTGATCGACATAATGCAGAACAATGTCATACATTCACCCCAGTAGAGATCTGGGCCTAAATCCATCGTTTTTTGCTCACTTTGCCATTCCAGTTTGAACCCAGCCATAGGCAAATCAGTCTTGACCCTGTGCCCATAGGAACAGTTCAGCCGGAACTGCCAAGCCAGGTCCTCCCTGGGCTGGAAACAAGCATCCTAGGACTGGTTACAGGCTTTCAGCCCTCATCAGCCAGGATAGCTTGATTCCAGTGGCATGGAGAGCACAGGACTCACGTCTGAGCATACCAGTCCCCACTCGGGGTGACAAATGCAAAAACAACAGTTGATGGACATAATGCAGAGCAATGTCATACATTCACCCCAGTACAGAGATCTGGGCCTAAATCCATCGTTTCTTTTGCTCACCATGCCATTCCAGTTTGAACCCAGCCATATGCCAATCAGTCTTGACCCTGTGCCCCATGGGAACAGTCCAGCCCGAACTGCCAAGCCAGGTCCTCCCTGGACTGGAAACAAGCATCCTAGGACCGGTTACGGGCTTTCAGCCCTCATCAGCCAGGATAGCTTGATTCCAGTGGCATGGAGAGCACGGAACTCACATCTGAGGATACCCATCCCACTCTAGGTTACAAATGCAAAAACAACAGTTGATGGACATAATGCATAACAATGTCATACATTCACCCCAGTACAGAGATCTGGGCCTAAGTCCATTGTTTTTTTGCTCACTATGCCATTCCAGTTTGAACCTAGCCATATGCAAATCAGTCTTGACCTTGTGCTCCATGGGAACAGTCCTATTTACAACAAGGGGTGGTGAGGGACAGAGTCTCTGAATTAAGCAGAAAGCTCCCAACCAGTCAAGAGATCAGGGCTAGATCCAACACCGTTTTTTAGCTCACTGCACCATCCCAGTTTCAGAACCTGGCTGTATGCAAATTAGTCTGTTCCTGTCCCAGTGCATGATGGGAACAGGGCAAACCAAACTACAAAAGCCAATTCTTACACTGGGAAGGAAACAAGCTCCCGGGGACCGGTTTCTGGCATTACAGCCGTCTTCGGCCCGGTTTGCTTGAATCTTGATGGTGCAATGAGCAAGGGTCTCACATCTGAGAATACCCTTCCACGCTTAGGGTGGACAAAAATATTTACAACAAGGGGTGGTGAGGGACAGAGTCTCTGAATTAAGCAGAAAGCTCCCACCCAGTCAAGAGATCAGGGCTAGATCCAACACCGTTTTTTAGCTCACTGCACCATCCCAGTTTCAGAACCTGGCTGTATGAAAATTAGTCTGTTCCTGTCCCAGTGCATGATGGGAACAGGGCAAACCAAACTACAAAAGCCAATTCTTACACTGGGAAGGAAACAAGCTCCCGGGGACCGGTTTCTGGCATTACAGCCGTCTTCGGCCCGGTTTGCTTGAATCCTGATGGTGCAATGAGCAAGGGTCTCACATCTGAGAATACCCTTCCACGCTTAGGGTGGACAAAAATATTTACAACAAGGGGTGGTGAGGGACAGAGTCTCTGAATTAAGCAGAAAGCTCCCACCCAGTCAAGAGATCAGGGCTAGATCCAACACCGTTTTTTAGCTCACTGCACCATCCCAGTTTCAGAACCTGGCTGTATGCAAATTAGTCTGTTCCTGTCCCAGTGCATGATGGGAACAGGGCAAACCAAACTACAAAAGCCAATTCTTACACTGGGAAGGAAACAAGCTCCCGGGGACCGGTTTCTGGCATTACAGCCGTCTTCGGCCCGGTTTGCTTGAATCCTGATGGTGCAATGAGCAAGGGTCTCACATCTGAGAATACCCTTCCACGCTTAGGGTGGACAAAAATATTTACAACAAGGGGTGGTGAGGGACAGAGTCTCTGAATTAAGCAGAAAGCTCCCACCCAGTCAAGAGATCAGGGCTAGATCCAACACCGTTTTTTAGCTCACTGCACCATCCCAGTTTCAGAACCTGGCTGTATGCAAATTATTCTGTTCCTGTCCCAGTGCATGATGGGAACAGGGCAAACCAAACTACAAAAGCCAATTCTTACACTGGGATTCAAGCAAGCCGGGCCGAAGAGGCTGAAATGCCAGAAACCGGTCCCCGGTAGCTTGTCTCCTTTCTGGTAAAGAATTGGCTTGGTAGTTTAGTCTGCCCTGTTCCCATGATGCACTGGGCCAGGGACAGACTGATTTGCATATAGCCAGGTTCTGAGCTGGGATGGGGCAGTGAGATAAATAACGGTGATGGATCAAGCCCTGATCTTTGGACTGGGTAAGAGTGGTCTGCTCAATTCAGACACTCTGTTCATCACCACCCCCTTTTGTAAATCGATTTTGGCCACTATAGGTGTGGCAGGGTATACTCAGACATGAGTCCCTTTCTCACTGCTCCATCAGGATTCAAGCAAGCCGGGCCGAAGAGGCTGAAATGCCAGAAACCGGTCCCCGGTAGCTTGTCTCCTTTCTGGTAAAGAATTGGCTTGGTAGTTTAGTCTGCCCTGTTCCCATGATGCACTGGGCCAGGGACAGACTGATTTGCATATAGCCAGGTTCTGAGCTGGGATGGGGCAGTGAGATAAATAACGGTGATGGATCAAGCCCTGATCTTTGGACTGGGTAAGAGTGGTCTGCTCAATTCAGACACTCTGTTCATCACCACCCCCTTTTGTAAATCCATGGGAACAGTCCAGCGCGAACTGCCAAGCCAGGTCCTCCATGGACTGGAAACAAGCATCCTAGGACTAGTTTTGGGCTTTCAGCCCTCATCAGTCAGGATAGCTTGATTCCAATGGCATAGAGAGCACGGGACTCACATCTGAGCATACACGTCCCACTTGGGAAGACAAATGCAAAAACAACAGTTGATGGACATAATGCAGAACAATGTCATACATTCACCCCAGTACTGAGATCTGGGACTAAATCCATTGTTTTTTACTCACAATGCCATTCCAGTTTGAGCCCAGCCATATGCAAATCAGCCTTGACCCTGTCCCCGATGGGAACAGTCCAGCCCGAACTGCCAAGCCAGCTCCTCCATGGACAGGAAACAACAATCCTAGGACCAGTTTCGGGGTTCAGCCCTCATCAGCCAGGATAGCTTGATTCCAATGGCATGGAGAGCAAGGGACTCACGTCTGAGCATACACGTCCCACTCGGTAAGACAAATGCAAAAACAACAGTTGATGGACATAATGCAGAACAATGTCATACATTCACCCCAGTACAGAGATCTGGGACTAAATCCATTGTTTTTTGCTCACCATGCCATTCCAGTTTGAACCCAGCCATATGCAAATCAGCCTTGACCCTGTCCCCGATGGGAACAGTCCAGCCCGAACTGCCAAGCCAGGTCCTCCCGGGACTGGAAACAAGCATCCTAGGATCGGTTTCGGGCTTTCAGCCCTCATCAGCCAGGATAGCTTGATTCCAGTGGCATGGCGACCACAGGACTCACGTCTGAGCATACCCATCCCACTCGAGAAGACAAATGCAAAAACAACAGTTGATGGACATAATGCAGAACAATGTCATACATTCACCCCAGTCCAGAGATCTGGGCCTAAATCCATCGTTTTTTTGCCTGCCATTCCAGTTTGAACCCAGCCATATGCAAACCAGTCTTGACCCTGTGCCCCATGGGAACAGTCCAGCCCGAATTGCCAAGCCAGGTCCTCCCTGGACTGGAAACAAGTATCCTAGGACCCGTTTCGGGCTTTCAAATGCATTTCAAGGGTGGCATCACTATGAGTAAACAAATGGAGATAGCGAGGATTTTCATGGGGTACGTCCCTATCCTCAGAATAATGTACAAAAACTACAATGGACAGACCCACTAGCAAATACGACTCACTGGTACTTTTATGAGTGCCAGAAACCCATTAGGTTTGTTAAAAGACCCCTCACCCACCACCCTAGTTGGTGGCATGCTTTATCATCGGGGTCCTAACTGGATAATCGAGTGCCACCCAGTTGCGCTACAATACCTGATTACAGTGGAACTGGATTTGTGTGATTGTGTTATGAAAAAGTGACGAGGAAGTGGTGCAGAATAAAATTGTCTCTGTGATTCCTTACTGAATAGTACTTTATTACAGTGGCCCGAGACAAGGTTAAAAAGAGAGGGGGGACAACTTTAAAATAAATTGATCTTTGTTGTCACTGTGGTCGGTCTACATGTTTCAGCCTCATTAACAATTTTAAGGATTTCTTCAGGACCAAGTGAAATAAGTGAGGGTGTGGCAAAAACACGCCACGTGTATTGTTTGTTCATCACACATGCTAAGGTGTGTTGTGCATGCAATGGTGTCTGTGTACTTATGGACCCACTGGAAAAACGTGTAAGAGAAAAAGAAGAGGGAGTTTTACACACTGAATCCAAGAGAGGCCTACGTCTACTTCCTCATGGGGCCACAAGATGTCAGTCAAGATGTAAAGTGCCAAGCCCCCTTTGGCCCTGCCTTATGTTGCCTCTGTTATTGCTGCATTAAAATACTACTTAAATCCCACAATTGGTTTCTCGCAGGAATAGGATCTCATGTTCGTGTGAAAAGGATAAAAAATTGTCCTCTCCCACCTTGTGTCTGGGCAGTTCTCATTTCAGGAACAAATTCTGCAGGGATAGCCTTGGGGGAAGGCATTGGGGCTACCCTCATGTGGCTCTGATTGTTCTCCTGTTTGTGATCCCGACTTGCTGGTGGCCATCAAGGGTAACTTGCCACCGTACTGCTCTGAGTGGAGATAGTGACCTTGTTATTTGTAGTCCTTCCCTGACTTCTGTGGGGTGCCCTGGACTGATCACCCCTTTCAACATGCCTGTCATTGGCAGTGATGGGAGCAGGGGGCTTGGATAGTGAGCTGTCAGTGGTTCCCTCAAATGTTTCCCCTGTGCTGCACAACTTGGGATGCAAGGGTTTCTTCTAATCAGGTAATGGTTGTGATGTCATTACCTGGATGTTTAGGGTTAGGTCTGAAATTGTCTGATTCTATGTTGTTTGACCTGATGTTGTGCAGACCTTGTAATGATTTGAGCAACCAAAAAACTGCACTCCGGTTTAAAATATCATAGAAACCCCTCGATTTATATTGGGGGATCAACTCGGTCTTTGAGTTTTTCTGGTTTGAGATGCCTGGCCCCTGAAACCATTCAAATGCCATGGAAATTGCCTCATGTTCCACAGCCAGGATTGCCCGGGGGTTTGGAATTTCGATGGCAAGAGTGTGCATCTGGAGTACTCTTTGGAATTTTGTGTGGGGAGCCACTACAGTAACCCTTCTTGGTGCATTGTTGCTCGCTGCTGATGAGGGTGCTTGTTATGTTGTTTGAGGCTATCCGTGGGAAGGTGTCTTTTGTAAATGCTATAATTACTAGGCCTTGGCGGTGAACTTCGCTCCGTTCGTTCAGTTTGCTGAGTTAGTGCACTATGCACTCTGCGGAGTGCAAAAAACTCTGCTTCGCGATGTGCAGCAGAGTTTTTTCCCTGCTCGTGATCGCGAACAGTAAGTTTGCGAGGGCGAGCTGCCGCTCAGGTAGAATTTCTACCCGAGCAGCAAGAATACCAGCACAAACTGCAGTTTGCACTGCGCTACGCCACTCGTGCAACTTTGCAGATTTTTTCTGTAACTTTGCAGAGTTCTTCCCTGACTCTCCTCTATCTCTTCTTAACACCTCTATCAGTAGTTGCACGGTCCCCGAATCTTTCAAAAACGCGGAGATACTTGCCATACTAAAGAAACCCGGCACTAATCCTCAAGTTATGAGCAATTATCGCCCGATTTCCATCTTACCGTACTTGACCAAGATTTTGGAGGCCCATGTGGCTGGCTGCTTGAGCTCGTTCATAGAGGAGTCACTCCACCTCGATCCCCACCAGGCAGGTTTTCGACCAGCTCACTCAACAGAGGCAGTCATTTTGACAGTCTTGGACGAATTAAGAGCTGGCGCAGATCAGAACTCTCCTCAGGCATTGATACGCCTTGATCTGTCAGCTGCATTTGACACGGTCGATCACAACATTTTGATGGCACTCATCACTTCTCGACTGGATTATACCAACTCCCTTTATGCTGGCATCCCAGCCTATCAAGCTCAGCGTCTGCAGCTGATTCAGAATCATGCGGCCAGACTTATTCTCCAACTTCCTGTGCGCCAGCATGTGAAACCAATGCTGATACAACTGCATTGGCTCCCGGTGCACCAGCGCAGTGCCTTTAAGCTGGCCTGCATCGTTCACAAGGCGTTACTTGGAGGAGGTCCCAGGTTTATCTCTAATAAGATCAGGATTTATACCCCGTCCCTCACTCACTCTTCGTTCTTCTAGTCAACATCTATTGACCATCCCTAAGTTCAAGCGGGTCATACACGGAGGGTTGCGATTTTCCACCCTTGCCCCTCAAGAGTGGAAAAAAATCCCCCTGCCAATACGGACAACAAATAATCACCTCAAGTTCCGGAAGCAGTTGAAAACCTGGCTTTTTTCACAAGCATATTCTAACTAACCATTCCTTACAGTTAGAGCCCTGTCCTCCGAAGCGCCAAGAAACCTACCCGGTGAACGTAGCGCTGTACAAGCACCTTTTTACATTACATTACATTACACCATGGCAAAACACAGCAAACTACGCCTAAGCCTGATGATTACTGATTCTGAATTAGTGACTGAGAGTGGTCTGGCCATGGTGCCTTTGAAACCATGAGGTGAAGCTGGTAGGCCTATGATGTCAGCAGAGGAGACATGAGAGTGGGTCTGGGATTCTGACATTTTTTAGGCTTGTCATCCAGAGTGTACGCTTGGCGTGGTGGCTATTGCAGGAAACAAAGCTTCTAAGCATTTGAGCATTGTTGGAGCTCGGAGCAAAGATTGGTCGCTTGATGGGATAGCCCTAGCAGGATCCAAAGATTAGCACTCCTCTGGCTGCTGAAATATTGGTGATTGGAGTGATGATGAAGACTGAGTTTTAGTCCGGCTTGGTGGCTATCTTCCTATCTGGATGGTGATGATGTTCTTGCTTTTGAGTGTAAGTAGCACCATCAATAGATTTTTTGCCAATATTTTTTCCTGATTTTCTCAGTTGCTTACATTCAATCTTAGGGCTTGTGGGAGGTGTGGCCTCTGCCAGGTCTACTTATAAAGCTGAGTGCATTGACAGGATGATGACTGATTCATTCATTTGTGGCGCCACTGTATACAAGGCTGGATTTGTCTCTGGCTCCTCCTGCATGGAGAGTTGGGTTGATTTTCCTATTGTTTGACTCTGCAGACGGCCCTGTTCGATGGTAGTGCACCGATTGCTGGAGGAAAATTTAGTTTGTGATGCCTTCACTTCTACCAGTAAATCTGAGAGTATTTTGGGGACCTTGGCGAGACTGTTCATGATGGTAGAGCAGTGACAAGTTTGATAGGTGGTAGCTGGATCCTGCTGTACTTTTCAAATTGTTGTGTTTAACTCCGGCAATTTGAAGTCGATTCCCTGGATGTGCACGTCAAGTGCACTGCGAAGTTCGACTTGAGTATGTAGCTTGTCAGTGTGATATGTTAGTGCTAATGAAATCCCCTCTATGGTGAACAATAACTGAGGCCAAATGGATGGGCCTGCTAGTTGGTTTGCGTTGTCTAGCCGTGACCATTCCATCTGACCCAGTGAGGTTGAGGCTATGCCGTTTTGGGCCCCCTTGGCTCACTAGGAGAATTCAAATGGGTCAGGACTCTCATGGTCTCTTCAATGTATCTCCTGCCATAAGGGCCTTCCTCCATAGAGGTGTAAGCCCCTAGGGATCAGTTGATTGGTGAGAGCAAGGAGGTATAGTTGTACTTTGGGGCTAGGGAGCTGAGCTGATCTGTGGGTGATGAATGCAACTGTTCAAAAGGGCTTCAGATCTCACAGGTATCATTCAATGAAGGACACACAAAGCAAACTCTGATGGCAGCAAAAAGTGCCATCCCTGAATTAAAGTAAAATTTCTTCTTCAACGACATGACTTCGAGCAGCTTCTTAGGCGGTCGTCATCTCCTGCAATTGTATTAGATAGGTAGCCGTACAGCACTTCGGAGACTAGAAATACAACACAAGTTCTGTTAAGTCATTCTGCAGTGAGTCACAACACATATCACAAAGAAATGTATAAACTATATACTACCCCAAAGCTAAGAGATCTGAATTAGTTTCCACTTTAGTAAAGAAAACAATGCATGCTTGCCTGCCTAACTTTCAAACTACTATCATCCAGCAACCTGGCCATCTTTTCCCATAATCCTTATCCTGTGTGAGAAGTAGCATAATAATGTTCAATGTATGGAAACCAATAAATTTGCAGCCCATCAAAGGTGTAGCTTCCATTGGTGCAGAAGGTGCAGTGGTCCCAGGAGCCTGTAGATCCCATCGTACCATAATTATGTGGGCGTTTCCCAGCTCAAACAGAGGCCAGATTCTCTACTTTCTTTCTTGCATTAAGGCCACCCATAAAACACTGGCTCCGCCACTAAAGGCCATGGCCTGTTTGGAGAACTACCCTTCTTGGAACAAGAACTGAGATGCGAAGATCCTTCCAAAGGTCAAGAAAAAACAGAAGACCCTTTTGGTCAAGAAACACTTCCGTTCATAGATTAGCCTTGTCTCAGTTCCACCCTTTATCATTTCATTCAAAGTTCCCAAACTACACACTTTTCACTTTTTTCATTATAAATTAGGCTTTGCTCACATATATTTGTTAAAGAAAAATGGAAGGTGCACTCGTAGAAAGTAGACATGCAGGCAGTGAATTTTAAAAAGTGCATCTTTTCATTCAGTCAATCTTTAAAAACCGGCACACAGCCAACGCGTTTCGTTCCCAGTTGTGCCAAAAGGGAACTTCATCAGGGCTCTTAAATAATTTGCCAATAAGCGTAGAAAAATAGAATAGTAAGACAAATGACGTCCAGAGTGACACGATGTGCCTGGACTACTGTTGGTGAGGATTTCTTTATATTTTAACCAATCAGCATTGAAAAATAATGTTGAAAAGCAAACGGCGTCCTGAAGTATACACTGCACCTGGATCTAATTGGATAAGAATCTCTTATATGGTCAGCCTTGTAGCAGTGGAAGGAAAAAGTAAAACAGGTGGCGTCTTGTCGACGACGTTTCAATGCCTTTTAAAATTATTTACTTGCTGGTTGTCTCGTTCTGGGTTATTGAGGAGAAACCGCGGGGCTAATGACATTCTTTCAAAACAATTCCATCGGACTTCCGTATTAGCCACAGTGCTCCTGCCAATACAAATTGAGCCATCGCGCTCCACTCCTGGCGATTCCACACAACCTTGATGGAAGCCCCGGAATTGTTTTGAAAGAATGCCATTAGCCCCGCGGTTTCTCCTCAATAACCCAGAACGAGACAACCAGCAAGTAAACCGACATTAATGCGATAATAGGCATTGTGTTAATAATTGTTGAACAAAACAATAATGCTGATAATTCTTGTCCTGATAATGATGTCATAATTTAAAAAGGCATCGAAACGTCGTCGACAAAAAACCCCATATGCAATATGATGAATGCTATATTGTTTGACGCAATGGTATGGTTATGTTTAAGAGATTGAGTCTGTAGCACTGAACAATAGTATACAGACAGATTTTCACTTTGCCTTTTTGGCCATTTCTTTGTTGTTTTGTCTTAAATGTTGTGGGTCACGGCTGTGCCCACTTGTTATCTTGGTCTTAAAAATCTCTCTATGAACTTGATCATTTAAAATAAAATTCTTGTCCGACTGGACAAAGAAACATACTACTTATTAGGTGTATGATTATTATTTTTTGCTATCCTGTCCACATATTGGGACCATTGTCTTTTGTAAATTGATACTGCCCAAGGTCCCTATGATATACCTTTTGGGTTCCCTTGTTCTTGTGAAAATATGCCCTTTCATGGTGGTCCATCCATCCTGAAAAGGTAGGCATGAAGTGACTTTGGGGGACCCCTCTCCCCCTGGACTTCTGCTATAAGGCCAGGAGGGAATCTAAGTTGCTTCCCTAAACATCCATGCACTGAATGGTGCATGCCACATAGTGCAGGATTTTTCTATTGCAGCTTGTGCTGCAGCCCCTTTCTGGCCAGTCCCCGGAAGCTCGTTTCCCTCCCAGTATAAGAATTGGCTTGGTAGTTTGGTTTGCCCTGTTCCCATCATGCACTGGGACAGGAAAAGACTAATTTGCATGTAGCCAGGTTCTGAGCTGGGATGGTGCAGTGAGCTAAAAAACAGTGATGGATCAAGCCCTGATCTTAGGACTGGGTAAGAGTGGTCTGCTTAATTCAGACACTCTGTTCATCACCACCCCCTTTTTTTAATCGTTTTTGGCCACTAAAGGTGTGGCAGGGTATACTCAGACATGAGTCCCTTGCTCAATGCACCATCAGGATTCAGGCAAGCCGGGCGGACGATGGCTGAAATGCCAGAAACCGGTCCCCGGAAGCTTGTTTCCCTCCCAGTATAAGAATTGGCTTGGTAGTTTGGTTTTCCCTGTTCCCATCATGCACTGGGACAGGAACAGACTAATTTGCATGTAGCCAGGTTCTGAGCTGGGATGGTGGAGTGAGCTAAAAAACGGTGATGGATCAAGCCCTGATCTTTGGACTGGGTAAGAGTGGTCTGCTTAATTCAGACACTCTGTTCATCACCACCCCCTTTTCTGAATCGTTTTTGGCCACTATAGGTGTGGCAGGGTATACTCAGACGTGAGTCCCTTGCTCACTGCACCATCAGGATTCAGGCAAGCCGGCTGACGACGGCTGAAATGCCAGAAACCGGTCCCCGGAAGCTTGTTTCCCTCCCAGTATAAGAATTGGCTTGGTAGTTTGGTTTTCCCTGTTCCCATCATGCATTGGGACAGGAACAGACTAATTTGCATGTAGCCAGGTTCTGAGCTGGGATGGTGAAGTGAGCTAAAAAACTGTGATGGATCAAGCCCTGATCTTTGGACTGGGTAAGAGTGGTCTGCTTAATTCAGGCACTCTGTTCATCACCACCCCGTTTTCTGAATCGTTTTTGGCCACTATAGGTGTGGCAGGGTATACTCAGACATGAGTCCCTTGCTCACTGCACTATCAGGATTCAGGCAAGCCAGGCCGATGACGGCTGAAATGCCAGAAACCGGTCCCCGGAAGCTTGTTTCCCTCCCAGTATAAGAATTGGCTTGGTAGTTTGGTTTGCCCTGTTCCCATCATGCACTGGGACAGGAACAGACTAATTTGCATGTAGCCAGGTTCTGAGCTGGGATGGTGCAGTGAGCTAAAAAACGGTGATGAATCAAGCCCTGATCTTTGGACTGGGTAAGAGTTGTCTGCTTAATTCAGACACTCTGTTCATCACCACCCCCTTTTCTGAATAGTTTTTGGCCACTATAGGTGTGGCAGGGTATACTCAGACATGCGTCCCTTGCTCACTGCACCATCAGGATTCAGGCAAGCCGGGCTGACGACGGCTGAAATGCCAGAAACCGGTCCCCGGAAGCTTGTTTTTCTCCCAGTATAAGAATTGGCTTGGTAGTTTGGTTTGCCCTGTTCCCATCATGCACTGGGAAAGGATCAGACTAAATTGCATGTAGCCAGGTTCTGAGCTGGGATGGTGCTGTGAGCTAAAAAACGGTGATGGATCAAGCCCTGATCTTTGGAGTGGATAAGAGTGGTCTGCTTAATTCAGACACTCTGTTCATCACCACCCCCTTTTCTGAATCCTTTCTGGCCACAGCACAAGCAGCAATAGAAAAATTGATGTTTCCAATCGCCCATAGGGTGGTCGCATCCTAATACTGTAGGTGGAACCACCAACTAATAGACGGGCAGTTCCATTCCTGCTACCGTGTGGGTTGGATGCTCTTCCGACTGATATCATAATGTCTGGGCATAACGGATCGGAGTTTTTTTTCTCACGTTCGTCCACGTCAAGTTGGCGAGCGCGAGCAAGGAACATTCACCACCCAGTTAGATTTTTCCTCGTTCGCGATCATCAACATCAAGTTGGCGAGCGCGAGTGTGGAAAATCGACCTCATAGCGAGATTGCAGGCGGTCAGATTTCTCATAGAGATTTGTCATGTATGGTCGCGACCGCTCGCATTGAGAAACTGTCCATTTGCATTGAGAAAGCTGCAGCTTGAGTAAAAATCTACTCGAGCGGCAGAAAGAAAGAAGCGCCCGCTTACGCTGTGCATTGTGCCATTCATGATGATTGCACAGTGTGGACAGGCATCTGGCACTGAAAATCACAGTGAACAGCATTTATTTAACGCGCTGCGCCGCTTGCTGAGTTCTGCGCAGCTTAGCAGGTTTTTTTGTGCACTTTGCGGGGTTGAACTCTGCGAACTCCGCCCAGGCTTATTAATGACCCCCTTCATTGTGGTGTTTTTGGCAGGGAAATACTACACAAACAAATGATGGTCAGAATACTGTACAAATGTAATATTCACCCCTCAGTCAATAGATCTGGGTTACATCCATCATTGTTTTGCTCACTATGCTACCCCAGTTTGGACATAGCTAAAAGCAGATCAGTCTTTGCCCTGGTCCTCATAGGAACAGTCCATTCCAAACTGCCCAGCCAAGTCCTGTCTGGATGAGAAACAAGAATCCTAGGAACAGTTTCAGGATATCACCCCTCATCAGCCAGGCTTTCTTGAATCCAATGGCACACCTAGCATGGGACCCATGTCAGGGCATACCGTCCCACTTAGAGAGAAAAATGCTGTGCAATGAAACAATTAACAGAATGCTGAAAAATCCAATATTCAGCCCAGTAAAGAGATCTGGGTTAAATCCGTTGTTATTTTGCTCACCAAGCTACCCAAGTTTGGACCCGGTTTTGGCAGAAAGGCTCACAATATAACACTTTCTGACTAGCAAATGTCCAAGCCTGTTTCATTTGACATATATTTGGAAAACTATAGGGCTTATTTACAAGAGGCTTTGCACCACCGGAGCGTCACTTTTTTGAAGCTCTGGTTGTGCAGGCCTCTCAATCATATCTATGAGACGATGCAAAACCACTCTGCATGGCTTTGCATGGCCTCATAGATGTAGAGAAAGCCAATACAGCGCAAAGTCTTGCGTTTCCTTAATTTATGTCAAGAAAGCATTCCATGGGCATTGTGATGGGTGATACCATGCAACACCCATGGATTTTGACGCTGCAACAGATTTAAAAAATCACTAAACCTAGAGCAGTGCGCAAAAACCTTTTGCTTCCCCAGAGCAGGCACACATAGCACGAGGAAAACACATCTCGGGAGTGTTTTTGTGCAGGAATGTGCCCCTTCCTGCACAAATGCAATGCTGCCAACAATGCAGACACCCTTGCACCATCGTTCAAGGGTTCCTCCATTGGCAGTAGGCACCAAATTGTGTGCCTGAACTGGCCAAATGGATGGGAATACAACATAACTCATAATTACAGTGCATTCCCACCCTTTCAAATTGGTGTAGGACAGCACAACAAAAAGACTTGTGGTGCTGCCCTAAGCCTTTTTTTTGTAAATGAGGACCTGTGTCTGTGACAACTTTTTTGTTGGAATCTCATAATGATATATTGAGAGGCACCACATTTTGTGTAAGTATGCTTTCAATACAGTTAACTGAATGTATGGTGGCCTCTGACTAGCACCTCTTTCAAGAGCGTCCAAGGTTAAAGTGATCTGAATGGCCATCTGCAGGTGCACGGCTGCTGATCCTGAAATCCCTTTTATTATTCCAAACTGAAGAACACGTGATTGAAAGTAGTTATGGTGCTGTTGTTGAAACTGTTGCTTCAATTTCAATTAATGTTGATTAGAACATTAGACTGTTGAGAGCTCCATTGAAGACAATGGAGCAGCAACGGCCTATAAGAACTGGTATAGGACTTCTGCTCCCAAATTTGTACTAATACACAGCCTCTGCCTTTCTCTTTCCTCATGCTCTCCAAAATGCATGGATTGGGCATGGGAAAGTAAAAGGCAAAGGCTGTGCTGCAGGGCACACTGGACCTTTCTCTCTCTCCCCTCCTGTAGGGGGATTGCTGCTTAGCTCCTGGGTACCCTGGCTCAGCTGTACAAGAAAAAGCAGTTTAGCTAAGCCCACGAGAATCAGAGGCTGACTTCAGCCCTTTCTCACAGCTACTGGTGTGGATGTTCAACAGCTAACAGCCATGGCCCTGTATGCGGATGTAAGTTGTTCAACAATCAAAGCAACAGCTGTGAAACAAAATCTTTGGAGACTTTGAGACTTCAAAGCCCTTGAGCTCCAAAGGAATTTTCGGTTTCTGATTAGGACATTCTGCGCTTAAGGGTCAGAATGTTTTAATTGCTAACCCGCCATAACTCTCTATCAAAGGCTAGCTCTCTTGTTTAAGGCCCACACTTTTGGCTCAGGCCTTCAACACTGAAGAGGGCCTTTAATGGCCAGTTTAGGCTATGTTAAATTACCCAATGCTTCAATTGCAGGCCTATCAAATGATACAAAGTCACCAAACCTGGAAGTACTGTATATTGGAAAGCTTTGGTGTTAAATGTAAAGTTAGAAATATGGGGCCTCATTTATGACTTTTTGCCGTAGGGAAGCGCAGCAGGCCTTCCTGCTGCGCTTCCCTACGGCAAAAGAAAAGGGCAGAAATGCGCCGTATCTATAAGATACGGCGCATTCCTGTCCTTTTCCCCTGCGTCGGGCACAATGGGCTGCCTGCGCCAGCGCAGGCACCCTTGCACAATGGTGCAAGGGTGCCTGCGTTGCGGGGAAGATTATTTTTGTACAGGAAGGGAAACCTTTCTGTACAAAAATAATCACAAGAGGCTTTTCCTCTTTCTATGTGTGCTGTAGAATGCAGCACACATAGAAAAAGGAAATACGAGGAGAAATAAAGACATTTCTCCCTGTTGCGCCTCCCTTACGCCTCCCCTGGGGAGGCGTAAGCTTTTGGCACTGCTTCAGAGTTACGATTTCTGGTAAATCTGGGGCAGTGTCAAAAGGCCATGGATGTTGCTGGGAACGCCCCCAGCAATACCCATTGCACGCCCCTTTAACGCAGAACACTGCGTTAAAGGGACTGATATTTATCAGGCAGCAGTACGCCACAAAAACTGGCGTACTGCTGCCTGATAAATACCACGCAGGCTTCTGCGCCACGGAACTTCATGAAAAGTGAAGTTCCGATGGCGCAAGGGGCCTCATAAGTGAGGCCCATGGTTTTCCAAGCCATTGAGGCTGTGGAGGTATCACTTTCGAAGGTCATGTATAGATTTCACTTGCTTGGTGGGGATCTTTGAGCAGATGGTTCTGTGCTGGAAGATATTAAAGCGTTTTCAACAAAAATGCGATGGCATTGGAGCGAGGATGTGACGTAATGTCTAGAGCTGCCAACTTAGGAACTGGAGAAACGTCCTTGAGTTATGGCATCAGCACCTGTGATTCTGGGCACATCATTTAGACCCATATTTACAAAAGTCACACACAATGCACCTCAGCACCAAAAACTCCAGTGCTGTGTTGCATGAGAGGAAGAGAGAAGGACAACACCATATAGGCAGTGCCATGTACATACCTTTGCGCCATAGTGCAAAAGTGTGTGTGTGTGAGTGTAGCATAGGTTTGGACACAATGTTACCCTTCCAGTACAAAATACTATACTTAGACTAACTTTAAAACATTTCCCATACTGGATGTGTGCTGTATAGTACAGCACACATGCAAAGTAGGAAGCGTTAGGAGAAAAAGAAGCATTTCATGTTTTTAACGCCTGCATCAAAGTGCTGTTATTTATGGGCACAAAATGTTGTCTACTAATGTTAGTAGGTAGGCTTTTGCATGGAAAGCATGTGTGGTTGCTTTGGAAGGCCTATGTTCCACCCATTTAACGCCCCCTTGCGTTACCTTTTAGGCAACTTCCAAAGCAAAGCAGGTTTTGCTCTAAAAAGTAAATAAAAAAAATACATTGAGCTCGTTTTTTGTTTCCATATGCAAACAGTGCAAACTGTAAAAGTGGGCAAACATCTCCTTGAGCCTAAAAATTAAAAAATGAATATGTCCTTATGTGATGTACCTGGGCCGCATGCAAAGCTCTCCAATCCCTTCGGTTGAATTTCCGCTAAATAACAAAACTGCATACATCATGACCATCGACAGGCACGCTGTTTGTCTTTTAAGAACAAACCATTATTGCAGAGAGTTGTTTTTAGCAAACATACAAAGATTGTGATATTCATAGAGTTACCTCCGTCTAAACGGACATTTTTATTCTTTTTCTGCCAGTCCTTTGGTAAGTTTTGTTCTTGTTCTCCCTGGTCTGCAACGAATCGCATGGGCACACGGGGCAGGAATAATCAGCTTCAGATTATGTCCTGCGGCGGATAAATTGTGCAAGCTGGCTAAGACTTCCGATTGGAATCAATAAATGAGGCTGGGGAATCATGAGGTTGGCAGAGCAGGCCATCTGCTGGTTTAAGATGGATGTCCCGCATCCTTCAAACTCCCAATATACCGCCCCCCCAAGTTTTGCACTAAAAACAAAGACATATGGATAGTGAAATGTAGTAAATGAACAGATAGAGCCAAATGATGAAGAAGACAAGAAGTTATCTGTTGCATTTTAAATTTAACTGTGACTGTATGTTTTTAAAAAGTAGGAAATTAAAAGGTATGTTCCTCTTATCAAAGCTCATCTGGGAATGTTACATTATCAACCATATTCTCCTGATTGTAATCTGCACTTTCTTTTATTGAAAATGAGGATTGGTAATCATTGACAAAAATTGAAGCACAACAGCATGCAGGATTCCTCACATTAACACTTAGGGGCAGGCATACCAGCAACAGCCGGCGATAATTATTGCTAAGCGATTTTAGCGCAAGGATAATTATGGCTGGATTTTATCGCTGAGATAGCGTGCTATCAGCAACGCTTATCTCCAAAGCGATAAAAATCCAAGCGATAGCTCATGAATGTGCGAATATTGCTGGAAATCCAGTGATATTCGCACAGCCATTAGCTATAGCTTGGTGATAGGGTAGGGCAGACTTAGCCTAATGTCCACCTTCCATTGGATATAATGGCTAAGTCAGATCAAAAGCAGGCATTAGAAAAGTAGCGATAAGCGCGGTTAGCGCTACTTTTCTTATCGCTCTGCAGGTTAGCGTGAAGCTAGATAATTGGATAAATGTTGGTTAGCGTTATTTTGGGAAGGAACGCCCACTTTGCATCTCATTAGAGATGCAAAGTTGGGTATTCAGGAAACAGACGCTGAGGCATAGATTCAAGCGATTGCATGACCTTGCTGATATTGGGATAAAATTATTGCCGCTTTTCGCCCGAAACGGACGATAAAGCGGCGATAATTTTATCGCAGCGCCTCGATGATATGCCCCGCAATCCCATATTTATGAAGCTTGCGGCGCAGGATAGCGCAGTGTGATATCCTGGTTACCTGCATCCCATTACCTAGATTCGTTGCTGTCCTACCGTATATGTGGAACTTCTGCTGGTTACCATACCTTTCTTAGAGTATCAATACAAAGCACGACAAGAACAGAAAATACCATAACACGCTGTTTTTGAGAAAATCTACTAAGATGTATTGATTTGTGATTATCAATTAACGTTCAAGCCCTGAAGAAGTCTCATTGTCTGAGACGAAACGCGTTGGCTGGCTAAGAAGGAAATCCATTTGTGTTCTTGGATTTTTTCTGTGTTGAATTACTACAATAAAGAACTTGAATAAGAAAATCTTGCAAGAATCCAGACTTTTTTTACAAGATCTTGCACTTTCATATGTAAATGTAAATGTATTTGAGCTTATATAGCGCACAGCTACCCGCAGTGGGTTTCCCGGCGCTTGCTTAGGGAACCCGTCCTGGTATTCCCCTGTGAGATAACCCCGGCAGGGTATCCACAAGGTGAAAGCCAGGCATCCCGCGGCGAGGGGCCGTTGTGGAGATTAAGCAAGCTATTGCCCAGAGTCGCAGAGTGTGAACCCGTGAGTCGAGAAGGCACCGGAGCGAGAATTATCGAGTCAGTGGAAGTTTTGAGCCCAAGACCCGCCGTGGCGGGGAATTGAACCCTGGTCCAGGGCCGATCTCAGATTCCGGGTCTGCCGCCTCTAACCCCTGAGCCACACTTCTCCACATATGTATTATGGACATTTGAAACTATAAAGAAAATACCTTTTGGATGGGTGCTGATTTCTTATCATTTATTGCAATTTTTGGGCTTTGGCCTTGAAGGAACAAACAGGGTTGTGTTCCTTTGAATCACAAGCACCATCACTATTAATTACAAGCCACAGGTGTAAGCAGGTGCATTCTTTCTGCCTCAACCCTTGCTTTTTATGTAACCTATTGTTTATTGTTGTACACTTACACAAGATGTCTGCCTTAGCCTTCCACGTTTGCAAACCTTAATTAAAACAGGTTGCGGTCCGGCGCTTCTTTGATTCAGATTCCTTCGCGCATCTTCGCTAAAATTGAATGGTCATCTTCCCATTGATCAACAAACATTGGATACTTTGTTGAAACGTTTTGAAATCACTTCAGCCTAAAGCACAAGTAACTCTGGCATAAAAGGATTAATCTCTTTGCCGTCAAATACCAAAACCATTGGAATTGCTGGTGTCTTTTTGAACAGAGGGAAGACTTATTTGTACTTGAGTAAAAAGGGTCATCTACTGTATGTAGAATTTCTTTGTCCTGATGATGGTCTTATGAAAAATCCTTAAAAGACCGAAACGTCGACTATTTAGTCCAACTCTGCACGTGATTCATTGTATCATCTTTGATTTTCTTCTGTTTTTAGTTGAAATCATTGTGTTATTTTGTATTAGCAGTCTGGACTTCCTGTTTAGATAGATCAAAGGATGAAACAACCTATACCTTGAATATCTAACCAATATCTGTTTATGTACCCTATTTTATAAAAATGTTTTCTTCTTTTTTGTAAATATCCTTTGTCTTGAAAACAAATAATAATCTTCAGACAATATAAAATCCTGGTCTTTGAATTTATTTACTGTGTTAGTGTGGTAACACTGTATATATTGATCTTTCATTACTTTTTGCCCTAAGTTAATGATTCATTACAGCGACTGATTAATAACAGTTCTAGGAACCTTGATTTTCACAACAGGTCCTAATAATGCTGACAAATAGCAATTGAACAAAATCCCTTGCTGGTCTCTCTTCTATAATACACATTTGTAGAAGCCATTGCTTCTTCGGTGCAGCCATGTCTCACGTACAGGCGGTGTCCGGTATCTGGGGCTCAATATATTCTGAATTGTGCTTCCTTTCCTATATGTGATGGTAGGTCAAGCTCTCCAAAATGTTTGTAAATCCCTGTCCGTTGTCAGTAGAGTCCAGTGTTTTTCACTATGTTGTACAGCTCATGGGACTAAGGATGGTAGTTGGTAATCAATCTGATCGGACCCCCTGTCTCTTTCCTGACCATGTCTTTTCTGTCCTTCAAAGTATCAGCACGGTTCAACTTGCGTGCTCTAGTATCAGCCTTGTTGACCACATCCTCGCTATAACCACGTCTCACAAAGCGTTTCTTCATGTCCCTCAAGTTCTTACCAAATGTGTGTTTGTGGCTACAATTCCTGCATGCCCTGAGCATTTCCCCATAGGAAATAGAATTGATTTGACTCTTGGGGTGCAAGCTGTTTGCGTGCAAAAGAGAGTTACAAGATGTAAGCTTTTGGTGCATTCTACTATGTATTTGATCTCCTGAAACATATAGTTCAACATTTAAGAACATAATTTCTGTGTTGCTGCTAACCATAGTGAATGACATGTTGTACTCATTATCATTTAAAAAGTCATAGAACTGATTTAACCAAAGAGTGGAATAGTTCCAAATCCTAATACAATCATCGATAAATCAACCCCAATAATGTATGTCTTCCATCTACTACCGGCCAAAAGGTCCCTAAATATGCACTGCCTCAAACTAAACCACAACAGGTTGGCATAAGACAGTGTAAATACGGATCTCATTGCAGTCCCGCAGAGCTGCCTGTACCATTCTCCGTTAAAGAGAAAGGTATTATCTCAATATTAGTTGCGCCATCTCCAGCAACATCTCAGAGTGTGTCCTGAAGCCAATCTGCAGTTTGTCCAAGAAATATCCCAATGTATATATACCTCTCTCATGTTCAATGTTGGTGTAAAGTGAGACTATATCAAATGACATTAGAGTCATACCTGGCTCCCACTTCGCATCATATAGCATATTGAGTAGATGCTTCGTATCCCTTATGTAGGAGGGCAGGTTTGACACAAACGGTCTCAAGTAAAAGTCTACATACTGTGAAAGTTTCTCAGTCGGCCCCCCGATTCCTTAGATAATCGGTCTACCCAGGGTAAAGTGAAGTTTCTTGTGCACTTTAGGCCAGGTGTTGATGTTACGTAGAAATTTCTGGCACTGGATTACCATTCAGTTTGATGTAACATTTCACATTGCTCAATTGCATGAGAATTTCATTATCACAATCAGCTTTGCCCATCACCAACCATACAGCCCCCCTTATCTGCATCCTTGATAATTATATCATGATCATGAGTTCTCTAAGGTCAGCTCTCTCCAGGGGGGTTAAGTTGTCTTTTACATAATTCTTCTTTTTCCTCCTCTTTTTATCTTCCCATTTGTCGATGTCCTGTTTTACCACCTTGTGAAATAGATCAATACTGTTGCCAGTCTTTAACTGTGGTGTCCACCTCAATTTTTCTTTGAGGCCACTATCCTCACCCAAGTCATTACTCAATTCTAACTCTTGTAATAGTTTATAAATAGTCACAGGGTCTTCCTCACTTTCGGGGATTGATAGTAAAAGTGCTGAGTTCTTAATTTCAGCAATGGTGCACATGCTAGAAGACATTCCACATTCAATTATTATTATTATTATGTTTCTTATATAGCGCCAGAATCGACCCCCGAAGGGGTATCTCCGCGCTTGCCTTGGGAACCCGTCCTGGCTTTTCCCTGTAAGATAGCCTCTACAGGGCATCTCCAAGGTGAAAGCCAGGCATCCCGCCGCGGGGGGGCCGTTGTGGAGATTAAGCAAGCTTAATGCCCAGAGTTGCAGAGTGTGAACCCATGATTAGGTCAGGCACCGAAGCGAGAATTATCGAGTCCATGGTCATTTGAGCTCAAGACCCTGCCGCGTCGGGAATTGAACCCTGGTCCTGGGTCTGACCTCTGCTTCAGGGTCTGCCTGCTCTAACCAGTGAGCCACACTTCTCCACTCTTGTTAGTCATGTCAGTACATGCAAAGAATGCATTTAATTTCAACTGTCTTAGAAACCTATATAGATCTATCTTCATCAGGGGTGGGCGGAATTTACGGAACCGCGTTACGCAAATCTCCGTAAAACGGTAAAAAATCTCTGCAAACACGCAGAATTGCTTGTTTGCAATGCTTTTTCCCTGTTCGCAATTGCTGTTTGTGTGCTCGGGGGAACTATCTCGCGAACATGCATTTTGAGTACGCAAACAGGCAAAAAATTTCACAAAGTCGCAGAACGCAGAATTTTGGGCAATTTCGCCTTCTCCGCGGAATGCAAAATTCCCCAAATTCTGCGAGCGGAACAGAATTTTCTATAAGAATGTTCATAAGGTTGTTAAAGTTACTGGTGAGCTCCTTCTCCCATTGCGAGAGATGATCTTCCTCAAAGTCGTCATATGTGGGAAAGATCTGTGAACAGAGACCATGGGGTACCCTGCCTAGCCTGTGGTACTGCCTCAACATGGCTCCATCCCACCATTTTGATGCTTCCTTTTTTTCAACCTCTCCAATCTGATGAATTTCTGTTTCAGACCCTCCTTCTGTTTAATTTTACCCTGGGTCACTGCTTTATAAATAGCAACCCATTATAATTTTAGAGTCTCATTATCACATAAGTCGATACTTTCATATCAAAACACTGTGGGGCATATTACCAAGGAGGCGATATGAAATTATCGCCGCTTTTTGGCCAAAAACGACTGCATCGCCTTATCAGCAAAGACATGCTATTGATTTTTTTGCTGATTTAGCAAGCCTTTCAACAATGCCCAGCTTTGCAACTCTAATGAGATGCAAAGTGGGCGTTCCAGAGAAAAATAATTGGAGAAATGTAAGCGACATTTCTCCTACTATCAAGCTGCACGCTAACAAGCAGAGCGTTAGGAAAAGTAGTGCTAACCGTAGTTAACGCTACTTTCCTAACACCTGCTAAGATTACCCTGCCCTATCAACAAGGTTATCTCCATTTTCAATGGAATATTGCTGGAAAACCAGAGATATTCCATTGAAAACGGCAATAATCCCCGCTATCGCTGGGATTTTTATCCCCACGGCGTTAAGCGTTGTTAATACAACGCTAACATGGAGGTTATCGCCAGGGATAGCTGGTGATAGATATTCTCACGCTAACAGCGGTCTGCGATAATTATCGCTGCTGCATGTTAATATGCCCCTAAAAGTCTATCACTTCCAAAATTCAACCTTCCTGGTTTCTGCAAAGACACGCATAACGACTGCCACCACATGCCTGCAGCGCGGACACTACTCCTCGAATGATCTAGTACGGCGTGGTAAATAAGGGCCATATTGGTAAAACCCCCTTTTATAGGGTTCTAGGAACTGTGTCATAGTGTTAACTGTCGGCCTTCCCAGCTCACTTGCGTTTCACTATACTTTACATAAGCACTGTCAATGTACCTGGGTCAACATATCTTATTCCTAAGTTAAATTCACCCATATCGTCGGGTATTTCTGTACAAGTCACCAAAAAATACCTGCACAAGATGTCTGCCCATGCCTTCCTCATATCTAGTTACTCGTTATACCAAATTGGCGTGACCAGTATTCTGTTATTACTACATCCCCATCCAAAAGAACTCAGTGCTATTCCACTATATCGTTGCTCATATACTCATAGCAAAGTGCCCTACTCCATTATACTAATCTGCCGGTATCGTAAAGTATTCGACTATTGTTTATCGTTGTACACTTACTCAAGATGTTTTCCTTAGCCTTCCACGTATGTGTCCATCTATTTCACAAAGTAGATGACTCGGGTGTTGTAGCATTTTCCTCTCACTCCTTATCTGTGCCAGAGTAAATATTTGTTGTCATTGAGGAGATGCGGGCTACAGTCTAGACGATGCAGTAATGCCGACAGTACATATGGGGGTGACGTTTCATGTTACGCACAGATCACAAACCATTAGTGAAGGTCCTTTTTTCAGAGATTATTCTCAGGGCCACTCCTAGAATAGCGTAGATGACTTTAAAATGACTTGATTTTATGTACAATGTGGAATATTTTACAGGGAAGAGAAATAAAGTGGTGGATTATTTGAGCCATTCTCTGCTACCTTTTGAAGGGGAAACGAAAGAAGAACGGGAAGATTTTATGAAGACACAAAATAGGCTATATTGAAAGAAGAATGAGATTTGGAGTATAGAAAAGTTAAGTTTTTATGCAAAATAAAAAGTTTCATTATCAATGGATGGTCGAGCAAGAGCGATTAGCATGAGGAGTGCAGAGCATTGTGGGAGATCAGGGACGAGTTTTCAGTTTATCATTCAGATTATAATTTCAAAGGAGACAGAATGGTCGTTCTGAATGGGTTGAGACCCAAAGTGCTAGAAATGAATCATGAGGGACATCTACAGATTGTGAAGTTGAAGAAGAGGGTGAAGTTGATGTACTGGTGGCCAGGTATGGATGGAGACATTGAGAGGTTTGTTAAAGATTGCCAAACTTGTGCCAACTCAGACAAAATTAAATACCTGTTGAGACCTTTGTTAGGAGACAGGAAATGTCCAGAGAAACCCTGGAAGGATCTAAGCATAGACATGTTGGGTCCCATTCTAGATGACAGTGGACACCATAAGGATATCATTATGGTCATTGATATTTTTTTTGAATGGCCTGAAATTGAAGTGACAGGCATCATTGACAGCAAGGCAATAGGCAGTTGGTTCAAACTATGAGTGGAGAGAGGACTCTCATGCCTGCTCTCAAAGAAGTAAATCACCTTCATCTGGAATGTTATCATCTTTACACACAGCAAGTCACCTTGCTGCATTGCCCTGCTTCACTGAGAAAGGGTAGGAATGTGCCGCATTAATCCAATATGGCTAGTTCCTGTTCTTTTTCTTTGCGCTGGCACTGTTTTGGCAGCCTAGCACCACTGCAGGCATCTTGCGCCATGATGCAAGGGTGTCTGTGTTGTAGGCAGAGGTATTTTTATGCAAGCAGGATGGGATACCTTCCTTCTACACAAAAATATTCATGATCAGCTTTTTCCTCTTTATATACACATAGAAAAGGGAAAAACCGAGGAGAATCAAAAATATTTCTCCTCGTTACACCTCCCCCTGGGAGGCTTATCTTTTGGGTGCATTCCCAGGTTTACAAGGTTTGGTACATCTGAGAATGCGTCAAAAACCATGGGAGTTGTGAGGAAACCCCCACGCAGTGTCCATGAAATGCCTACCCAGGGCAGAGTATCGCAATGCAGCGATTTGTACTGCGTTGTGTTTCTTCATATTTTTGGAGCCAAACAAAGTCACGTGAAATTGCTTTGGGTGGCTTCAAAAATACAACTTATGATTTGCTTTTCTCTAGCACCATGATGCATGGTGCAAGAGCGACTTAATCCGGTTCATAAACATGGCCCTCAATCTCTTTTGCCTAATACTTACTTAACCCTTTTATCAAAACCTCAAATGTCTGGTTTTACAAGGTTATGCGTGTGCTCACATGGTGCTGTTAAATTTTGCACTGCACACATGGGCGTTTTCAGTGGTATTTAAATTGATGAAATGCTTTGCATCGATTTGTGTCATGATCTACATCTATACACGAATTTTCTGCAAATCAATGTCAATCTATAGCATTTTTTACTTGACCCTAAAAAAACGAAATCAATATGTGACCTCAGAATGTACCCGCATTCTGCAACTGGATCACCACTGCAGTGGAATACCCAATATTACCAAAGACCACTCTCATGGATAACTCTAAGAAGACTTAGGTCCTCATTAGGATGTTGGTCTGAAAGCCATTGACTGCAGATTAGATGCTTTCTGACCGACATCCTTAGATTGAATTACGACTGCAGTATTACGATTACGGCAGTTGGAATTTAAACCTGCCGGTCACTCCAGCTGGCTTCCGATTGGCTCAAGGAGCCAGTCAGCCATTCTGAACCATCACCGTAATCCCATACCGATGACATTTCTGCCATCGGGATTGTGATGTCAGTTTCCAAAAGACTTTCCATGTCAGACTTTCTGACATGGAAAGCGACTTTGAGGGCCCCTAGCACGGCATCCCTTCTTTCGCAGCCTCTGGTGCACACCTGTAAATCCCTGCACCATGTGGCAGGCACAGGGGGGTGCCTGCCACATGGTACAGGGATTTACAATGTCTCCCATTTCGCTATGGGAGCTTGTGCTGCAGCCAGTTTCTGACAACACATAAGCTCCCATAAGGAAATGCAAGTTTGGGGCTGCGCCATGTGCGGTCGAATCTTAAATGTGGTTTTGGACCACCGACCTGAGGTCGTTCGGCTTCATAACCGCATATTTGTTGGTCGAGGCAACTCCAACTGAGATCCTAATAAGAGCCAATATGATTTAATGACATGGACAGAAAAATGAAAATGCAAATTAACCTCCTACAAGAGAACTGAGGAAAAATACAGGATGAAAGTAACAGACTGTATTGACCGGGTTTTTGGCTCTATTTCCGAGTGATGGTGACTTTAGCTTGCTACCATCCTAGATCCCTATTCTTAGCTTGTTTTGGTCCTTTTCAGGCCTCTTTTCAGACTTAGAAGCATAATCTAGAGGATAGCCACTTTATATGATGATAGATCTCTTATTTCTGACTCTAATCCATCTATTGCCTATTGGCTTTGACATAATTATGTGTCCTTTCATCATTCTCAGGCCTGAAGACCTATAGTAGAGGGTGGATCCTTTATATTACCTATTGGTAGGGTTTGTGTATGTACTCTGATAGAGCTATGTGTCTATTTCATCCTTTTCGGGCCTACAAGGCCCAGAACTAGAGAGACTCCATTTTGCTTTCTGCCTCTGCTGGCTGAGGAGCTTACAGGGTAAAGGTAATGTTTATAGTTAAGCCTGTTGTGTGCTAGAGAAAAGCCAGCGGAGACTGGTTCTTATCAAAGAAATGTGTTTGTCTCTTGGGTCCAGACGTAACATGCAGATGGCCACTGCAGTTGCGCGGAGAGCCTTGGAGCTGGCACAGGAATTCGGTGGGAGGTAGTTTCTGTTGGAAATTTCCATGAGGAGAGAGCATTCCATATTAGCGAAGTGCAGAGAGGTGGAGTTGTCAGAAGCAGTTGTGTTCAGATGGATCTTGGAGCGGTCAGATGAATCTTGGAATGGTAGAAGTTAGTTGGTCTTTGGAGCTGAAGAGAGCAGTCAGAGAAGATCCTTGGAGTTGGAACTGTCAGCTGGAGCTGCCAGTTTGTCAGAATGTATTGAAGCCGTTGCCAGTCAGATGGAAGAGTTGGAGCTGCCAGTTGGAGCTTTTGGAGCAGTTGAGCCAGTGGAGTGAAGCCGGGTTGACAGAGGGAGAGAGCCCTGATTCCACCAGAGAGAGAGAAACATTCCTTTCTTATAGGGTGAGGTATTCTAAACTAGTTTGCTTTACACTTATTAATTCACTTTCCTTTATTTCCTAGGCTATATTCCCTACTGTATTGTTGCACTGATTAATCCCTTTTCTTTCAGCGGTGCGCAGTCCTGTTATAATCCATTATTTCCTTTTTTAGCTATCTACAGTTCCTGTCAGCTATATGTGGATGTGTTAGTAATAAAGAGTTATGTATTCCTTAGATGTGTCTATTTCCCTTTACTTTTCAGGCTATGCCTAGATTGCTAGTTATTGTGATGTTATAATTTGCTATTGTGTAATAAAGGGACCCCAGTTCTTAGCGAACAGCTGTGCAAGTGTTATTATTCAGGATGAGACTAACCTTTCTTCTAGTCAGATGCTGTTATGTGGACGGATGTGTTTCCCGTCCGGGTAAGTGGTAACTTAGCAAAAGAGCAGGGAGCGCCTAAATCAGAGAATAACCTTTGCATGTTGTGATTTGGACATTCTTGTGTGAGAGGATTGAACTGTCTATCTACCACATAAAATATAATATTACATCCCCAGTAGATATTAGACATATAGAGAAACTTCCCAACAGAGAGAGAGTGGCATTAATGAGAGCATTGATTGTGGTCAATGTGTATACCCGCTGTATTGCGGCTTGTGAGAGATTGCCGCTAGAGAGATTGGCATTAGTAAGAGCATTGATTGTGGTCAATGTGTATCCCCACCAGATTGTGACAGAAGTGAGAGCATCGGGAGGAGACAATGTTTACACCCACCGGATTGTGGCTTGCGTGAGCACTGATTGAGGTCAGTGTGTAAAGGTAAGTGATCAGAACTGCCCCCTTCACTATGAGGAGGAGGGTAGCATAGTCTGGGCCTGAGTTGCCGTGAGACTATAAGGTGAGATCATAGGGTGTGACATGGAATTTCTTAGTAATTAGTGAGTATTCCTAGTAATCCTATAGATTTAGTGGTGTTTTTGATGATATGAGCTTGTATATTGCTAATTCCCCATCCCCAGGAAGGTACCTAGGTACTGTGGTAAGTAGGCTCTGGGGAGGGAGATGGTTACGTTTCGGCTGGATTGGTGTGTCTTGGTGAGCTGGTGATATCTGGCTGAAAATCCGGTTGTTACACAGACCCATAAAGAAGCTTGAGAACAGTGCCTGTAAAGCTACAAATGACACATGCCTGATATGTGGGTCAGACGCAGAGGAACCACACAGGAAATAATGGATTGACTTTGTTGTTGACACAAGGGTGTCCAAGTGAGCTGTAACAGCTTTGAACTCAGTGCTGGTACTGACATTTTACTTTGATATAGTTGTAGGTAAGAGAAAATGGGAACCTAGTCCAAATGGGGACCTGCCAAATAAGGAATTGTTCTACATGCTTAAATATGTTAAAACAATTACTAGATATTATAATCTCAAATATACACACATTAGGGATCTCATACATGAGACTTTCCAGGAGGACAGCACCGCTGGCCTTCCTGCTGCTCTGCGCTACGGTAAAAGAAAAGGGTAGGAATATGCCATGACTATCAAATTCGGGGCATGCCTGTCCTTTTTCCCTGCACCAGAGCACAATGGGCTGCTGTGCACCAATGCCTGCACCTTTTGACTATAGTGCAAGATTGCCTACATTGTGGGGATAATTATTTTTGTGCAGGAAGAGACACCTTGCTGCACAGAAACAATCAGAAGAGGCTTTTTCCTCTTTGTATGTGTGCTGCAGAATGCATCACACATAGAAAATGGAAAAACTAGAAGAAATAAAGAAATTTCTCCTTGTGCTTCCCTTACGTCTCTCCTGGTCAGGAGTAAGTTTTTGGCACTGCCTCAGATGTACGATTTCTCATAAATCTGGGGCAGTGTCAAAAAGCCATGGATGTTGCTGGTAATGCCACCAGCAACACCCACCGCAAACCCCTTTAAAGCAGAAAACTGCATTAAATGGAGCCATATTTACGAGGCAGTTTTAAGCCATAAAAAGTAGCTTAGTGGTGGTTGTAAATATGGAGCAGGCTCCTGCGCCACAGAACGTCACAAAAAATGACGTTCAGTGGTGCAATGGGCCTCATGAATGAGACCCTAAATATCTTCATCAAACTTACTTGCCTCACACTAGAATTGTTAGAAATATTCTGGAGCTTCAGACAGTCCAAGATGCAAGAGCCCACAAATTGACCTTTACTACATGTAATGGGATTTGGGGGATATAGCCTGTTTTGACCATGGATTCTCTCTTGACTAATCTTACAGGTAGAAAACTGGTGGCTACATGTTTATAAGGTACTTTGCGCAGGACTAAAGCAACAACGCAGATCAGTACATTCACCAAAATGGCATTTATGTTAGCATGAAGAAAGATTGGTTTGTGCTTGAAGGCGGTGGCAGCCTAAGGTCTTTAGGATGGCTGTGAGATGTATGCAGCTGAAGTAGGGCTGAGGTAGCTTCAATTGTCTTCATTGGGTAGCAAGGAGAGTCGTCCACCATGGAGATTTAACTGTGCTTGTGGTCAAACTGGAGTCCAAAACTGACAAAGGACCTCCATGATGGATAGGCGCAAGTCTTTCATCTTTATGATTTTCCCACTATAGAGTTGGGTGATGCAACTTGAATCCCCTCATTTAGCATGGTGATGATTTGAAGATAATGTCTCAGTATGATCCCCATTCGACTTTATTCTACTTAGCCGCTTAACCGCGGCGCAAATTCCGTCGCGGTGCGGTGGTTTAATTAGGTGGGCGGGGCTGCATCGCCCAACGGACGTGCGCAGCACTATGGAGGTAGTGCTTGTGATGGCCGTTGGCCGACAGAAGCAGCAAAGGGGTTAACTATAAAAATGAGTCCCAATATGAGAACCTCACTATTTTGTGGCTCATCTGTACTCTCTATTGCATTGTTTTACCTAGTTAAATAGTTTTTTATTTGTTGTAATGTTTTCTATCAGCTGTGAAAGCTCATGATAATATGTCGGGCATGTGTTGAATGTGGGAAACAATGTGTACATCCTTGTACTTATAGCAAAACAAGAGTGTGTGCTTTCTTGACAAGAACATACATTATGTACTTTTGGGCATTCAAACAAGTAATGTGAATATTTAATATAGAGCTATAAAAACGGAGCCTACATAGCAAATATCAGAACCAGACAACACTACTACCCATTCATAATTGAAACCGACTGCCTATCAAAGGAACTCCACAAGATTCTTGCAGTATTACACAATACAAAGGGCCAAAATGCAGACAACCCAATATATCGAATCAAACTGATCCTAAAAAATTGAAAACACAGAGTACGTCCATAACCTGTTTACCGCGGCGGTAATTCCCCCGCAGTGCGGCCGTTTTCGTGCGCGGGCGGGGCCGCGTCGGCCATTGGCCGATGGCAGCACTGGGGAGATAGTGCTGCCGTCGGCCAATGCCTCATTCATAATTAGCACCTATGACTTCTCTGTGATTCCTTAGTACAAAATGTACAAAGTTTGCCTCCGGCCTGGAAGTAAAACAACACATGTAGACTGCAGAACCTATTGTGCTATCCACTACTGTGGTAATGCAAACATGGCTATTGGCCTACTAATGTAGCCTTGCTGTTTCAGTTTTAAACAGCGAATTGGACCTGCAGTGTAACCTATTAAAATTACCCTTTCTGACAGTGACAGCAAAAACCTCCCTTTACTATTAAGTCAACCTTATGCAGGTCTTGTAGTCCACGAGCCAGGGTGCTTGGTATTTAACAGCGGGACAGGTAGAATCTTATTATAAGTGTGTTCCTTTACAGACATTTACTATTTTTAATAGTTTTAAAAAAATGCAATTCAATGATGAATTTAGATTTTTAATGAATCTGAAATAAAGGAAATTGTTTAAAGTGTTACCTTTTCCCTGCCTGATATCCCTGGAGACTGATTTGCATCAACTCTCCAGCCTGCGGTTCGACCAGGAACAGATGTGGAAGAGTTTTGAAATTCCTCTCAGGAGCACACAATAGGCTGGCCTGAAAGGACTGCTATGACTCCTCTGAGTGCAATAGAATATGTGGGGTGTGGTCTGTGGGCATTCTGATGACACCACAGTGTCAAATCCTGACTTACAGGTCTGTTGATCCGCATGTAACACCTAGGAGCACTTGAAGGGGCAGACAATGGGATGCCAGGACATCTTGGACAAACTCTTCAATTAATATGTCATAATGGAAGTTTGCTAATCCCCCTCACTCTTTTTTGACACCTGTCACCGCTTGAGGATCCATAAGAACACAAAGTGAATGGCCTCCAGCCATAGTTAGAAGAGAAAATCAGATCAAGAACATAAAAGATAAACTTTGTATGCAATAAAGTGACCTGCAGAGCAAATCAGAGCTGCCAGTATAACACATTTTACACATTTGCGTGTCTATTTCTCACACTTCTTCATCCATTACACCACAGCTGCCCATTATGATATAACCACATGCTGGTCAGCTCAAAGAAAAGACAATCTTCCAACCTCGGACTCACATGGTATATAATGTTAACCGTGTGATCAATCACTTCATCGCCCCATATGCAAGGTTGTAAAGAAGTTGTAACACACACATAAAAAACCCACTATCGATCAGGTCGGATAGGATCAGTACCACAAGCTAGGCTCAGTAAGGGCATTAGCAAAATAACACACAGTCATCATATGGAAGCACAAAGCAAGGGCATTGATGATAGCATCGTTCCTTAAACGCTCCTGAAGGTCGCTGAGTACTGCAATGATCAAGTGTTTTCTGGTCAGATGAAGTCAGCTTTCAGCTAATAAAAATACATTAATTTATTTTGTGTATTAGGATACAACTTGGAGAAGACTAAATCAAAAGAACACACTTCATTAAGCGTATACCTGTTTTTATCAAATGTAGATATTTCCAATTACAATTGGTATATATATTTCGAAGTGGTCAAATAATCTATGACCTGCAATAATTATTACATTACATTTAATGTTAGACGTGATAAATAGTCATCAAGTGATTATTTCATATTTCTAATGAAAGACCAGATAATTATCTGTTTATTCTTTTTAATAGATTGGCATTTCAGTAACTAAAATTTGAAACCCAAAGATGAAAATATAGTGATTTTGACTCGAATTCGTTCTAAAAGGCAATCACTCCCTTCAAGTGCTTGATTGCGAACGATGTGAAATGTGAAATCGCTGGACTGCTATTTAACAGATTAACCACAGGATGGCAGTAAACCCACATAGTCCTTTCAACATTTTTCTTGACCATATTCTCATCGCGTATCCTCAGCAGCAAACTCGTTGAAGAATAAAAGTAACGTGCTTAATTATTTTATAGAATAAAAGTCATACGTTCCTTGCATGTCTAGCCACATGCTACAAAAAATATTAAACGTGGGTCAAAAGTATTCTGAAGTACTTCAGAATCAGGGGCGAGTTTAGAGCGGTATGTGTAAAGTTCAGATCAATTTGCCACTAGGAAAAATTAAAACTATAACGCTGCATAATAATAATGCGTCACCACTATGCTATTACAAAGGGCACCTATGGAGAAGGGAACATATAAAACTGGACACCATGCCGGGGTGTTTGACTAAATTACAGCGCTTTACAATACCATGATATTGCATTATATTGTAATTGCGCTTATATAGCGCGTCCAACCCCTTACGAGGAATGTATGCATTTCACTGCGACTAGTACTCTACAACTAAACCCAAGGGTAATGGTTAATTTAGTATTTTTTTGTTAGTTAGCTTAGTTCAGTGTTCTCAAAAGAAACCCACACACATAGCTGACAAGGTTTCAGATTGCTTTTATGTGACATTTTCATTATTTCAGTGTAGTTATGAGTTACATTCAATGACTATGAGTGACGCTTTCCCGTAAGCAAAACAAGCAATGAAGATGAGGGAATCATATATGTTGGACTTGGCCCTGTCTGCAGGATTATGCCGAAACATTTTGCTTCATCCTCCTATTTTTTCCAGTCCTGTTGTTGTTGGTTTTAGGACTCTGGGCACTTTACCACTGCTGATCAGTGTTAAAGTGCATATGCTCTCTGTGCAAATGGTTATTATGATTGGTTCACCCTAATTGGCATATGTTGATTTACTGGTCAGTCCCTAGTAAAGTGCACTGGGTGTGTCGGGCCTGTTAAATCAAATACTACTAGTGGGAATGCAGCACTGATTGTGCCACCCACATGTGTAGCCCTGAATAGATGTCTAGGCCTGCCGCTGCAGTGCCTATGCTCAGTTTGCTAACTGCCATGTCGACTTGGCAAGTGCACCCACTTGCCATGCCCTAACCTTCCCTTTTCTTACATGTAGGACACCCATATGGTAGGCCCAAGGTACCCCCCTGGGCAGGGTGCAATGTATGTGAAAGGTAAGACATGTACTAATGTATGCAACATGTCCTGATAGTGAAATACTGCAATTTCGTTTTTCACTTATGAAAGCCTATCTTGCCCCATAGAACAGAATGGGTAATGCTTTGTAACATTTTACAAGCATAACTTCCCATAGGGATAAGATGGAAAATTAAGTTTAGACTCTCTTAACTCAGAATTTAATGACAAATCTTTTACTAAAGATGGTTTTTAAAGTGTGTATTTGAAAATGATACTTTTAGAAAGTAGGCATTTTCTTGTTTAACCATTCTGGGTGCCTGTGCCTGTTTGTTTATTGACTGTCTGGTTTTAGAGTAACAGGGGCTGGGGAGGTGCATTCTCTCAAGCAGCCACGGGGTGGGGGGTTGATTTGTGTCCAGCCTTTCCTGAATGATTCAGGGCTGGGCTGAATAGACCTGGGCTGCATTCAGAGTAGGGGGGAAGATCTCGCTCGCACCTGAATATGCCCGGTCTGCATTTAGAGTGGTGGAAGGAGATTTCCCTTGAACCTCAATAGGGCCTGTCTGCCTTACACAATGCTGTCTCCACCTCCTGCCGGGCAGCTGTACCAGAGGGAACAGAACTGGTTTGGACTGGGCTCAGAGACCCTTGCACAAAGAGAACAAAGACATTTTGGGGTATAAGTATGAGACCTAAAACCCCTGAATTTTAGACTACTTCTAGGATCAAGAGGAACCTTTGCCAAGCAGAAGAGCTGGAGAAACTGAGGAGAAGTACTGCCCTTGTAGTGTGTCTTGGGTTGGACTGCAGTTGCTGTTTCTGCCAAGGAAAGGAGAAGGACTTAGCTGTGTGCTGTGTCCGCTGCTTGAGGAGAGTGTCCAAGGGCTTGAGTAGAGCTTGCCTCCTGTTTTGAAGTCTCAGGAACACAAAAACTTCACCCTAGCTCCCCTGAACCTCCTTGCTGGGAGTTCTGACCTGCCAAGAACTGCCTGTAACTGTGTTAGGCCTCTGGAAGCTGCTTCTGCTGCTCAGACCTGGAAAAGCAACACAACAAGAAAATCAACGCATTGCTCTTCTTGCAACAGTTTTCTTCACAAATGCCGTGCTGCGAGAAGAATCTCCACGCATTACCACACAACTGCTGAAACTGGCGCAGTGCCTATCTGCACTGCAAGAATCGACACATCGAGGGATTGTGGCTGAAGAAATCGATACAGCGCTGCTCGACGCCGCTGCATCATTCGCTGGCACAACCTGGATTTCCACGCATCGTCCCTGTGCGGCAAGTTTTCCCCAACGTATCACCCACGGATCGGAGTTATTTCAGAATGGACACATCACTTCCCCCTGCAGACTGGACCTGACGCACCTCTCCCCTGTGTCCAGCAGACCTATTGCATTGCATCCAACAAATTCTCAGGAATCAACGCATCTCTCTGTTTTTGGATGCTTTCTCATCGCTGCCTCTGTTTGGCTTGGTGAATTTCATTTTTCTAAATACTTGTATGTTGGATTTCTGTTGTTTTGATCTTGTTAAGTTTAGATAAAGATACTTTATTTTTTTAAACTGGTGTGGTGTCCATGTGTGATGTTTTCACTATGTTACTGTGAATGTTGGTACAAATACTTTACACATTGCCTTTGGGATAAGCCTGTCTGCTCGTGCCAAGCTACCAAGGGGGTGAGCAGCGGTTATCTAGAGTGTGTATCCCCCTTTCCCTGACTAGTAGCACAGGTCCCTATTTGGACAAAGGTACATACCTCTGCCAACTAGAGACCCCCATTTCTAACAATATAAATATCAGAAATGACTCCCATTTGAGCAACGAGAAACTCTAAGAAGATCTTAAAACTGCTGTAAAGCACCAGAAATGGAAGGGCACTAACCTAGCAAAAAGAAGTAACTTACAGCTAATCCTCAGAAAACACAGTTTTTGTTAATATGTGCAGTTCATGTTCTTTCTCTCCTTCTCCCCTTTTCTCTTGTTTCTTATTTTTTCCATCCATTTCCCTGTCTCATTTCCCTCTCTTGAACTCTTTTTCTTCCTCCTTCCTCTTCGCCTCCCACCTTCCCCTTGTCTCTGCAATCTGGACCTAAAGGCTCTAAGAAACAGGCAGCACTGTCCGCTTTCTAGTGCTTTTTCAAACCATTCCATTATCCACCCCTCCTCCCACATTAGCCACCCCCTACTTGGTTGCCAAAGCCAAACGCTCTCCCAGAAGGGAGACCTTTTAGCTTTGCCAATACTTATTATATCTCCTCTTCCTCTTTGCCTACTTTGAGCACACACCCCTGCCCAACAGCTGCTCCGACACTGCATCATTACGTTGCGTCCGCATAAACACCATTTTGGCCGGACAGAAATACCGGATTATGAGCGCCACCACTGCGCCTATGCGACACTGTCCACGTGCCATATGTGCTGACTTGGTCCTGGACTGCGCGCTCTCATGAAAGAAAGAGCCTCGAAGGGTGTTTTTAAATAAAGCTTACGTTCTGATGGGCTTTCCTAAGTTCACCAAGCTCGTCTTGGCTGTGTGCAAGCAGGAGAGAAAGGCTGTGTGCACATCTAGGGGACAATGGGTGCACTCTCCCCAGCGCCTGCCCCCACTGAAGTGAGCGGGGCACACAGAGGGAGCACAATCAGTTTTTTGCCCACAGCAAAGAACCAGTGTATCCCTGTTTGCCATGTAGCCATGACAACGAGCCCTCCTGGGCCAGCGCTCACAACCTAAATTCCGTTGAAGAGCAGCAGTGCTGCACACAAGGCTGTTTTTGTACTTCTCGTGATCTCCAAAGGGTGTCATGGAGCAACATATGTGTGACCAATGCATTTTAATGTGGTGATGAGGACACTCGCATTATAATGCATTAGTCTAACTCCTGATGTGTGGGCTGCATACATGAATTACACCAGTTTGTGTGTAGTGGAATATGAGGGTGTTAGATGTCATAGCTAGTAGTGCAGGGGGATGTAATAAATCATGCAAATGATTGGGTGGGTAACTTGATAGTGGAAAGGAAGCTTCCACTAGGGAATTAGATGTCACAGAAAACGGGGGTGGGCATTTGTTTGGAAGGGTTGGGCTTGACACAGATCACGGTGCTAGGATCAAACATTCACATTTGACAGCTGGGGAGCCTTGGCATCCACAATATAGAGAAGATACATTAAACCCACATAGAAGTTATAGCAGTTCATTGCTACTTCTAACCCTGAGGCAAAGATAGACATACTCTTTGGAAGATGGAAAATGCTTCTACGAATAAAGGAAATGAGGGGTTATGAAATTTTGCTGTGACTGTCACTAAAAGAGACCATCATTATAAAAGAAGTTGCAATTGTCAACCAAGATACTACCTACCAGTGCTTAAGTTGTAACAAAATATGTGCCAGGGCCATCATCAGGCAACCACTGCTGCTTTAAACACCCTTTGCCCCTGCCAGCGCTGCCAATAGCAATACCTATTCAACTATTAACCATAACACTCCTATAAAAATCCCAAAGCTATAGGAAAATGATAGAATTTAATGCATATTGAATTAATAAACCCCTGTTGCACTGCTAATTTCTAAATTACACAGACAGTGCCACCACGTGACAGGCTGTCATAAGTGCTGGTGTTTACAATTAAATACCGGTGCCAAACACAGGGAGCCACCGGATGAAATTAACCACTGTACATAACGATGGTGCTGTGTGTCACACCACTTTTAAACTCAGTGAGCAGTGCCCAAGAAGGTAGAAGAAAGGGTCAAAGGGTACATCAAAACTTTCATTTAAGTTAACTGGATCAACAATCAAGTGGCTGCGTGGGTGAGGCACTTTGTTTCATGGCCTAGTAGCAGGTATTGGGCTATTTAGAGTCCCCCCTCATGTTTGGCCATTCATTTTCACAAGAAATGCACCAGCAGCCTTGGCTGGAGCTAAATAATTACAAGGCCAGCCAGCACCCACACCATGAAGACATGACTGATAAGTAGGTTTATTTTGTGCAATTGTTGTAAAATCTATGTCCCATAAATGCTGAGAATTTTCTCTCAGCAAGTGAGGGAAACTATTTTGTGCCCACGACTGCTATGTGTGCTTCGCAGAGTTGGATGGAACAGAAATTAGACCAGGACATTAAAATAAAAGTGCCCGCAATTTAATCACGCAATGCCCATTGGGCTGAAAGGTCTTCAACCCCCCTGTCTTTCGCTGATATGTATGGGAAACAGATTTATTCCCATGCTTAAATATTGTTGAGAATGGCACTGAACAGTTAAACATTATGTAAATCCGGGATTAAATATAGTTAGTAAATGATTAGTAGCTAGGGAGCCATTTGTATTGGTCTTCCTGGATGTAATAAAATGTAATTATGATTTCTTAAATTAAATATTGTGTTGTACTGACAACATTTCCTAAACACTCTACCCAAGCTCCATAACCAAGAAGACCATGTCCCAACACACATTCATCCATTCTCAAAACTCAACAGTTAGGATTAGTGGGAACAATATAGCTAATGGGTGCCAATACTTAGACATGTTGGCTTCAAGCCCTCATTCAACTTTAGAAGATATAGAACATCAGCATGTAGAGAAGGAGTGACCATACCACTTCAGTATCTATAAGTCAGAGTCCGACAATCTATAGTGCCTTACATTGCTTCCTAACCTTTCCAGAGAAACAAGTGAGTTGGCACTCATATGACACAACACTCTTGACCCTCTCAGGGATTGCGCTAACTGGGCCCACCCCTTCGTACTTGTCCATAATAAGATAAGTAAGAGATACAAGTGCAGTTTATACTATCTATTTAAACTATCATGCTCTAAGATGCAGTATTTGCTCCACAATTTGAACACAAATGGATACCAAAGATATCGTTATCATGGTTAACAATCCATTTACCATAAAAAAAATCCTGTCATGTTATAAGACAGATTAGCCTAACCCTCCCCCTCTGTCTACTGAAGCTAAATGATTATATATTATAGATCTTAGGAATCAGTGGCGGACTCCATACCTTAGTATATATAGGTGGATGTTCTACAACTCTGCTGATGCATCACTCTTGCGTCAGGACCTTTGCTTAGTGTGTGCTTTTTCAGAACCCATGTCTTCAGTTATATGACAAGATATGTGTGCTAACAAACAGCATCTTCTTTATTTTGTTATGTCTAAGTGTTACTGTGTGACCAGAGAGAATACTAAGGAGCAGCTTGTTTGAACTTGTCTAGGGTGTTCAGACAAATCCCAGTAAAGGCACAAAATACAAAAACATGTGCATGTTCTATGTGTAAATACAATGAGGCACAAAGGCAAGTGAGTTAAGTAGTAACGAGTGCAAAATAAAAGCTGCGTACAATGTGCTCAGTTATGATAACATAGGGAAAATGACAATGGACCATGCAGGAAAAACACAACACCCTCCCTATAGCCAGGGTAATAGCACAATAAAAAGCACTAAATAGTATGAATGCAACTAAAAGATAAACAAACTGAAAGTATAGCTTGAAAAAGGCATAAGGATTTGTCAATTTGAAAAATTTGGAATAATTACCGGGCAACCTGCAACTGTGTTAGGAGAGCCTGCATTCCGTGATTCATGTGGCAAAGCACATGTTTCCTCGAAAGTAAGTGGCTCAAACCTTGCATTGTGAAGAAGTTGCAAACCCAAGGGACAGTCCTAAAAATAGGTTGCTAAGGGACTTATGAGCAGTCCAATGTAGAAGACAACTCATATCTGCGAAACCAGTCAAATATCCAGTGCCCATTCAAAGGGGCACCAGAGGCAGTGGAACATGGGTTGTATGCAGGCAAACCAGGGAGGCTGGAATAATAAGGACCGGTTAAGATCCAGCTCTTACAGCAGTAATATTCAAAAAATATAAAACATATGCTCCCAATAGTGTTGGGGCGGTTGTCCCAGAGGGCCCGCAAAATGAGCATCCATTGTGGAAAAGCAGAAATAGGATGAGAATGCCAGAAATGATGAATAACAGCAGCGGAAATACCTTGAATGCACTAGGCCTGGGCGTAGGTAGTGGAACAACAACAATGTGGAGCCTTACCTATTTGCAACACCTATATACAAGGCCTACTAGAGGGATTTGATATACCATAATTTTTCAAATCCCATGGATGTGTGAATTAGCACTAATCCCCTAGGTCAAGGTGTATATTCTATATGTAAAAACGTCTCAGCAGGCCATAACTCACTGTGAAAAAATTGGTGAGTGGAGAGAGAGTGCCTCATGGTAGCAACACCCGAGGGGGTTCCTGGCTAGCAATTACCAGTCTACCCACTTCTCATCATCGGTCACTCTCTCTCTGTGTGGTGTGTGAAGAAAGAAAACCAAAAATTACCATGGTCAAGAATAATACACAATTTGTGAGGTGCAATAATAGTGTACAAAAACCAATATGTGCACTATTCAAAGAATTGCATATATATACACCTAGAACCCCAAAGAGAACGAGAGCATTTGGTTCGCACAAATAAAAATCTCATAAGGTTTGCTAGCTATTCAACTTTATTCCAGTGCTGCAAACCCTCCCAATTAAAATATGGTTAACTGTATACCATACTCATTTGCTTAATGCCAACATGTTTCGTTGCTCAACATTCCACCAACTCTGTCCGGTCAGTGTGAGGTTCACTAATATCGATCTTCACACTCAATCAATCAAAAGACCTGATTGTTGCCAAGTTAATGCATACCGACAACCATACGATAAAAACGGACCCTGTGTCTCAAGATCACGTGTCAGTCAGTGACTCGGTCAATCTCAAGCCCCTGTAGCAGCATCCCTCCGGCGCTTCTGCAGCTCCTCCGCGTTTGCCGGTGATGGAATCCGGAAATTAATCCAGTCACCGGGAACGCCACTGACGCTACATGGCGTGTGACGTTCACCATAGGTAGTGGAACCCTGCAAAGTGACCAAAAAACACTGCAGCGCTCCGCGGAGTTCTGCAAGCAGCAGAGTGCATTAGGTTGTGCCATTCATTCTGATTTCTAGCATCAGGTGTTTGTCTTACAAATCTCAGCATGTACAGTAGCATGCACAGTGCAAGAGGGTGCTATTCCTTATAGAGGCAGCTTCCTCAATGGGAACAGATGGTTTCTCAACTTGTCCGGTCATGACCATCCGTGACCGCCCGTACTGAGAAATCTTGCTGGGAGGTTGTCCAGCGCTGGATTTTCCTCACTCGTGCTGGCCAACTGAACGTTGGCAAGCGCGATTGAGGCAAAAATCTCTGCTTCACTCTTCAATTTGAAATATTCGGCTAAATAAGACTTAACCTGAGAATCGTATGAGTATCTCACAGCCCTGGAATGATCTTGACATTATTGGAAATATCCCCTGACTTAAGTGCCCCATCCGAAGCTGTGCAATACGTTGTATGTTCTTACGTGTACATATTCTTATATAGTCTTGTTCCTTTCACAATGGATACCCAAGGGTTCTAACGCTTGAAGGAAAGCACCTTTCAAAAGCACCTGAACTCACTAGGCTGGTATTAACAACTTAGCCCTGGACCCCGATATTCTGCTCATAGGACACCGAGATTTAACACACTTGTCATATAGTTGTTTATACTTTCGCATATAACTGCTTTGTGGCTGCTGTAAAGGGTTGACAGCCTTCCCAAACTTAGAATAAACAACTTAACAACAAGTTAGTGCGACTTGTTGTTAGGATAATGGGAAAAAAGAAGGCAACAGAGGCAGCAGCTGGTAAGAAGATAGCAAAGTCTAGCAAAATAGTTACATCCGTAGCAGATAATTGCACCCTGGCAGCGATTGACGACTTATTTGAAGAGGTGAGAATCTATGGTAGCGAATGAGAATGAATTAGCATCTAAGGGCACTAAAAAGATATCCTCATATTTCAGTAAACATGACAACACGAGCACTACAAAACAAACAAGCCCTCCAATTATTGTGTAATCACGTCTGCATTCGCCAATCACACATCCTCACCATCCGCTACGTTATGCTAGTCAACCCCTCCCAAATAGCCTCCCCTAGTCGAGACACTATAGCTTTAAGCCAATCATGCCCCATAATCAGGGATTTCATACCCTGCTAGCAGGTGTGTTAAGGGACTTTTGCTGACTCACTGGAGCCTGGAACTGCTGCTGAACTTTGCTTTGTTGTCCTAGGATCTATTCCATATTGATTTTGACCTGTGCTGCCTAAACGGAGCTGACGCTCAAACAACACCGCTTCGTGGCGCTGCCTCCCCTTGACTCACTGGTGTGAGCGTGAGCTGCATTCCGCACGCTCTGCCTGTCGCTCCCAGCTGGAGTCAGAGGGGTTGAGGCCAGGGTGTGCACTGAGAGCGCACCTAGCCTGGGGGACTGCGAGGACCAGAATTCCTAGCTGGGATCAGCTGGTTCCTCTTCCCCCAGGCGAACCGCCCATGGACACGCCCCCAACGAGCTGGATATATCTTCGTGACACCCGCTTCGCGGGCGCCACTCACTGGAGCCTGGAACTGCTGCTGAACTTTGCTTTGTTGTCCTAGGATCTATTCCATATTGATTTTGACCTGTGCTGCCTAAACGGAGCTGACGCTCAAACAACACCGCTTCGTGGCGCTGCCTCCCCTTGACTCGCTGGTGTGAGCGTGAGCTGCATTCCGCACGCTCTGCCTGTCGCTCCCAGCTGGAGTCAGAGGGGTTGAGGCCAGGGTGTGCACTGAGAGCGCACCTAGCCTGGGGGACTGCGAGGACCAGAATTCCTAGCTGGGATCAGCTGGTTCCTCTTCCCCCAGGCGAACCGCCCACGGACACGCCCCCAACGAAACGTATAAATAACATATCGCTACCCGCGACGCGGGACGCGCGCGGGACTAAGCGCGGGGATAAGCCCGGGCAAAAGGGCGGGCCGTCTGAGGCCGTCCGAGGTCGTACTAGGACGGGACGGGCCACCCAACTAACCATCTGCTCCTGGTAAGTCAAATCTACATCTGACTAGTTCCCCTACTGGTGCTAATTCCTGCATGAAAACGACGAGGGATCCGGAGTAATCAAATACCAATAGAAATTGTGGTAACAACAAGAAATGGGTTTTAAAAAATTACGAACCAGGACTATCTTCATGAAACGTATGGGCACGGAGGACGCCGTTCGTAAATCATCAGATAAATCAATAAAACAAGGACGCATTATACGGACCCCGGCCATTACTGAATATTTCGCTACTTTAACATCTAAAGACGAAATTGACAAAAAATTACTTCTGGTAGAAGAAATACCCAACTCATTACTGCATACAGGGCTAGAAGAATGTGTGCTAACCAAACTTGGGTCAAATCCACACTTAAACTTAAGCGACATTGTATCCGACAATATGCAAAAGTCTCTCAATAACTCTAGAGATTTACAAATCCAGGGTCACGAGGAAAATCAGTTAACATCTTCAACACCAAAAAAAGGCCCAGAAAATACCTGTCACCTGGAAGAATGTTGTGCTAATAACTCTAAGATAACACAAAACCAACATGAGTCAAAAATAATAAATAGTTCCCCTTTACAAAAAAATCAAATGCAACCACAAACACTTGAATCATCGGTAGACCCTTTTCTCATAAAAACCAACAACTCAGCTAACATAGTTACACCTATGTCAAAAGCCTTGTTTTCCTTACAAGAAATACTCGAGTCAGTCTTTTCCTTTTTAGGGAATATATTAGAAAATTCAGACCAAACTCTGGATGTTCAAATCGGTATCCTTAAGCATCTAGTTGAGGAAAAAAAGAAAAGGAAAGAACTCCCTGATCTGGAAAAAAACCAACTGAAGTCCAATGATAATGATCAAAGGAATTACACAAGTCACAAAAATAGCGAAAAAGACCTAGAAAAAAATGATTGTGGTACACAAACATCAGTAATACCAAAACAAAAAAAAAGAGAAGTTAATACGACAACACGAAACACCAATATTCTCCCTGAAAAGACTTTTCAAAGAAAAACCTGTAAACGACAAACAATATCCAATTTTCGCAAAGGTCAAGAAATTGGATATACCAAAGGATGAAGATTTGGATGAAAATACCCTAAAAGTTACCTTCAATAATACATCTGAAAACAAAAAAGGAGAAAAAACAAATAAATCTATAAATACTGACCAAGTAGAAGGAAAAAGAAAGAGGAAGAAACCAATAAGACGTATACATAGGAAAAATAATCGTAAGCTGAAATTCCAAAAGTTTATAACTGCCAATAATAAACAAGAAGTACCAGAAATTGAACCTATTAAGCCCGGGGCTACTGGCAATATGGAAATTAGCTCAAAAAAAGGAGATGAGAAATTGAAACCACTAGATCCAGCTGCAAAGGTTTTTGTCTCGCATAATGTCCCTGAAGAATTACAACTCCAAAATACGATCAATAGTACAAATAAAGGAAACAACCAGCATGGAGTAGGAACATCAAACTCCAGAACACTTCAACTTGAAGAACTTTTTCCAACGGACTTAGCACCACTAAACAGAAGAAGAATTATTAATCTCCTTCACCACATCAAACCTTTGGAATCCCTGAATAGCAATGAGATTGACCTAGTAATCTTTCCACAAAAAGACAATAATAAAATAGCTACAGTAACCTTCTGGTCAAACGTTATACCTGGAATCATAATCAGTGAAAAAGAAATACTACACAAACATGGATACGACGTCTATTTAAGAAGGGATCTCAAAGAAAATAGATTTCCCCCTAGATATGACGAACAAATATGGAGAATCTCTAACTCGCAATACAAAAATCCTCTGGGAGAAACTGACGTGTCCCAAGCAACGTATTCAGGAATTAAGTATTCAGGGAAAGACACTTTGAAGGTAAAACTGGAAAATGGTGAAAGGCTAGTATGGCAACAAGACCCAAAGGGAAAGGAGTACAGAGAAAGCATCACATCTTGGTCATGGGTATCTGAGAACTTGAACAGTAATAAATTTACATCATGCTCGGGACAACCTGTTTAGCGAAGGTCTAATAATAATATCATGGAATATAGCGGGGAAAACTAAGATCAAACTAACGGAAGCCATAAACAACCACCCGGACCTTTTAATGCTACAGGAAACCTGGGCTACACAAACATTTTCGCAAAATAACTACTACGTATATGACATCCCCGCCATAGCATCCACTCGAGGCCACGCAAAGGGTGGTCTGGCCATATTACTGAAGGAGGATTATATGTGGGCTCAGGAAGTTATCCAGACCAAATCACAAAACCTACAATGCTTAAAGATTCTTCTAAAAACACATGATGTAGCAACAATCCAATCATTTTTGCTGTTCAATGTCTATGCCCCTCCGGGCAAGAATTACGATAAGACCTTTCTAGTAATTATGGAATCCATCACACAAATTGTCGAAGATCAATCATGTATTCCATACATAATAGCAGGTGATCTAAACGGCATAATCTCAAATACAGAAATTGGTAAATGGATGCAACTTTATGATGACGAATTTGCCGAGTCCTCAGCCCCGCAATTCCCCAAGGGTGCAAAATGTGACAAAAGAGGGAAATTATTATTATCGACACTCCCCTCACTACGAGGTGTAATTCTGAACGGAAACATAGAAGGAGACATTCCGGCATCGAATACCAGACAGGGTAAAGGAAGTTCATCCATTATTGACTATATTATTTGTAATATGAATTTATTGGAGACTGTTACCCACCTAAAAATACAGCTAAGCCAAGAGAGCGACCATGCCCTGTTAATTTTAAAAACTGAATGGAGGACTCAAACAGCAACCAGCAGACAGCTAATATTTCATAGAAGCTCTGTTGTGGTAAATAGTGCCCAAAGAAGAATTTTCTGGAGCTCGAAAGTATTGGACAGAATAACGACATTGGTTGAACAGAAAGATCTCTTATTAGAAACTATTTCGGATGATCCAATAGAAAATTTCGAACACATCATCAATAAGCTAAAAAATCTGCTATTTGACAAACTGCAATGTGCCCCTAAAGGTGTGAATTATGAGAACAAGAGCTGCAACAAAAATAACACACAAAATACCCAAACATCTATAACTAAGAAAGAATTGAACAGACTGGTACGTGCACAATATCTGAATCATTCCTTGTCAATTAAGAAAGAAAGAAATAAATTAAAAAACAAACTCAGAAGAAAAAAGCAAAAAATAAAAAAAGAAAATCAAGACCGTAACTGGGTGGACATCCAAGAAGCTGCAAAAGATATGAATTCCCGAAAATACTGGTCCCTTGTAGCTAAACTAACTGGCACGAAAAAAAAGCTACAAGCGATACCTGTTACACCAAAGGACTGGGAAACTTATCTAACAGACTTATATAAAGCAAACCCGATTAACTTTGAGGGGAAAATTACAGAACAAGACAATGGAGACGCTGACTCACAAATATATAGAGTTACAGCCATCTCAGTAGAATGGAATATAAGAAAAGCAAGGAAAACAGGAGCTTCTGGTCCCGACCAGATCCCAATAAAGATCTACCAGGCTAATCCAATGGAATGGAGTAAGTTGCTAGCAAACTTATTCAACCACATTTTTAAAACTGGACAAATGCCTATATCTTGGCAAGGAAGCACCATCATCCCAATACATAAAAAGGGAAGCAAGACAATCGCAGGAAACTATCGGCAAATCGCCTTAATGGACGCCGCTGGAAAAATATTTGCAGCAGAGGTTCTACAAAGATTAAAAGATTGGGCTTTTTCATTGAACAAAATTCCAATGTTTCAAGCTGGCTTTAGGCCAAAACATTCAGTTACGGATAACATTGCTATAATACAAACAATAATAGACAAATACGTAACTGGCAAATGTCAGGCGGTATACGCAGTGTTCGTAGATTATTCGACGGCGTTTGATCGAGTAGATCGCCCTACTCTATGGTATAAACTCAAGGAACTTGGCATTCCAGATTTACTACTCCAAACTATAGTGAACCTTCACACCGATACCTGGTGTCAGGTCCAAATGGGAGGCGAAAAGGGATTAACAGAAAGGATAAAAACATCCAACGGCCTAAAGCAAGGGTGTCTCTTGGCACCAATACTATTTTCCCTATATCTCAGCGACTTACCTAAGCAATTACAACAAGGCTCTAATCTATCCCCAAAAATTGCTAAACAAAACATACAAGTGCTACTCTACGCCGATGACATCGTGATGCTTGATCTTACACCTTATGGTCTGCAACAATCCCTGGACATTCTTCATGATTATTCAAAATCTAACTTTTTAATCCCCAATTTAAAAAAAACAAAAATTGTGTTTTTTTCAAGGAAGAAATCTACTGTTAAATATGGATGGAGTTTAGGTGGAGAAAAAATAGAAACAGTAAGCGAATATCCATATTTGGGCAGGATCCTTTCAAAAAATATCACGAATGGAAGACATATAGAAAATCTAATGAGGAAGTCAGAGGTGCATACTGAGGCCCTCTTAAGGCTATATCAGACAACTGGGAATCGACATTTCTCCTCTTTAATAAAAATATATAAAGTAAAAATTCCTCCCGTTTTGTCATACGCAACAGAGTACATTCCAATGACACAATGGACCTATATGGATCGTAAGGAGGGGAAAATTTTTAAAAGGATAATGAAAGTCTCAGATTCTACACCAGTTCAAGCGTTACGCATAGAATTTTCGATCACGAGCTCCTATGCCACGGCGGTAGCAAATGTAATCAGGTGGAGCTACAATCTTCTCCATGCAAAGGAGGGCACATTAAGACATCTGCTGAGACAAGAAATTTTCGAGGGTGCATTTAAAAATCAGACGTTTTTAAAAAATATGACGAATATCTTTCAAATGGCAGAGATCACCCCGGAAATGCTAAAAGGCTGGACAAACGCCCAAATGAAACTTTTTCTAAAATGCTTCACTCCGAAGTTAAGCTACGAATTAGATCACCAACACTGTAAAAAATTGTCAACATACAAATCTTTCGTACATTCATTGGAATATAAACAAAAACAACCATATATTGGGTTTTCATTGACTCATGGTGCAAGGAGGACAATCACCTTGTTAAGACTGGGCACCTTACCCATACTAACTTACACAGTAAAATGGCAGCCAGAGGGATCTTCGATTTGCCCCCTGTGTGAAGGGGGAGACCAAACCCTAGAGCACCTGTTGTACGTGTGTCCCAACTTGAAGGTAATTATTGCACGGACAAGATTTCTCGCCCCGATTTACCGATTCTGTAGAATCACCCGAGTGAATGAACTAATAGATTCATGCAAACAGCCTCCAAATGAATTTGTCTGCTATAACTTTTATAAATTTCTTAAATCTTTTTTACCATTGTACTGATTAAAATGTGTAACTATTTTTAAAATTTTTGTAAAATGTAAATTTGTGGTCCTCTGTAGAGTACCTATACAAATAAACTTTTTGACTTTGACTTTGACTTTGACTTTGACTTTGGGACCTTTGCTTAAAACAGAACACTACACAAAATTAGACCGCATGACTCAAAAGGATGATTGGGGATTTACTAAAATGTTTGTCCACAATCCCAACCAAAAAGAGCAACCTATTAGATTATAGCGAACACTTTAGTGGGAAACCACATTTTAGTCTTACAATAAATGTGGAACCAGGGCTTACACCTGGAGCAATTCCTAAATACTCGGTAAAGGACTCAATAAAGCAGACTAAGCACTCGGCCAGCATAGACCCTTATCCACCTAGGCTGGATAACCACACAGTTGCTCCAGTTGGAATTCCTGAATTGCCTGCTCTTCCTATCCACCAGAGATACAATAGAGCTCCTCCTGAGCCCCACAACTCAAACAGAACAAAAACAATAAGTCAAGATGAACTAAGACAAAACCCAAGAGGCGGTTGGGAGGGCAGGGACCATCATCAATTGCAGAACATCTATTGAACACCCCATCGCCCGAACAAGTATAAGCACATTACATACAACTTCTTCTTGACAAACGTCCCAAGATTAAATCAGGGAATCAGAGAAGATGAGGACTGTTTCATTAACAAAGTGATACATTGGATCAAAACCAAACACTAGTGTCTCTCTATGGTTAGATCTGACATCATAAGGGCTGAAAGGCTCCAGCAAGAAGCTGGGAACATGGAGGACCTAAAGCTAACATTCTACTCAAAGCACCTAGCAGACAATTTGATCGTTATGAACCTACGCTCAAATTTTTTTTTAAATCCACAATTGGTATTAAACAGAATATTCCTGAACATGGCATGTGCAGCCAATTAAATCAAATATGCAAAAGTCAAATAATTTAGATTCTATAGATTGACTGATTGAGCAGGATGTAATGAACACAACACTAAATAGAACCCCACACAACAAGATAAGAAGCACTTTAAACCTGGACCTAGCCCCCAATCTAATTACGATGCCAACCCAGAGTGTTCACATCACCATGAAAAAAGGGTAAACAATGTTCACACTTTAGAGGAGAGTGGCTGTTCATAGTAAGCCTAGCGACCCCCGACCACTCCCACAGTCTTAGCCCCCAATTCAATAAAGATGGTCTCCTGGAATATTGCAGGGCTTAATCAAAAACGTAGGGAATGCAACTGGCAGAGATAGGTCGAAGATTTCGACCTATGTCTCTTTCAGGAGACTTGGGCAAGAGAACCACACCACAAAGTAGGGTTTGGAACATTAAGTGCAGAAGCATTGCAATCCAAAAAAAGGGAGAGCGTCGGGTGGGTTGATAACCTGGGTAAAAATCAATTTAAATTCCACCATAGAAATCGTAGCCACTGGCTAATTAGATATCTTGGGGTTAAAACTCAAGTTCCCTAACTCTATACAGATATATCTCTTTAATATTTACGTAAGGCCAAGGGAGCGCTTGAAAGAATCCCCACTGATAGAACATTTCAAGGAAGTTCTAGGATCTATAGATCCAAACGATGCCATCCTAGTGAGGGGGGGGTGACTTTAATTGTTGCTTGGAACCTATAGTGGGATTTGTCACAGTTTGTGAGGAGGAAGATCTAGCCAGGGGGATCCCTTCCTCACGACAACAAGTTCAGCAAGGTGTACTAACTGCTATGCAGATATACCACCTTACTATTCGGAGAGGCCTTAGGGCATGCAATGGCCGCTTCCCCTCAAATCCTGTTTGTGCAAAAACCTTTTTAAGAGGAAATTCCTCATCACAAATAGATTATGTGATGATAAGCACAGCACACTGGACATATGTACAAGATTTCAAGGTAAACAAGAGAGGAGAGAGCGATAACTTGCCATTATGCTTAGATCTATTCGGGAATGGTTTCTCACTCATGTAACCTTAGAAATAGATTCAGGAGTTGAAATAAGGCATCAGCTTTTGGTAAGTAACAAGCCCCGGTCAGTTAGGTGGCCGGTCATAATAGATCAAGTTGAACCCCTCACTAGTATATATAACGCTTTTAGCGATCTTGTAACTTCGTACCTGGAGCAAGGCCCCAAACACATGCAGATAACGCACATCCTTCAAAATTTGGTGGAGAATATACAAATCTACTTAACTAAACCTCAGATAGGAACAGGCACTGTCAGGGCCGTGACACAGCTATCCAACCCCTGGTATGACAAGGAATGTACACTGGCCAAACCTCGGCTCATCAGAGCCCTTAAAGACAAAAATATAATTGAGATCAGACTTGAAAGATTAAAATACAGGAAAACACAAAAGATAGCCCAAAGAAATTATGAAGATGGCATTTGGGAAGATCTTATATCAGCCTCAAAAATCGGGGACCAGGCCATGTTTTGGAAGTTAATGACCCATGGATACCAACTAGATAAGGCATTTCTGACCACTACCTCGATCCAAATACTTGTCAGTCATTTTGCTAACCTATATAAAATCACTATTGAACCAGATACAGAGCAAGATCTCACAAATGCATGGGGGGGCTCTTGATAATCAGGCAAACTGCACAACAGGGACACCCTCTGATTCTATGCCACTCTGAACCCACTGATTCCCTCTGAACAAGAACTTGCGGCCCAACTAGGCTACCCCACTGGAAGTCCGTAGTTGTCCACGGATAGGACCAGGCCCTAGGCCATCCAGATGTAACAGGTTGTTGCCAATCCACAGAGTAGGGGGCAGTACCCCCTGGAACACAATAGCCATTCTCCACTCTCCCTCTCAGTGTAGTTCAAAACTACCACTGATCCTTCAACCTAGGGTCCGCACCCTCAGGCTGACCAGAGGTCACGGGCAAGAGTGCCTCATCCTACCTCTACTTCTAGGATTACTACCCTCCGAGGGAAGCACCCTCCAGAACACAAGTCTCCCACCAGTTCAGGACCTCTCTCCATCGACTGGTCTACCACCTGGAATCTACATTTACCGGATGCACCCGGGTCAGAGGTGAGGACTCCCTCCCTCTGCACCCCTTTCCAGAGTTCTGCACCGTCCCACTGTAGAGCAGGGTCCCTTCACTTAAGATAGGCCTAACCTGCTCTCAGGGTAGTACTACTATACTCAGCCAGGGACCCTAAAGATCCCAGCGAAGCCTGGACCACCCCTTCTGGGAAACACAGGGTCCCTCTCCTTTAAGATGGGCCCCACCTGTGTTCACAGGGGGTACCCCTAGAAGGCAAACCAGCCAAGACACTGATAACAGATGCCCTGCCCTCCAGGTCAGGCTGAACCTGAAACTGCCTTACCCTCCTCTGGGCCTGGACCTCCAGAGGCCCCACAAGAGGATCAAGCACTCTGGGCGGTCAGATGCCCTGCAAACCTGGACTTCACCGGGAGCAAGCATGCCCCCCCTGAGGGTGGCACATAACTAATGTGTCGTGTGGCAGTCTACCTGGCTCTAATCTTGCGAGCTCCTGTCCAGCTGACAGGGCACAGAGATCCCCCAGGACAGAAGTGGTATCACCATGGTCACTCATTGGTGGCTCAGCCCTTCTGGCTGGCCCCTGACCCAATGGTTCCTCCACTGAGGACTCTTTCCCCCTCTCACCCCTCAACCAGGACTTCTGCACCCTCCACTTAGGAGCGGTACTGCCTGACACCAGGACCGCTGGAGCTCTGTTTACAGACACTCCACATCCTCTAGACAAGGGAAAACCCTCCTTAAATGACTTTCAGGTACAGCCTAGGCCCCTGACCTGGCGCTCCCTTAGGGAACCCCCCAGGCCCCGAGATGGGGTTTTGGGCCATCATGGGACACACCGTCCCACACTCACTCCGTCTCCATTGAGAAAGGACGTGAGCCCCTACACCCCTCCCATTCTACTGGGACCTAGCTGGGCTACACTGAACCTCTTCCCCCACACAGGACCAGAAGATACCCAAGCCACTACTTTTGTAATCATTTCCCAATCCCTCTGCAAGACCTCTAGCACACAGCCAGAGGTCCACCTCCTGTGTAAGCTCCTTATCACCAAATGAACTCACACCCACTCATTCAGTGCAACACACCACTCATCCACACACCCCCCCCCCCAGACTGGTGAGACAGTTCCTCACTGCCCTGACTCTCAACCTGTACCCCTCTTAATGAGCACCAGGTACCATACTCTGGGAACTGGGAATGGGACTTCGCACACTGGACACACTTCAGCTGCCACCACTGGATCCCACCCTACTGGTGAATCCAGACACTCACACTATGCTCAGGAGATAACTACCCTCCTGAGCTAGTTGTTTCTCCTCCAAACTCCCTCTCTTCCCTCCTATCTACCCACACCTCTGGGGACAGGAACAGGGATTGGGCACTGGACCCAGCAAGGGACTCCCTATCTAAGGGAACCTCCCCACCTACTGGCGTCCCACCCTGTCATTTTCTCTCTTCAGCCACTAAACATAAAAGCACAGAAAACACCATTTAAAAATGACACTCTTGAGGAGAAAACAAGATCCTAAACAATAATCCCCAACATGTGACTATCTAAAATGCAGAGGTTTGTAGTGCAGCCAGTTGTAACTGTGGTACTGCGCAAATGCAAGTCCTATCCTCACCGCTGCCAACCAATATTAGAAATGGGAATTCTGGTTGGCTAAGACTTGCGCCAAAGCCAGGCAGAAACCACCACTCTAGTTAGGTCAGGGGAGTTACACACCAAAGATAACCCCTGCTCACCCCCTTTGTAGCTTGGCACAAGCAGTCAGGCTTGTCCCGGTGGCCATTTGTAACGCATTTGCGCAAGCACACAGCAACAACATCCCAGGAACAGCACAAAAGGAACTCCACACAAGGTTATATAAAAAATAGCCTTTCTATTCTCATAACACATTAGAATAGTATGCACATAATGTACATGTTACCACCTGGCCAAGGACAATATTTACAAGTGATTACATACACCTGACAGGGCCAACCGGACCACTGTCAGAACCATCACAAAGCGAACTTAGTAAAAGTAAAACATATCATAACAGTACAACCAGTAACCACTGGTAATCACTGTACTTAGCATCAGCCTGTAACAGTATCACATCTGGGGCGAATTACATTCTGAGCCAACCTCACCAGCATAAACACATTATGCAATCCTCTCATAAGTCTAAACACATTAGACCCTAGCCTCCTAAGCATTACTCACATTTAGGGGCATAAATCACACAGCGAAACATAATCTCACTAGCATAAACAAGAATATGCAAAACAACCTCATAATCATAAAAAAACACAGTTAGAGGTATAAAACAGGGTGCGTAATCATACTTCATACATTAGATTTCCCAGCACCATATAATCACAAAAGGGTCTGGCGACCTACAATCCTAACAGTCCCCCTGGCCCACTGGCCATCTAAAAAAGGGGCTCAAAGGCCCTATGTCCCAAGAGTCAGGGTGCGCTGCCAAAGCAACGAAAGTCAAGGGTGCGCAATCTGCGCAGGCCTAAACGTGGCAGCTGCTCACTACTTTCTGGGCAGCTGGGAATGTCAGGGGGAAAGGAGTGCATCTCACTCCTAACTCAAAATATGCCTCCAAAGAACTGTGCGCCTAAACGGTGCAGCTGCCCACTACTTGCTGGGCAGCTGTGAATCTCCAAATGAGGCCTGGCACCACTGTGCCGCCTCTGTCCCCATCAGGGACTCTTTATTATGAAACTGTGCAAAATGTTGCAGCTGTCCGCACTGGGGAGGCGCAGTTGTGACTCAATACTAGGCCCTGGCACAAATGTGCCCTCAGGGTCCTCACTGGGATTGCAAGACATGCCACCCTCATTGGGGCGGCCCCTCTCTTGCGAGACCGCCCAGGCGCCAACAATGTGCCTCGAAATGCCCCTCAGACTCTGGGGCTCTCTTGTACACTAAAAAGAAACTGCCCCAACTGGTGGAGCCACCTAGGCTCTAAAACAATTATGCCCACGTCGTTGCAGCGGACCGCTGCCATCCGGGGCAGCTCTGACTCTGGACTGCCGTCAGGGTAACGCACGGGCACCCCTGGCCCTCCGGCCCACACTGGGGCCTTTTAATCAAATATGCCCACAACGTTGGAACGGCCAGCAATGGTGGGCCCACTCAGGGGAAGGGAAGCCGGCGCTGTGCCTCACAACGCACCGTCCTGTGCACAGGGAGCTTCCCCCCCCACGGGGACTCCCGACTTCTCTTTGCTGACAGCCACCAACACGGGACTCCTCTCCTCAGCAGGTGGGAATGGCTGCACCTCTCTTGCAGCGCAGGGCTTCCTCTTCAACACGGGAGCCCACTCCGGCCTCAACAGTTTTCCGCTTCGCCTCTCTGGTCTTTCCGGTCACGACGCTGCCTCTCCTTGTGTTGCTGGGACACTTCCTGGGCTTCTCTTGGCTCTGCCCACGTCACAACCCAAGGTTGCCTGACTTCCTGGTCGTGGTGTACTCGGGTCGCAGTGGTGATTCCTTTGCAGCCATGTCGGGTGGGCACCCGCTTACTCTACTAAATGCCGCAAAGCGGAGTGGGCACCCGCCATGTAGGTACCTGATGCAGGGTGGACTCCCGCTCGGTTTCTAAGCATGAATCAGCAGGGTAGGCTCCCGCTAAGTTAAAATCAATAAGCGGAGTGGGCTCCCGCTCGGCAGCATCACAGGGGAATCCCTCAAGTGGGGATTCCCTCTAAAGGGCCGGGCATGGCCACACTGCTCTGTGCAGCCCACACTCCTTCTCAGCAGTAAAGAGCCAGGGTCTCCTAAAAGTAAAAGCAAAGGACTCACAATGCGCTAGAAGCAGCACAGGCTTCTCCAAAGTCCTAGCAAAAAGTTCCTTCAGGGATCAAGGGACAATGCAGTACCCAGGGAGGCAAGCCCTCATGGCAGCCCCCCTGGGCCCCAACCACAGCATGCGCCAGCTTCATGGACAAGAACTGAACAATTGTTTGGGGACAAAGCCCCTATTTTTATATTAGTAAAACCCTTTGTGTCACAGCACAGGGCTGGGGGGATATCAGTTAGAACTGGTATAGGGGAGCTTTGGAGCACTTGTTTTGCTCAGCTACTCTCTCCTTTGTCAGGTGGGGGCTCAGTGATTAGACACACCACAGGGGGTGGAGCCGGCATTGTGGAGGGAAGGCACAGTCCTATTCAGGTCCCAGGTGTAACTCCTCCCTCCCATCTACATGCAGATCTCCCTATTCACCACTGGGCAGACTCATCCTGGCTCCTGGAGCCACCCACATCATCCAGCACCTGTCAATCACAAGCCAGATTTGTAATTCACATCAGGCAGGCAGACACACAGTACAAAGAAATGCCCACTTCTAAAAGTGGCATTTCTCCACCTGTCACCATAAGTCTGCACACACCATTGCTCAGCATTTATCCTCACGAGTTCATACATACCAAACTCTCCCTTGCACTCCTCTCATACCAGGAATTACCATGGACACACGTATCCCCCATGCATTCCTATGGGAGGGCAGGACAGTCTCACCACACATCCACAGAAAGTGTATGAACTTTACACTGGACCACAGTGCTTAAGTGCTCACAGGCCTAAAATCACCAACACCAGGTTACCGAAAAAGGCTCGGAGAACGCAAAAAGTTTCAGGGTGAACCTGCCAAAAGGGCCAAGTCCAACAGGTGCCATACATAAACAAACTATCCAACGCAATAGCTAGGGGGCAGCCCATTCCAGCATCCTGGAAGGGCACGGAGATAGTTCCTATCCACAAAAAGGGCAGTAGAGAAGAGCCTGCAAACTACAGATGTTTTGCAGAAGGTTTACATAAAGCAAATTCTGTCTAAACTCACTGATTGGATCATATAGTCTCACCGTGCCAGGCTGGCTTTAGAAAGGAAACAAGCACAATAGACCACGTTTTTAGACTTCTGGTGCGAGCCTGGAAGAACACTAGGTTGAGAGCTAATCACTTGTATGTTGCCTTTATTGATCTAAAGGCAGCATTTGATTCAATTCCAAAGGCTCAGTTGTGGAAAAACTTACACCAATGAAATCCTAAATCAAATCATAAGGCTACATGAGGGCAACTTTGCCAAGGTACGTTGGGGCAAAGGAGGTGAGCTAACTAACAAGATCCCAGTTAGGAGGGGTGTGCGCCAGGGCTACATCCTGGTGCCAACCTTGTTACTTTTCTATGTAAATGACTTTGTTAAACATCTGTAAAAATCTTCCCTTGACTTGCCCAAACTTGGAGGGAACCATATCTATGCTCTAACATTTGTGGATGATACTATCCTGTTGTCCCAAACTTCCAGGGGTTTACCAAACTTACTCGACATCCTTAACAAATACTGTAAAGCAAAAGGACTCAAAATCAATCCAACTAAAACAAAGAACATGACCTTGAGACCACATGAGTGCTTTAAGAACAAAATAACCTTGAATGGGGCAACTTTGGAGTGTATATGTTACTTTGTATACTTGGGGGTTACGCTTGATTCTAAACTCTCTTGTACCCCACAAATAGAGAAATCAAAGGCCACCCTAATGCAAAACTCCTTTCCCATTGTAAAAAAAAAAGTTGCAACGGTTTCAAAAGCTATTACTCCCGCGCTGGGCATATAAAAGTCCAGAGCTCAAACCGCTGCCCTGTAAGGTTCAGAGATATGGGGAGGCAAAACTCTCAAACCTCTATTTATTGGGGAAAACAAAATTCTGAGAGGGCTTGTGGCCCTCCCCCAACACACCCCATTGATGCCCCTGACCTACGACATGGGCATAAAACGTTTGAAGCATCTAGCCTTCTGCATAACATTGTCATATTGGGTCAGAATCAGGACAACAGTGGAATTAATAACCTATAGAGAAACTATGAGTGAGCTTTTGGAATTGGACGCTCAAGTCACTTTCCCATGGTTGGCTCATATTCGAACATGGTTCCTTGATCTAGGTTTGAGTAGATTTTGGATGAACCTGAGTCTGCTGACACCTGAATCAAAACGCAAGATTAGGAACATATTTTGGAACTTTATCAGGCACAAAGTTATCTCAAATAGCACACTGGGAAGGCTCACTATGCAATTCCAGCTGTTTAAAATGACCCCTTGTTTTGAGCCATTTTTGGACTAAATAGAACCTCAACCGATATCTGAAATTTAGATACGAAATATTGGAGGTAAACACTTTCACCTTCAAATGGGCAACGTCACAACCTAAGGAGGGCGAGTCCCAGTGTAATCTATGCCAAATGGGAGTAGAGGAGGATATTGCACGTCTTGTTTTTTGTCTAGTGTATAAAATCACCAGCAAGAAATGGATAAAACTGATTGGTAGGTGACTCAATGTCAGGAAATACAATGAGATGCTGCAAATATTAAAAACAGACAACTCACATCTCATCGTATTTGGTCTCAGCAAATTCCTACTGGCCATCAACTTTATAAGGAAAAAGAGAGGGCAACATTTTTAAATAGCAGGACACAGGGTTGATGTTCTTAATTAGCGATCACAGGAGGATATCCTCAAGAACGTGTGATAACCATCGACAAATTACCTTAATGCAACTCCTCACATCGCAGTCTATCGCAACAAAATAACACCGTAATAACGTAGTATTCCCTACCCGGCGGGACTATGCGATAGTAGCAGGATAACATGCCAAATGACCAGCTAAAAATTAACGCAATCCCGAAAAAAAGTAAAACGCGAACATGAAAAAAGATACAAAAATCAGCGACAGCACCATGGATACACCCAGACCGAGTGCAGAGGACAACCCGAACCCCACAAGTCCCATCTAGGACCAGCCAGGAACCCCATGTATGGGGAAGGGCAAGGAGAAGAGGAAGAGGAAGACGGGGTTCAGTCTGCAGGAAGACCGTATCATTGTCACAGAGGTGATAGAACACTACCAACAACTGTTCGTCACCTCCACTGCAAAATTGGCAACACAAACGGAAACATGGCAGTCCATTGTCAACAACATTAATGCAGTTGGAGTGTCGAGGAGGTCAATGGAGTAGGTCAAGAGGCGCTGGCATGATGTGCAAAGCCAGACCAAACAGAAACTCGCCGCCAACAGGAAGGCAGCAAAGGCGACTGGAGATGGGAGTCCTGCGCAACAGGAGGAGGTGGATGAGCTGGAGTAAATGGTGGCCACAGTCATCAGTGTGGATAAGGTGCAAGGAGTTGGGGGCCTGGACACAGCTCAAAATGACCTGACCCAACAGCAACAGGGTGAGTAACCAGCAGTGACTGGGTGGTTGGAGGGAGAGGGGCACAATGTCACACATACACAATCATATTGGCACACTGCAGTACACATAGAAACACCAAGTAAGCCCCCGTCCACAATGTACACAAATGGTCCTCCTCCATATCACCAATGCCACAACCTACCCGTGCACATGTGCAGAATTCAGAAAGCAGTGGCTCCGTGAGCCACCCTGACAATACAAGTGAAACTGCTTGACCAATAGCATGGCTGCAGTCAAAATAATGGACATGGTGCACAAGTCGACATTGAGGTGGTCCAGTGTGGATCACATCCGTAAAGGAGCAGGTCACACTAAGACACATCCACGTGCACCTACAACCGATGACACATCTGCAGACAAACAATGCACAAGAGCACAAAATCTGGTCCAAGAGCACAAATTACCCAAGACAAAAATATCCCAGCACCAGAAAAGCACACAAATCAAAAGCACACTGTCTCAAAGGGATAAGGGGATGCTAAATCAGACCTGCAGTGGTGACTCTCCCACAATGCAGCACACACACACACAGCAATCACAGCACAACAATGTTCATGACAAAGTGGTACAAAGGACAACACTTACACCACAGGACAGCGGACACAACTGGTGTTGTTTGCGCGTAGTAACTGGCCACTCACATCTGGCATAGCATGACACTGTGAGATGAGAATGTACGAGAACAACCACTCATCTGTCATGTAGTCGAAATGTCCACTGTCTCCCATCAAATAGCCAGCTCCACCAAAACAGTCACAATGTACATTGTCATCCAGTCTGTATGTAAACATCCACAAAGTGTCAACATACATGGGACGCTCTGTTATCCTGCATCTCCCCTTTACATTGCAGAGGGAGAATCAACACCTCCTGCAGAGCAGACCACACATCTCTTCAGTGATGATGAAGGGGACATCCTGCATCCTGTCTCCCAGGACCCCCATGACCAACTCATGGCATTCCAACACCATGTGTTGGGTAGCCAGGAGGAGATGGCTGAATAGCTGTGGATGGGTTTTGACCTCGTGGCAGCCAAACTCGATGCTATACGTGGGTGTCTGAGTCCCATCAGGGACCACTTACAGTCCCCAACGTACACCCACTGTCCGAACCATGCACTTCAACAATCCTTAGCTGAAATCACTGGGGCCATTACTCGGATACAAGAACTGTCTAGTCAGATAGGCACCAGCGATGAAAGCACAGAGTTGGCACAGATGCGCATGACAATGGAGACCATGGAGCCGATGCAGGCTGGAAGTATGACTGCCATGGCTGAACACCAGCGAGACGTAGCTGGGATCCTCCATGCCTTGCAGTTCCTCATCTTGCCATTGCTGCCACTGAGCCTGTCCTAGATAACTGCTGCGGGAACTTCAACACACACACCTCTGACCCCTGATGTGTCAGTAGCACACAGTGATGCAGCCCTATCACCTCTGCACCCTGGTGTGCCAGTGGCACACAGTGATGTAGCCATAACACCACCACACACACCTGAGACACTGGACACAGCAGACGTATCAGAGGAGTAAGATGTGGATGGTAATGACTGTGTGAGGAAGGAGGTAGTAACATCTATCCCTGCCATATGGCCTGTCCCTGCCTGGTTCAACCCTATGCATCATGCACTGGAACAGCACCTCCCACTGTCCCCCGGAAAACTCTGTGACATTCACCTGGACCCTGACATGGACTGCCATATCTGCTCTGGTTACCAATGACACAGCAATCCGGCTGCAGACTGAACTCTTCCTCTTCCAATTCACTTTTCATTCCAGTTTAGTTCTCAATTTTGTAATCCTCTCAGTCATCTTTCACTTGCGCTCCTTTTTACAGACCTCCTTGTTGTATGCCTATCTTTCTCAGGCACGGGGTGAAATGATTTCCCACTTTGTTGATGACTTTAATTATTGGCCCAACGACAAAAAGGAGAGTGCCAGCTCAATAGAGCTGTCAGATCTCCTGTCCAAAATGAATTGCACCCAACATGTGCACAAAGCTACCCACATAAAAGGGCACATGCTGGACCAAGTCTCAACAGCTAACCTGATGATCTCGACCCCCTGATCTCCCCTTGTACATGGTCAGATCATCATTTTATTACTTTCACTCTCTCTGATGTTTGCCCTACTAAAACTCAATTGACAAAGAACTGTATGTCCAGAAATTGGAGAAGTGCTAACATTGATTCCCTTTGCTCACTATTAACTGCTACGGCCCCGTCTGTACCGGAACCGGTTCACACACAGGCAGAGAACCTCAAGTTATGGCTTGAGTCCGCATGCGACTGCCTCGCCTCTCTTAAGTCAACTAAGAATCTGAGCCCCACGACACACAGCGGTGGTTTTCTGATGATCTAAAGACTAAGAAGCTTGTGTTGAGAAAAGCAGACCTCAGATGGAGGCTACAGTATCTTGTAGAAGACAAGGCTACATATTCTAACTTGATGAAAGAATACAAAAATGCCATTCTCCAAACCAAGGCAGATTATTTCTCTAAGAAGGTTCTAAACTCAGCAAACAAGTCTAAAGATATTTTCTCTATAGTGAATTAGCTTTCTAAATCAGATAGAATAATGTTGAAACTGACCCCCTCACAGTTCTTCTGTTATTCTCTCAACTCATATTTTATGGAGAAAATAATTGCCATTAAGGCAAGTATTCCGACCTTCGCCTCTTTCACATATGTTCCAAACATTTGTAAATCTTCGTCCCATTTGATTTTGATTCCCCCCATTTCCCAGGAGACCTTCCTAGGTTTACTTAAAAAAGTTGGGTCTGGCTCCCCAACTGACTGCTGCCCTCCTCAAGTCCTCCAGGAAGTTTTTACTAAATGCCCGGATCCCCCACTTTCTCTTCTTAACAATTCACCTAATTCTGGCACGGAAATCATCCCCATTTTAAAGAAGCCAGTCGCGGAGCCATCTATCCTCAGTAACTACCGCCCTATTTCCTTACTACCTTACCTTGGTAAGGTCCTAGAGGCATATGTTTTGACTCAACTCAGTTCTTTTATAGAACCGTCTAATGTTCTGGACTCTCATCAGGCTAAGTTTGGACCCACCTATTCTACAGAGTCAGTCATCTTGACAGTTATGGATGATCTTAGAGGGGTGGATAGGGGCCTTTCCCAGGCCCTGGTTCTCCTGGATTTGTTAGCAGCTTTTGACACGATCGATCATAACATTCTGATTGACCGTGTCAGCAATGCCGGGATCCAGGGTCTGGCTCTCAAGAGGCTCTCCTCCTTCCTCAGTAACTGGTTTCAATTGGTACTTCTTGTCAACTTCTCCTCTAGGAAAATGGAAGTGACCTGTGGGGTTCCCCAGGGCTCCTCCCTTTCCCAGCTTCTTTTCAATTTGTATCTTCTTCCTTTAATCTCCTCTTTGCGAGAAAGTAAAGTTGGCACATATAATTACCCTGATGATCTTCAATTGGTCTTCAACATCATTCTCTCTCCATCCTCTGTGTCTCACTTTCAGATACTATGATCTTCATAAGTGAATGGATGAACAAAAATCAATTGAAGCTCAACCCTGATAGAAACTGAGCATATCCTCACTGGCGGGCTTTCTAATCCTTGGAACTCCAATTAATGGCCTTCTATCCTGGGTGACCCTCCCCTTCCGGTCAGTTGAGCCAAAAGCTTGGGCATAGTGATAGGCAACGATCTGTTCATGAAGGCTCAGATCAGCTCGGTGGTCTCTGCTGGTTTCTTTCAACTGCATAGAATAAAGAAGATCAGCACATTTCTGTCTCTGGAAGCCCTGACCTTAGTTATCTTGGCTTTGGTAATCTTGCGAGAACAAAGTAGGAGTATAGAGAGAAAGGAAAACTAGGACGCCCTCCACTCAGTAAATCACCAAAATACAAATGTCCTAGTGTTCAAGGCAGTTCTCCTCTAATGATCTGCAGACATCACTAGTTGTACATGAACTACAACAAACCTCTCTTCTTACAGGGATTTAGAGTAGGGCATGTCTCAGTCTGCTGCCGTTATTAAAAACAGCCCAACTCTGATCAACAAACTTAGACAAACACAAAACCCACATTCACCTAAAAAGACAACAGAAAAAGGTGAGAAAGGCGAGATGGCACCTCACGGGCGCACCACCAATGGGACCCCTGGCTGGTACTCACCAGGATGGCCCTGTTCTCATCATTGGTGCCATCAAGCCGTAACGGAAACGTGTCCTAAACCCAAAGAAAAGACAGTGAGTGGTGCAGTGAACACAAATTATATGTAACAAAACGTACAACACTTAACACTTAACATATAATCCACTGTGCAACCAGGACAAAAACTTTACTAGTGTTCCTTTCTTGTTGCATACAGTACACATATAAACAATAAAAAGAAGGATGTGAATACTACCAATCGATTCACACCCTACTTACAGCCGACATGTTTCATTGCCTTGGTTTCTATCAGGCAATTTCCTCAGGGCAAACCAATTTAAATGCCACTGCAAAGGACACTGGGCTTTGCGTGCTGTAATAAAACATAAAACATGCATAGTCGAGGTTACCTGCTATCCACCCCTGTTCAATTCACAATGCTATTTTGCGCAGTCAAACAAGCATGATGCTGTATATAATGCAATAGTTACCCTTCAGTTAGCCTTGCCTCTCATACCAGCCAAGAGGAATTTAAAAGGAATACAGCCCCCATAGGTGAGCTGGGTCCAGTCTCCCTTCGTTTCTGTTGCTAAACCAAACAAAAACAAAAACCGGGGTTATGCTTTAAAAGAATATCCTTATACCTGTGATGAGAAGCTTGCTTGTCAAGGTTACACACTGCAAACCCCATGAAAAGATTACCGGTGGAGAATAACTGTCCGGCGTCTTCTCAGCACTCGAACACCGGCACACTTCTCAGCTGATCTCTTTAGAGTGTGTGCTGCCGGTTTTCGTGCCCCCTGATTGGCTGGGATAGTCATGTGATATCCGCGACCATTTTAGAGCAGTCTCATGCCAATGTTATGTATGTAGCGTGCGAGAATCTCGCGGAACTCTCGCGATATTACGAGCTCACCAATTTTTATTTGATTTGGGGTCATAAATCGAGATATTGATCCAGTCTCCCCTTTAGTTACGTATTATGTTCAAATAATGCCCACAGCCTCGTGAAATATGTGGCTACTTCGCGTGTGCCGATTACCACGTGTCTCAGTTTATTACCTGTAACATGTCGTATTTAGTAACCGACTATTAAATAGACCCCGCATAATAAGTGAGGTTTGGTGGAGTCTTCATATTTCTAACTTTACAACGTTTTAATACTCTCCTAGGAGCGTACGCCATCTTGGATTGGGTATAATCCCATTCCGAGTGCTGTGCTTAGGAGTTTTCACATAAGCTCTCGCGTGCTTTCGCCATAACATTGTGTTTTATGATGAAACTTTATTAGTTAGAGACAGCAAAGGTGGCACATTTATTGACAGACAGTTTCCATATGCTAGAGGTCTCAAACTACATACCATACCTCCCTCGGGTGGAATATGGACACATATGGACATTCATATCTTAATAAACAGTGGCCATGTGTTATAGATCTTTATACTCCAGCTGCCTTACATCTCTAGTGTTGAATGTGAGCTCATGGTGGAATATGAGTTTGTGGTGTATTTTCACGAGATGTTAGGGGATTAAACCACAGGTGTCAACACCGTTTCTCAGTGTTTGAATAACATTTAGAATTACACTTATTATTCTACCTGAGTGAGTTGTAGTGTTTACCTATCCACAGCAATGGGATATTGGCAGTAATTATAATATATACCTGTGCACAGATGATATTTAGTTTTCGTTTTATATGTTGAATGCGTTATAGTACGTGCTTAGCACTTCATTCCCCAGCTGCTCAATAATAGGATTTAGAGGAGCGCCTAGCTACACTGGTATTGATAGATCTATACGTATACATTAGTCAGTAGTTACCTCCACAAAAGAACATCTCTCAATGTAGCTTATTCCACTCCAGGAGTTCGTTCAATCCTTTCTGTTCACTCTTTTCCTGGAATATCCATCTTGCTTCTTTTGTGATTAGACATCTTTCAACTGTCTGGGCATCCCCCGTCACTCTCTCCAGGACAACCCACGTGAAAGTATGTCTGTTGCGATGACAATGTTGCACTAGCTTGGTGGTTAGTTTCCCACTCCTTATGGTGCTCACATGTTCCTGGATGCGGAGCTTAATTTTCCATGTAGTAAGTCCAATGTACTCCAAGCCACATTAACATTTTAGTCTGTACACCACGTTAGCGGTATTACAGTTACTAAAATGATTTAGTAACCAGCTCTTTCCAGATTGGAGGGTCACTGTGGAGGTTCTGTTAGTAAGAGGGCACACTGAGCAATTTCCACACGGAAAGTGTCCATTGGAGACGGTGTTTGCTTCTGGTTCTGGTCTTACATTCATCCTGGTGTGTACCAGCTTGTCTTTTAAATTGCTGGCTCTACGAAAAGCAAAACGTGGCGGTGGCATCTTAAAGTCCGACGTAGATAGTAAAGACCAGTGCTTTCTGATCGATTGACGGATCTTGGTGGCCATTGGGTCGTAGGTCATAACCACAGGTAAGCAGTCCTCTCTTTCCTTAGTGTGGGTCTCTAAAAGTACAGATCTAGGCGTGTTCAGAGCCCTTTTCTTGGCCTGTTTGATGACCCTGCGTGGATAATCCCTGGCTTCCAGCTTCTTACTGAGTCCTTCTGCACTCCTTATATACTCCAATAGAGGAGCAGTTTCTCCTGTATCGCAAGAATTGCCCCACGGGCAAATTATCTCTTAAGGCTCTCGGATGATACGATTGGTAAGAAAGCAACAAGTTTCTGTCCGTGGGCTTTTGATGTACGCTCGTTTGGAACACTCCTTCTACAGCTTCAATGTCTAGATCGAGATAGACCGCCCTGGTATGATTATATTTCCAGGTAAACCGTAGGCTCATGTCTTGTGTGTTCAGCCAGTTCAAGAACTGAAGGAGAGATGTTTATTCTCCTGACCATATGCAGAGCACATCATCAATATATCTCCTCCAAAGGCGCAAATGGTCTTTGAAGGGATTGGTGTCAGACTCAATGATGTGCTCCTCAAACTGGCCTACATAGATGCAGGCCAGACTTGGTGCCATGGTTGCGCCCATTGATGTGCCCGTAACTTGGAGAAACAGATCATTCTTATAGCTAAAGAAATTCCTTGTGAGTGCCAGTTCCACACATTGTAACACAAAACTCTGGGGGGCATCGTAAAACCACTCTTGTGTGGCTAGTGCTTGCGCTGCTGCCACCAGTGCGGCATCTTGGGAGATACATGAATACAGTGACTCGATGTCAATAGTCACTATGTATTCAGTTACGGGATCAAATGTCATATTGTCAAGTACTTTTAAGATGTCCATTGTATCCTTAACGAAGGATCTCTGGTTATCACAGATTCGCGAAGGTAGCAATCAGCGAACTGTGATAACGGTTCCTATATTGATTGGATGCCAGATACAATCGGCCGACCCGGGGGTGGCCGGGCCGGCTTATGTATCTTGGGAAGGATGTAGAAGGCCGGAGTCCTAGGGTTGGTATTGATAAGGAACTCCGCCTCCTTCACACTGATCCATTTCTTCTCTTTAGCATTCCCAACTAATTCAGTTATCATTCTCATTAATTCTGGAGTGGGGTCTTTCCTTAGAGGTTGGTAGTTGTCTCTCACATTTAGTAACCGGAGTACCTCGGCTTCGTAGTCATAGGTGTTTAATATGACCACTGCGCCGCCTTTGTCGGCGCTTTTTATTGTTATGTTGTTATTATTCTGGAGGGACTTCACAGCTTCCCAATCTCCTTTGTCCATGTTCTTGAACCCATTCACTCTGTTGTTACTTTCAATCTTCCCGATTTCTTCCAGAACTTTAGCCTCAAATACCGCCACTTCAGGGCCAACCGCCCCCATTGGTGGACACAAATTGGAGGGTTTTCTCAAGTTGGTATTAAACCCCTTACTTTTTTCAAAAGGTTGTTTTGCAAAAAAAATTTTTAGCTTAATTTTTCTCACGGTCTCGTGAAACTCGATGCGGTATTTAAAGGCATCATGGGATGGAGTCGGAACAAAGCCCAACTCTTTGTTGAGCACCCTTTCTTCATTCAGTGTTAGTTGATGGTCAGATAAATTGACCACAATGCTTTTCAGACTGGTCTCCTCCCTCCGCTCCGCGTCTGTCGCGGGGATAATGTTTGCCATTGTGGTGGGGGTCGGTTGCCACGTCCCTAATCTTGCTACTGGACTTTGCCAATTCACTTTATGTAGGCATTCCTGCTTACCAACTCAGACGCCTTCAGCTAGTCCAGAATCAGGCTGCTAGACTGATCTTTCACCAACCTAAATGGCATCATGTCAGACCACTGATGAAAAGCCTCCATTGGCTTCCAGTGGCCATGCGTGGTGTATTTAAGTTAGGATGTACTATTTTTAAAGCTCTCCACTGCAACAATCCAGCCTTCATCTCTTCTAAGATTCTACGCTATGCCCCCACTCATAACCTGCAGTCCTCCTATTTGAATCTGTTAGTCACTCCCACTTTTAAACCCAAGAAATATGATGGTTCCCGATTTACAATTTTAGCCCACCAGTTCTGGAATTCGCTCCCTGTGGAGATGAGGTCTGTCACCTCCTGTGCACTATTTAGGAAACAGCTGAAGACCTGGTTGTTATCCAAGGCATATGACAAATAGGCTTCTCTCCTCTGCTACCACCTTACTTACCACTCCAGCGCCAAGAAACCGTCCGGCAAACACGCGCTTGATAAATACTTTTGTATATTTACATTTTACATTCCCTAAAGGACTCAGGTTGGCCCACCACTGGGCAACCATGTAATGTGGGCTTGGCATGGCCATGTACTGCTACAGCTCCGGAATTCCCCAGAAAGTGAATTAAACATTCAAAATCACATAGATGTGCCATGTCTATGTTCACTCAAGTATAACAGTATGGATTAATGTAGAGACATTGATTGCCCTGAAAGGTACACCCTGGTAAATGATATCAATGTGTCGTAATTGGCCTGGCCGCGTTAGCGATTAGCTGAACCTACACGTTGTCCTCCTTAACTTGGCTATATATGAAAACGCCATTTTGAATATTGCGGCGGCCATCTTAGACCATGAGCGGCCTCGTGGCCAGCGTGCCCTTTAGTCCGTTGTCCACACCACTGACCACTTCAGTCTGCCCAGCAACAGGCTATTTTTAGTACTGGTCAGTTCGCACGTGCGCAGTCCCCACTGACCAGTTACCCCTCAGGAATGTGCACCAAACTGACCAGCGGAGTTGTGCCCCCTCCAATGAGCTGGCTGTGTTCCAAAACATGACCATATATGTACATGAATGTGTCCTAAACTTGTGCCGCCTATCTTTTATTGCCCCAAAACTTGTATATAAATCGGGGTCACACCGGTGTTCGGTGTGATACCTCTTGCATTACCGAAGGGTGCTGTTTGAGTGTACCACCACCCCATGGGGTCCTAATAAACTTGTTCTTTGACTTTTACAGTTTCCGTGCCAACAGTTCTTGAGTGTAAGTGGGTTATCTTCGGAGCATGTAGGCCTTGGGAACCCTGTTTACTACAAATTGGCGACCACGAAGGGACTCATCGGCGACTCGGATGCCCGAAGGAGAGGTCGAGACAAAGGCTTGGAAACTCGCCATGGACGCGCGCTGCCACGAGTGACCCGAGTCTTGGCTGCCACGGTGTCTTTTCCTTTCCTTCCGATCTGACCTTCCAGGTGGCGCCGGTCTCCGACTGAGTTTTCGAGTGTCTGCATCGCTGAGAAAGTGCCGTTTGGCTGATTTGGCTTACAAGACCTTGGCAGTTGGAATCTGGACATTTGAGAATTTGGGTAAGATTTGTGTTCGGTAAGGTAGTCTTCGGACGCTTACTGAAATTCTGTGATTTGTGATCGGTAAGGTAGTCCTTGGACGCTTGCCGAAGTCGTACGACCTACGTTTTGATTTGAGTTAGCTAACATTGTGAATTTGTGATCTTTTGAACTTATATGTGTAGTGCACTTCACATAGGCAGGCATGTAGAGATGTTTCTCTAACTTTGTTTTTTTCCTCTGAGCGGCACAGTTGCGTGAAGTACTGTAAGTGCCATTTTGTGCGGTGTCACGCTTTCGTGATACTTTTTGAACATGCCTGTTTTCAGCACACTCCGAGGGATGTGCTGTCTTGGAGAGGGTACCTCAATTAGGTTAGCGGAAGCACAGCCGGCTCCCCCAGAGGGAACACCAAATCGTGAGATGTACATCAAACATGGCCTTCCCCCTATTATGTACAGTAAATTATGGCATAAGTATACAAAGGCCGATCCCGAATTGCAATGGCCTCTACATGGGTCGTTCGATTTACGTAAAGTACAGTTCGTAGAGCAATATTTGTTTCAACGTAGGTCTAGACAAAATATGTTTGATTGCGTGCGAATGTGGGAGAAAGCGGTGCGCGAGCGAATGAAGCGTGAGGTTGCCTTGGCGGACAAAGAGCAGCGCAAGGCTGCTCGGGATAAGGCTTTACAGCTTGAGGAAAAGGAGGCACAGGAGAAGGAGGAAAGGGAGGAACGGGAACGTAAATTGCAGACGGCTGGTCAATTTCCTATCCGCCGACCACTTTATCCTGTCCTTAATAATGAAATTGATGATTTTTCTTTGTTAGATCGGTCACCGCCTCCGTATGTTTCGCCGACGGCTCCGGCTGCGGATTCAGAGGACGATGGACAGGATAAGTCGGACCAGAAGGGTGTATCCGCTCTCAGGTTTACTGCGGCTAGGTCCGCTCATTTGCGTAGTTGGGCTCGTAAAGTGAATAAGAATTGTGTTTCTCAGGAGCAGTTGCTAACAGAAAAAAAAGCGTGGTCGGATCTTGAATTAATGTATTTTCTGTCTAGTTTGGCGGATGAAGTTGTAGGCGCGTATCGTGAATTTTCAGACACGTTAGAGCCTAAATCGGTGTCGGTGTATCGTGAGAATTTAGCTAAAGGTGATTTTGATCTTTCAGATGTTGACGACCTATTCAAGCAACTGCTCAAGCTGCGGGATGAGACAGCCGGATTGCGGGAGGAGCAGAAAAGGAGGCAAAAGGAGTCCGAATCGGGAAATAATGGGCAGACTAAGGAGTGTTCTCTCCGGGGTTCAGATAAGAGTCTTGCCTTGCATGTTATGCCTATGCGTGAAGCCGCACCCTTGTATGTCCCACCCAAAGGGGAAGGTACAGATGATGATAAATTGTCAAAAGATGCGAAAGGGTATTTTGTATATAACTGGGTATATACGCCTTGGAATAGAGCAGATGTTATGGCACTGAAAAATTCTCTACCTGATCTTCGGAAAAATCCGGCGGCATTTTATGAAGGGGTGGAAGGGGCTATATCGTCTTGTGTGATGACTCTTGTGGATATAGATTTGTTTTTTGGGCTAATTCTACCACCTGATATGTGGAGGCAAATTCGTAAAAATAATGATGAAACGATATTGGGGGGCACATGGAAAGAAATAAATGCTGCTGATTTAGACAGGGAACCAGCATGCAAGCCTTGTCAGTTAATTCTAGATCTTCCGGCAGCTATCTTGGATAAATTAAAAACGCTTGTTCCCTCTAAAAAGATTGATTGGACTATGCTAACGTCGTGCAAACAGAAACCCGATGAAACGGTCTCAGATTTCTTTACACGCTTCGAGGAGGCATTCCATGATTACAGTGGTCAATCTTTAACAGACGATACGGGTCGGCATCTGTTTGTAGATAAGTATGTGGCTAATCTCCTACCGGAGATTGCAAAACGATTGAAGCTGAGTGAAAGTTCCTGGGCCACGGCGACCCCTGCGTCCTTGTTAACTATGGCTCAGTATTATGAGCGGCAGGAATTGGAGGCTAAAGAAAGTGTAGAGAAAAAGGCGAAGGAATTGAAAACGAAGGTGATGTTGGCGCAGGTTCGAGGAACACAGGGTAGAGGGAATGATAGAGGTAGACGAGGTGGAGGGAATACGTCGTATGGTCGGACGGATATAGCGGAGGACCAGTGCGCCTATTGCAAGGAGTTTGGTCATTGGGCTGAAGATTGTCCGGTACTTCGTGAGCAGCGTAGTCAGCGTGGTCGAGGAGGTGGTAGGTCGAGAGGAGGTTATACGGGAGCGAGAGGTGGCGGAAGTGATCGTGGAAGGGTTGAGGAGAGGGGCCGTGGCCAGGATGAACGCAATACGTTTGATAGGCGGAATCAATATCAGATTTCGGAGGGAGAGAATATGGAACACCAGGATTATGTGCATGCATAGGACTGCGTAGGATGGGGTAAGGAATCAGTTGAAGTGCCGGTAGATCAGCAGGGTCCATATGTAACAGCGGGTATTCTGGGTTCTACTGATCAATTTCTAGTCGACACAGGAGCTACTCGTAGCGCTTTGTCGAAAAACTTGGTTCCGAGGGCTCCCCTGTCTGGCGAAATGATTACATGTGTAGGGTTCGATGGCACACCCTCCCCTAGCCCATTGTCAAAGCCCCTTGCACTATGTCTTGACAAATATTTCAGTTTTGGTCAATTTTTGTTGTCACCCCATACACCAGACAATATCCTGGGCATTGACTTGCTTAAATATTTTCGAGCGACAATACGTTGCGCTCCGGAGGGAGTGCGGGTTATCCTGAATGACAATTATCCTGACCCCGACAGGTTTTATGCTATCTCAGATATTTCAGCTTTGGCCTCTCTCCCGCACACGTTGTGGGCAACCTCAGACACGGATGTGGGAGAGATGCGTATTCCACCGATACATATTACTGTTAAGGAGGGGGCCCCTCTGCCACGAGTGCCACAGTATAAGATTTCGAGAGAAGGTGAAATTGCATTGACACATATTGTTCAGGATTTGATTTCTGCGGAGGTTGTGGAGGAGGTTCCTTATAATGTTTGCAACAGTCCTATTCTTCCGATTCTTAAGAGAGACACTGATGGCAAGGTCTATCGATTTATTATTGATTTGCGAGAGATCAACAAAATTGTCATTCCCCAATACCCGGTGGTGTCCGATATTACGACCTTGCTTACATTGGTCCCACCCACGGCCACCACGTTTAGCATAATTGATTTAAAGAATGCGTTCTTTTCCATCCCTGTCCATCCTGATAGCAGATACCTGTTTGGCTTTACGTTAAATAATAAATCGTATAGATTTTGTCGTGTTCCCCAAGGTTATACTGAAAGCCCTAGCATCTACAGCCAGGCTTTGAAAAGGCAGCTGGATTGCTTTAAATTGCAGTCTGGCGTTGTGCTCATCCAGTATGTGGATGACCTTCTGCTTGCCGCTGACTCCTATTCACAATGTGAACAGAGTACACTTGCGTTGCTTTCCTTTTTGGCACAAAACAATCATAAGGTTTCCAAGAAAAAGCTTCAATACTGTAGACCCCAGGTGACCTATCTCGGTCATCTGTTGTCTAAGGAGGGGCGTGCATTAACATCTGATCGAATTCAAGCAATTTTAGACACACCAGTCCCCCGCACGCAGAGAGATGTACGTGCCTTCATAGGGTTGACGTCCTTCTGTAGACAATGGATCATGGGTTTTTCACATATCATAAAACCTTTGCTAGCGTTACTGTCCAAAGCTACACCAATGCCCCTTGAGTGGACAGATGAATGTCAGAAGGCTTTTGAGCAGTTGAGGCAGGCCCTTTGTTCCGCACCAGTGCTAGGTACACCAGACTACACGAAACTTTTCACATTGTACGTGCACGAGAATGATGGGTGCGCATTGTCAGTATTAGTGCAATTACACGGGGATAAGCAGAGACCATGTGCATACTTCTCTGCCATTCTGGATCCTGTAGCGCGAGGGTTGCCTGGGTGTTTTCGAGCGGTAGCAACGACAGCAGTGGCCATACGACAGAGTGAGGGAATAGTGTTATCACACAAATTGTTGGTGTTAGTTCCTCACGCAGTAGATGCCCTGCTAAACCAAACAAAGACCCAATACCTTACGAGTGCACGGCTAACCAATCCAATCCAAAAATCTTTATTTCGGCCTTTTAGGCCATAAAAGAAGCATACAGATACATACAACAGTATAAAAACATCATTGGAATGTACAAAAATACAAGTAACGAGACATTCTTATCCATCTTTAAAATCGAATAGATAAAATACATAAAAAAAGGGGAACAGCTCAATTCATTACATGGGAGTAAAATTGACATAATGGTAAGGACGTTAGCAACGGAAGCCGTAAAAACAATAAGACAGTGGCAGGAAATTCAATCTATGTTAGATTATCCTTAATCAGCTTGGACCTCTTACGCCACATGGCAAGGAGAAATTTGGAAACTGCAAATACAATATGGGGGGAAGAGTCAGATTTCTGTATTCTGTAAGATGACAGACAGTTCCTTATAGCCATGTTCCTGCATAAGGGCACCAACCAATATTTCCTTGAGGATTTATATGTGGGGCAGAAAAACAGAACATGGATTTCGTCCTCATCGCACAGTTTGCAACCAGGGCATAACTTATCCCCCCCATTGGTCCATTTACTAGTAAAGGATTTGATTGGCAGGGAGCCATACCGCCACTGTAAAAACAACTTCCTTGCCAAGGTTGGGTATATAAAATCCAAGAAGGTTTCAAACTTATATGAATTTTTGGATTGAGTAAAACAGTGAGTAAGGGTGCCGGTGCTAAGTGCAGTCATATGAGATGTGAGTTTTTGTTCCTTGTACACTTCCACTAGTCTTTTCCGGGGTACCTTGCTACATCCTAATTCTGGAGTCACCCAAAGCTCGCTAAAACCAAGCCTATACAATTCTTTTTTTACGAAGGCTAGCCAGGGTATCTTGCCATTGTGGTTCAGGTTCATGACATTTACCAGATCTTGCCTGTAATGGCTAAGCTCCTTCGTTGACCACAGTCTATGCCAAAATCTAATGGGTTTGGAATTGAGATCCTCTCTGATGGAAGGTAGACCCAGATCCAGACGTATGGGAAGTAGGGGAGTTGCAGTTGGGAGGGCCAGGAGACGCCTCATAAAGTTATTTTCAACCCCAACCAGCTCTATTGCCGCTTGGTGCCCCCATAGCTCGCTTCCATAGAGTGCGGCTGGTTTCGCTTGCACTTTATACATCTCAACTGCAGGAGCTATAGGTTTATAGGTTGAGGTGTTGGTAACCTTTAAGATAGCCCCAGACAGTTGGGATAGCCTCAATCGCGAGCTTGCAATCTGTGGGTGCCATGAGAGGTTCTCCTGCAGGGTTACACCCAAATACTGAAAGGTTTTGACCCTCTCTAGGACCGTAGAATTTAAGGTTGGGTTGGGTCTAGTTGTAGAGGAGGGGTTAAAAATCATGTGTTTGGTCTTCCCTGCATTTATTTCAAGGCCATGCTGCCTACAGAAAAGATCAAAGCCATCAAGGATTCTCTGAATTCCCATGGGCGATTTGGAAAGCAGGAGGGTATCATCAGCAAACATAATCGCTGGTACCCTCCTGCCTGCCAAGACTGGGGCGTCATTATCCTCAACATTAGCTAAATGTGAGATGACGCTGTTCACATATAAACAGAAAAGAGTAGGGGCAAGGACACAGCCCTGCCTAACCCCCCTGGAGACAGGAAACCTATTTGTCAGTGCTCCGCCCCGTCCGCAGCGTACCTGAGCAAAGTTGCCCTGGTGCAATCTAATTATAGCCTGGAGTAAGTTAGTGGGCACTCCTAACTCCTTCAGGACCTCCCAGAGTTTTCCTCGCGGTACCAGATCGAACGCTGACTTCAGGTCCACGAACACCATGTACAATCTCCCGCCCTCGATGGTCACCGTTTTCCAAAAGAGGAGAACTAGGCGGAAGATTTGGTCCATGGTGGACGTATTTTTCCTGAAGCCAGCCTGGAGAGGACTTAGGATTTCATTATCCTCCATCCAGACCAACAGATGGTCTAGTAGGATTCGCGAGTAGATCTTCTGGGGGACATCTATCAGGCTGATCGGCCTGTAGTTGGATGGGAGCAGAGGACAGCCCTTCTTGAAGATAGGGACTATCTCTGCCCCCAGCCAAGTACAGGGGATCGCCATACCACGTGCAAGTGAGTTAAAGAGGATGTGAAGGTAAGGCGCCCAGATCTCTGAATGGGACCTAAAAAGGTCACCAGGTAATTTATCAAGGCCAGGTGCCTTACCCAATGCTAAGCCATCAATTGCACTGGCCACTTCCCCTAACATAAACTCCAGAGTGTCACCAGGAAGGGAGAGGAGTGTTGCAACAGTGGCATCAGTATTTTCATGGACGTCTGCATAGAGTTTCCCGAAGTGATCTTCCCATATGTGTGCTGCTATATTGGGTTCTACTGCGGCTTTTGGTTCCCCTGAGCCAGTAGTAACCAAGGACCAAAATCTTCTTGAGTCCTTGGCTATTAGAGCTGCAGACAGATCCTGCCATCTATCCCAGTCCCAGTCTGACCTCACACGAGCCATTGTATCTTTGTACTGTCGCCGCAAAGCGGACACCCTGGTCCGGGATTCCCCCTCTTTGACTGCAGTGATAAGGTCAGCTTTAACCTTTCTACACTCAGAGTTATACCAAGTAGATGTTCTGGTCTTGGGCTTGGACTTCGGCACCTCTGGGTAGAGGACCTCTCCCAATGCAGCCACTAACTCTTCGTGAATAGAAGGTAAGGATTCCTGCAGGGCCTGGGTGCTGGATAGACTAATTAGTTCTTCCAAGGCCTCAAATTTGGGCAGGACCAAATTATAAATTTTCCCCATATTTTCTTCCGATTTGGAGAAATTCTGCCACCTCACCCTACGCCTATTTGAAGTTAATACCAAATTTCCCCTTTCATCTCTTTCCTCTGGGCGAGAGGGTCCTATAGGTTCGGGGAGGTAGGCCAGGGAGAGGAGGAGGGCATTATGGTCACTATCAGTGCGAGGAATTACATAAAAGTCCTCCACCTTGGGCCAGAGGCTGATGTCAACAAAAACATAGTCCAGTCGTGACTCATGATTAAGTCTATTGAAAGTGCACTTTGAAGGGGTATCTGAGGGAGTCCGTCCATTACAAGCTCTTAAGGCGAAATTAAGAGTTAAAGACATAATTTGGACCGCAAGTGGGGACCAGGATTTAGGATGCGGCGAGTGGCACACTGGTATGCCCCAGAAATCGTCTTCTGCAGTAAGGGCCCCTTCCCTCAAGCCCTCTAGGGGCTCGAAGTGGCAATTAAAGTCACCGCCCATTACCACCTTGAAGTCTGCCGGCAGCTGGCCCATAAAGGACACAAGATCTTCAAGTGTGGTGGACTCTGCCGTTGGTCCTACTGGGCGGGAATAAACATTTATAATTGCTAACGTTGGAGCCCCCTTCCATTTTAGAAGGACACACTGGATGTCTTGGGAAGACGTAGGTAAGGATTCCGCTTTGCAACCAATATGCGAAGCTATCCACACCGCCAAACCACCCGAGGGCCTCCCCTTGCCGTTCCAGGTGGCATGGATCTCAAATATGGCATAGCCAGTTTTGAGAACCGGCACCCTCGCCCATGTCTCTTGAAAGAGGCAGATATCACTATTTGTTATGAGGGAATCCCATTCATCCGTGTGAATTTTATTGGAAATACCTGCAACATTCCAAGATAGTACCCGCAGGACACTAGAGGGAGTGTGCAGGATTGGTCCATACCCCCCTGAAGTGTTTCTACCACTGCAGACTTTTGGGATGGGAACCCCTTGTAAGGAGGGTAGACTATAGTTAGATGTGACTGGAAGGCTAGGGATCGTACCATGAGGGTCTACTGACAATTGGCAGAGGGAATTGGCACCGGGGGCGTGGGAATTTTCATTCAGTCCATTTGACACTCTTTCATCGGCTGAGCATCCAAGAGGGCACCCCAGGCGTCAATCACAAGAGTCCAAGCCAGAAAGAGCTTCAAATCTGTTGTTAACTTCCAAAGGTGTAAATGGAAGCAAATGGTCCATCCCCCCCGAATGAGAAAAATGTTCCATACTCCTGTAATGAGTTCCATAGCCCCTTGGTGGAACATGTTCCCACCCAAGAGCATTCTTTGGGATTATGGAACCTGGGTGTGAAGGGAGGTAATGGTTAGTTTGTTTTGGGCCATTAATCCCTATCGGGGGCATGGGGGGCCATGGGCATGAGAGAGGAGCTACTAGGGCTCTGGGATAGAAATAAGTGAGGTCACACGACATGATTGATTTACCTAGGTTCCCCGGCATCCAACTCAGAATGTGCCTAACAGCTTCAGGGTCCCTGAAGTTAATCACAATCAAATCGCCCTCAATATCTTTCTCCCGTCCCCCTAACCAGGAGAGTCGGCGCACATGCACTATGTCTCCATTAACATTCACCGGGAGAGGTCTATTTTTGGACAACCAGTACATAGTTTTGTTTTTAAGTTGCTCTGGGCCTTCTCGCTTGTCTGGGTCTAGAATGGGCACGCCCGTAAGGACCACTACATAGGGTAGTGATTCTGGAGGAAGTTCAACCTGGGGAATCCTGCGTTTAGGTGCGTTGGTAGATGGTGCCCTCTCTCCCACCAGTTGGCTTGATCTTGCGGCAATACTGCTTCCACCCTGTGGGTTGGTACCATTCTTATTAATGGCAACTATAGAAGGAGTGGCGGAGGTTACAATGCCTTGAGGAATGTGGGACAATGTTTTAGTAGGAGGGTTAGGCAAAGGGAATGAGGCTGTTGTGGTGGTAGTAACAATCGTATTGGCCTCCTTGGCTAGGTTGTTAGATGTTGAATAGAGCATCTTGGAAGTGCAAGGTTTTGAACTGTTAAGCGAACTGCCTACAGTCTGAACTATGCTAGGTGTTATGGGGACCTTCTGATTGGTCGGTCTATTTAAAATAGCCTGTTCCAAGTTCCCTAACCGTTGTTCTATGGCCATTAGTCTATCTACAATAGGGGAAGTCAGTGTCCTGAGCCTTTGCGCAATTGACTCTAAGGTAGGGGCAAACGAAGGAGTCACCTCCGGAAATGCACGTGGAGGGGTGGTATAGGGGGTGGTATTTCTTGTGCAGTCGCTGTAGATGTAGTAGGTCTAATACCCACATCTGGTTTGGAGACGGAGACTGAACCCCCCCCTTTCCCCTTACCAAATTCAGAGTGACTAATTTTGCCCTTATGTATAGTACCCCCTTTCCTCATCCTTTTTTTGGGCGGAGGGCCAGGTATTATCTGGGCCTCAATCTTCCTCAATTGATTTTTAGCAGTAGTTTTTGCCATAGGGATGGGAGCTTGCAAAGATTTTTGAGCTACATCAGGATTGCACGGTGATGAGAGGACGACGGTAGGCAAACTAGAGGAATCCCCTGGGTAAGAGGGAGGTGTGGGGGTAATATCCCTTAAAAGTTCTGGGATTCCCTGAGATGTAAAGGGGTCCTCAGTAATAGGGGACACCTCTGTACTGGGTACTAAGGTATGCGGGGACATAACCAAGGGAGTTCTTGCCTTGTAACCCTCGATGGAGCGTCGACGCTCCACCCTTTTCTCTGCTAAGGCTTCTTCCCTTTCAATATCAGAGATGGATTTCTTGAAGTAGTTGTCTAGAGTGCCCTTGTTAAGGTTAGCCCCCGAAGTCCCAGGTGAAGCCATATCCATAATGGGAAAAGGAAACACAGGTATGAAGTTATACAAGAGTGACTATGGCTAGAAATACGAAACCAGCAAAGCTGAATCAACTATAGTATCACTGAAACCGTACATACAAACATTGGAGGTCACAGTGAGCCCAGGTCTACGTAGGGAGCACGACAAAAAGGACAGGGCCCAGCCCAGCCTCACCAGCCACCTAACGGCCACACAACGGCCCGCTCTTTGCCCGGTCTTCGCCCGCGCGCGTCCCGCGTGCGCGTGCGAAGGTTGGGCTAAGTAGGAGGAGGAGTGGGCGGGAAGAGGCCCAGGTGCGCGCGATTGCCTGGCGCTAGCACCTTTCGTTGCCTCGCAGTCCCGCTCCCAAAATCACTCCCTCAGCAGGTGGCAAGATCTGGCCTGGATTGCGGCGGCCAACCTGTGCAGAATACTTGGACAAATTCCCCCTGGGCTGCTGCAGTAAGGATCAAAGCACACGGGCACAGGCACAGTCCTGAATCGGCGCTGACGGAGAAAACACAGCGGAGCACGCAGGCTCAAGGTGCAGGGGTCCCAAGTCCGATAAGGCAACAGCAGATTGAAGGACTCCCCACGCTACCAGCAGCAGAACACGACTGCGAGCGGCTCCCGCGGAGCGGGGGCCGCGAGTCGTTAAGTACTTACAGGGAGGAGTGGGCGGGAAGAGGCCCACGGCTAACAGGATATGAGCTGACACTTTTGGCGCCACATATTACACTGAAAAGATGCGCTACTTTGAACCCTGCCCTATCCGGCCGAGGAGGGTCAGGAAGAAAAACATCACGATTGTGTTTTCCTGACCGAGGAACAGACAAAGGGTCGTGTTGATTTACAGGATGTCCCACTTCCAGATGTGGATAGGGAACTGTGGGTTGATGGATCGTGTTTAAGACTGCCAGATGGTACGACTTCTGCAGCCTATGCGATCACGACACTTAAGACAGTGGTAGAAACAGCTAGGATACCACAAAAGTCGGCTCAGGCAGCAGAGCTGATAGCCTTAACAAGAGCCTGCGAATTGAGTACTGGTCTATGTGTGAACATATACACGGACAGCCGGTACGCCTTCGGAGTAGCACATGACTTCGGGCTACTCTGGAGAGAACGTGGGTTTTTGATATCACACGGAGAGCACATTATGCACGGAGAGCTAGTGCGTGATCTCCTAAATGCGTTGCTTGGCCCTAAGAAAGTAGCGATAGTAAAATGCAGTGCCCACAAAAAGATTACGGACAAAGTGGGCCAAGGAAATGCTTTTGCAGACAGTATAGCAAGACAAACGGCTATGTCCCGAACTTGCTCCCCCATGTATGTGATACAGTTGCAGGCTGAGCGATGGAGTGATGCTAGAGCAGAAATATTGGATATTCAAAAATCAGCTACTGAATCTGAACTTGCGGCATGGGCAGCAGATGGGGTACTAGATGACGAGGGTTGTTGGAGAAGCAAAGACATGGAGAAGTGGAAATTGCCTGCGGCTTATTTGCAGGCGATGGTCCAGATGACACATGGACTGGCTCATGTCGGAGCTCTTGCAATCACTCGGCTTTTAACACGAGTTTGGGAACATCCAGAGATTGCTAATACTGCAAAGAGAGTAGTGCAGACCTGCCTGGTATGTTTGCAACACAATCCTGGAAAGGGGACCCATACTCCGAAAGGAGGGTTCGTTCCACCTTCTGCACCATTTGAGGTACTCCAAATGGATTACATCCAACTCGAGCGTTGCAATAACCTGAAGTACGTCCTAGTGGTGGTATGTGCTTTTAGCAAATGGGTTGAGGCCTACCCCACGAAAGACAATACGGCTTTGACAACAGCTAAGGTGTTGCTTAAGGAATTCTTTCCTCGCTTTGGAGTTTGTAAATTTTTGTGGAGCGATAATGGGCCTCATTTTGTTGGAAAGATTGTGGAGTATGTACTAAAGGGGTTAGGGATTCAGCAGAAGTTCCACGCTGTATTCCACCCTCAGTCGGCAGGTCTGGTTGAGCGGTACAATGCTACGTTGAAACTTAGGCTGGCCAAAATTGTGGCGTCTACATCGTTGAAGTGGCCAGACGCTTTGCCGCTAGCACTGCTCTCTCTTAGATCAGTACCCCATTCACGAACTGGCCTTACACCATATGAGGTGGTGTTTGGGCGCCCCATGAATATCTGGGGGGTGCCTAAGCCGCGATTAATACATGATGTGCCTTGTGTTATGATGAACGACTATTTGGCACGATTAACAAATGATTTGCTTTCTATTCATCAACAGGTTCGAGAAGCGCTCCCTGACAACTCTACTGGAGAGGGCCACGATCTCCGCCCTGGTGACCACGTGATGGTCCGGTCGTTTGAGAGAGCGAGCAGTCTGGAGCCCAGGTGGAAGGGCCCCGAACAGGTCCTCCTTGCAACCCGCACCGCTGTACGAGTGACCAACAGGAAGCGGTGGGTGCATTCGACACATTGTCGCCGTGTCTCCCCGGATCTGGTGACTCCTGCTGTGCTGACCGATTACAAAGAGATCTTGGAGAAAGAAAAGAGCCCAGCTGTGATGTCGGCCGAAGTTGAGGGAGCCTTCCCGGACCACGCTGTTGCCGGACGAGAACGCTATAACTTGCGTCCTCGATAAGAAGATTTTTTGTATTTTTAAAGACTGGTTGGTTACCGCTCCAAGTTTGTGAAACGGAAACCGGGAATTCCAAGGGGGGGGATCAGTTCTGCCAGTGTAGCGACACCCGTCTTGGCCCGGAGAAGAAAACAACGGCTACCTCGGAGTTCAGCACCGTATTTTTCTTGTTTAGGTATACACGCACGTGTATCTGAGACTTTGTGAACAATTTGTGCTATTTGAGATTTTGCACGAACATTTCTGAACTATGGCATCAACGGCATCACGTGATAAGAAAGTATTGGGTGCCTTACTCTTTGTTTTGACTATTGTGGTGATAGCTGTCGTAGCCTGGGTAGTCGAACTTGTGGTGCCTGTACGTGAACATTTGCTGCCGACTACCCCGGCTCCGTCTGAACATTTTCATTTTACACTACCCTTCAATGAAGAACGACACCGACAAAAGTATTTAAATAACAGCTTCATTCAGATTCTTCACCACACACATAACATGACCAATACCTCAAATTGCTGGGTGTGTGGGATGTTGCCAGGGCACCAGAAGAGAGGGGGCACCCCACTTATTCCACTCCCGTTTTCACATAATGGATCATGCAACGCTTGGTACACCCTCCTCTTTACTTTGAGATGGCCAACAAAAGGGGGGGTGCTTTTCCGTTTGAATAAAGTATGTTCCCATGACAAGGATGGGTTTCCACGGGCTGAGGGCACTCGATTCGAATGGGAGGAGTATAGACCTGATAATGTGTCTGCCCCACGTGTGTACAGCAACCAGCGGAATATTAATGTATCTAGTGCACATGTTATAAATGTCATTGCTACAAAAGCCGATTTATGTATCCGGAATAAGGGCTCAATTGCAGTGGGGAAAAGCGAATGTAATATTACACTCACCTTTGATAGCCCGAATGGTATCTCGTTTGTAGCATCTCGAAACACGTATTTTATTTGTGGAACGAAGGGTTACCATCAGCTTCCATTGGGGTGGTTAGGCACGTGCTACGTATCGTTTGTGTTACCTCCTGTATTCATTGCCCCACCAATGTATCACAATGATTACACCTTGTACCATGATTTCGTCTTGAATAGGGTTAAGCGAACTGTTGTTTTGGATGATATTGACCAGACAGACACTGTTTTGCAACAGTATGTGGACTTTAATTTAGGACTATTCTCCTTTGTGGGGGCTGCATTGAACAGCCGGAAAATACGACGACTGACACGTGTTGTCGAGGCTGTAGCGAATGACACTGCCATTGCCCTGGGGAACATTACTGAGGAACTACAGATTTCCAGGATTGTTACGCTCCAAAACAGGATGGTGTTGGATGTCGTTTTGGCTGATCGTGGGGGGGCATGTAGAATTATCGGACGCAGCTGTTGTGTATATATCCCGGACAATTCTCCATCTGTTTATGATGCCATCTCCAAGCTTCACAAGATTGCCGCTGAAATACACCCGGACAATGGAACTTGGACACTTTCAGGATGGTTCTGGTCCATGCTTGTTACTTGGGGCTGGAAACTGTTGACGATTCTGTGTATACTTGTGGGAGCAATGTTTTTCATATGCCTATGTATTCAATGTGGCCCAGCCTTATGTTCTATGTGCTTATCAGCCTGTGTACCATCAAGACGAGCTCTTGCTCATGACAAAATGATGCTTCATAAAGAGGTAACACAAATCATGTTAATAGACATCGAGGACGAGCATCCTGATTATGTTCACTATGAGGTAGATTCAGCTAAACGCTAAAAGGGTCGTCTGTCGTAATTGGCCTGGCCGCGTTAGCGATTAGCTGAACCTACACGTTGTCCTCCTTAACTTGGCTATATATGAAAACGCCATTTTGAATATTGCGGCGGCCATCTTAGACCATGAGCGGCCTCGTGGCCAGCGTGCCCTTTAGTCCGTTGTCCGCACCACTGACCACTTCAGTCTGCCCAGCAACAGGCTATTTTTAGTACTGGTCAGTTCGCACGTGCGCAGTCCCCACTGACCAGTTACCCCTCAGGAATGTGCACCAAACTGACCAGCGGAGTTGTGCCCCCTCCAATGAGCTGGCTGTGTTCCAAAACATGACCATATATGTACATGAATGTGTCCTAAACTTGTGCCGCCTATCTTTTATTGCCCCAAAACTTGTATATAAATCGGGGTCACACCGGTGTTCGGTGTGATACCTCTTGCATTACCGAAGGGTGCTGTTTGAGTGTACCACCACCCCATGGGGTCCTAATAAACTTGTTCTTTGACTTTTACAGTTTCCGTGCCAACAGTTCTTGAGTGTAAGTGGGTTATCTTCGGAGCATGTAGGCCTTGGGAACCCTGTTTACTACAAATGCACATGTTTGACCCTGACCCACATGGCCAATTAGATGACTGTGAAGGTGTGAACTAGCAGTGACCTCATTGCACATGAACAACAATCTCACAACTCCCCAACGTAGCCCCACGTCCATGTATTAAATAGAGCTGTCTGTAGAAATGACAAAATTGGTAGCAGGCCAGAAGTGGTGTCCCCATCACATGTGACAATAGAACATCTCTTTGCATACCTACTCACACACATCTATGTGGACACGGTCTGTTTTGATGGATAACATTGCTTCACATGGTCAGTACTTGGACACCATACTCACATTGCTGAAGACACATAAGTGCACAGGTCTGCGAGAAACTATCCGAAACACAATGTCTGGCCCACAGAGGTGGAGCTGTCAAAAGGGACCCACCCCCATTGTACAGGTGTCGGTCAGTGCCTCCCTGTATATGAACAATGCTCATTGAGGCACACAATTTGTCATTCTAATCAACACTCATCACAGTTGAATGCTATTGAAGTTGCGTAGACTTTATTAGCATGTGCCTGTCAGTACGGGCAAGGCAAGGGCCACAACATGCAGACCAATGCTTAAGACACTTACAGGCAGCATAGGAACATTTCGAGGTGCAAGTAATGGGGAGGCAAAAATGAACACAAATCATTACGGATGGCAACACGCTCAGACTACCTTGCCTTGATGGACGAGTCATGTGCTGTTTGGCATCTGCTCAGTGCCCCGTGTCAGGGGACACGACTCACAGCCCATGGGATCTGCATGGAGCTGTATTACTGGACTGCGCCAACTGTCTGCTCTGTTGACAGTGAGCAGGTGAAAGGGTCCAACAAGGTCACATGTCGTACTACATTGCCATGTGTGTACTCTCCACCCCAGCAGTACGTCCGAATTGGGAACGTTGCCAAACAATGCTGTGCAGCTCTGCCCATGGTACTGAATCACCTTGCACAGGTGTGTGTACACACGCGTAGTTCCATGAACATGCATTCTGAGTCCAGACAAAGGCAGACATGACCACTGTTGTTGTGGGTTATGTGAGCATTCCCCAAGATGCAACAAGGGGTGGGGACCTGTCCTGTGGGTGACAATCAGATGTGGCTGCAGGAAAGTAGTTACTCGTCCATGAATGCGAGCGCAGCTTCATGGGCAATCTGTTCCAAGAGTACGACATTGTTGAGTTTAAGGAACACGAGGGAGAGCCAATCCATTAACTGACCCGGACAGATGTGCTCCGTCCACACTCTTTCACCAATCTGCAACACAGACCAATAGGGGAGTGCCTCAATGTGGTCACTGCACACACGGAGTTGTGCTATCTCCCATGTACAACTGCCAGCACATACGCCAAAGATCAAGGCATCCCATGCACGGGTATCCCAGTGACACTCCTATTCGTGGGCCAACAGGGGTGCACAGTCAAGTCATAATCCATTTCAGCTACTATTGCGTTGGATAGGCAGAACTCCATGGGAAACTCGAATGTGCATGATCAGCAGTGGAACCAGGGCTAAATGCAGGTGATGTAGGCAAATCGGAAACTCGGACGGAAACTTATTTGCATCACTGCCATTGGCTGTGATCCCAACAGATGCAGCATTCGTGCACAGTACAGTTCTAGGTGAAAGGGGTTGTGCATGTGCCCGGGATGGCCTGCCATTGCGTTTGTTGTTCTTGAAGCACAGGCAATCCTCAGACCGGCAGCAGTTCGGTGCACGAAATGCCCGAGCTCTGGGCAATGAGTCGTATGTGTGTGCAATGTTTGGACGTATGGGTTGTTTTTTACCAATGTGTCACAGGCATCCCCTAAGTAGCTCAAGCAGGGACAAGTGTGTTTGGGGTGTGGACACATCGGTCTTTCATTGGCGCAGTTTGTGGTGTGGGAGTCGTTGGAGTCTGGTATGGTATCTCACGCAGGGCGTGCCAGCCGCATTCAAGACCAAGGTCAGAGATTCGGTTGTACTTCCCCCTTATGTATTGAAACAGAGGAGCTTTTATACCTAATTTTAGTCCGACTGCTGCTTGCATTTCTTGAATGTGATGTGGCCTTCACGCTGACATTGATGAAAAGGCCTTTGATTTGGGGTGCACCAATTGCGAAACACACGCACCAGTTGGCAGGTATGAATGAGCCAAGGGCCCGATTGGCCTTGCGTTCTTTGTTCAGTCTCTCTTTCTCTTTCTCTCTCTCTCTGTTTCTCTCTCTCCTTTGACGATTGCCTGACACACCTTCTTGCCTTGTATATTGTCTTACAGGCTGTGACTAACAGATTGTCCAGGGATGCCCCAACATGGCTCTTCAAAATAGTTGTTTGGAGACTAATTTGATTGTGATATTTTGTTTGGACTTTCATTGGTGAATAAATGATTCAGTTTTTCTTTACTCACATGTATGTTAATTGTTGTAAAGGTGCGACATCAGGCGAATGCTTTTGTTCATGATTTCGTGACATTGATGTGCAATATCCTGGTCCGGGTGAGGTAGGGGGTGCCCGGGGTAGGGCCCAGGGGGGTGAGGGGGGTCCTGGGGGTGGTGGCAGTTGGTGTTGTGGCACTCTTGATTGTCGGCGCTGCATGATCATTGGCTCCATGGCATCTGTTGTTCTTCAGGTGTGGTTCTGAGCTGGCCTCCCTTATCTGGTTCAGGTTGTAGTCCGAATTTACACCAGGTCAGAGCAGGTGTTAATTTCCTGCTGCTAACACGCCTTATCGCCTGTTTTGTGATCTTATCGTGGATCTGGCTGGTCATTGAGAATGTTGTGACGTGTTGTTGTTGCGACTTTTTGCTCGGCAATGCCTACTCTGCATCTCATTAGCGATAGTTGTGGGGGGCATCTGTGGCCATGTTTTTTGCAGCTGCTATCGCAGGTAAACTTGTGATGTGGGCTGTTAGCACCTGCTTGTGAATGAAGAGATGATTTTATTGCAACTTTGACTGCGATAAAGTGCTGATAACTCGGCGATAGCTCCTTGAAAATATGCCCCACAGTGTTTTACTTTGTATTACGTGGTTCAGCACAAAATAAACTAAATGGAGCAGACACACTAGGCACGTATTATACTGATGACCATGAACCATTTTTATTATAATGATAAAAACTGTGTATTCTTGGAAAAGGGTGACCTGACATGCACTTGTACCTTTCAGTATTTTTTCATATTATTGAAAATAGCCAAACAATCACTTTAGTATGGAAGGAAAATTGGGAATGCCATTGTTTAAGTTCAGACTGCACGTATACTGAAGATGACAGTTTTAATGTCTCATCTAGTAGATTTTTATGTGTTCCACATTTTAAAAGACTTTAACAATTTTAAGAAATACTTTGAGGATCCCTTGAATTGATTTAAACTGTTTCATGCACACTTTGTATTGAACTCAATTTTATGAGTAGCATAAATACCGTTCTTTGGAATAAGGTAACCACCAGCACTTTAAGATCACTATGGTTACAGCAGGGCCGGCCTTAGGCATGTGCAAGCTGTGCACCTGCACAGGGCCGCCAAACCCCAGGGGCCGCCACGCCAATATATATCCTTAATATAATAATCCTCTGAGGATGGATACATATTTGCATGGCGGCCCCTGGCAGGGATTTGGCGGCCTCCGGCTCTGTTCACACCTTCCTGAGCTCCGGGGGGCTCCTCCCCGCCCGGACCCCCTCTCCCGGGGCCCCTTACCTACGCTCCCTGCCCAGGGCCGCCATTAGCCTAGAGCCGCCCCTGGTTACAGGCTAGTTTCCGGACCGTTGAGGCAATCTTGTGGGACAGACAATAGTTCTATGTAAATCTACTGTGATTTTGCACTATCTAGATGCATCTTGGTGCCTTGCAAAAAGTAATAAATGTTTGTATTTATTAACCTATTCGTATGTATTGCAATGTACTTGTATTTCTACTTTAAGGTCTTATAGGCCGAAGTAACGTTTTTGAATGAATGAAGAGATTGTTGAACCCCATGGAGATGGTTTAACAAACAGCACCCTGTACCTAATACTCTCACTGTTAGGGACTGCTTGAAGTCAAGGTTCATTCTTTTCAAAACAGAATCACCCTTGGGCATATAGGGAAAAGACTAAGCATCTTTACACCCAGGGGCATCATTGAATCATGGTATGCTTTAGAAACAAGTCTTTAATAACAGTTTGAGAATCAGCCGAGCTCTGTAGACACACCCTAAGGAATCTACACCAAGAGTCAACTGCATTGCTGTAACAGCATAATTGTCTCTGCCACTCCTGCCTGCGCTGAAGCAGAACGCTCACAGAAATTAAAATGCACCTGCGGTCATGTTAGGGAATCAAATGCTTGCCAAGTCCAGGAACTATTACAAAGGGATCATTCTAGTTGCTTAAATTATAAGTGATTTTAGAATTAAAACCCTTTGGTAAAGGTATGCCATTTTTAATGACATTCATTGCTGCCAATATATTGTTATTTATACAAGTTTTAGGGCATCTAACTGCTGCTATTTTTCGTCTGGCTACTGCTGATTTGGGTGCTTCAGCAGACAGAGAATTCCCTGTAGTTTGTGCTCCCACACTTTGATGACTCAATGTATGTATTACATGAGTTTATGACAACAGATACTTAACCCCATTGGGTGCTCATGACGTAATGGTTCGTCATGAGCACCAGTGCTTGTGTGCCCATGACAAAACCATTCTGTCATAAGCACATGAGCACTAAATCCCTCTACTGCAAACAGTTGAGAAATTGACTTTTTTTATTGCCTAGGGAGGTAGGGAAGAGCTTCCGCAACTGCCTGAAGTTTTTTTTGTTTCCAATGTAATGACGATCGCACGCATGACACACAGATTGAAACTTAGTTTCAGTTTTACTGTTTCGTGCTTGTAGGGCTATCTCAGCCCGAGCACCAAAACACAAGCAGGGTATTGTTGGAAAGGGTAGAATCTAGTGCTTGGGGATCGACCTAGGAGGTTGATACCTAAGCAGGGATCTACTCGCTAGGCACCAGGAAGGAGGAGAGGACTCTAGAGAAAAGGTTTTTGCTCCCCCCATTTAAACCGGGCATATAAAGTCTTTCTGTCCCTCCTGGGGGGCAGAGGGCACCCTAGACACCAGGGATTTGTTTTATAGGTCAGGGGTGGGGGCTGCCCTGAATGAACTTGCCAATGTCCCCACACACCTCCCCAAAAATTGCCACAGTCTTTCTGCCCCCCCCAGAAGGCAGATGGGGCAATAGCCCCTTCTCTGATATCTCGAGGGGGAGAAAGCCTACTAGACACCAGGGATTTTTTTTAAAGTTCAGGGTTGGGCATGCCCCTCAACAAATTCCACAGTCTTTCTGCCCATTCAGGAGGCAGATGGGGGCAGTAGCCCCTGATCTGCCTTCTGGGGGTGGAAAACCCACAAGGTGTCTGGGATTGTGCTGTTTTTTAATACATGGGGGTGGTGGCTGCCCAGAAAGGGGCATGCCAAGGCCCCACCTCATTCAAGAAATGGTCACAGTCTTTCTGCCCGCAGTTGGGGGCAAGTTGTAGCAATAGACCCCGATCTGCCCCCACCTTCCAGGTCAGCAGAAAGTCTTCTTGGCATTGACTTTTTTTTGCAATTTGTCTAGCTGTGGATTTTGGGCCCTAGCCCAGCAGGCACCTAGGAAAACCTAGCAAACCTGTACATTATTGCAAACTAGACACCCGGAAGAATCCAGGAAGAGTTAACATGTGTGCCTCTAACCAGGTTTTGTTACTCAGAATCCCTTGAAAACCTCAAACGTTGTCAATAAAAACACATTTTCCTCACATTTCTGTGAAGGGAAGTTCTGGAATGTGCGGGGAGCCACAAATGTCCACACACACAGCATTCATCAAAGTCTCCTGATAAAAATTGTACGTTACTTGTGCGAGTAGACCTAGTGCCGGTGGCAGGAAAAGTCCCAAAAAGCAACGTGCACACATCACATTTTTCCACTGACAACAGACCCTTTCTTTGCAATGTGCCAGATGTGGATTTAGGGACCCTAGCTCAGCTGACACCTAGGGAAACCTAGTAAACCTGTACATTTTTGCAAACTAGACACCCAGGGGAAGCCAGAATGGGGTGACTTGAATGACCCAATCAGACGGTTGCCAGTGAGTGTGAATATGCGGATTACCCACGAGTCAATCTGTGAGTAATTTGCATACCCAGATGTACACATTTGTTCTCCAGTTAATATCTAAAAAAGTATGCAACACATTTACACAAATCACATAAAGCTAAAATGCGTACCAACACCTAGCTTCCTGCAAAGTTTGGTGTGAAATCCGGCAATTTGGGCTGTAGGCTTGTTCAAAGGTCCTATAGAAATTCCAATGGAGAAAAAGCATTTCAGTACCCCTTGTTTTTCCTTGAACTCCGCTTAACAAATCACCCCAAAACTTTTCAGACTCCATCTGAAGTACTGGGCACATTTTTGGGGCCAAAGACATAGCCACCTGAAAATGACTTCTTACCATGCAAACTAGGTCCTAACTATAACTACCTATAGAGAATTGCCAGTAGTTAATAGATAGAAAGAAAGATAGCTAAATAGATAGATAGATAGATAGATAGATAGATAGATAGATAGATAGATAGATAGATAGATAGATAGATAGATAGATAGATAGATAGATAGATAGATAGATAGATAGATAGATAGAAGAAGTAAAGATATATAGATAAAGATGACAAATAAAGAAAAATAACACCAACATTATTTATATTGCATAACCAATATCATACAAGTAATTATCTGCAAAGTACAATCACAAAAAAAGATTAAAACTCCCCCCCCATACAAATGAATCAGGGAAATATAAGATCATCCAATTTGACTTTAATAATCCAGTAAATCGACCCACAACCCAAAATAATTGAATACAAAAATCTTAATAATTCTATAAAAACAAAAACATTAGTTAGAAAAATAACCAACTCTTTTTGCTTGAAAAAAATATATGCATCCTTTATAAAAATAAAGTTAGACATGTAAAAATAAGAAACTTTAAATGAAAAAACATATAATCTAATAATAATCCTGAGCTTATACAGCGCCTGGTTACACTAACCAGTGTGTCCCCGCGCTAGTCATTGGCCCCAGCATCCCACCGTTACAGCTTCTGCAAGCCCACCCAAATACACTAGTCCCTAAGGAAAAGATAGGTTTTTAATTCCTTATGGAAAGCCACTTCCAAGGTTTCCACACGGAGCCTGATGGGTAGGGTATTCCACCTACGGGCCGCCAAAAAACGAAAGGACCTACCTCCCATTCTGGCCCTTCTGGTTTTTGGGAATCTGCATCATACCAGCACCCTGCGACCTCAGCAGCCGAGTGGGAGTGTACTATGTGAGCAAATTGTGCAGGAAACAAGGGCCTTTCCCCTGTGCAATCCTATGGCTGACGCAAAGAGCTTTAAACTGGATACGCTCCCTAATGGGCAACCAGTGAAGTGTCTCCAGAGCTTTTTTAGAGGCGGATCTCTTGGGTAGCATCAACACCAGGCGGGCGGCAGCATTCTGAATATGCTGTAGTCTCTGAAGACACTTCACAATGGCTCCCAAATAGAGGACGTTCCCATAGTCCAGCCTGGAATTAACCAAGGCATGGACTAGGGCTTTCCTAGTTGACACAGGGAGAAAATCAAGTGTCTTTGTAAGACTACTCAGAATACCGAAGCAGGTTCCAGCCACGCGTTTGGTGTGATACTCGAAGGAGATTTTAGAATCAATCCAGATTCCGAGGTTTTTAACTTGATCCTTGGGTACAGCTAGAGGACTCAATGATTGAGGCCACCAGGCCGATGTCCAGACAGGCTGAGACTTGCCCACAATCAGCACCCCCGTTTTGTCTCCATTCAATCTGAGACAATTGTCGGACATCCATCCAGCCAAGTCTTGGAGACAGGACGCAAACCTGCTGGCTGCATGCTCACCTGGTTGTGTCAAAGCCACAACCAGCTGCGTATCATCTGCATACGTCACCACTTCCACTCCATATTGCTCAGTTAATAGTGCCACCGGCGCCACATAAAGGTTGAAAAGGGTAGGGCTCAGACTGGAACCCTGAGGTACCCCTTGATTCAGGTAAAAAGCCTCAGACCTATAGGGCCCCTGCTCAACACGAAAGCTGCGCTTGTGGAGAAAAGAGTCCAGCCAGTCCCATGCCTTTCCTAGCACTCCGTCCTTCCTCAGACACTGTAGCAAGGTGTGATGCGCCACAGTGTCAAACGTGGCACTAAGATCGAGGAGAATCAGTGCCACGGTCTGGCCCTCATCCAAATGTCTCCGCAAGGCATCTGTGGAGAAGAGCAAGGCAGACTCCGTTGAGTGGCATACACGAAAACCCGCCTGAGAAGGATGTAAGAGCCTATGAGCTTCGATATGAGCTGTAACCAGTTTTTCAGCTATTTTGGCAAAGTAGGGAAGGAGTGATATGGGCTGCAAATTACTCAATTGGGCCATATTAATCTGTTGCTTTTTCTTAAGTGGAAGAAATACGGCTTCTTTCCAGGCTGTCGGCACCCTACCAGAGCCAAATGACAGCATTGACAGGTGACTAATGTAAGGTGCTAACACCTCAATATTTCCTCTCAGAATTTTAGCTGGGGCCGGGTCTTTAGGTGAGCCAGATTTCACACCTCTAGCTACTTTAATCAGCAGATCCTCATCTGGGACCATGAACGCCCTTAGGCAATCTTTTTCTACTGGTCCATCCAACGGTGTCTCCTCACTACCGGAGCAAGCCCTAGCCTCCTATGGGAAGGTAGAATAGATATCCTTCACTTTAATATAGAAGAATTCAGCTATCTGATTACAGGATTGCACAGAGCCCGCCTCCTGTGCCCCAATAGAGGCCAGTGAGGATAGCTCTTTAAATACCACATAAAGTTCCTTAGCGGAACAGTCTGCCTTGTCAATCCGCTCAGTGTAGTAGGCAGAGCGGATTTTCCTTATCAAGGCATGGTACCATCTAAGGCTAGTTTTATACGCCCTCTCCAGGGCTGGCAGGTAACCATATCTCCAGCTTCTTTCAAGACGCTTGCATACCGTCTTAGCCTCTCTTAATTCAGCATTAAAACACGCTGCGGATTTAGTTCGCGGCATGGGACCCGTGCTGGACCAGGGAGTCGTCATATCTAAAGCAAGCTGAATACGATCGGCCAGGACTTCGCAAGCACCCTCAATTGCTGGACCTAATCCTTCTGGGGGCCCACCCTATACCGGGCTGGTGCAGAAATTTTCTGGGGAAAACTTCGCCCATTTTCTCTGCCTTTTATTAGTGCCTCCCACTTTCCCAGAGGTGTTTCCCGTGGTATATTTAATTTGGAATGGTACCAAAAAATGGTCCGTCCAAACCATAGGCACAGGAGGATCAATTTTAAGGGCTTCCCAATTGCAGACGATAGGGTCCAGGAGATGTCCTAGAAGGTGTGTAGGAAGCTCATATTTTAATACTAATTGCAGGGTTAGCAAATCCTGGCGAACCTCTTGGGCCAGAGCATTAGAGGCATCGTCGAAATGCAGGTTAAGATCCCCTAACAGAATACATTTCTCATACTGCATAGCGGGGGCCAATAAATTGTGTATGAGGCTCGCAGAAAATTGATTGTTGCCTCCTGGCGGTCTATAAACAAGAAGACCTTTAATTATGTAGTTATTCGATACTGTTATGGAAAAAGCGCCAACTTCACTATCGGATATGGTTACTGGCTCCATAGTACATTTGATATTGCCCTTTGTGGATCACCGCGATCCCTTCCCCCCCTCCCGCAAAGCCTGTCCAACCTGCATATCCCATATCCAGGGGGCAGAGCATCCAATATTTCAGGGGTTGAATCTTCATCTAACCAGGTTTCCATCATGAAAAGAATGTCCAACTGACTATCAACCAGAAGGTCACGTGTTACCACACTGTGCTTCTTAAGTGACCTACAATTGATTAGGGCACATCTGAGCTCCTTATTAATCCCTCCTGTTCATACACAGTGACTGGTAGAATACCCACAGTGTCTGCACTCCTTAATGAGGCCTCCCCCGTTAGGATCCATACTGTGTCTGCATTTAGCCAAAATGCCAGTGCGGAAAGCATACAGCTCCTGTCATGAGTATGTAAGGCCTACCTGAAAAAAATAAATGCATCCTTTTTAAAAATAAAGTTTAACATGTAAAAATAAGAACCTTTAAATGAAAAACATACAATCTAGAGGTGTGCAAAAGTCACCTAGTTTACTTAAGCATTATTAATAAAATATCGATAAAATTATGTGAAAATTATACGGATTTATGAAAAATGAAAGTCTAGCTGCTGTCCTATATTTCAGCATTTTTGCACGAATTTTGAAAGCGAGGACCTATTTCGCTCTGAAATAAAAAAGCGTGTTGTTCAATTGAATTCTCTGTAAATGTTTACCATGAATGTACATTCACAGTAATTTTTTATAGTGAATGGTACATAATTCTAGAAGTTGTGTGACAGCAGAATTTTGGAAATTTTGCATAACAAGTGTAATGCGAAATTACAAGTGGCATGATGGGTATAAAACAATGGACTGGGATGAAGCCTGAGTAGTTGCCAGTTGCAGAGTTTCAAGCCTTACATTCATCACCTTATTGTTGTTACAATTGCAGCTCTAAGTGCTATAGGTATACCCACACATGCGCCCCATACTCACTGTGCCATTGGAACCAAGCTATACCCCGCTAATGAGCTCTAATGAGGGTAAAACCAGCACTAGGTTGCTTGCGCTAAGTTCAGGGAAGCCCTTACCAGGCAGTTTGAGTTGAACTGTTCCCATTGGAGCAGGGTTAACACTTATTTGCATATAGGTGGCTGCAAACTGAGGTGGCAGGGTGGGCAAAGAATGATGGACTTGGATGCGGCCTGAGTGATTGCCAGTGGGTGAAGTTAATTAAATCACTCCATCCATCACCTTGTTGTTACACTTTTAGAAAGTTAGAGTTTTCTTGTCCTGACTATTTGTGCCAGTAATCCATGGTCACATGTTTCTGAATGGTTCATCTGTTGGGGTTTGTGTACTTCTTTGAGACAGTGATGCAAAAAGGAATTAGATGTGGAGAGGATGGGCTATGATGGTTGGGGGCAGAGCTATAGCTAGTCCCACTTCCATTTTGAAGTGCTTTGCCGTCTACACACAGAGAAACGTGCTACTACTCTTTTGTCACCCCATATTTCTTGGAGCCTGAAAAGGGCAAATGAGGCACTCTCCAGAACCAGATGTGGAGGTAGCATAGGGAATCGCCCCACTTCAAAGTCTGGCACCAGGTATAAATATTGGACCTCCAGAGTCACTCTTCCATACACTCCTGGACCTGTGGTAATTACAGAGAAAGGACCGTCTTGATCCCAGAGGACTGCCTTGCTGCTGGAAGCCTGTCTTGCTCCCCAGAGAACTACCCTGCTGCTCCACAGGACTGTCCTACTGCTTGAGGACTGGCATGACTCCCAGAGGGTTGCCCTGAAGTTTGAGGGCGTCCCTGTTATATGACAATGAAACCTGGGCTTGCATTGTTTATCCCAGGCTACCTGAGTGACTCCAGCTTGAGTTGACTTACCTCCTGTCTGAGCTACAGGGACATTCCAAGCTCCAGTTGCCTCGTGGCAACTGCCCAGATCCCCTACTGCATTTGCCCTGCCTGTACATGCAACTAGACCTGCCAGAGTCCTGCTCGCCTCAGCTTGAGTGTGTTCCTAATCTCAAAGATGTGCCTGCCCATGTCCTGGGCCATTGGCTGGTGTCAGTTGAGCTTCTCCTGTGGAAGTAAGTGAAATACTAAATTTGTGGACTCCTCACGACTGCTAACAAGTCTCTGCCCACTTTGACAACATCCAAAGCAAAGCTCTGGTGATCCTGAATCCTTGCCATACAGCAATGGCTGCCCATAGTGACTAACATCATGAAGCTCCAGGAATGACCATCCGCAACAACTGAATGGCTCTCCGTGCCACAGCAACAACAGCCCACTTCACCTGGCCTGTTTTTCTTGCAATATAGAGGGCCATCAGGGACACTCTCCCTGATCCTTGCAGGCTCCTCCACCATGACAGAACCCGTGAGAAGGTAATCTTTTCAGAGGGACTAACCTGGTCACTGTATTTGGCCCACACTCCATTGTGGTTAGCCCAACTCAGAATCCCTCGAAAACAACAAACTTTGTCAATAAAAACACATTTTCCTCACATTTCTGTGATGGGAAGGAATGGAATTTGTGGGAAGCCACAAATGTCCACCCACACAGCATTCCTCAAAGTCTCCTGATAAAAATTGTACCTTACTTGTGCGAGTAGACCTAGTGCCGGTGGCAGGAAAAGTCCCAAAAAGCAACGTGCACACATCACATTTTTCCACTGACAACAGACCCTTTCTTTGCAATGTGTCAAATGTGGGTTTAGGGACCCTAGCTCAGCTGACACCTAGGGAAACCGAGTAAACCTGTACATTTTAGCAAACTAGACACCCGAGGGAAGCCAGATTGGGGTGACTTGTATGACCCAATTAGACGGTAGCTAGTGAGTGTGAATATGCGAATTACCCGTGAGTCAATCTGTGAGTAATTTGCGTAACCAGATGTACTCATTTGTTCTCCAGTTAATATCTAAAAAAGTATGCAACACATTTACACAAAATCACATAAAGCACATTATGTGTACCAACACCTAGCTTCCTGCAAAGTTTGGTGTGAAATCCGTTCAGCGATTTGGGCTGTAGGCTTGTTCAAAGGTCCTATAGAAATTCCAATGGGGAAAAAGCGTTTTAGTACCCCTTCTTTTTCCTTGAAGCCCGCTTGACAAATCTCCCCGAAACTTTCCAGACTCCATCTGAAGTACTGGGCACATTTTTGGGGCCAAAGATATAGGCACCTGAAAATGACTTCTTACCATGGAAACTAGGTCCTAACTATAACTACCTGTAGGCAATTGCCCGTAGTTAACAGATAGAAAGATAGCTAGATAGCTAGATAGATAGATAGATAGATAGATAGATAGATAGATAGATAGATAGATAGATAGATAGATAGATAGATAGATTTTACAAGTAATTATCTGCAAAGTACAATCACAAAAAAAGATAACCCCCCCCCCACAAATGAACCAGGTAAATATAGTATCATCCAATTTGACTTTAATAATCTAGTAAATTGACCCACAACCCGAAGAAATTGAATACAAAAATCTTAATAATTCAAGAAAAAAAAACATTAGTTAGAAAAACAACCAACTCTTTTCGCTTGAAAAAAATAAATGCATCCTTTTTAAAAATAAAGTTTAACATGTACAAAAAGAACCTTTAAATGAAAAAAACATACAATCTAGAGGTGTGCAAAAGTCACCTGGTTTAATTTAGCATTATTAATAAAATATCGATAAAATTATGTGAAAATTATACGGATTTATGAAAAATGAAAGTCTAGCTGCTGTCCTATATTTCAACTTCTATGCACGAATTTTGAAAGCGAGGACCTATTTCACGCTAAAATTAAATAGCTTGTTGTTCAATTGAATTCTCCGTAATTGTTTACCATGAATGTACATTCACAGTAATTTTTTACAGTGAATGGTACATAATTCTACGAAGATGGGTGATAGCAGAATTTTGGAAATTTTGCATAACAAGTGTAATTCGAAATTACAAATGGCACAATGGGAGAAAAACAACGGACTGGGATGGGGCCCGAGTAAACGCCAGTTGCAGAGATTAAAGCCTTACATTCATCACTTTATTGTTGTTACAATTGCAGCACTAAGTGCAATAGGTATTCCCAGACATGCGCCCGATCCTCACTGTGCCATTGGAATCAAGCTATACCCCGCTAATGAGCTCTTTTGAGGGTAAAACCAGCATTAGGTTGCTTGCGCTAAGTTCAGGGAAGCCCTTACCAGGCAGTTTGAGTTGATCTGTTCCCATTGGAGCAGGGTTAACACTTATTTGCATATAGGTGGCTGCAAACTGAGGTGGCAGGGTGGGCAAAGAATGATGAACTTGGATGCGGCCTGAGTGATTGCCAGTGAGTGAAGTTAATTAAATCACTCCATCCATCACCTTGTTGTTACACTTTTAGAAAGTTCGCGTTTGTTTGTCCTGACCATTTGTGCCAGCAATCCATGGCCACATGTTTGTGAATGGTTCATCTGTTGGGGTTTGTGTACTTCTTCCAGACAGTGATGCAAAAAGGAAGTAGATGTGGAGAGGATGGGCTATGATGGTTGGGGACAGAGCTATAGCTAGCCTCACTTCCATTTTGAAGTGCTTTGCTGTCTGCACACAGAGAAACTTGCTACTATTATTTTGTCACCCCATACTTCTTGGAGCCTGAAAAGGGCAAATGGGGCACTCTCCAGAACCAGATGTGGAGGTAGCATAGGGAATCGCCCTACTTCAAAGTCTGGCACCAGGTATAAATATTGGACCTCCAGAGTCACTATTCCATACACTCCTGGACCTGTGGAATTTAAAGAGAAAGGTCCATCTTGATCCCAGAGGACTGCCTTGCTGCCGGAAGCCTGTCTTGCTCCCCAGAGAACTACCCTGCTGCTCCACAGGACTGTCCTACTGCTTGAGGACTGGCTTGACTCCCAGAGGGTTGCCCTGAAGTTTGAGGGTGTCCCTGTTATATGACAATGAAGCCTGGACTTGCATTGTTTATCCCAGGCTACCTGAGTGACTCCAACTTGAGTTGACTGACCTCCTGTCTGAGCTACAGGGACATTCCAAGCTCCAGTTGCTTCGCGGCAACTGCCCAGCTCCCCTACTGCATTTGCCCTGCCTGCACCTGCAACTTGACCTGCCAGAGTCCTGCTCGCCTCAGCTTGAGTGTGTTCCTAATCTCAAAGATGTGCCTGCCCATGTCCTGGGCCATTGACTGGTGTCAGTTGAGCTTCTCCTGTGGAAGTAAGTGAAATACTAAATTTGTGGACTCCTCACGACTGCTAACAAGTCTCTGCCTGCTTTGACAACATCCAAAGCAAAGCTCTGGTGATCCTGAATCCTTGCCATACAGCAATGGCTGCCGATAGTGACTAACATCATGAAGCTCCAGGAATGACCATCCACAACAACTGAATGGCTCTCCGTGCCACAGCAACAACAGCCCACTTCACCTGGCCTGTTTTTCTTGCAATATAGAGGGCCATCAGTGACACTCTCCCTGATCCTTGCAGGCTCCTCCACCATGACGGAACACTTGAGAAGGTAATCTTTTCAGAGGGACTAACCTGGTACCTGTATTTGGCCCACACTCCATTGTGGTTAGCCCAACTCAGAATCACTCGAAAACCTCAAACTTTGTCAATAAAAACACATTTTCCTCACATTTCTGTGATGGGAAGGAATGGAATTTGTGGGGAGTAACAAATGTCTACCCACACAGCATTCCTCAAAGTCTCCTGATAAAAATTGTACCTTACTTGTGCGAGTAGACCTAGTGCTGGAGGCAGGAAAAGTCCCAAAAAGCAACGTGCACACATCACATTTTTCCACTGACAACAGACCCTTTCTTTGCAATGTGTCAGATGTGGGTTTAGGGACCCTAGCTCAGCTGGCACCTAGGGAAACCTAGTAAACCTGTACATTTTTGCAAACTAGACACCCAGGGTAAGCCAGATTGGGGTGACTTGTATGTCCCAATCAGACGGTAGCAAGTGAGTGTGAATATGTAAATTACCCGCGAGTCAATCTGTGAGTAATTTGCATAACCAGATGTACACATTTGTTCTCCAGTTAATATCTAAAAAGGTATGCAACACATTTACACAAAATCACATAAAGCACATTATGCATACCAACACCTAGCTTCCTGCAAAGTTTGGTGTGAAATCCGTTCAGCGATTTGGGCTGAAGGCCTGTTCAAAGGTCCTATAGAAATTCCAATGGGGAAAAAGCGTTTTAGTACCCCTTCTTTTTCCTTGAACCCCGCTTGACAAATCACCCTGAAACTTTCCAGACTCCATCTGAAGTACTCGGCACATTTTTGGGGCCAAAGATATAGCCACCTGAAAATGACTTCTTACCATGGAAACTAGGTCCTAACTGTAACTACCTGTAGGCAATTGCCAGTAGTTAACAGATAGATAGAAAGATAGCTAGATAGCTAGATAGATAGATAGATAGATAGATAGATAGATAGATAGATAGATAGATAGATAGATAGATAGATAGATAGATAGATAGATAGATAGATAGATAGATAGATGGAGAGATAGATAGATAGATAGATAGATAGATAGATAGATAGATAGATAGATAGATAGATAGATAGATAGATAGATAGATAGATAGATAGATAGATAGATAGATAGATAGATAGATAGATAGATAGATAGATAGATAGATAGATAGATAGATAGATAGATAGATAGATAGATAGATAGATAGATAGATAGATAGATAGATAGATAGATAGATAGATAGATAGATAGAAATTACAAGTAAATATCTGCAAAGTACAATCACAAAAAAAGATAACCCCCCTCCCCCCACAGATGAACCAGGGAAATATAGTATCATCCAATTTGACTTTAATAATCCAGTAAATCGACCCACAACCCGAAAAAATTGAATACAAAAATCGTAATAATTCTAGAAAAAAAAACATTAGTTAGAAAAACAACCAACTCTTTTCGCTTGAAAAAAATAAATGCATCCATTATAAAAATAAAGTTTAACATGTAAAAATAAGAACCTTTAAATGAAAAAACATACAATCTAGAGGTGTGCAAAAGTCACCTAGTCTACTTTAGAATTATTAATAAAATATCGATAAAATTATGTGAACATTTTTCAGATTTTTTAAAAAATGAAAGTCTAGCTGCTGTCCTATATTTCGGGGAACATCACTTACAATGCATTTTTTACAACGCACTACCATTACATCGCAACCATTACAACGCAAACCATTACAACGCATTGCGCTGGGGGGCGCTCTAGGATAGGGAATATATTTAATTTACTATCCAACACCTTCCATGCTATCCACGGGGACTGGAGTTGGAATAGTAAATTAAATAATTCACTATCCAGCGCCTAAAAGCATTATGCGTTGTAATGGACTGCGTGGTAAAAACCGCGTTGTAAAGGCATGCGATGTAAAAGCATGCGTTGTAGTGACACCAATCCTATATTTCAACATCTATGCACAAATTTTGAAAGCGAGGACCTATTTCGCTCTAAAATTAAATAGCTTGTTGTTCAATTGAATTCTCTGTAATTGTTTACCATGAATGTACATTCACAGTAATTTTTTACAGTGAATGGTACATAATTCTACGAAGTTGCGTGATAGCAGAATTTTGGAAATTTTGCATAACAAGTGTAATTCGAAATTACAAATGGCACAATGGGTGAAAAAACAATGGACTGGGATGGGGCCCGAGTAATTGCCAGTTGCAGAGATTCAAGCCTTACATTCATCCCTTTATTGTTATTACAATTGCAGCACTAAGTGTGATAGGTATTCCCAGACAAGCGCCCCATCCTCACTGTGCCATTGGAACCAAGCCATATCCCGCTAATGAGCTCTAATGAGGGTAAAACCAGCATTAGGTTGCTTGCGCTAAGTTCAGGGAAGCCCTTACCAGGCAGTTTGAGTTGAACTGTTCCCATTGGAGCAGGGTTAATACTTATTTGCATATAGGTGGCTGCAAACTGAGGTGGCAGGGTGGGCAAAGAATGATGAACTTGGATGCAACCTGAGTGATTGCCAGTGGGTGAAGTTAATTGAATCACTCCATCCATCACCTTGTTGTTACACTTTTAGAAAGTTAGAGTTTTCTTGTCCTGACTATTTGTGCCAGTAATCCATGGTCACATGTTTCTGAATGGTTCATCTGTTGGGGTTTGTGTACTTCTTTGAGACAGTGATGCAAAAAGGAATTAGATGTGGAGAGGATGGGCTATGATGGTTGGGGGCAGAGCTATAGCTAGTCCCACTTCCATTTTGAAGTGCTTTGCCGTCTACACACAGAGAAACGTGCTACTACTCTTTTGTCACCCCATATTTCTTGGAGCCTGAAAAGGGCAAATGAGGCACTCTCCAGAACCAGATGTGGAGGTAGCATAGGGAATCGCCCCACTTCAAAGTCTGGCACCAGGTATAAATATTGGACCTCCAGAGTCACTCTTCCATACACTCCTGGACCTGTGGTAATTACAGAGAAAGGACCGTCTTGATCCCAGAGGACTGCCTTGCTGCTGGAAGCCTGTCTTGCTCCCCAGAGAACTACCCTGCTGCTCCACAGGACTGTCCTACTGCTTGAGGACTGGCATGACTCCCAGAGGGTTGCCCTGAAGTTTGAGGGCGTCCCTGTTATATGACAATGAAGCCTGGGCTTGCATTGTTTATCCCAGGCTACCTGAGTGACTCCAACTTGAGTTGACTTACCTCCTGTCTGAGCTACAGGGACATTCCAAGCTCCAGTTGCCTCGTGGCAACTGCCCAGATCCCCTACTGCATTTGCCCTGCCTGTACCTGCAACTAGACCTGCCAGAGTCCTGCTCGCCTCAGCTTGATGGTATTCCTAATCTCAAAGGTGTGCCTGCCCATGTCCTGTGCCATTAGGTGGTTTCAGTTGAGCTTCTCCTGCGGAAGTAAGTGAAATACTAAAGTTTAGGACTCCTCACGACTGCTAACAAGTCTCTGCCTGCTTTGACAACATCCAAAGCAAAGCTATGGCGATCCTGTATCCTTGCCATACAGCAATGGCTGCCCATAGTGACTAACATCATGAAGCTCCAGGAATGACCATCCGCAACAAGTGAATGGCTCTCCGTGCCACAACAGCCTGGCCTGTTTTTCTTGCAATATAGGGGGCAATCATTGACACTCTTCCTGATCCTTGCATGCTCCTCCACCATGACGGAACTCTTTGTGCAAGACTTTGAGAAGGTAATCTTTTCAGAGGGACTAACCTGGTCACTGTATTTGGCCCACACTCCATTGTGGTTAGCCCAACTAGTGACTTTGACTCATTCTAGAAAGATCAGATGATTGCAAGTTTTTGCTTTGTGCTTTTAGCTGCACAACTCACCTAAAATTTCAAAACTGCATATCTCCAGTCGTACTGGTTGGATTTTTGTTTTTGTGGTATCATTTTATTTAATACAATTTCTCATATTATTCAAAATTGGTTTGGGATATTTCTTTTGTTATGTTTTAACTTTATTACAGTTTTTGTGTTGCATAAATACTTTATTCTTTGCCTCCAAGTTAAGTCTGACTACATTTGTGCCAAGCTATCAGAGGGTTAAGCACAGGTTAATTTTTTTTTTTTTATGGTTCACCTTGACAAGGATTGTGATTGTTGCTTGAGTGTGGCTTTCACCCATGTCAACCAATAATTTGATTTCTTACACTACTGTAGTCCTATAAACTAAAAAACACATACAATACTATAAACAATACATTAAAACAGCATTGATTTAAAAAGACTGTGGACCTAATTATGAGGTCAGGTGGACTTGTGTCCACCCAACTCTGTATCGGTTTGGAACTGCCTGACCTTAGGACGGTGGTTCTGATGGCAGCATAACGATACGATTGCCAATAGGATGGTCGCAAACGTGCATTTTACAATGGAAGCTTGTGCATCTCATGGTGCCTGCCACATGGTACAGGGATGTTTAGGTAGACATCATAGGTGCACAGTAGGCCCCATAGTGGAGGGCAGAGGGTAAGGGGGCAGTGCTAGGGTCCACCAAAGTCACTTTCCGAGTGCCTTCTCGGATGTTCCCTCAACATGATACCTCCGCCCGCCGCATCATAATGCGGCGAGCAGACTGCAGGGGCAGATATCGGTGGGACCAACACCATAATCAGCCCCTTAGTGTATATACCTTCCCAACACTAAACTGTTGAGTTCAAGAAGACAGGAGACTGAATGTCTCACATATTTATTTGCCTTAACTCAAGACTGTAACTATACACAACTCAATCCACCACTACAACTCTGTCCTATGTAACTGTAAATATTTTGAGTTAAATACAGATTTCATTTTGGAGATAAAAATACACACACATGCTAATAGTTGATCGTCAAAATATTTACTAATTCCAATAAACAATGTGGCCACAATGGAGAAAATGTTGTACTTTGTGGGAGAGAGATGGAATAAAAAATGTCCCACTCCCAACCTAATTGCTCCTGGCGAGGTTTTTGAATTTGAGAGAGTCAAAGCTAATCCTGTTGGACTTTGGGGATTTCATATCTACTGTTGCAACTCCAAACTTGAAATGAAATGAGGGATTTATAATGCGTGACACTACCCGGTGGTATCTTGGCTCTGGATACACCAGAAGACAGTTATTTATAGAAATATGACACTAGTACAGCCAGGTCTTTAACCGCTTTCTAAATTGAAGCAGGTTATGTTTGTTTTTCAAGCAAGTGGGCAAGAAATTACAAAGTTTAGCAGTTGTATAAGAAAAACATTTGCCTCCCCATTTTACTTTTGAAATCTTGGGGATGGAAAGGTTGCCACTGTTAGAGGATCTTGGTGATCTGCCTGGGATGTAGGGTCTGAAGAGTTGCAACAGTTGTCATGGGCTCTTTCCATGTGTGTCCTTAAATTCAATACACAAGGCCTTGAACTGGATGCGCTTAATGATGGGCAGCCAATGTAGATCTGCGAGACCCTTGGAGGTTGAGTTGAAGCGAGTAAGCCCAAACAGAACCCTGGCTGCGCATTTTGCATGGTTTGCAGTTTTTGTAGACTACGCTTGCTTGCACTGGTAAGAAGGGTGTTGCAGTAGTCCAGTCTTGAACTAATCAAGGCTGTGACCACTGTTTTACTCCTCTCTAATGGGATGAACTGAAGTATTTTTGTTGAGGATTTCACAATTCTAAGGGTAGGGAATAATATTCACTCAGTTATCGATCAAAGCAAGATAATAACAGGTCAAGCATTTCAATAATCAAACAGGCCTTCATCGATAAGCATAGCTGACTGCATTTCTTGCAACATCATTTTGGGAACTTTATTATTGTGACCAGAGTATTTTGGAGTTGGTGTGAGCTGAGTAACACAGTAAGTGCAGCGCGCTGGAAGACAGTGGATGCACAGGCAACAAGTAAGGATGACACCTGCAATACCGATTAGGACAAGCAGAATCTTCCATCCCCAGGACGTTAGAAGACCCCAGAAACATCCTGTGAGAGACCATAACCTGTTATCTACGTGGATCTCTGAAGCTAGCTTATGTAATTTCAGAAATGCTAATTTGACAGTTGTGGCAGTGTCTGGTATACACAGCAACTGCCCCCGATGACGCGGCATGCTCCACCCCTATCAGCTAAGATAACATCTAAAAACATTGTGTTTTGAAGCGAGACCAGTCTTGTAACCTGTAGCTCAAATGTAATATTCATGAGTATATCTGCTGTTGTGTTAAGAACCCCTTCTACTACCCTTGGCAAATGCCTAATGTTGCAACTATTGAATAAGGGACTCCAGAATTATGTGAGGCCCTTCATTATATCAGTGAACTGCTGCAGAGATGTGTCTGCCTGATGAATATCATCTGGATTGACAACTATCTTTACTCGAGAAACTGTAGCATGCCTGCGTTGCAGTCTGTGTGTTTTGTGATAATTGGAAGGGGTCACATATACTAGGGGAAGGAGGTAAGAGAGATAAAACTGCCCTGACCACCCCTCAGGTAACCACACATAACCACGGCCTCCACAAATGAAATAAATGTTATGTGGTGGAATCAATGGTGGGCTCCTAGGCATCTTCAATATAGATGTGTTGCAGCTACTGTTTACTACCTCTACACTCCCTATTCCCTGGACGCAGAATGAAGACAGTACATTTATCACCGCCAGGGGCATGGGCTTATCATGTGACATTTCGTGTTTGAAAAGATTGGTAATATTCAGTTACATTGAACTGTGAGAATCTGTCCCCATCCTCTTCTGTTCTATTTACCGCTCTTCCCCTATTCAATGCTCCAAGGCACATAGTCAAGAATACCCAATCAAAATGCCCATCTCCAGGGGAAGCATCATATGGTGATCTCTGATGAGGGTACACTTTATCATTGTCATTGATGAACGGGGCCTTGTGCCCCTGTGTTTCAAAGAGTCTGGTTGAGAGAAAGGACAGACCAAGCTAAGCAATGTAAACCAGCCTTCACAACTATTAATATAGGATAAAGGCATAAGCAGCAGTTTTTCACTCTTGTGTGTAGCCGAAGGCAGCAACCCACACACCCAACAGTTTGTCGTATTATAAACAGCATGAGTTTGATGCAGCTTCTGAATAAAAATATTATCTTTATAAGTCTTTCGGTGTTCTTCTTTGTGAGGGGCTAAAGTACCAATAATTTGTTCAATAATTTGTTCAAGCCTCCACAGGATATTTTTCTTCCTGGAAAAACAAATACAGAGATCAGAGAAAGCAAAATTATCACTACAAACACAATTTTCGTCTAAAGGGGCCAGGTGGACCAAACAGAACCATGGGAATAGGAGCGGGGAGCTATAAAGGGCTGCTCCTCATCAGGGACAATTGCAGCCCAGTAAAACAATAACAGCCCTTGCTGAAAACAATCCTTCTTTCAGCATAGGGCAACCTCCCTCTTGGGTAAATACCCTCAACGATCTTTTCCAGTGTTCAGGGCAGTGCACTAAAGTTCTTCACTCTAATCTAAAACAGGCACCAGAGGCGCAACACCTGTACCGGGAGGGGCATCTTCTTGATATGGGAGGCTTGCACCCAGGGCTTCCGGCCATCCACTTTAACAGCCGTCTGAGTGGCCAAGGCACTTGGGTAGGGCCGCTCCACCAAGGCTCCAAACAGGACTTGCGTTGAAACTGGCGCACAAGGATGAAATCCCCAGGCTGGATCCGATGTCCGGGCCCTCTGGCAATGGTTGTAGGGCAACAGATATCTGTTGGTAGATGGAACTTAGATCTTTATACAAGGCATACAAATTATCAATCAAAGGAGGGTATTCTATTTCTGAAAAACTTTTAGGTCTCGGGCCGCTCCAGACATTAGCAGGGCGCCAATAAATATCTTCGTAAGGTGATAATTCTGTCCTAGAATGTGCAGTCACTCTTGCTGACATCAGTGCTAGGGGCAATGCATCTGGCTATTTCAAACCCATGCTTTCGTGAATCTTGGCTAGTTTCAGTTTGAGAATACTATTTGACTTCTCGGCAAGGCCAGCCGATTGAGGATGGTTTGCCAGCTGCAATTTTTTGTGATTTGTAGGCCCTTGCACACCAGCTCAATGACTTTAATATTGAATTGGCTCCCATTGTCACTCCAGATCACGTGTGGCAATCCGTAGCGTGGGAAATACTCCTTCAGAAGTACCTTCGCTGTTGCTGTGGATGTGTTCTCTTTAGTTGGGTAGGCCTCTACCCACTTACTAAATGCACAAACTACCACAAGTACAATCTTTAGATTGTTTATTCAATCCATTTCAATAAAAAATCCACTTGGATTACCTTGAAAGGGAAGGAAGGTGGTGCAAATTATCAGCAGGTGTAGGGGTGCCCTTTCCAGGTTTGTGCTTAAAACAAACTATACAGTGTCTCACCAACTGTCTTGCAACCTTAGAGATATTCACATTCTGCCATTCCGGATCTAGCAACTTACAAATGCCTTTTGCACTAATGTGTGCTGGGCCATGGGCCATAGTGACTACAGGGAAAACATAGGCATTCAACAGCAGACACTTCCTTTTATCTGACAAATCAGCCCAACACCCATCCTCATCTAAGCATCCTCTTCTCTCTTCCCACATTGCCAATTCGTCTGCTGTCGCTTCTCATTGTATCTTCCTCACACTTTCCACAGTGTCTTTAAACATGGCATTGTCTGGAACTCATCTAGCAGGTTCTGCTACAAACATCCTATCCATCTTTGTTCTGGCTGTCTCTTCGGCTGTTTGGTCCACAAAGGCATTACCCATCCCCACATCATCTACTACTGCTTTATGGGCACTGCATTTGATAATGGCTAACTTGTCAGGAAGGGTCAGTGCTGATAATAATCTGAAAATCAATGGGCCATCCTGTATCCTTTGACCATGAGATGTCAGGAACCCTCTCTCCGCCCAGAGCCGCCCACAATTATGCGCTACCCCGAAGGCGTACTGACTGTTGGTGTAGATAATAACAGTTAGTCCTTTACTCAGCTCACAAGCCCCCAGGATGGCAACTAACTCTGCAGCTTGGGCTGACTGGTATGGGACAATGGATATCTCAACTACAGTATGTAACGTTGTTATTGCATCAGCTACGGTAGTATTGCCGTCTGGGAATTTAAAACAAGAACCATCGACATATAGTTCCCCTTGGGGGTCAGATAAAGGAACATCTGTCAGGTCTGCCCGTCCTTTCATTTCTACTTCCATTCGAAACAAGCAATCATGGACATCACTGTGCTTTTCGTCCAAAGGAAGAGGTTGTAACATGGCTGGGTTGAGAGTAGTTCATCGTTTAATGGTAATATGCTGAGCAAATAGAGTCAGCTTGTTTCCAGTAAGAAGAGCACTGTTGAGGTGCTATGTCTTTGTCTTGTTCAATAACGTGTCCACAGCGTGAGGTACCATCACTGTGAGATCAGTATCCAGGACGAGCCCTGCAGATTGTCTGATAGACACTGCTGCCGCCACAGCAGCTCTCAGACAGCTCAGGAGCACTCTGGCGACAATATCCAAAATGGCTGAAAAGTAAGCAGAGGGTCTCTGCTTACAAACAAAACCCTGTGTTAGTACAGAAAGCGCACAACCATCCACCTCATGTACATAGAGCACAAAAGGCTTTTGGAAGTCAGACGTACAAAGCATAGGAGCAGAGCAAAGCGCAGTCTTGAATTGTTCAAAAGCTTGCTGGCATACAGGTGTTCAGGGCAAAGGCTCATGCACATCTTTGTTGGTGAGGTAAATAAGGGGTTTCGCTAGTAGGGAGAAGTTAGGGATCCATTGCAAACAATACAAAGATATTCCCAGGAACCCGTTGAGTTTTAGGGATGGACATGTTAGTTATGGTAGCTATGTGTTCTGGTGTTAGTCTGCAACCCTCCTTCGACAGTAGATGACCTAAATAGGTGACCTCCTGTCGACAGTACTGAAATTTTGATAAGGTCACTTTATGTCTATGGGGTGGCAAAAGGAGCAGTAATTTAACTGTGGCCTCTTTACAGTCCTGTTCGGTGTCTGAGGCCACTGGAAGAACATCAACATATTACAGCAGCACATTACCAGTGGGAAGCTCCAATGAATCCAGCTGTGTTTCCAAAGCCTGGCTGTAAATTCTAGGACTCTCTTTATAGCCTTGTGAAGCCCAACAGAATCTGAAACTTTAACCAGTGATTGTAAATTGAAAAATGTGATGGCTGTCAGGGTGTATTGGTGTAAAGCAATCTTTAAGTCGATCACTGAGAAGAACCAAGCTATCGGGGGAATCATTGTCAAAATCCCTGTAATGTCGGGCACCACAGGGTATTGGGGAAGTACTATTTTATTAACCTCTCCCAGGTCAATCACAAAATGACAAACATCAGGGTGGTGGTCTGGGCAACCCAAAGGTACTTTCTTAAGGATAGGAAGAATAGGGCTTTTGCACACATTCGCCGTCGTCTCTTAAACTACACCAGACCTAATCAAATTGTGACTTATTTGTAATAAGGCCTTTTCTCCTGCCTGGGATATCTTGTACTGTGGAACTCGGGGCAACCTGGCATTCTTCTTTATCTTGTTGGAGACAGGTGGGATCTGAAGCAGCCCTACATCCGTCTCACCTGTCGCCCATTATGTATGCAGTACCTGATGGAACTCAGGGGGGAGAGGGTCATATTTGGTGAAGCATTGTTTGGCATGGACAACTCGTGGACCAACAGTCATATGAACACCATCCGGGGAACAATATATTATTGCATGTAATCGTTTTAGCAAATCCAGTCCCAGCAAATTCTCCCCACAATTTGATGTCAGCAAAAATGGAGAGTCGACTGTAAAGGGACCGATAATGAAAGCCAAGGGTTTGGGAAATGGGGCTAACAACCGGTCCATCTCAGAAACCCACCAAAATATTGTTTTCACCAGACAGAGCTGCACCCGGGATCAGTGAAGGGGAAACAGAGCTTTTCATAGCCCCTGTATCAACTAGAAATCACTCGGTGGAGCCTTGCAAATTCGCAGTGACATAGGGTCCGCACTGATCTACAGACACCAGAACTGGTCCCTCGTCCTGCCCTCAGCTGTCCTAGCTGTGAGACAACCCCGTCACCGCATCCAGGTCATAGTCATCATGATAGTACTGTCGTCCCCGAGGGTCCGCAAAATAGTTCCTGCTCTGTCTATTGTCTGTCATATTGTCTGACTGTGTCCCCCCTCTGCCTTCTGCTCCACGTCCTCCACCTCCAAAACCTATGCCTCTCAGAGCACCACCTCCCTGTGACAATTCTGGACACTCGTTCCACCAATGTCCCTCCTTTTTACAATACACACATTGGTTGGGACTAAAAGGCGCACCCGAAGTGCCACCCATTCCGGACCTGGGGCCCGCGGACCCGAACCCGAACCACGTCCTCTGCCTTCTCCTCTTGAAATCTGCTGCATCAATACTCTTGTTTTCAAATCTTTCGTCTTCTTCTCCACTCTGTCCTTGTCTTCATTCTCTCTATGCTCATAATACTGAGGCATGCTCAATATAACTGACGGGGAGGATGTCGTCCAAGTATTCTCTGAGGCCTGCAATCGAGCAGCAATCTCAGGGAGCAAATTAGTAACAAACCTATTCACAAACAATCGAACACCACCCTCCTGTGACAAATCCTGGCCACTGAAATCTAAGACACGCCTTCGAATCTGGTAAAGAAATCTGACACACTCTGGCATTTCTTCTGACGTCACCCAGTCAACTTATCCCAGTCCACTCTCTTCTTGGGATAAGGAAGTGCCTGTAGGTGATGATGCTTCATGGCAAGCCTAACAACTCTGCTTTGGGCTTCTCACCGGGCTTGCGCTCCTTATCCCATGCTCTACTCTCATCCCATGTGCCCCCAATTCCGCTACATTGTCAGCTACATTGTCTTGTGAAAGACCTGACTACTTTTCCAAGGCATATAGATCAATTGTTCTTGGAACTGAGCGTCGACTCGCTGTCTTATTACAGTATTGGTAGAGTCACGCAATTCCGTTATTTCAGGATGATAAATGGGATGGACCTCCCTCATGGGGTGCTGTGTCACTAACAGTGGAAACTTCTGGAGTAGTCGGCCTCGGTAACCCACAAGTGTAGTCACATTACTAAAAACTTAATTCAGAGCCATGTCTGTGACATATTCTTGGTCTCATATGTCCTAAATACCCTGCGGCACGGTGCCCTGGAAGCATTGCTCCAACAACTGTATCAGAGTAGCTGACATGTGCTTAAGGGCATGCTGTTATATGAAGGGCTCATAGTCTTTCCTCACACTCCAGATATCCTCCACGCTATAGATCGGGTGTGTAACCCACTGAGCTACCTGATTCGCCACCACCTGTTTCTCCTCCAGTTCCACAGCTGACCGCACTAACACTTTCTTCACGCGAACCTGCACTGCTGTCCAATTGGCGTCAGGGAATCCACTTGTAGGGGTCTTGGGGTAACTATGTTTGAGGCATGGTGCTCACGGAGGAGAGAGCAGAGGCAGAGACAGGCTTCATCATATAAGGGGTCAGTGTTGTGGGTGTTATGGGAAGAATGGTGGATAAGGCGGAACCCAGAGATTGGTGAGGAGAAGGGAGGGATAGTACAGGGGAAAGAGCTGTGTCTGTACCCGTTGTTGGTGGGAGTACAGGAGAAGCAGGTGGGGCCGGGGCTGATGCAACAGTGCCGGGAGTACCGGAGTGAGCAACCCCAGAAGTCGGGGCTGAGGATCTAGGGACCGTAGGGTATATTCGCAGTGGGGTATAGGGCAGTGGAGGACAAGAATCCAGACGCTCCTCAACTAGTTTGTCCCCTTCTTCCTTAACTACATCACTTTTATCAGCTTGTATCCGGTACCTCCTGTCCTCATGCTCTATGCCTTTCTGCACTTTATCCCTATCATAGGCTACTGCCTCCTGTGTAATAGTTTGCATCTCTTTCCTTCTAGCCACAAGCGCTCTGTGTCCCTCAAGTGTCCGCAGACCCACCAAGTCCAAGAGAAGACAGTCTGCAGACTGTACCAGGACACACAGCCTGTCGGCTCATGTCGCTCAAATAAGACAGTCAGAGACTGTACCAGGACAAGGCCTGCAGGTGCGTGTCGACCAAGATTGGCGTCATTTTCCAAGAACCAAATCACTCACCTGGTGCACACAGGTCAAGCAAGTTATTCTCCACTGCTGGCTCTCCGGACCAAATGGTCAGCTCCAGGGTTTCGCCATCAAGACCCCGGCCAAGGGCCACTAGCTGAGGATCCGTCCAATCGGGAGGGCGAAGCAGCTGTGAGAACCAAACAGACTCATACTCATGAACCAAGCTCGGTCTTGTACCTTTGAAGGTTCATGAGTATGAGTCTGTTGCTCTGTACTCCAACTACCAGGATTCCACCCTTCATAACGTACAAGTAAAATTGGTCAGAAATCAAAGCATTGTGATATATTATTGCTGTTTCTCCTGAATTTAGAAATGACTATGAGTCTCTTTGTAGAGTCATAGTCAAGAATAGAATTTGCATTAAATCACACCGACAGAATAAAAAACCTTAACAACCTTTGAAGGTTGATGAGTACGAGCTTGTTTCTCTGTACTACAACTACCAGGATTCCACACTTCATAACGTATGAGTGAAATTGGTTAAAAAAGTATTGTGAAAGATCATTAACATTTTGCCAGAATTTACAAAGGCAGAAACGTGTTTAAATAAAACACAAATGATTGAGCGCAATTTTGGACACAGGATCCAAAATATGTGAAGAACGGTGACCCAGAAACTAACACTGGCCGGTTCAGGCTAAATATTGGTGTCACATACACAGCATTGAACCTGACTGCAGAGAGTTCCAGCCAAGCCAGAGGATTACTCAACGAAAAGGTATTAGTTACCTTCTTTTGTCGAGTCATCCATAATGGCTGCTAAAGGGGATTTCAGTTAAAAGAGTACCGCGCTCCGGTGATCTGTTGTCTTGTGGAGTAACGGTTGTGACAGACTAAAGTCTTTTTTCATTTGTTTTGTATTCCAGTGAATTTATACATATCGCCTAGAGATCTAGAATTGGAGCCTCTGCTGGAAAGGATCTTTATGATAAGTGAGTGGAGTTTTGGATTTCTGTTGTGTAAGTGTCTGGAACAAGAAAAATAGTAGTATGAGTATGAGGATGTCAGTTATTAAATACTTATTTCATTATTCTTTCAGCTCTAAGAGTGTTCTGAGTCCTGAGGAGAACCCTGTGAGATATGAAATAGCGTTTAAAATGTGTCAAATGTTGTGTTCCCAAACAAGTGTGCCTTTTGGAAGCATTTACCATGAAGGCTCATAATATAAATGTATATATGGTGTAATTAAGAAGAAACATATTGAGCCCTGCTGGTACACTGTTTGGATTGTGCCCTTGTACAGGCTTTCACAAAAAAGGCATCATAACGCAAGCCTAAAAGAGCATTGTTTTTCTCTCAAATATAAGAAGGAATAGGTCCAAAAAACTATAGAACCAGAGCTAATAGGTATTTTGTACTATGTGTTTTAATGTAATTTAATGTCAAAAAATGTTTTGTGTGGTCTTGTGTGTAATAAATGTCATGTACTGTTGTTAAAGTAAACTCTGTCTCTCTGTGATGTTATGTTCCATTAGATTGACGATTCTAAGTTCAACCAACTTATATGAAACACACATTAAAAAGAAAATTTAAATTGAAAATAAAAACATGTGGCCCTATTGAGTGAACCGTGTGATCATATTGAGAGTAGATTCATTGGTATTCGTACTGGCATACAAGTTGTGTGATTGTTGATCATGCCTAGCCTTACTGATTAAGTGTCTAACCATTTCTAGTTGATTTTCTAAACTATCTCTAGCATGTCAGAAGTGAGAAAGTAAAAAATCATTTAAAAAGAGCATCAATGGCCTACAGCTGTCCAGTCCAAAACAGTAAAACCTACTTACTTACTTATGACTACTACTGGGGTATAGGCCATCAAGCTGGACTCCCCAGCCATCACTGTCTTGGGCTTTTCTTTCAATCTGACTCCATGTGAAACCCATCTCCATGTAGTCAGCATTGACAGCTCGGTGCCAAGTTTTTCTAAGCCTTCCTTTTTTCCTTTTCACTTGAGAGTTTCAGGTCAGGCCTTGCCTGGTTGTGTTTGATGCAGGCTTGTGGAGGGTGCGACCTATTTAGCCACGCAACATACAACAATGTCTCAACTGGAAAACATTGGAAAAGGGGAACAGTAAAAAAACTGTGATGCAAATCTCAACTGGGATGGTGAACAAAAGGGAGGGAGACACCAACAATGCAATTGGAGTGAAAAGGAGTATTATTTGTAAGTAGTTAAAGCTGCACTACAGTACAATTAAATATACAATGACCAAAACACACAAAGTGAGCACTGGACGTGTTTAGTGATAGTGAGCGGTGCAGTGACACAAAAGTAATGAGAGCAGCGTGAATGGAGACAAGGAGTATTTACAAAAATATATATTCAATGTTCATGTTTTTGAATCAGACTAAATAAATTGACCACAACAGCGCCAAAGTTCTATGCTCGGTAGTTGACGGCATTTATTTATTGGTCTAACTTTCAAGTAACCTACCCTCATTTGATGCATTATCATAACACATGTAGGTGCTTAAGTTCTCATGTCTTTTTAAGCATCATAATTATCCTTAAAGCCGAATTGTGTAATACTCTCTTGATACCACTATTAATGTACCGTGCATAATCAACATCAGTAATCTTTTAATAGATTCAAAAGCAATGGACCGCACTCCGCTAGCCCCTCCTCCGGGTCGCCCTTTGGGATTCTGGTACTTGGAGTTGAAGAGTGGTTCACCCAAGTGGGTGCAAGTAAGTACTTGTTGGACTGATGATCTCTAGACCCGATCCATGTCCCGGGTTTTTGGATGTCGCCCCCGAGACATGGCTCGGGTTTCGGGATAACTTCCCTCATCAGTAGAGAAATGGTTTAGGGGTGGAAGAGAAGGCCGCCAAACAACCGTCAAAGGCCTGGATGCCCGAACCGGCACGCAGGTGCGTCCTCCAGGAGCTCGTCAGCTCGAAGCTCAAGGGAGCCAATTTGTAGACTCAAAAGCAATGGACCGCACTCCGCTAGCCCCTCCTCCGGGTCGCCCCTTGGGATTCTGGTACTTGGAGTTGAAGAGTGAATCACCCAAGTGGGTGCAAGTATGTACTTGTTGGACTGATGATCTCTAGACCCGATCCATGTCCCGGGTTTTTGGATGTCGCCCGAGACATGGCTCGGGTTTCGGGATAACTTCCCTCATCAGTAGAGAAATGGTTTAGGGGTGGAAGAGAAGGCCGCCAAACAACCGCCAAAGGCCTGGATGCCCGAACCGGCACGCAGGTGCGTCGTCCAGGAGCTCGTCAGCTCAAAGCTCAAGGGAGCCAATTTGTAGATGCAAAAGCAATGGACCGCACTCCGCTAGCCCCTCCTCCGGGTCGCCCCTTGGGATTCTGGTACTTGGAGTTGAAGAGTGGTTCACCCAAGTGGGTGCAAGTAAGTACTTGTTGGACTGATGATCTCTAGACCCGATCCATGTCCCGGGTTTTTGGATGTCGCCCGAGACATGGCTCGGGTTTCGGGATAACTTCCCTCATCAGTAGAGAAATGGTTTAGGGGTGGAAGAGAAGGCCGCCAAACAACCGTCAAAGGCCTGGATGCCCGAACCGGCACGCAGGTGCGTCGTCCAGGAGCTCGTCAGCTCGAAGCTCAAGGGAGCCAATTTGTAGATTCAAAAGCAATGGACTGCACTCCGCTAGCCCCTCCTCCGGGTCGCCCCTTGGGATTCTGGTACTTGGAGTTGAAGAGTGGTTCACCCAAGTGGGTGCAAGTAAGTACTTGTTGGACTGATGATCTCTAGACCCGATCCATGTCCCGGGTTTTTGGATGTCGCCCGAGACATGGCTAGGGTTTCGGGATAACTTCCCTCATCAGTAGAGAAATGGTTTAGGGGTGGAAGAGAAGGCCGCCAAACAACCGTCAAAGCCCTGGATGCCCGAACCGGCATGCAGGTGCGTCGTCCAGGAGCTCGTCAGCTCGAAGCTCAAGGGAGCCAATTTGTAGATTCAAAAGCAATGGACCGCACTCCGCTAGCCCCTCCTCCGGGTCAACCCTTGGGATTCTGGTACTTGGAGTTGAAGAGTGGTTCACCCAAGTGGGTGCAAGTAAGTACTTGTTGGACTGATGATCTCTAGACCCGATCCATGTCCCGGGTTTTTGGATGTGGCCCGAGACATGGCTCCGGTTTCGGGATAACTTCCCTCATCAGTAGAGAAATGGTTTAGGGGTGGAACCACTCTTCAACTCCAAGTACCAAAATCCCAAGTGGCGACCCGGAGGAGGGGCTAGCGGAGTGCGGTCCAATGCTTTTGAATCTACAAATTGGCTCCCTTGAGCTTCGAGCTGACGAGCTCCTGGACGACGCACCTGCGTGCCGGTTTGGGCATCCAGGCCTTTGACGATTGTTTGGCGGCCTTCTCTTTCACCCCTAAACCATTTCTCTACTGATGAGGGAAGTTATCCCAAAACCCGAGCCATGTCTCGGGCGACATCCAAAAACCCGGGACATGGATCGGGTCTAGATGTCATCAGTCCAACAAGTACTTACTTGCACCCACTTGGGTGAACCACTCTTCAACTCCAAGTACCAGAATCCCAAGGGGCGACCCGGAGGAGGGGCTAGCGGAGTGCGGTCCATTGCTTTTGAATCTACAAATTGGCTCCCTTGAGCTTCGAGCTGACGAGCTCCTTGACGACGCACCTGCGTGCCGGGTCGGGCATCCAGGCCTTTGACGATTGTTTGGCGGCCTTCTCTTTCAGCCCTAAACCATTTCTCTACTGATGAGGGAAGTTATCCCGAAACCCGAGCCATGTCTCGGGCGACATCCAAAAACCCGGGACATGAATCGGGTCTAGAGATCATCAGTCCAACAAGTACTTACTTGCACCCACTTGGGTGAACCACTCTTCAACTCCAAGTACCAGAACCCCAAGGGGCGGCCCGGAGGAGGGGCTAGCGGAGTGCGGTCCATTGCTTTTGAATCTACAAATTGGCTCCCTTGAGCTTCGAGCTGATGAGCTCCTAGACGACGCACCTGCGTGCTGGTTCAGGCATCCAGGCCTTTGACGATTGTTTGGCGGCCTTCTCTTTCACCCCTAAACCATTTCTCTACTGATGAGGAAAGTTATCCCGAAACCCGAGCCATGTCTCGGGCGACATCCAAAAACCCGGGACATGGATCGGGTCTAGAGATCATCAGTCCAACAAGTACTTACTTGCACCCACTTGGGTGAACCACTCTTCAACTCCAAGTACCAGAATCCCAAGGGGCGACCCGGAGGAGGGGCTAGCGGAGTGCGGTCCATTGCTTTTGAATCTAAAAATTGGCTCCCTTGAGCTTCGAGCTGACGAGCTCCTGGACGACGCACCTGTGTGCCAGTTCGGGCATCCAGGCCTTTGACGATTGTTTGGCGGCCTTCTCTTTCTTCCTAAACCATTTCTCTACTGATGAGGGAAGTTATCCCGAAACCCGAGCCATGTCTCGGGCGACATCCAAAAACCCGGGACATGGATCGGGTCTAGAGATCATCATTCCAACAAGTACTTACTTGCACCCACTTGGGTGAACCACTCTTCAACTCCAAGTACCAGAATCCCAAGGGGCGACCCGGAGGAGGGGCTAGCGGAGTGCGGTCCATTGCTTTTGAATCTACAAATTGGCTCCCTTGAGCTTCGAGCTGACGAGCTCCTGGACGACGCACCTGCGTGCCCGTTCGGGCATCCAGGCCTTTGACGATTGTTTGGCGGCCTTCTCTTTCACCCCTAAACCATTTCTCTACTGATGAGGGAAGTTATCCCAAAACCCGAGCCATGTCTCGGGCGACATCCAAAAACCCAGGACATGGATCGGGTCTAGAGATCATCAGTCCAACAAGTACTTACTTGCACCCACTTGGGTGAACCACTCTTCAACTCCAAGTACCAGAATCCCAAGGGGCGACCCGGAGGAGGGGCTAGCGGAGTGCGGTCCATTGCTTTTGAATCTACAAATTGGCTCCCTTGAGCTTCGAGCTGATGAGCTCCTGGACGACGCACCTGCGTGCCGGTTCGGGCATCCAGGCCTTTGACTATTGTTTGGCGGCCTTCTCTTTCACCCCTAAACCATTTCTCTACTGATGAGGGAAGTTATCCCGAAACCCGAGCCATGTCTCGGGCGACATCCAAGAACCCGGGACATGGATCGGGTCTAGAGATCATCAGTCCAACAAGTACTTACTTGCACCCACTTGGGTGAACCACTCTTCAACTCCAAGTACCAGAATCCCAAGGGGCGACCTGGAGGAGGGGCTAGCGGAGTGCGGTCCATTGCTTTTGAATCTAATCTTTTAATATACCAATGGACTCTGAGTAATAGCTGCCATGTTGAAATCATCCTTGTTAGAACCGGCTGTCTCTTGTTGGCAGAGGTATGCACTTCTGACAAATAGGGACACACCTTTTTTAGTCAGGGCAAGGGGATCACACCCTTCGATAACCCCTGCTCACCCCCATGGTAGCTTGGCAGAGCAGACAGGCTTATCTCAGAGGCTGTGTGTTAAGCAATTATGACCACATACAGTAATAAAGTGAATACACTACAAATGGACACGACACCGTAGTATTATAAAAATAAGTATTTTTATATAAGGCTTACCACAAGACCAAATAACGGCAAAACTGTACACAATCGTAATAAATACTCTGGGAAGGGAAAAATGGATAGTTCAAAGGTAGGTTCTTCTTTAGCACAAAAGTCTTTAGTATCCAGCAAATCTTCTTCTTGGCAATACAGTTCCTAGCAACAGGGTAACCCACACGGGGGCTACACGACGTCGAGGCAACGTTAATCCAAAGGTTCGGCGTCGACCGCGAGGAGCGCTACGTCGAGCCCGGAGTCACACGGACCCCCAACAACACAGTACCTTTAGGAAAATGAAGCACACGATGATCAGCGGCGTCGAGCAATCCGGCGTTGCGTCTTCGGTGTCGATCAGGCCTCAGCAGGCGTCGTCGATGGTGCGGTTGCACAGAGTGAGCAGCGCTCACGGCGTCGAGAGGGCACACAGTTGATGCGATCAGCAGCGGTGCAGACACGAGGTCCTCTGGAGTTAGAGCCGTACTCCCACTCACTGGCGTTGCTGCTGGCGTCGGTCGGGCCCGGCGGCCGGTCGTCGAGGAAGCGGGACACTGGGGCCGTTACCCACTACGTCGAGCTGGATTCGGCGACGTCCATCGGCGTCGAGATTGCTGGTTCTTTCAGAGGTGCTGGATTCACGATTCCAGCGAATAGCACTTTAGCAGATGAAGTCCTTTAGCCCTGAGACTTCAGCAGGAGACTGGCACTCTTCCAGTCCTTGGAGATTTTCTTAGCAAGCGTGAGAGTACACACCTAGTTCCTCTCTCCTGGTTCCTTGGCAAAAATAAAGAAGCACTGCAGGATTCCCCCAACAACAGCACACTGGCAGAAGGGGTAGGCAGTCCTTAGATCAGCAGGCCTCTTGTCCTTGGTTACAGGGTTCCTTGTCAGAAGTGATCTGATTTCTTGATTCAGGAGTCCTTCTCTTATACCCCTTTTCGGCTTTGATCCCTTTGTCCATGCCGGGGGATTTCCCAACATCCTGGGTCTGTTGTGGGTGGAGCCAGGCAGAAGCACCTGGCCTATTCACTGAGCAGGGCTGGGTCCTCAGACGCCCAGCAGGAGGTGGAGCCAGCATTGACACTGGCAGGAGCAGAGCTATCGGCCTCCTGGCAGGAGGTGGGGCTAGGATCGTCCATGGCAGGCACAGAGCCATCAGCCGCTTGGCAGGAGGTGGAGCCAGCATTGTATCATGCAGGGCAGGCTATCAGCAACTACTCTCCCCCTACTCTCAACGCAAATGTCCCACTCATCCCACACTGACTCATCCAGACCTGTGGAGCCACCCAGCTCCTGTCACACACACGCAAGACCAGCAGAAACCAGATATGGTTAGACAAGAAAATAGACACTTTCTAAAAGTGCTATTTTCGAACCCAGAGTCCAAAAACCATCCACACCAACGGATGCGTAATTAAACCCCGAGTTCAGGGATACCAAACTCGACATTGCACCATGCTCCCCGAGCCAGCTAGGATCATAGCATTAATAATCCAGGCGGCCCATTCTAACTAATGGAGAGCAGGCTACCTCGCAATAGTGAAGAACGAAGATGGCTGCAATTCACTATTAGGACATGCCAACTTGGTCAGGCGTGTCCTACCTTATACTTACAATGCACCCTGCCCGTGGGCCTACCATAGGGGTGACTAACATGAAGTCAAGGGAAGGTTGGAGGCTGGCAAGTAGGTATACTTGCGCAGCCGGCGTGACAGTACCAGACTGTACGTGGGTCTCGCAATGACCGACCCGTAGACATTCTTTTACGAGGCCGCTCCTGTGGGTGGCACAACACGTGCCGCAAGCCCACGAGCGGTATTTGCATTTACAAGCCCCGGCACTCCTGGTGCACTAGACTAGGGACTGACAGTAAACCAAATAAGCCAAACATGGATACATTAGATACATCAATTTAACATAGGGAGCACTTGCGCCGTGGCACTGATCAGCAGTGACACAGCGCCCAAAGCATATACCAGCAAAACATCGAAAACCAGTAGAGGCAAACAGAAAAAATGGAGGAGAGACTCAAGCCAATGATGTCAGGTCTAACATGTGTCCCCTCCAGCTGAAATGTGGGGAGAACTACCCTTGACCTAGGGAGTCCTCATCAGTAAGGCGGAAAAATCTGGACAGACCATCAGCATTGGCGTGATCTGTACCAGGGCGGTGTTCCACCGTAAAGTCCATCCCCTGTAGAGAAATGGACCACCTCAACAGTTTCGGATTCTCACCCCTCATCTGCATCAACCATCTGAGGGGCCTGTGGTCTGTCTGAACCCGGAAGTGAGTCCCAAACAGGTAGGGTCTTAGCTTCTTCAGTGCCCAGACCACAGCAAATGCTTCTCTCTCTATTGCACTCCACCTCGTTTCCCTGGGAAGCAACCTCCGACTGATGAAGGCTACAGGCAAGTCTCGGCCCTCTTCATTCACCTGAGCTAGAACAGCCCCCACGCCATGCTCTGAAGCGTCCGTCTGGACAATAAATTCTTTTGAAAAGTCGGGTGCCTGGAGTATAGGTGCTGTGCACATTGCAGTTTTCAGGGTGTCGAAGGCCGTTTGACAGGCATCAGTCCAGATCACGTTTCGTGGCTGCTTCCTGGAAGTCAGCGAAGTCAAGGGGTGCACAATGTTACCGTAATCCTTGACAAACCTCCTGTAATAACCCGTGAGTCCTAAGAAGGCTCTCACCTGAGTTTGGGTTTTGGGCGGCACCCAAGCCATGATGGTATCAATCTTGGGTTGCAGGGGGGCAACCTTGCCGCTCCCTACTTCGTGCCCCAAGTACACCACAGAACCCTGCCCAATCTGGCACTTACTGGCTTTGATTGTGAGGCCTGCTCTGCGCAGGGCCAACAACACTTCCTGGAGGTGGCACAAGTGTTCCTCCCAGCTGGTGCTGAACACTGCGATGTTGTCCAGGTATGCGGCACTGAAATCCTCCAGTCCAGCCAAGACCTGGTTGACCAACCTCTGGAAGGTGGCAGGGGCATTCTTAATCCCAAAGGGCATCACCCGGAACTGGTATAGCCCATCTGGTGTGGAGAATGCGGACCTCTCCTTTGCCCCATCAGTCAAGGCGATCTGCCAGTACCCAGACGTTAGATCAAACGTACTAAGGTACCGGGCAGCCCCCAACCGATCGATGAGCTCATCAGCTCTGGGGATGGGGTGCGCGTCAGTCTTCGTGACCGAATTGAGTCCTCGGTAATCCATGCAGAACCGAAGTTCCGGTGAAGCACCAGGCGCTGCAGCCTTCGGGACCAAGACCACTGGGCTGGCCCAAGGACTGCTAGAGGACTCAACCACCCCTAACGCAAACATTTTGGAGACCTCCTCCTTAATGTATGCTCTAACCTTGTCAGTCACCCTGTAAGCCTTGTGCTTCACAGGAGGGCTGTCTCCGGTGTCAACGTCATGGACACACCAATGAGTGACACCCGGAACCAAGGAAAACAGATCCGGGAATTGTCCCAACAGGTGGCGACAATCCTGTTTCTGCTCAAGGGTCAGTGTGTCAGAGAGGACCACACCATCCACTGACCCGTCTTGCTCTTTAGCACACAGGAGGTCAGGAAGAGGCTCACTCTCCTCCTCCATTCCAGCATCTGTAGCTAGGAGCATGCCCACTTCGGACCTTTCTAAGTGGGGCTTCAAACGGTTGACATGCAGGACCCGCAAGGGGTTCCTGGGAGATTTCAAGTCCACCAAGTAGGTGACATCGCTCTTCTTCTCCACAACCTTAAACGGTCCAGTCCACCTGTCCTTGAGCGCACAAGGTTCCACAGGGGACATGACCCACACTTCCTGACCAGGCTGAAGCTCTACCAGAGTGGCATTCCGGTCGTACCATCGCTTCATCTCCTCCTGGCTGGCCTCCAGATTTGCCTGAGCAAGTTCTCTGAAGCGCCGAGTCTGGTTCCGAAAGGCCAGCATGTAGCTGTATACATCCTGGGGAGGTTTCCTGGGAGATTGCTCCCAGCCTTCCTTGACCAGACTCAAAGGCCCTCTTACCGGGTGACCGTACAAAAGCTCAAAGGTGCTGAACCCTAGAGACTTTTGCGGCACCTCTCGGTAAGCAAACAACAGGCATAGCAAGAGGACGTCCCATTTCCGCCTCATTGGTTCTTCAAGACCCATGATCATGCCTTTCAGGGTCCGGTTGAATCTCTCAACCAGCCCATTTCCTTGAGGGTGGTAAGGAGTGGTGAACTTGTAGGTTACCCCACACTCCTTCCACAGAGACTTCATATAGTTCGAAATGAAGTTGGTGCCCCGGTCTGACACCACCTCTCTGGGGAACCCCATCCGGGAGAAAACACCCATCAGTGCCCGTCCCACCACGGGGGCCGTCACTGTTCGGAGAGGGATGGCTTCCGGGTACCGTGTGGCATGGTCCACCAAGACCAGGATGAACCTGTTGCCCAGGGCTGTCTTGGGGTCCAGGGGCCCAACAATGTCAATACCCACCCGGTCAAAGGGGGTACTGACCACTGGAAAAGGTTGGAGGGGAGCCTTCTGCTTCCTTCCGCTTTTCCCACTTGCCTGGCAAGTGTGACAGGTCTTGCAATGGATGTCTACATCCCTACGCATCTGAGGCCAATAAAAATGGGTGACAAGCCTGTCATAGGTCTTGTCCTGCCCCAGATGTCCAGCTAATGGAACGTCATGAGCCAACCCCAGTAGGAAGGCCCTGAAGCGCTGGGGTACCACCAGCACACGGGCTGACCCAGGCTCAGCAGCCTTAGGCTCGCTATACAGGAGGTCGTTCTCCCAGTACACAAAATGTGACCCTGACTGATCACCTGAGGATTGGGCTGAGGCCTGCTGCCTCATGCCCACAAGAGAAGGGCACTCCTTCTGTTCCGCACAGAATTCCTCCCTGGAGGGACCACCATCCTGCTGCCAGTGGGTCAGCTCGGGCAGGTCTCCCAGTTCAGCAATTTGTTCCCCTGTGGGCTCCAGGGCATCCCCCTCAGGGTCTACCTCCTCCTGGACCACGGGAACTACGGGGGCCGGTTTCCCGCGCCTCCTGCCTCTTCTCTTCACAGCTGGGTCCTGGGCCGTACTTTCAGGCTCCGGGATCCCATCAACACCCTTACTCGCTGTCATCGAACGAGTGGTTGCACACACCCACTCTGGCACACCCAACATTTTCAAGTGCGCCTCTCTCTCCACCTTAGCCCAAGGGGAGTCTTCTAAATCATTGCCCAGGAGACAATCGACAGGCATGGCGGGCCTCACAGCAACCTGAAGAGTACCTGAAACACCCCCCCATTCAAAGGAAACCTGAGCTACCTCACACTCTTTCTGGGAGTTGTCGGCAGCTATCACAGGGTAGAATGCGTGGGGAACCACCTGCTCTCTGGACACTAAGTGACACTTGACAGCTGTCACACTCGCTCCGGTGTCTCTGAGAGCTTCCACTCTATGGCCATTAATGGTCACCCACTGCCTATATTTACTAGTGTTACTAGGCAGAGGGGGTGGAGGGACCATTTGCATACCTCCTAGCGAGACCAGGGACATCTCTGCGGGACCCCTCCCACCATGGACAACCATCTCCTCCTCTCCCAAGGCTACACTCGCCAACTGACGGGGGGTGCACGCGGCGGTGCATTCGAATCCTTTTTGGGACACTGGGGGTCGTAAAACCGGTGTCCCACCTGCCCACAACCGTAGCAGGTTAGGGGGCCCCTATGAACAGGTTTACCCATCGGGGCCCCTGGCTTCTTCTCAGGGGGAGGCTGGGAACCCTTCCCTTGGTTCCCTTGGGGATTACTTTGGGGCCCTTTCTGAGACTCCTTCTGTTTACCCTTGTCCCCCCCACTCTTCTGCTGGGGACCCTGCCCACCTTTGGCTGAGTCTCCCACTGGACCCTTGTGGACCCTGGTACTGACCCAGCGGTCCGCCTCCTCAGCAAGTTTTCTAGGGTTAGATATCTTGCTATCAATCAGGTGCTGGCGCAGCTCTGGAAAACAGTTATTAGACAAATGCTCCCAAGCAAACAAATCATAAAGAGCTTCATAACTTTCCACCTTGCTGCCCTTTACCCAACCATCCATGGCTCTGCAAAAATAAGACACATATTCAACCCACGTCATACCAGGCAACTTCTTACATTCTCTAAAAGCTTGTCTGTACTTCTCGGGGGTTAAGCCATATCGCAACATTAAAGCATCCTTCATATGAGCATACGACATCCTATCCGCAACAGGCATGTCTAACAGGGTATCTCTCCCCTCATTCACAAAGCGACCCCACAACCCCGCTCCCCAATTCTTCTCAGGGACCTGGTGGGCCAACAATGCTAACTCATACGCTTTAAACCACTGACCGATATCTTCGTTTCTGTGATAATCCTTTATCACATCTTTGGGAAAGTAAAACTTACTTTCTGCAGGCCCAGATGGAATGCTGCCACCAGAGGGATTCAATTCTAACTTCTTAGCTTGGATATCCAGCTCCCTCAACCTGGCTTCACGCTCCAAAGCTAACTTCTCTCGTTCAAAATCTAACTTTTTGATCTCCAACTCAGCTTCTCTTCTACCTCTTGCATTTTCTAACTCCAACTGCCCATTTATCTTTAGCCTTGCCATTTCCATGTTGTATGCTCGCTCCTTCGCCCTTTCTTCTCGTTCTTCAGGGGAAAGACCTTTGGAGGAAACACTGCTTCCGGGAGAGGACTCAGGCCCATTCGCTGGCGCCTCCTCATCCCCTTCCACTGGCGGTACCACCACCGGATCAGTGGGATCTCTGGATTCCAACCAGGCCTCCAGAGCTTTGACATATTCCTCCTTCAACGAGAGGCCCTCGGTGGGAACTTTAAAATGCTTGCAGAAGGATTTTAGTTTCTTCAAGCCGTAGTCGTTTATCTTCGCTCTGTCGAATTCCTCCACAACAACAACAACAGGGGTAGTGACTCCGGTGTCACTCATGGTCAAAACTGGCAGTGTTCAAAAAATCAAGCTTCAGAAAAGCGAAGAACCAAAAATAGGATCCTTCCCAGTTAGATTGTGACTGCGTTATGGTCTGCTTTCACTATGTAGCGTACACTAATCACTGCACATGGGTCATAAATGCAAGGTCCAAATCCTCACCGCTGCATCCAATGTTAGAACCGGCTGTCTCTAGTTGGCAGAGGTATGCACTTCTGACAAATAGGGACACACCTTTTCTAGTCAGGGCAAGGGGATCACACCCTTCGATAACCCCTGCTCACCCCCTTGGTAGCTTGGCAGAGCAGACAGGCTTATCTCAGAGGCTGTGTGTTAAGCAATTATGACCACATACAGTAATAAAGTGAATACACTACAAATGGACACGACACCGTAGTATTATAAAAATAAGTATTTTTATATAAGGCTTAGCACAAGACCAAATAACGGCAAAACTGTACACAATCGTAATAAATACTCTGGGAAGGGAAAAATGGATAGTTCAAAGGTAGGTTCTTCTTTAGCACAAAAGTCTTTAGTATCCAGCAAATCTTCTTCTTGGCAATACAGTTCCTAGCAACAGGGTAACCCACACGGGGGCTACACGACGTCGAGGCAACGTTAATCCAAAGGTTCGGCGTCGACCGCGAGGAGCGCTACGTCGAGCCCGGAGTCACACGGACCCCCAACAACACAGTACCTTTAGGAAAATGAAGCACACGATGATCAGCGGCGTCGAGCAATCCGGCGTTGCGTCTTCGGTGTCGAGCAGGCCTCAGCCGGCATCGTCGATGATGCGGTTGCACAGAGTGAGCAGCGCTCACGGCGTCAAAGGGGCACACAGTTGATGCGATCAGCAGCGGTGCAGACACGAGGTCCTCTGGAGCTAGAGCCGTACTCCCACTCACTGGCGTTGCTGCTGGCGTCGGTCGGGCCCAGCGGCCGGTCGTCGAGGAAGCGAGACACTGGGGCCATTACCCACTGCGTCGAGCTGGATTCGGCGACGTCCGTCGGCGTCGAGATTGCTGGTTCTTTCAGAGGTGCTGGATTCACGATTCCAGCGAATAGCACTTTAGCAGATGAAGTCCTTTAGCCCTGAGACTTCAGCAGGAGACTGGCACTCTTCCAGTCCTTGGAGATTTTCTTAGCAAGCGTGAGAGTACACACCTAGTTCCTCTCTCCTGGTTCCTTGGCAAAAATAAAGAAGCACTGCAGGATTCCCCCAACAACAGCACACTGGCAGAAGGGGTAGGCAGTCCTTAGATCAGCAGGCCTCTTGTCCTTGGTTACAGGGTTCCTTGTCAGAAGTGATCTGATTTCTTGATTCAGGAGTCCTTCTCTTATACCCCTTTTCGGCTTTGATCCCTTTGTCCATGCCGGGGGATTTCCCAACATCCTGGGTCTGTTGTGGGTGGAGCCAGGCAGAAGCACCTGGCCTATTCACTGAGCAGGGCTGGGTCCTCAGACGCCCAGCAGGAGGTGGAGCCAGCATTGACACTGGCAGGAGCAGAGCTATCGGCCTCCTGGCAGGAGGTGGGGCTAGGATCGTCCATGGCAGGCACAGAGCCATCAGCCGCTTGGCAGGAGGTGGAGCCAGCATTGTATCATGCAGGGCAGGCTATCAGCAACTACTCTCCCCCTACTCTCAACGCAAATGTCCCACTCATCCCACACTGACTCATCCAGACCTGTGGAGCCACCCAGCTCCTGTCACACACACGCAAGACCAGCAGAAACCAGATATGGTTAGACAAGAAAATAGACACTTTCTAAAAGTGCTATTTTCGAACCCAGAGTCCAAAAACCATCCACACCAACGGATGCGTAATTAAACCCCGAGTTCAGGGATACCAAACTCGACATTGCACCATGCTCCCCGAGCCAGCTAGGATCATAGCATTAATAATCCCGGCGGCCCATTCTAACTAATGGAGAGCAGGCTACCTCGCAATAGTGAAGAACAAAGATGGCTGCAATTCACTATTAGGACATGCCAACTTGGTCAGGCGTGTCCTACCTTATACTTACAATGCACCCTGCCCGTGGGCCTACCATAGGGGTGACTAACATGAAGTCAAGGGAAGGTTGGAGGCTGGCAAGTAGGTATACTTGCGCAGCCGGCATAACAGTACCAGACTGTACGTGGGTCTCGCAATGACCGACCCGTAGACATTCTTTTACAAGGCCGCTCCTGTGGGTGGCACAACACGTGCTGCAAGCCCACGAGCGGCATTTGCATTTACAAGCCCCGGCACTCCTGGTGCACTAGACTAGGGACTGACAGTAAACCAAATAAGCCAAACATGGATACATTAGATACATCAATTTAACATAGGGAGCTTTTGCGCCGTGGCACTGATCAGCAGTGACACAGCGCCCAAAGCATATACCAGCAAAACATCGAAAACCAGTAGAGGCAAACAGAAAAAATGGAGGAGAGACTCAAGCCAATGATGTCAGGTCTAACAATCCTTATAAGTACAACTTTCTTAATTGGGATTAATTTTGTTATTATTTTGCATCCCCTACACTTCTTCTTCAGGACAACGTGGGGCCAGCCCACATTGCCAGATATCTAAGTACAGGTACTACTCCATTCTTGAAGCTATGAGCACACCACGCAACATGACAAGGTGTTTAGTGACTCTCCAAGGCCGGGTGCTGCAACTTTCCAAGTCTTATGCATTGCACATTAAGCTATTCACTCAGCTGTGCCAAACATTTTGCAATTTTGCAACGCACGCATAGTGTTACCATCATCTATTTTGGGTTTTAGACCGTTCTGAAAACACTGTCTCCCCCTGATCCATTTTTTTTCACCCCGAACAATATGGGTTTCTAGCACCAATGAGATAAATGTATCATCTGATATATAAATACGATAGGTAAAGCAATAAATAAGTAACTTTATCAAGTAATAAGTAATCTGTCAGGTACCGGTCCCAAATATTTGGCAAAAGCCTTCTCACCTTATGTTCCTGGACAATCTCTACGTTCCAGCAATCAACAGCTAATACAGGTACCCAGAATTAAAAAATATAGGCAGAGAGGCCGTGCTCTGGCCCACATTGGACATGTCCTTTGGAATTCATTGCCCCACACACTGAGACAAACCACTAACCACCTAGCCTTCCGAAAATCCCTTAAAACTCATTTATTTTTAAACATTTAACCCCACAATCATAGTCTAACTGTTTATCTGACCATGGATAAGCATGAGTCACACTCTTTCCTGGCAAAAGCGCGGAGATACCCCTTCGGGGGTCTATTCAGGCGCTATATAAGAATATAAATAAATAAAATAAATAAATAAATAATGAACCTCAGATAAAAAGTTACACCTCTTTTCTTACAAACGCAAAACAGGCAACTTCCAAGACTTGGGGTGTCACATTGGCAACATTTTAGGAACATTCCTTTGGAATGTCACATTAACATGGCATGGAAGCTGCTCTGCCCTGCAGCCACATTGACATGAATTGGTGTGTATCTCTAATCAGGATAAGAGCCATGTTGCGCTTTAAGTCCACATCAGTGGTAGCAAAGTGCTATACAAATTCTGCAAAACAAAAAAATACAGCGCAAGTTTGCCTTTATAGATACGCCGCCTTTTTGATGGATTACAGTCCCACGGCTCTGGCGTTTTAGATCTGTATCCCTCTTTTTGATACCACACCTATCAATTTAGGCAGCCTTTAGACAATACTTGGATTTTTCCACAACAGATTAATGGAGTTATATCTACTAAAGTCAATTCAAGATTTTTTCTGCATACACTTAAAAAAAATCCTTTCATATTTATCAAATAATTGTCATTGGCAGAAGACACAACCTAAATATTAATAATTTTTATGGGGAGTAATGCAATCAATACAATCAATAAATACAATAGTGCTCAGTCAGCAAGCCTGTAGGTAACGGCCTGTAAAGGTTCTGATTCCTTCGTCTATTTCGATGCCCTAACAATCCAGCCACATAGCTACAATTTCCGTTGTCTGCACTGCTAAGGAGAACATTAAGCACATTTGACAGATCGGTGATATTGTACTTTAGCGGAAATGATTCCAGAAACATTTTCTAAATGTCCAGCTAGCCAGGGCATCTCAGCACTAAATGCAGTGTCATAACTACTGTGTTGAAATGACAAATCCTTTTCCTTTGAGGCTGAAGGCGACCTTTTCAAGACCGTTCTACCTTCAGCCGACATTCTTGTACTTTTTGTACATTTTCAAAAGGCATTTCTACTTCTTGGGCAGTGATTCACAACCTGCTAACATTCCCCTGAGAACTGACGTCTGACCCCAGACAGACTTAGTGAGACTTTCCCCAGGGCTTGTCTTCCACCGTTTTCTGTCTGACCTTCCTTTCATTTAGCGATTAATTAGGGGATACATTCTCGAAAAAGAACGCTTGAGATAACACATACACGTACTCTGCTAACTAATGTATATTTTCTAAAACATTTCACCTTTTTAGACAATATTTCTAAAGTAAAACTTAAGTGCTCTTAAAAATCTCAGTAATGAATGAAATCGTATGCTGAAACTGTCACGAGTAATAAATACAGTGTTGTGGTTCATGCATTTTCGCAGCCAAAGCTAAGAAAACATATTTTTTTGACATCTAATCAAATCCACAGAGGTTTTCTAGCATTACATCTACCTTAACTTGCAGGGCCTATTTTGTAATTAAATCCTTGGGGACAGAATTGGTTTTATAGGAAAGTTTATAGGAGGAAAAATAAACTTTCCAATATTTTCAAATACATTTGAGGTCCTATTTAAATGTGATGGTTAATTGGTCTCATAGGGAGTTCGGGAAATGATTTTCTACTTTGCTTCCCAGTTAGCTCTTTCTGATAGCCATTGCCCACAAAAATATAGTGAGCATGCCAGAAGAAGCATTTATTGAGCAATGCATTTACTTTATCTTGCAGAAGAACACCGCTATATTTTAAATGATTGGCTTCGATTATCAAATTATTCCACACTTTAGTGCACTTATGGATACCACAGGAGCTGTTGTGATTCTAAGAAATATGTTAAAAATGAATTCTAATTAAAAATGAAGCATTGTGCTGCAGACCTGAATGACTTATAACTCATCCTCCTGCATAAGCAAGAGACTTGCACAGGAAAGTCTGAGCAATTCTTGGGTTAAGGAAGGAGCTGTTTTGTTACACAGAACACCTTAACTCCTCCTATCACACACTGAATTGGCATTGGGTGCAAATAATTCACAATGCAGTCAGTAATAGGTCAGCATGATTTGTGACCTTCTTTTAGATAGATGCACAGCACCGTGTTGTGCGGGGTCTGTGGTCCCCTGAAGGTGTTGTACCAGAGCATCGTGCTAAGAATGTCCTCTGGCTTAAATATGGAGTGCCACATATATAAATATATCACCACAATGGAGACAATAATAGAAACTGTACACCCAATGGGAGCAAATATTTAAAAAAAAAAAAAAAGGAGTTTATAATATTTGAAATTTATTATTAATATTAATCCACTATTCTTTGATTTAAATCACATAAAACCATCTACTCGGGGAGCTTTTTAGATTCACCATGTCTGACATGAAATCTGATGATGCTACTGCAAGCTCACCTGCGCCTGTTAACCATTCACTTAAGAAATTCCTTCAACAGGAGATTAAATCCTGTATGATGTCTTCCTTGAAGGAAGTTATGTCCTCTAAGAGACCGTGTGAGTCCCAAGATCTTCCCCCTAAACACGGTAAGAGGTCTAAAAAGACTAAACATAGTGAAAGCACTACAGGCCCTAGCGCCTCTTACAGAACGGGACGTCCTAGTACCTCACTTTGGATGGGAGGCCACCGCGCCTCACTTGAACTTGATGTCCCTCGTGACACTGCTTTGAACGGTGCCCATGGCGGCACAAATTCGGACGGTGTCCCTTGTGGCATATTTCATAGTAGTGCTAATCAAAATAATATTATTTAATTTGACTCCTCTTCCTCTGAAGGCTGCGTCTCCAGGGATATGGACGACGAGTTCGTACTCGACCTAGAAGAGGTTGAACCTGACTTTTATCCACAACCTGAAACCGAGTCAGCCTCTAAAAATACGATTCTTAACCCTATTGGTGAGGAGATGTTCTCTCCACTTAATATCTCACAGCCAAAAAGTTCAAAGTGGTTACCTCAAGAGCATGTTTCCCGCTTTGTAACACGTTGGTTAAGGAACCTTCTTGATAGAGATACTCGAAACACCATGAGATCTGAATCTCCCAGACCTACTATCGAGGAGAAGGTCTGTCAGACTCCAAACCTAGATCCAGATCAAATTTTTATTCAAGTTAGGGCGAGACCCTAGAAAAGGCCTGGAGAGAGCTCTTAAGGGCTGTCAAGACCGCCTTTTAGATGTCCTAGGACCACTAGTTAGAATCTTGGACATGGCTGAACAGTCTCACCTCTCCTCTACCCCCTTAAATGTTGACCTGATTCGAGGCTGGGGCCAAAGGGCAGATGTTCTCCTTGGCAACGTTAATTCTAGTTTGAATTTTGAAAGGAGGAGATCTATTTTAAACAAAATAAACCCCAAATTAGGAGACCTAGCAGAGAGGGAACCGTCTGAAAATCCTAAAGGCCTCCTTTTCAGAGAGGATATAATTAAGGAAATTGGCAAGTACGTGTCAACCTTTACTGCCCTCGACAGAGCACAAAACAACCTTAGACGTGTGTTTAACACCAACCTTTTTTGTCAGGCCGGGAGAAGGGGTCGCTCTTCCGGCCGAGGCTACCAACGACCCTACTCGACATTCAGAGGTACCGGAAGAGGCTTCTACCCTCCTAGACAACCCTTCTTTCCCCAAAGAGGAAGAGGTCCAAGAAACCGTGGTTCAAGAGGTCGTGGTACTCCCAACACTTCCAATACTACAAGTAAGTACTACTCTTTCTCCTTCTTCCCCCCACTCCCATAGTAGGGGGCAGACTAAAGCAATGTTATCATGTTTGGGAGTCAATCACCCAGGACCCATGGGTTCTAGAAACCATTATGGGCTTCAATATAGACTTTGTTCAGGTCCCCTTCCAAACGTATTTACCCCAACCCTTTATCCTTTCAGAGGAACAAGAAAAGATCGTGGAGGAAGAAATTCTTTCTATGCTCAAAAAGGGCGCAATACTAGAGGTTCCCTGGACACAAGCAAGATTCATAAACACTCACTTTCTAGTTCAGAAAAAGGACAAAGGGTGGAGCCCCGTAATAAACCTTCGAGGAATCAACACATTTTTGGTTTATCGTCACTTCAAAATGGAGGGTATCCACCTCCTGAGGGATCTCCTTCTCAAAGGAGATTGGCTAGTCAAGTTGGACTTGAAGGATGCCTACTTCACCATCCCTATGTACAAAGACCACCAAGCTTTCCTTCAATTTGCTTGGAAGGAACGCCTATTTCAATTTCAATAACTACCCTTCGGTCTCTCGTCTGGCCCTTGGTGCTTCACCAAGATTATGAAGAGTATTGTTACAATTCTGAGAGAAAGGGGTATCCGTCTCATCATCTACCTGGACGATATTCTTATCATGTCCCAATCCCATTCAGACCTCCCAAGAGATCTCAATACTTCCATGAATCTAATAGAGAGTCTAGGTTTCATCATAAACAGAGAAAAGTCAATTTTCTCCCCGTGCAAGACCATAGAGTTCCTTGGGTTCACACTAGAGACCTTGAAATGTCTTCTCCTTCTTCCTGCCAAGAAGATTGCCAAGATCCGAAGGAGATCAGGTCCGTCTTAAAATAAGAATCTTTAACCCTCCGCGAACTAGCCAGACTTCTTGGCATTCTTTCTTCTTCTATCCAGGCAATCTTTCCCGGTCCTCTGAATTACCGCGCACTTCAGAGAATAAAGAGGAAAGCGCTCAATTCAGATCTCTGGTACGGAGATCTTGTCTCTCTGGACCCAGATGCCAGAGTGGAGCTCTTTTGGTGGCTGGAGAACTTAGATGCCTGGAACGGCAAAGCTATCTTCAGTTCATCCCCGGATTTTATCCTAGAATCAGATGCCAGCCTTCATGGCTGGGGTGCACGTTTGCAAGACCTGAACACCGGCGGGGTGTGGACCCTGACGGAATCTTCTCAGCAAATACATTTTTTGGACTTGACAGCTGGTTTATACGCTCTTATGAGCTTGAAACATTCCCTTCAAGGGAGGTCAGTCGTTCTGAAAATGGACAACATTTCTGCTGTGGCTTATATCAATCGTCTTGGAGAAACGAGATCGGCAGACCTCTCCAATCTTGCCAAGAAACTTTGGATGTTCTGTCTGGAACACAAAAGGGCAGAATATCTTCCCGGGAAATCAAACATTTCTGCAGATTGGAATTCAAGATTCCTATTAGATTTCACGGACTGGAAGCTCAATGTGAGCGTCTTTAATGCCCTCTACCCTTTTTGGGGTCCCCAAGACGTGGACTTATTTGCCAGCAGGCTGACCTTCCAATTTCCCAACTACTTCAGGTGGATGCCAGACCCAGGCGCACTTGCTGTGAACGCGTTCCTCCAACCATGGTCTCACTTCCTGGGTTATGCCTTCCCTCCTTTTGCAATGATTCAGAGGGTCCTTCAGAAAGTCAGAATGGAAGAATGTTTCCTGATCCTTATAACTCCCTTTTGGCCTTCCCAAGCTTGGTTCCCGACAGCCCTGGAACTAGCATGCGACATTCCCTTTCTGATACCAGCGTCTAGAGGCCTGGTCTCAAACGCAGACGGGGAAGATCATCATCTTATTCTCGAGGGGAATTTGAACCTTCTTGCCTGGAAAGTGTCAGGCAATCTAACGAGTTGTCTGGACTTTCGTCGTCAGCTCTCTCTCTTCTCGGAGAATCATGGGCTCCTGGAACACACCTTAGGTACAACAACATTTGGAAGAAATGGTTTCATTGGTGCTTGGAAAGGAGTCTGGAACCCGTGGAGGCTCCTGTCGTCAATATCGTAAATTTTCTTGTCGAACAATTTGACCAACACCTCTCCTATCGTACTATTAATTACTTTAGATCCGCAATCTCTGCAGGCCATTCTCCTATCAACGGTAAATCGGTAGGTAAGAATGCTATCATTTGTAGAGTCCTCAAGAGTATAAGACTAAGGAGACCCCCTAGACCTAAGCATTAGACCCTTTGGGATGTTAAGTCTATTCTAGACCTTTTTTGTTCTTGGCCAGATAATTCTTCCCTTGATAGAAAATTTCTCTCCTTCAAACTTGCCACTCTCTTGTGTTTAATCTCCTGTAGGAGAGTATCTGACATCAGGAGCTTAGATATTTTGAATAGATGTTATGATATGTCTGTGGTTAAATTTGAATTACTAAGAAGAACTAAAACCATGTCAGATTTTATCTTTTATCCTCGTTTTGACAATTTCCCGAAACTTTGTGTGGTTGCTTGCATGAAAGAGTATGACGCGAGGATGTCTAACCTTCGCCCTTATGATGCAAATCAACTTTTAGTTTCTTTTGTTAGACATTTTAAACCTGTTTCATCCACCTACATAGCTAGATGGGTTAAGTCTACCATGGGTCTAGCTGGTATTGACCTTACAAAGTTTCAAGCACATTCTATCAGAGGATCTATGGCCAGTAAATCCTTCTGGGCCGGTGGTAAGCTGGATGATATCCCTAGAGCTGCTGATTTGTCAAATGCTAACACCTTTGCTGGTCATTATTGTAAGCATATCGAGCATATGTCTGATGTTGTCCTTCGGGGCTACGAACATGCATAATGTAGCCTCCAGTCTTGTAATGAAATTGCGATTCTCTTATCAACATGACCAGAGAATCTGGATTTCATTAAAGATACGGAGGCTGATATTATCCCTCCCTCCTTCCTTTAACAATAATTGATATGTCTCATTAAAGATTTTGTTACATCAATTGCCTTTATTCTATCAATTGATTTGATGCTTCTGTTATCTTTATTTAATGTTTTGAAGTTTTTGCTCTCTAGGCCCTTATTTATGGATTTGGTTCTTAATCCTTTCTTTCTCCTTACAGGTAATTCCGTTTAACCGTCTGGTCCTTTCCACTTTAGACACCGAAGTTAATTCCAAGATGTTTTACAAGTTCTACTTGGATCTCACCGTTTTATGAGAACCTTCCTGCTGCGATTCTTTTAAAAGAGGCAGATCATCTCCTGGATACTTCCTTTGTCCACTGTTATGTAAACTCCAGAGCTTTATCCTTTGTGATGTAGTGCGGCTGCTGTGAGTTGCTATTAAAGGATAATGCATAATGTCAGCCTCCGTGTCTTATATCAGCAGAAACCAGCTGAAGAACGCAGCACTTACAGGACATGCATACTCTGTGCTATACTCAAATGCTTTGCTATGTATGTTAATAATGCAAATACTAGGCTCGCCCATTTGTTATTTGTACAAATTATTTCCACTTTAGCCTGTACTACATTGCACCAAACAAGTGTAATTCGCCCATAAATTCTAATGCATTTGAACAATCCATTGTGTCACTAACTTTGTCAAGGCCCAAACAAGATTAGCTCTAGGAGGAAAAGTGAGGTATTTATTCGTACTTTTTTCTTTTCAGATGTTGCAAGGTGTATACCAGGTTTACACTTGGTCCTGTTTACGACTTTAGAAAACAGGTTAAGGAGCAGAGGGAAGAAATGTTGTCTATTAAAGAAATACATAGGATGATTTCCAAGGAAGCAGGAATACAACAACATATGTAATGGTCAAAATGCACTCCAAAGGTCTCATCTACCCATACTCATAAAATTTCTCAACAAAGAAAAAAGCTGTAGGAATCCGGAATAACTACAGACGACGAATGGCATGATTAATTAAGCCAATAAAATGGTTAAACGATAAAACCCAGCTCAGACACCCCCTCCACCGCACAGTGGTCAAGAACTGTGCCAACATTCTTGCTAAGGAGAGAATTGCATCCTAGGTTGTGAAATCAAGAATCTTTACATTTGTCAATTACTTTAAATTTAAAAAATTCTGGTTGTAGTTTGAATATAAGTGCCTATTAGTAAATACAACAATTGTTCCTTCAATTCAGGAATTTCTGCACACATGCCATGATTGCTTAGCAGGTTAAATTGAAAGCCATTTTGGAGGACCTTTTTCAGGTTTTCCATTACGTATCATCTGCAAAACCGGCCTAGAAGTCACCTAGAATGCCACAGATGCATGGCTGAAATGAAATAGCTTTGGTTATGGTATTTGGGAGACCTTTGAATGTACTTGTTGGAATGTTTATTGTTTACTTGCACTTTTGTACATTTTCTATTTTCACACATTTGTAGGCAGTAATAGGTGGTGTCTGTATATAGTCCCCCGATCTGTCATGTTTAGTCTAAATTTTGATCCTCTGATCATTTTATTAAAATATAAATTAGCAGTTCTGAAGACAGAGATGACAGCAATTCTCTTGCCCATTGGCAGATAAAGACAAGAGCAAGATGCTCCAATATGCCATCAATGGAGGTGGGTGGGTGGCAGCATGTTGTATTTTTTAATCAAGATTAGAGGTGTGGATAGATGTTTTTGTAACTGTGTCACTGAAGTCTGCTGGCACACTTATGTAAAGTTCAGACATTATCTGTATGCCCATAGCATTGCACTACATCCTGTAAATGTGCCCTGTACATGTCTATGTCTAGTGTGTAACACATGGGGTGATCAGTTACATATAAGTGGGGGGCTGATTAATGGAGGCCAACACAATCTATCTTGAATTATGTGTGTGTGGTGTAGCACAACAACATGGAGGATGAAGACTGCCCTTCCAGACAGTGGAAATGTGTTGCTAGCATTTCTGTAATGGAAGGATGGAGATCCAGACACTCGAGGGAGAAGGATGGAGACAGGTCTAAATTTAGTAATTTCTTGAGATCCTGGTTTTAGCATCATCCACCAAATGGCAGTGATCAGGCTAGCTATAACTCGCAATCTCGCCTTACACAGCTAATTACCCAACATAATACATGATTGAACTTCTATAACATCATTGATATTATCACTGCACCATTAACAATAAACTTCTTCAAGCGAAAACTGTGCATGGTGGGGGCGCGAGTTATAATTACTTGAAATAACTCAAACTATAACAGCTCAATTTGTATGGTTTTGTGCATGCACATTAAGAACCTAACAGTAATTCCCTGTAACCTTTGTTTTTTTAAAAATATATATGTATGTGCATCAAGCAATTGGAACCAACAACATTTTTAGCGAAGCAGTATGCCGGAAAGAGGCATCAGACATTTTTAAAGCGAGGTCAACTACAGACAAAAAACAAGCAGCAGTCGGATACAAGGAAATACCAACTTACTTTAGAAATATGCAGCCTCATAGAGATTATATGAACGTGAGACCAGGAAATGGTGGGAAGCTACCTCCTTGCAGAACTATATTGATGTTAACCAAGTTCCGAGGGGACTAGGGATATGCACAGTACCGCCTTTTGAAAACCCAGATCCACTCTTGCTAGAGGAGTGGGCAGAGCATAACGCCAACTCCTGGGGCATGCTGACTATTTTAGTCAAATTTGCTTGGAGCAAAAGAGAACGAGCCCTGAAAGAAATCCAAGAGTTGGAAATTGAAATAGGTAAGGATGAGGATAAAGCCAAACAAGAAGAATTAAATGTACACATGAAGAAAGTCCAATACATTATGAACAGAATATTAGATAAAGACAACAACACAGGTTTGAAAGAGATGCCATACTATGTACAAGGGAAAGTGTTAACTTTCGCTAAAAAAGTTGATGCACAGAGGAGAGAGCTACAAACAAAGAAGTCTCACTCGGCACTGGAGAATAGGGAAACATCAGCATCTGATGTGACAGACAATGAGCAATCCAGTGAAGACGGAATGAACTCCCTAGCAACTCACCCGAATTAAACCCATTTTCATGAGGAGTTTCGGTTAATACGTAAAATGTGGCTCTGAGGAGGAAAGAGCAAACAACCAGAACCAAGAAGCGCTGAGAAACAAGAAAGGGCAGGAGGTGGAGACAAAAGCAACGCATTACCTCAAGTTATGAGGAGCAAACAGGAAATCAAATGGAGGTAGAAGAAAATAATCTAACAATCATTAGTCTGACTCCCAAGTAACTATCCAAAGCAGAGGAGTCAGTGTTAAAATTTGGCTTATCTTTCTGCTCCCAGAACAAACTATAATATACTCAAACAAGAATCGACTTTTTCAAATATATGAGAAAACTTAAATTGCATACATTTTTTAAATTGTAAGGACATATGGTAAGATCAAATTTGTGGAAGCTGACATCCTGATAGGCAATGACCTAGAGACTTTGGAAACCTTGGAGAATTTGCAAAAAGAGGAAAACACTGGATCAAACATCACCCTGGACATTGTACAAAGAATGGAGCTTCTAGGAATTGAACAAAGCAGTGTACCTAGGCCCTTCAAACCTACATCACAATTCTTACCTGAAATGCCATCTGACGCCATCAATGTTTTTGTAGAAACTGTAAACAAAGATCTTTTATGCCTACGCATACAAGGAAATACACCAACATCAAAAAGGCATTTCACTAGGGAGCAACAATTGGCATTAAAGAATTTGAAAGAAGATAAAGCGATAATATATAAACCATCTGACAAAGGGGGAAATATTGTGCTACAAACTAAGGAACAATACAGCGTTGAAGCCCAGGTTTAATTGGAAGATGAGAACTGTTATCATAACCAAGGAACAATATAATCAAAGTGTAACTGAACACTAATCTGGTGTTGGTAAGAGAAACTCATGCTTGATATGGATGAATATGAATCCCTCTGCTCTCCAAACCCATTACACCAACATTTTATTACCTACCAAAGATTCATAAAGACAAAAAAAATCCACCTGGACGTCCTATTGTGTCATCTCAGGGTCGATTAACAGAACATCTGCCTATATACATAGATCACTTATCATTCAAGTTTGTGACTGATCTAGCTTCATATACCAGAGATACCAACGATTTCTTGTAACATATTGAAAATGTAGTATGGGAACATGACTTCCAAATGATGGTCTTAGACATATCTAGTCTGTACACTAGCATTGCACACAAGGATGGTCTAGAAGCAATGTGGTTGTTTCTAAAGGGCCGCTCTTTGAAATTCACGGAACATAACAAAATGGTGATGAGGTTCATTAAATTTTGTCTGTACAATAAGATCTTTTTATTTCAGGTCCAACATTACAGACAGATCATCGGCACTGCCATGGGCATCTGCTTCAACCTCAGCTATGCACATTTATACGTAGGCTGATTAGAGAAGCAAGTGGCCTGGTCAGATGCCAACTATCACTGGGTGGCTAATAATATAAGTTGGCACAGGTACAAAGATGACCATTTTGTGATATGGAGGGGGCTTCTGAATCAGCTATGGCTTATATTGACGTTTTAAACAATAACAACATCAATTTGAAATTTACTGGAGAAGTGAGTCCAACATCGGCAAATTTCCTAGACCTCAGAGGTATTGTATCCGAAGGGAAACTATGTACCTCATTACACAGGAAACCTACAGCAGGCAACTCCCTGCTTTATGCTACACGCAGCCGTCCAGATAATCTCATCAACAGCATCCCTTATGGATGATTAAATTGGCAAACCTTGAATACAGATCCAGTAATAAGAAGTGACATTTCGCTTACTCTTCTGATTACCTTTAGGAAGACAAGATCTTTAAAGGACTATCTGGTGCACAGCCACTACACTAAGGAAGGTAGAAGCTCAACCTTCAAGGAACTGCAAGGCTTTTTCCTTTGTGGGAAATGCAAGGCCTGTGCTAACAGTACAAAATTTTCATCCAATAGCATTCCAGGATTAAGCATACCTAAACTAATAACAAAAATCATGAACTGTAATACACTCTATACAGTTTATTGCCTGTTATATCCCTGTGGGTTGAAATACATTGGGAGTACTATTCATCTCACCAAAATACTCATCATGGAACACCTAAGGGACATAGTAAATAAAGATGCATCGTACCCAGTAGAAGGCATTTTGAATTGGCCACAAAAGCAAGAACTCCTATGCTATTTCTGCATAGATCATATACCCTCGGAAGCAAGGGGAGGAGAAAGAGTCATATGAAACTAACGAAGTTGGAATCGCGATACATCATTGATTTACACATAAAGTCCCCGCTGGTTATGAATAGTGGGAAAGTATTATCCATACATTTGAAATCATGAGACTGCATGCAATAAATGTAAACTATTAGAATGCAGACAATGTCTGTTAGGCCTTATGAATAATATTTTTGAGCATGAAGAAGCTTGATATGTATTAGAACTTTGATCATCAAAGAATTGTAGATGTTTTATGAAACTAGTAAGAAGCCCATTTTGGGCACAATTAATTCACCATAGCTTAGGCTGTGCGTAGCTTAGCACTGAGCACTTTGCACTTTCTGTAATGTAAGATAGGGGGGTTTGCACTGGTAAGATAAAGGAAGAAGAAAGAAAGAAGAAAGACTTTATTGTTTGATTAATTAAAACCTTACAACACATATGCAGTAATTCTTGATTATAAAATCAGTTATAAAATCCCTTCCATAAAAATAATAAACTTCCAGTTTGTTACGCTATTTACATGTTATATACTTCCTAAATTACATTCTTTCAATTTTTGATGTTCTAACTTGATTCTCAATTGCATTAAAAACCTTATAAAAGCAGAGCTTAAAATGATATCGTCCGTATGGAGGCATCTTATCAGGGCTTGTCTGTAAGATAAAGGGGATACAGTTTGGAAAGTAGTGCCCATCTAGGGCACTATAAAGGTTGGAAGGTTTATACTGTTATCCCAGGATGTGAGTTACTTTGTAAGTTTAAATAATGCATTTTGCACATGTTTTACTTACATTCACCATGTCTGGTACAATTGTCTAGAACCGATGCGACCAAAGCCAGCAATGATTTTTGATTTTTAATAGGTAATGACACTGATTTCAGAAAATATAACTACTTAAATCAATGCAAGAAAAATTAACTAAGTGACTGTTTCATAAATATTATCACGTTAGTCCATACAGGGCAACATTTCTCCTGTCTATGCATAAACATATGGCAGATTTTACTGTGCAATACTACATAAAAGTAGGTTAGCCACTCCAAGATAGCAATGATGAAATGACAAGCGTATCTTTCATGCCGTCGTTAATGTTGATGAAATTGACACACGTAATGATATGAAAATTTGACCATTTCTGGCACGCCTGTGAACATTGAGGAAGGCATCAGCTGAAACGTGTTTGTTTGCACACCATTCATTACAAATAATGAATTTACCCCCTGAGTGCTGATTCCTTTTTGGGTAGAATTACTAAAAAAGCAGTGATATATATATTACCTACTGGCGGTCACCAGTAGGTAGTTCTATTTAGAACCTAGTTTCTATAGGAAAAGCATTTTTTGATTTACTAATAACTTTGGCGTCATTTGACAAATCCTTGTGAAATTCTCCCCAGAAAGGGTCTATTCAGGTCAGCTCCTATCCTGAAAGTTTTGGGGTGATTCATTAAGAGGGGGTGAGAAAAAAAGGGGGGTTCCAAAAAGTGTTTTTTCCATAGGAAATTTTAGCCAAGGCTACAGCCCGATCTGCTGAACGGAATAACACCAAATTTGGCAAAACGGTAGAGCTTGGTTCAGAATGTGACCTTTTTTTTTTTTAAATGGTGTGAATCTGTTCAGTAGCTGCTGAGAAATTTGAAAAATAAAAGTCAGAAAATCAATTTCCCATAGGAAAGTTTAGCCAAGGCTATAACCCAAACTGCTGAACAGAATAACATCAAAATGGGCAAAAATTTAGTTTTTGGTTCAGAAAGTGACCTTTTGTAAAATGGTGCAAATCCGTTCTGTAGTTGGTGAGGAATTTTTTTTAAATATATTGATATCTATTGGGTTCACGAACCTTCCAGACCTGCGCTTAATTTTAATTGGATATCATCACTCCAAACCAGAAAGTGTTGGCACACATCTTGTGACTCGGTAGAATCGATTCACAAGAAAACAGTAAAAAAAAGTAAAAAATGACAAAAAGGGGGCAGGGCAGAAACATCCTGACCCCCTAGGCCTGCTCAGGGGTTCCACTAGGACCCCCCCCAATTATTTTATTTTTTAAACGTCCGAATGCGCGCTGGGTTCGTGAATCCAGACGTACATTTAAAAAATGAAATTAAGAGCAAGCTCCACCAACTTCATTTAAATGAGCCCCGAGGTGGGCCAGGTCCCAGGGGGGTACAAAAGGGGGTGGTGATGGACGGAGCATCTGAATCAATCAAACACTCACATCCAGTCAAAAGATCTGGGTTTAATCCATCACCGTTCCTTAGCCCACTCTGCCACCCCAGTTAAGACATGGCTATATGCAAATCAGTTTGACCCTGTGCCTCATGGGAACAGTCCAGCCCGAACTGCCAAGCCATATCTTCCCTTGACCGGAAACAAGCTTCCGAGGACCGGTTTCTGGCATTCCAGCCGTCTTCAGCCCAGCTTGCTTCAATTCAGTGGCAAAGTGAGCAAGGGACTCATGTCTGAGCATACCCTGCCACACTTATGGCGGCCAAAAGCGGTACAAAAGGGGGTGGTGATGGATGGAGCATCTGAATCAATCAAACACTCACACCCAGTCAAAAGATCTGAGTTTAATCCATCACCGTTCTTTAGCCCACTCTGCCACCCCAGTTCAGACATGGCTATATGCAAATCAGTCTGACCCTGTGCCTCATGGGAACAGTCCAGCCCGAACTGCCAAGCCATACATTCCCTGGACCGGAAACAAGCTTCCGAGGACCGGTTTCTGGCATTGCAGCCGTCTTCAGCCCGGCTTGCTTGAATCCAGTGGCAAAGTGAGCAAGGGACTCACGTCTGAGCATACCCTGCCACACTTATTGCGGCCAAAAGCGGTACAAAAGGGGGTGGTGATGGACGGAGCATCTGTATCAATCAAACACTCACACCCAGACAAAAGATCTGAGTTTAATCCATCACCGTTCTTTAGCCCACTCTGCCTCCCCAGTTCAGACATGGCTATATGCAAAGCAGTCTGACCCTGTGCCTCATGGGAACAGTCCAGCCCGAACTGCCAAGCCATGTCTTCCTTGGACCGGAAACAAGCTTCCGAGGACCGGTTTCTGGCATTCCTGCCGTCTTCAGCCCGGCTTGCTTTAATCCAGTGGCAAAGTGAGCAAGGGACTCACGTCTGAGCATACCCTGCCACACTTATGGCAGCCAAAAGCGGTACAAAAGGGGGTGGTGATGGAAGGAGCATCTGAATCAATCAAACACTCACACCCAATCAAAAGATCTGGGTTTAATCCATCACCGTTCGTTAGCCGACTCTGCCACCCCAGTTCAGACATGGCTATATGCAAATCAGTCTGACCCTGTGCCTCATGGAAACAGTCCTGCCCGAACTGCCAAGCCATGTCTTCCCTTGACCGGAAACAAGCTTCCGAGGACCGGTTTCTGGCATTCCAGCCGTCTTCAGCCCAGCTTGCTTGAATCCAGTGACAAAGTGAGCAAGGGACTCACATCTGAGCATACCCTGCCAGACTTATGGCGGCCAAAAGCAGTACAAAAGGGGGTGGTGATGGACGGAGCATCTGAATCAATCAAACACTCAGACCCAGTCAAAAGATCTGGGTTTAATCCATCACCGTTCCTTAGCCCACTCTGCCACCCCAGTTAAGACATGGCTATATGCAAATCAGTTTGACCCTGTGCCTCATGGGAACAGTCCAGCCCGAACTGCCAAGCCATATCTTCCCTTGACCGGAAACAAGCTTCCGAGGACCGGTTTCTGGCATTCCAGCCGTCTTCAGCCCAGCTTGCTTCAATTCAGTGGCAAAGTGAGCAAGGGACTCATGTCTGAGCATACCCTGCCACACTTATGGCGGCCAAAAGCGGTACAAAAGGGGGTGGTGATGGATGGAGCATCTGAATCAATCAAACACTCACACCCAGTCAAAAGATCTGAGTTTAATCCATCACCGTTCTTTAGCCCACTCTGCCACCCCAGTTCAGACATGGCTATATGCAAATCAGTCTGACCCTGTGCCTCATGGGAACAGTCCAGCCCGAACTGCCAAGCCATGCATTCCCTGGACCGGAAACAAGCTTCCGAGGACCGGTTTCTGGCATTGCAGCCGTCTTCAGCCCGGCTTGCTTGAATCCAGTGGCAAAGTGAGCAAGGGACTCACGTCTGAGCATACCCTGCCACACTTATTGCGGCCAAAAGCGGTACAAAAGGGGGTGGTGATGGACGGAGCATCTGTATCAATCAAACACTCACACCCAGACAAAAGATCTGGGTTTAATCCATCACCGTTCTTTAGCCCACTCTGCCTCCCCAGTTCAGACATGGCTATATGCAAAGCAGTCTGACCCTGTGCCTCATGGGAACAGTCCAGCCCGAACTGCCAAGCCATGTCTTCCTTGGACCGGAAACAAGCTTCCGAGGACCGGTTTCTGGCATTCCTGCCGTCTTCAGCCCGGCTTGCTTTAATCCAGTGGCAAAGTGAGCAAGGGACTCACGTCTGAGCATACCCTGCCACACTTATGGCAGCCAAAAGCGGTACAAAAGGGGGTGGTGATGGAAGGAGCATCTGAATCAATCAAACACTCACACCCAATCAAAAGATCTGGGTTTAATCCATCACCGTTCGTTAGCCGACTCTGCCACCCCAGTTCAGACATGGCTATATGCAAATCAGTCTGACCCTGTGCCTCATGGAAACAGTCCTGCCCGAACTGCCAAGCCATGTCTTCCCTTGACCGGAAACAAGCTTCCGAGGACCGGTTTCTGGCATTCCAGCCGTCTTCAGCCCAGCTTGCTTGAATCCAGTGACAAAGTGAGCAAGGGACTCACATCTGAGCATACCCTGCCAGACTTATGGCGGCCAAAAGCAGTACAAAAGGGGGTGGTGATGGACGGAGCATCTGAATCAATCAAACACTCAGACCCAGTCAAAAGATCTGGGTTTAATCCATCACCGTTCTTTAGCCCACTCTGCCAACCCAGTTCAGACATGGCTATATGCAAATCAGTCTGACCCTGTGCCTCATGGGAACAGTCCAGCCCGAACTGCCAAGCCATGTCTTCCCTGGACCGGAAACAAGCTTCCGAGGACCGGTTTCTGTCATTCCAGCCGTCTTCAGCCAGGCTTGCTGGAATCCAGTGGCAAAGTGAGCAAGGGACTCACGTCTGAGCATACCCTGCCACACTTCTGGCGGCCAAAAGCGGTACAAAAGAGGGTGGTAATGGACGGAGCATCTGAATCAATCAAACACTCACACCCAGTCAAAAGATCTGGGTTTAATCCATCACCATTCTTTAGCCCACTCTGCCACCCCAGTTCAGACATGGCTATATGCAAATCAGTCTGACCCTGTGCCTCATGGGAACAGTCCTGCCCGAACTGCCAAACCATGTCTTCCCTGGACCGGAAACAAGCTTCCGAGGACCGGTTTCTGGCATTCCAGCCGTCTTCAGCCCGGCTGGCTTGAATCAAGTGGCAAAGTGAGCAAGGGACTCACGTCCAAGAATACCCTGCCACACTTATGGCGGCCAAAAGCGGTACAAAAGGGGGTGGTGATGGACGGAGCATCTGAATCAATCAAACACTCACACCCAGTCAAAAAATCTGGGTTTAATCCATCACCGTTCGTTAGCCGACTCTGCCACCCCAGTTCAGACATGGCTATATGCAAACCAGTCTGACCCTGTGCCTCATGGGAACAGTCCAGCCCGAACTGCAAAGCCATGTCTTCCCTGGACCGGAAACAAGCTTCCGAGGACCGGTTTCTGGCATTCCAGCCATCTTCAGCCAGACTTGCTTGAATCCAGTGGCAAAGTGAGCAAGGGACTCATGTCTGAGCATATCCTGCCACACTTACGGCGGCCAAAAGTGGTACAAAAGAGGGTGGTAATGGACAGAGCATCTGAATCAATCAAACACTCACACCCAGTCAAAAGAACTGGGTTTAATCCATCACCGTTCTTTAGCCCACTCTGCCACCCCAGTTCAGACATGGCTATATGCAAATCAGTCTGACCCTGTGCCTCATGGGAACAGTCCAGCCCGAACTGCCAAGCCTTGTCTTCCCTGGACCGGAAACAAGCTTCCGAGGACCGGTTTCTGGCATTCCAGCCGTCTTCAGCCCGGCTTGCTTGAATCCAGAGGCAAAGTGAGCAAGGGACTCACGTCTGAGCATACCCTGCAACACTTATGGCGTCCAAAAGCGATACAAAAGGGGGTGGTGATGGACGGAGCATCTGAATCAATCAAACACTCACACCCAGTCAAAAGATCTGGGTTTAATCCATCACCGTTCTTTAGCCCACTCTGCCACCCCAGTTCAGACATGGCTATATGCAAATCAGTCTGACCCTGTGCCTCATGGGAAAAGTCCAGCCCGAACTGCCAAGCCATGTCTTCCCTGGACTAGAAACAAGCTTCCGAGGACCAGTTTCTGGCATTCCAGCCGTCTTCAGCCCGGCTTGCTTGAATCCAGTGGCAAAGTGAGCTAGTGACTCACGTCTGAGCATACCCTCCCACACTTATGGTGGCCAAAATCATATATTTATATGGCCCTCCCGCAGCCCCGGGTACCACCACCACCCCGGGGCTTTGAAAACAGAGGAAGGGGGCACACGGCCCACTCCTGGAGTGCTTGATGGCCCTGGGGACCGTCACTGCGCAGGTCCCGGTCCTGCAATGTGCCAGTGTGTCCACCCCCAGAACATTGTCGTGTGCTATGAAAGGGGGGGAGCATTGCTTCCAACCTTGTGATAGAAAACCCTGGTTTGCTTTGTTGAAGCGAGAGGAGGAAAACTTCCTCTCGCTTCAATAAAGGAAAGGAGAATTGCTTTTGGGGAAGGGAAGCTGCATGTTAGCCGGTCCGGTTGCCCAAAAGGAATGCTGACTCCCGCAGGAGGCAAGGAGCTGCTGGGACTGTGGGGGCATTTGGGCTTCCCCCACGGTCCCTAACAGAGAAGCCAGGCCCTGGGGAATGGGATCTCTGGGGCCAGGAGGGGCCTGAGAGGGGGGCAATGTGGCCCCCCTTCCCTTTGGAAAAATATGTATGTTGATGTGGGCATGCCTTGGGGGATGGGGTCCCAAAGGCGAATGTAAATTAATGAAAGTGAACGCTTTTTCATTTTTCCATAAAGTTTGGAGTTGCGACCCTAGAGTAGCCCCCTAGTGTGAACAGGAAGGGTGCGTGGCTCTCTTCGCAGCCCCCTTGTGTAAATACAAAGGCTGCATGGCTCTCAGTGCAGCCCCCTAGTGTGAAAGTGATGGGTGCGTGTCTCTCTCTAGTGTGAACACAAAGGGTGTGCAGCTCTCATTGTGGCCCCCTAGTGTGAATAAAGAGACTGTGCGGCGCTCAGTGTGGCCCCTTGTGTGAATACAAAGAGTGCGTGGCTCTCAGTGCAGCCCTTAAGTACTTTTCAGTTCTTTTAAATACAGAGGGGCATATTCTCAAGGACACATTGCCGAGTAAACTGCCCTTAATCATAGCCAAAATGATGATAAATTTAACGCACCATTCACAAGCTGGTGCAAACTGCCCATATCACCAGTTTACCAGCAAAAGCAGCCTCAAAAAGCATCATCATGGATTACCCCGGCAAATATCGCTAATGAGATGCAGAGTAGGCGTTCCCGTGCAAAAAACAGCAAACACACCACTTCGCAACTTTCTCAACCACCAGCAAGATCAGCAAAGAGAATACAAAACAGGTGATAAGGTCACACCTGCTCTGACCTGGTGTACAGTCGGACTATAACCTCCAACATCAAAGGGAGCCCTGCCCATAGCCACACCTGAATGACAACAGATGCAATGGAGCCAACGATCATGCCGCTCGGACACCCAAGAGTGCCCTGACACCCCCCCCCCCGCCACCAGCCCCTTGTCCACCATCCCCCCAAACCCCTGACAACCAAATGTGACAGCAATCTTCTGAAATCTGGAACTTAACAAATCGGCTGATGTTGCACAATTATAATAAGAAAGATGCATATGAGGTTGTACGAATGAGAATCACAGTCATTTACGGAATTACATATAAAATATTTTATTTAAACAAAACAACAAAATAAAAGTAGGTACAGCCATGGCGTGTCATCCCTCGACAATCTGTGAATCACAGCCTGCAAGACAAAAAGCAAGATAACATTGTGCCTCATATACCCACGCGGTCCAGCCAAGCTCACAATTCAAATCGGGTCTTGAGTGCCAGGATGGGGTCTCAAGGCCACCCACCATCGCAGGCAGCACACCCGCTCAGCTCTGGTGGCACTAACTCAGTGGAACTCAAGTAATCGCCACGTGGCAGGAGGTCCGTGTTGGGGGGGTCGACAATCTGTGAATCACAGCCTGCAAGATAAGATTGTGAGCCATGCACCCATCAAAGGAGAGAGAGAGAAAGATAGAAAGAGTGAGAGAGAGAAAGAGAGAGAGAGAGAGAGTAAGAAAGAGTGAGACAGGAAGAGAGAGAGAAAGAGAGAGAGGAAGAGAGAGAGAAAGAGCGAGAGAGAGAGGAAGAGAGAAAGAGAGGAACAGTGTGAGAGAGAGGAAGAGAGAGAGAAAGAGGGAACGAGTGAAAGAGGGAGGAAGAGAGAGAGAAAAAGAGAAACAGTGTGAGAGAGAGAAAGTAACTTTCAATCATCGGTGTGTCTCCAACCATGTGCCAGGACATACTGCAGCTGTCAAGCTTACTCATCTGAAACATAGTATAGAATCAGTAATGGTAGAGTCCATACAACTGCACACGCCTAAATCACTGTGCCGCCCCTGTGCACTCAGGCTGCTGCACCCATCCACTCCCACCAACCAGTTGTGTCTGCCCACCCTTCGCACCCAGGCTGCTGCACACCATCCACTCCCATCGCCCAGAGGTGACTGCCATCACTGCGCAAACCAAACAAGCCTCTCTGCTCACCTTCTGCCACCAGAGTGTGTCGAAAAGGGCCCACCACGTGCCGAAGCAACCTCCTCACAATTAAAAATTGGGTCTTGATTGCCAGTTTGGTGTATTGAGGCCATGCATTATCGCAAGCTGCACACCCACTCAACTCTTGGGGCACTAACTCAGTGGGACTCAAGTCATCGTCACGTGGCGGGAGGCCTGTGTCGGGGGGTCGACAGTCTGTGAATCACAGTCTGCAAGACAAAAAGCAAGATAAGATTTTGCAGTGGGACTCAAGTCATCGTCACGTGGCGGGAGGCCTGTGTCGGGGGGTGGACAGTCTGTGAATCACAGTCTGCAAGACAAAAAGCAAGATAAGATTGTGCACATGCACCCATCAAAGGAGAGAGAGAGAAAGAGTGAGAGAAAGGAAGAGAGAGAGAAAGAAAGACAGCATGAGAGAGGAAGAGAGATAAAAAGAGGGAAACATTGTGAGAGAAAGAGAGAAAGAGTGAGAGAGAGAGGAAGAGAGAGAAAGAGAGAAACAGTGTGAGAGAGAGCACACCATCCACTCCCACCGCCCAGAGGTGTTTGCCCACCCCTGCACACCGATGCTGCTGCACACCATCCAATCCCAACACCTAGAGGTGACTGCCAGCCACTGCGTAAACAAGCCTCTATGCTCACCTTCCACCACCGGCGTGTGTCCAAGAGGGCCCACCATGTGCCAAAGCAACCTCCTCAGCCCTGGAGTACACGCGGTCCAGCCAAGCTCACAAATTTAATTTGGGTCTTGATTGCCAGGATGGTGTATCAAGACCACGCATCATCGCAGGCTGCACACCGGCTCAGCTCTGGTGGCACTAACTCAATGGAACTCAAGTCATCGTCACGTGGCGGAAGGCCCGTTTCATGAAAAGTGCATCGGCTGCCACCAACTCTGTATACTTGAAGTCATAGGATAGAATGGAAATGTCCTCCAGCATGTGCACCCGGCCCTTTTAATTGGCTGGGTCACATGTACTGTGACACCTGTGCTGCATGGGTGTGGTGTGGGTCTAAACCAGCTGTGAGGGAGTGGCTGTGGCATGCTGACAACTAGACCTGTGATCAGCAGATCACTACAGGGAAGGTCTGGGACACGTAGCATTGTCTTTCATCCCTGTAAGCGTAAGTGGAGTGGGCTGACCTGGCGTATGTCAGTCCTGGGTGAGGCTGTGAACAATGGCTCTGGAGCTATGGGTGTGGTTCTGTCCTGGGCTGTATGAGTTTTGAACTGATGCGGGTGTCTCTGTTGTACTGTTGCCGCCACGCGGGCCACAAGTGCCAATGTGTCACCCTGTGACCCAAGTCTCACAACATGGCCAACATAGAAGGTAGGGGTAATCACTGACCCTACATTCATCCAAACTTCCACACATGAAAGATCGTGCACATGACATCTGTGTGGATATGAATGTGTATTGCACATTCAGTGGAGGATTGCAGCTGTCTGTTGCCTACTGGACTGCGTCATCTGCAATCGCAACTCGATCTGAATTGTGAGCCCTGCTGTCCACAGTGTTGATCGAAGGCAGTAGTCAACACAGACATCGAGGAATGCTTTTTGTCACTTCGTCTTGACAAAATCTGAGGACATACAGTACAATTCTGTCTGCAATTAATAAATCAAGACTGCATTCAAATTGTGAGCACTGCTGACTGCAGTGCAGGCGTATGGAATAAAAGATGAAATATGTATGGACTACATTGTCAAAATATATAGGTTTCAGAGACATTATAGTTAGTTGCCTACTGGACTCAGGAATTAATGAATCAAGACTGAATTTGAATTGTGAGCCATGCTGACCACAGTGTAGGCCAGAGGCAGTGGTCAGCAAAGGCCCAGAGGCACATGGCGTTGACTTGAGCTGCACAGATTGGAGGCATTTGGTCTTCCTAACCGATTATAGTTTCTTACACAATTTGCATCAATACTAATCTTGAATTGTGAGCCCTGCTGACCACAGTGTAGGTCAGAGGCAGCGGTCTTGAAGGGGCCACAGCCATGTGGCATTGACTTGAGCTGCACAGAGTTAGTGGCACCTGAAGCACTCAGCGTGTGCGCAGCCAGCGATGATGCGTGGTCCGGGTGGGCTGCACTGGTAGCAATGTCTGTTGCCTACTGGACTGCGTAATCTTCAATCGTGACTCTATCTGAACTGTCAGCCCTGCTGACCGCAGTGTAGGCCAGAGGCAGTGGTCAGCAAGGGCCAACAGTCACGTAGCGTTCACTTGAGCTGCACAGTTAGTTGCACCTGAAGCACTCAGCATGTTGCCTACTGGACTGTGTCAGCTGCCATCACAACTCGATCTGAATTGTGAGCTCAGCTGTCCACAGTCCACATTAAAGGCAGTAGTCTGCACAGACACAACTTTGCGGTGCATGTGCCGCTGGGTTCGCAGGGGGCCTGTGATGAGGAGGCCAGTGGTCAAGGCGGCAGCTTCGTGGCAGGGTGAGGGCCGCCACTCTAACAGACGCTTTGGCCTTCCAAGAAGTAAACCATACCCAGAGCCCTGGCCTATTTATTCACACTACTGTGCTGGAGTGGGGTATGTTGGACCAGCCTTCTCAGCTTCCTCTACCGTTTACAGGGGGGGATGACACAGCTACATGACTGAGATCATCCCCACTGCCTGTGGTAACATGGTTGCGTCCACTGTCCATAACACTACAAGCACCAGCAGTACATGTACACATGGAGAGGTCTGTGCTTTGCATAGTGAGGTCTGTCCAGTACATTACTGCTACACTTGGCATTGTGTGCATTGTTATTGATGGGTGACTTGCATCCTTCACACATACTTGGTTGCCACAGCTCCCAACATTCAGCTATTGTGTAGCGGAGGGGCCATGCCATTTTGGGAAGGTTCGCTGTCCTGTTCTGCTCTGCCTCGGTGGTAGTAGAGGGGTGGTCCGGGGGAGGTTCCTGGGGTGGTGGCTGTGGGTGTTGTGGCTTTCTTGGGTGTTGGAGCTGAATGATCAGTAGCTCTATGACATGTGTTGGTCTTCAGATGTGGCTCAGGCTGGGCTCCCATTTATACTGTAGGTAGTCGTCCTGCCTTACACCAGTAAAAGGCAGATGTTAAATTCTTACTGCTAACACAGCTTTTCGCCTGTTTTTAGATCGCATTGCAGATTTGCCAGTCGCTCAAAATATCGGGAAGTGGTGTTTTAGTGTTATTTTTGCACGGGAACGCCTACTCTGCATATCAATAGCATTAGTTGTTGCTCTCAATTGTGGCAATTTTTTTTTGAGGAATCTATTGCTGGGAAAATGGCGATATCAGCAGTTTTCACCAGGTTGAGAATGGGATGATAATTTAAAATCACAGAAAAAAACATAGGTTTAATGAACATTATAATTAGAAATTAGCATTTAAAAAACCTTTTAAATCCACTGAAAAAATTATAGGTTTGAGGCGCGGTATAGTTAGAACGTAGCATTTAAAAACCTTAGCAATATAGTGAAAAATCATAGGTTTCAGGGATGTTATAGTTAGTTGGACATTCTTCTGGTACAAAACCATAAAAAATCCCCAGTTATAGTTAGTTCAGATAACCATAACTCGCACACCCGCAATGCACTACTGATGACGTCTCTTATTACATCATTCATGACATGGTCAGTGACATCACTAATGACATCTCAAATGACATCACTGATGACACCATCCACGTGAAAATCTGATGCACCTCCTCCCACTCTAATATAACCTTTAATGCACTCACTGTAAAATACAGACTACCATTTTTTAAACCATTAACACACTAATACCAGTTACTACATACTTACTAATTGATTCCTAGGTCTACACACACATCCACTGATTCATCCATACAATCACACATACATGCAGCCACTCATCAATACAGCACTATCATAAGCACTCATACACCTATACATGTACTCAAACACCACCACTCATCCAGAGTTACTCATACACATGATCAGTCATGCAAAGAATCAATCACACTTCCATTTACTGACCTATACAGTTATACACACACCACATCACTTTTTCAAACAGAAACAATTGCATATTTACTCTTTTATACAATCACTGATACAAGTACACACTCATCCATACAGCCACTCTCATAATCACTGACTCTCACGTATAGTCATTTGTATACTTTAACTCTCACATACACTGCCTTTTACATATGTAGTTCTTCGAATATGTACCATTGAGACATACATTCACTCACCCATACACACACAAACCCACCCATACAGCTATTTCCAGATGCACTCTTGAACCCATACACACAGTGAATCAACCACTCAAACATCTATGCATAGAGTCACACACCTCCTACCCACCCACACAAACACTTAGGCACCCATACAAATACTCAGGTGAACAATCGATAACCCATATAGACACTCATGCAGCTACTGACCCACCCATGCAGCAGCTTATACAACATCAGACAGACTGATGCAGACATTCACACAGTTTAGTTACTAACCCATGCATTCAGTATGACATATGCAATCACTCACTTAAACAGTCAGTCAGTCACGCACCTATAAATCCTCCATCCAGACACTTATACACCCACTCATTCTTCAATACACCTTGACATATATATAATACATATTTACACTTTAAAGAAAAACACAGTCACTGAATGATGTCATCAGTGATGTCATTTGAGATGTCATCAGTGATGTCATCAGTGATGTCATCAGTGATGTCACTGGGCATGTCAAGAATTGTGTAATATGTGACATCATCAGCAGTGTCTTGCGGGTGCGCAAGTTATAGTTAGCTGAACTAACTATAATGGGGGAATTTCTATGGTTTTGTATGTGAAGAATGTCCAACTAACTATAACGTCCCTGAAACCTATGTTTTTTTCAGTGAATGTCTAAGGTTTTTTAAATGCTAATTTATAACTATAATCTGCCTGAAATCTATGGTTTTATCAGAGAATATATATATGTATAGAACAAAGACGGCAGTTGCATTTGATAAAGAGAATTCATTCCGAAACATGTCATGCGACAACTGCACATGCTGGAATAAAGAAAGGTTTCTTGGAAGTCTGTGTGGTCTTTGATCTTTTCACAAAGTAAAAGGTTGTTGGACTTTATGTATAGGGTTGCCACAAGAATCTTAAAACCCCCAACCCCAAGTACTTTGCCGGATATCAGTGGCAACATTTTGGGCTTTTCTCAAAACCTTTGGGAGCCACGTGACCACCATACTGCTCAACAGCAAAATAGGTTGAACTTGTAACCTGTATGTGGCGTGGAATATTAAGTAGCTTTTCATATGGAAAATTTAAAATTAACCAATGGAGATAAGTTTTGGAATGCCGTTCAAGGAATGAAGTATTCTGATTTGTTTTTTACATGTATTTATGAGTGAAGTGACAGAGAAATTGTGCCATTACTGGTTCTATTCTTGATGAAATCGGTGCTTTACATGTACTATGTGACAAAGAAAGAATTGTATGCATGTGTCACATTTGAAATCTGCATACGAACTACAAAGTTGAGTTAGAAATGAACAAGGTGTATTAGGTACTCTGTAGTAGTGATTAAGTATTTGAGGTGATGTTTTTAAGTTTGAAAGTATTTTTTATTTCAAAATAATATATTGTTAGTAAAGTGTGGTGTTTGATATTGGTTATAAAATATGCATACAATTTGACCTGTTGTTAAATAAGAACTATATATATGTTTAGAAATTTTTCACAAAGAATTGTAGTTTGTCATCTTTAAAGGACTGTATGGTTTTAAAAATGAGGTACAGCGTTAATTTGGGTTTGTAATGTATTCGGGCGAGATAAACAAAATGTTGAACGTTTGCAATTATACTTTTTGTTAAAAATAGTGGGGTGGGGTGTGGTGGTAGGAGATGTATGTGTTATTAATGTAAAATCAATAAAATGAAACCCAGAAATGTTACATGGGCAGGTTGTGCTCTAATTTTTGACACTGAGAGGTAGATTTTAATGTAAGTCGAGGTAGGTTGTAGTACTGAGAGGCCGTCTAGAGTGTATGGAGATTATATGGAGAGGAAATGGAGATAGTGAAAGTGATACATTCCTTTTATATGTATGCATAGTTTGAATCATTTGATGATAGGTTGAGATATAATATGAACATGGTTTCTGGTTTGCATTTGGGTAAAGTTAATAGTTTTCGTAGTTTCTGAATAGTGAATAATAAAAAGGTAGATATACTAAAATATATGGTAGTAAATGTTTTTAATGATTGTCTATTCTTATGGAATAGAAGTGGTTGGGGAGTGCTTCTTTAGAAGAGATGTTTTATAAATGTGTGACAGATAAAAAAGAAATGAAAATGTGCGTATATTTTCTGTATGACTTTGTTGACATTAGAGACTACATGTGATTATAAGTGATACTATTTGTTAGTCTGTGTACCTGTGTTGGATATACCTAGGTGTTGAAGTGGTCCGGTTTTACCACTGCTCTGCTTGACTATCCCTTTTGAGACACTCGTCAATGTTTTCATTCCAAGTAATGTCTTTAAAATAGATACAGTAAAGGGACAGTATATTAAAAGTTTGGGAATTAGAACTTTGTTTACTCTCCCCATCCCCTGCTTTACACTCTACAGAGTGTTTAAACAACTTTACATATAGATGTCTAGCTAGTAAAGGTGGTGTAGCTGACGCATTACTGCATTCTTAACGAAGTGGTGGCAGTGGAACAGTCCCTGTGAAACCTTTTTTTTTTTTGCCCTACCATAGAAATGACTATCGGGTGATCTGGTACTGCCTAAGACGAAGCTGCGTTCAATGCTCGTCAGGCGGGTTAATTAAGAATCATATTTTGAACATTTTAAACATTTTTTGAATAGTTTGTTGTGCTTTGGTTTTTATTGGTAAAGACTTACTGCCTACCTGGGACTGTGAGCGCACTGGGCATTCTATTCCCGGGGCTCGCGCTGCATGTTTGTGGGCTAGGGTGGAGTCCGAGAATCGAAACAGGACATTGACATTTTGGAGGTCAGCATTCTAGCTCTGGAAGGCTAAAAATGCATAAGCTGACACGATCGTTCAGCGGACGCGCGCAGCGGGCGCGCCACCGGTGCACCAAAGGCGCACCAAAGGCAAGCCCGTCTTCGCCCGTCCGCGCCCGACCCGGGCCTGGGGCCCTCCCCCCTGATCCAAATGCTATCGACCGCTACACCTACTCTAGAAATCAGCTGATGGGCTGTAATTCGGATGATGGAAGGGCCTGCTGCCCTAGGCGCACTCCCCAGGCTTTTTTGGAGGCACGGCCAAAACACTGCCCAAAATGTGCCTCAGTTTTGCCTCGGACCGTGGCAAATTTTGACTCTCCCTGTGGTTTTACATCAGGCATTAGTCCCACTCTAGCCAGTAAAAAGCCCCTTAAATGTCTTCTGCTCAATGCTAGATCCCTTTTCAAGCACAATTTGGAATGCGCAATGTTACGATATTAAGTTAGCATTCATTACTGAATCCTGGTCAGACGAAGCCTCAGGGCCGGATCTTGTCAAAGTCACACCCCCCAATTTCCTTTGTCACACTCAGGATAGACTTTATAAGAAAGGTGGAGGGCTAGCACTAATTTACCATCACCTGCTGAAATCTACCTTCACTAAAGCATCTAATCTAGCAGGTAAGGCAATGTCAATTGTCACTCAGATTTCAGATCATGACACATTTAATGTTATTCTTTGTATCAACCCCCAGGACCTATGGGCGCCTTCTTAGACTCTATAGGCTCCTTAATAGAGAACGTACTATGTAATAAGTACTTTACAGTGCTGGGTGATTTCAATTTTTATCTTGAAGATCAAAATGATCCAGACAATGGGAAACTTCAGCAGGTTTTTAGCGGAGTGGATCTTAGGCAGTTAGTGCCGGATCCCACTCACTCTGCTGGTCATACATTGGATGGTATCTTTTCTAACAACACAAATCTTGTTTACTCCAATGTAGAATAGCTTACATGGTCTGATCACTCGGCAGTCCTTTTTGAGCTTAAACCAGTTATGCGCAGCCCCTACAAATCCTCAACTAAGGTAGCGTTGACGATAAGAGCCTGGAAGAAATTTGATAATGCAGTTCTTGATTTGACCGTAAAAAGCTCTTTTCCCATACTTTTCTCCGATGTGGATAGAGCTGCAATCAACTATAATGATTGGATAGACTCTGCCTGTAAGAAATTGGCCCATAGTAGGCAGTGCATTCTTAAGCGCTCCACGCCATCAGCCCCCTGGTATTCTGAGAATCTAAAAAATCTCAAATTGGACTGTAAAACGTTGGAGAGAGTCTGGAGGAGTGAGTATAAGGCCTCTGATAAAGAGGCCCACAAACAGGTTCTGGCTAGCTGTAAGAAAGAGTCATATGAAACCAAAAAGGCTTATTTTGGAAGCCAAATTAGAACGGCTAGCTCTTCATCTAAAGCCTTGTTTAAAACCATCTCTACACTTACCACTGCCCCAGGCCTAAAATAGAAAGCAGCCATGAATTGTGTGAGACTCTGGCTGCGTTCTTCCTACAAAAGGTTGAAAATATATTTTCCTCTTTCAATCTTACATCTAATGTCATTGATGAGGTGTGATCTTCTGCGACCACTGAGCAGAATGGACATCTCCCTAGATTTGATTATTTTGCTCAGCTGGATCAGGCTGGAGTAATTACAATGATATCGGACATACAGTCAGGCTCCCCTTCTGACCCTTGCCGAGTCTCTGTGCTTAAAGCAGTCCCAGATATTATCGGGGAAGCTCTCACTCCTTTGTTTGCCTCTATATTTAATAATGGTCAGTTTCCAGGTCTTTGGAAGACTGCCTCTATTTTTCCCCCACTTAAAAAATCCAATCTGGACCCCACAGACCCGAGTAACTTTAGACCTATCTCTCGTCTTCCCTTTCTGGGTAAGATGATTGAGAAGGCTGTGAATAGTCAACTCAGTCGGTTCATCCAGCTCCATGCCCTGTTAGACACCACGCAGTTTGGGTTTCGGCCGGAAGACAGCACCAAGACGGCGTTAATCAAATCTACTGGTGAAATCAGAGAGGCTCTTGATAAGGGTGGGGCGGCCATTCTTATCATGCTGGACCTTTCGGCCGCATTTGATACGGTCCATCATAAGGTTTTGATGGACCGGTTATCGGCGTTAGAGTCGGTGGCAAAGCATGGAACCTTCTGGAATCTTTCTTGGCTAACAGGATATAAACAGTGGATCTTGGTAATGACAGCTCCAAGCCTGTCTCTCTTCCCTGTGGTGTTCCACAGTGCTCCTCTCTTAGCCCGACCCTATTTAATGTGTACGTTGTCCCGCTGGTTCTTCTGATTAGGTATTTTGGCTTTCAGCTAACTTCATACGCCGATGATACACAAATTGTGTTATCTATTCAAAAAGGCAATGAGGCAGAGACCAGCCTAAAATGCCACAACTGCATGCAGGCAATTGCTGCTTGGATGACGTCAAATTGCCTGAAACTTAATGCTGGGAAAATAGAGGTTATCCTCTCTGGGAACACGGCGCATCTGTGGACCCTGACTGGTGGCCAGATTCAATGGGTGCACTTCCAACGCCAGTTGGCGGTGCAAAAAATCTTGGAGTGATTGTTGACTCTAAACTGGCATACTGTGATCAGGTCAGCAAGGTTGTCTCCTCCTGCTTTCTCATCTTGCGTATTCTACGCAAAATAAAATGTCTTCTTGCGGCTGAAAGCATGAAAATAGCTGTCACGGCGCTCGTTCTATCACGTCTGGACTATTGCAACGGCCTATACATCAACATCCAGAAGAAACAGTTGGCCAGGCTCCAGATTGTGCAAAATGTGGCAGCCAGACTGCTATTGGGGACTCCCAAGTTTGCTTCGGTTAGGGCCGGACTTAAAGCCCTCCACTGGCTCCCAGTTAAATCCCGGGTCCAGTTAAAGGCCATGTGTCTAGTCTTTAATGCTCTAAATGGTCTTGGCACTGACTTTCATAAGCAATCTATTCAGTGGTATGTCCCGGGAAGAGCCCTGCACTCTATGCAGGCTAAACAAGTTTCACTTCCCCGCTTCAACAAACAGAATTGGGGTGGTAGGAGATTCCGGCACTGCACCGCTAAAGCTTGGAACGGACTTCCTTTTTCCTTAAGGAATTCGACAGATTTGTTGTTGTTTGGGAAAGGACTAAAAACCTGGCTTTTCAGTTAACTGACTCCTGCCCACGGGGTTTGCCACAGTTTCTTCAGTAGGTAGTGCATAGCGCCAGGACACCTCAGGGTAGCAGTGCACTCTAAAAATCCCATTAACATTAACATTAACGTTCCACTGGGCCAATTTATAAACCACGCTATGGGATGGTTTATGTTTTACCCGCGAATTTGCATGTTTGAATACTTTTTGCTGATAAGCGTTCCAGCACACACCTGTTAAAATTAACATCATATATGGGTATAGTGGCACTACTGGGAGTGGTGGGGGTTTCTGTTTGATTTCTTACTGTTAAGCAAGGGCGGGGGTGGGTGTGGGGGAGGTGGGTATGTTGGTCATCAAAACACAGAATTTAGTAATGTGCAGATGTTGAGCTACTAAAGGTGATGTAGTACCACTGGGAGCACCTATAAAGCATCCTATGTCATGGTATATGTTTTACCCGCAAATTTGCATGCTTTAATACGTTTTGCTGATGAGGGTTTCGGGAGAGATCTGTTGAAATTAAGCCGCTGTATGGATATAGTGGGGCTTCTATGATTGCTGGCGCTCTTTCTTTGATTGCGTAAAGTTAAGGAAGGGCGGGTGTGGAAGTGGTGTAGTGCTACTGCGCCTATTTATAAACCGTCTTATGGTATGGTGTATGTTTTAGTTGCAAAATTGCAGGTTTTAATAGCTTTTGCTGATGTGCGTTCCGGCAGACACCTGTTGACATTAGGTCTATATATGGCTATATTGGCAATAACGGGAGTGCTGGGACTCGTTTGATTTCGTAAGGTTAAGCAAGGGCATGGGTGGGGGTTGGTGAGGTGGGTATGTTGCTGATTATAACACAAACATTTGTAATGTGGACATGTGTAGCTAGTAAAAGTAATGTACTTCCACTGGGCCCATTTATAAACCGTGCTATGGGATGGTTTATGTTTTACCCGCCAATTTGCATGTTTGAATAATTTTTGCTGAGAAGTGTTCCGGCAGACACCTGTTAAAATTAACCCTTTGCATGGGCATAGTGGCGCTACTAGGAATGGTGGGGGATTCTGTTTGATTTTGTACGGTTATGCAAGGGCGGGGTGGGTGTGAGGGAGTTCGGTATGTTGGTGATTAAAACACAGAATTTAGTAGTGTTTAGATGTCGAGCTACTAAATTTGATGTAGTACCACTAGGAGCACTTATAAAGTGCCCTATGGTACGGTATACGTTTTACCCAACAATGTGCATGTTTTAAAAGTTTTGCTGATGAGCGTTTCGGGAGACATCTGTTGAAATTAAGCCTCTGTATGGCTATAGTGGCGATTCTATGTTTGCTGGGGCTCTTTCTTTTATTGCATAAAGTTAAGCAAAGGTGGGTGTGGAGATGGTGTAGTGGTACTGCGACTATTTATAAACGGTGTTATGGTATGGTGTATGTTTTAGTTGCAAAATTGCAAGTTTTAATAGCGTTTGCTGATGAGCGTTCCGGCAGACACCTGTTGACATTAAGGCTATGTATGGCTGTAGTGGTGCTAGCGGGAGTGCTGGGGCTCGTTGTTTGATTTCGTAAGGTTAGGCAAGGGCAGGGGTGAGGGTGGGGAGGTGGGTTTGCTGTTGATTATAACATGGATATTTGTAATGTGGACATGTGTAGGTAGTAAAGGTAATCTAGTGCCATAGTGTTACTATGGTGCAGTCAGGGTTTTAAGTGCGAAAACATGGGTTTTTTTCAAAAAGAGCTGGGCAGACCTCTTAAGGGGTGTGGGGTATGCAAGTAGGGTGTCGTCTAAATCAAGATAAGTAGCATTGTGTGCTTTAGAAATCCCCTCTAATTATCCTAAATTCAGAAAAAAACATGTTTTAAAGGATTTCCCTTCCTTCTACAACATGGCTCACTTAGGATGGTGTCTCTAGTTCTCAGTAATGAGCAAAATGAGCATGCGTACATTGATGTGCATGCTCTCACTGCAGTGTAATAAAAAAATTAAAAGAAAATTGACTATCTTTGCGAGGCTGAAAATAGAGCCCGATAGAGACCCGTTTAGAGGCTCTCTGAAAATAAGTGCCGGTATTCAGACCCGGGCTAATTAAAGCCCAGCATTCATCCATCCTAAGCACTGCACTATCCAATCATATTTTAATTGATGCATACATTCCTACTTATATACATACATACATCTGTTCCTGCACTTATCGTAAGCATCCTATGGTAAGCACTGTGCCATCCATGCAGCCATAAGCCTATATATCCTTAGATGCATCTGTCCCAGAACCAATCCTAAGCATCTATCAGCCCACCGTCTATCCTGAATACTGGTCCATGCATTCATTTATCCTTCCATCCATACATTGATACGTCCATCCATTTACCTATCCATTTATCCATCTGGCCATGCATCTAATCGCCCTGTATTCAACTGTACGTTCTTATATCCGTGCACCCTCTGCCCTGATCCTAAATACGGCGTGTTATACTCATCCACCCAGCCTCTTAAGGGGTTGAAAAGTCTGTCGATAAGCATTGACAGGCAGATATTTCTTAGAAAGAACAACAAAGCTTTGAGTTGCTCTTTATGGAGCATAGTTCACCACTCTTCTCTGGTGGTGTTTTAAACCAAGGTTCATCTAGCCAAAAAAATGTAAAGGAGCTTTTTAGTGTAAGATGTTAATTTAGAAATATAACGGTTTGTCCAGTTGTATGTAGGAACACTGTTTTAAAGTGGCCATGACTCACAGATACTGAATACCTGTACTTCTTACATTTGATAGAGTATACTGGAGAGCTAATTTGGTGTGGTGAGAACCCACAGTTCTATATTTCCATGTGAAACACAGCATAGGAATATAAAATGAATTGCAAAGCTTTTATCTTCATATTAAAGAGGGGCTGTGAGAACTAAGTGAGTCAGGCAAAGCGTGTGTTTTCATAGCACTAAAACAACACAGTGTGTATGGTTAGAGTAGGGTCTTGCTGGAGCTGCCTGCTTGTGGTTGTTTGCAGAGGCGCAACCAGAGCGAAATTTTGGGGGAGCCTAATTATTTCAGCAATCTGCAGAGTGGGGATGTAGGGGTTGTAAAAAGGGGTGAAAAAGAACAGAATCTCATTTACAAAAAAATGTTTTTTTGAAGACCTGTGAAGTACTCGGATGCAGCTCCGTGTGTGTGCGCCGGGGAAGCTGTCTCAGAGAGTCCGGGGCAATTGGCGTTGTGCGCCTTGCTTTATCATTTGTATAAACATGGAGTTGGGAACAACCGGATATAAATGCTACATACCAGCTGTATTTGAGAATACATTAGGAATTTGGATAATGATACACTGATATAGCTGACTTGGGATCAAGTTACACAACAACTTTACATTTGAAAGATTTGGGATTCTTTTACATCGCTGAATATAAGTAGATTTCAAGGAAGAAAGAAAAAGGATATAACATGGAGATATACCTTTAATGAGGAGCACATTTGAAAAGCCTTAAGCCCTGAGAAAACCGTAGGTTTATCCCTACCACGGCGAAACGCGTTGGCATAAGTGATTGGATGATGTGATGACATTAAACGAAGAGAAAAACATTATTGTCTATGTTGTGTTTTACAATTGCAATTTGATTATATAAGTGTGTGTGTGCTTCAAAACACCCTAGGATGATATTGCTCCTGCATTGCAAAAAGAGAAGGGAAATCCTGAGAGAAAATGGCTCCCTTTAAAAGATTTCCCTTCCCCTACAATTCGACTCACCTGGCATGATGTCTGCACTTCTCAGTAGTGAGCAATGTGCATGCTCTCACAGTCTCACTGCAATGCAATAAAAAAAACTGACTCCCTTTGCGAGGCTCAGAAATAGAGCTTCATAAAGACCCGTTTTGAGGCCCCCAAAATTAAATTCCTGGTGCTCAGACCCCCACAGACAGCCCCCCATTTAAAGCCCATGGTCTAGTGTTATGTTTGCAAAGTTGTAGATACAATTGTTAGGCTAATAATGGTAATTTTTGTGTGTGCCGTTTGGTTGATAATATCATACTAAGTTCATAGATTACAATTTAAAAAAATACTATCTATAAACTTGTCTGCGGTGGGTTGCAGAGAGAGTGCTGTGGGGTGGTGCGGTGCGGCGGAGAGGGGAAAAGTACGAGGTAGTGCAGTTACATATAAATTGTAAATGTGTATGTACATAATTAAATATATACTTGCTGTATGTTCTATGGCACTACTTGTCATCCTATTGCTCCCCTGTTGTGCTCCTCATGTTGCAGCACTAGGTCTGGAAGTCATTAGTAGAGGTTTTGTAATTGTATGTTATTATTTTAACATAGTGAGCAGCTGTAAAAAATAATGGAATCTATTTTTTTGTTTTTCAGAAACTTGTTTCGTTTAGATTAAAATTTGCAAATGCCTAGAAGAAGTGAAAAAAAAGAAAAGAGAAGAAAAATATATATTTGACCAAAAGGAAAGATCTTGAATAAGAGAAAAATGTGAGTAGTACAGAAACTGTTTGTTCTAGTAAAAGTACTAGAAAATCTGGGATTTTTTTTTACGAACATATAATGAAAAAAATCACACAAAGCAAAAAGAAGAATTTTCAAGTAAAGTAAAGCAGACTTCAATTTCAAATCCCAGGAAAAGAAAACATGATAAAGAAACAGTATCTGTTACTCGGAGACAAAACTAATTTCAAGAAATTCATCAGAGGCTTTTTCGATCTAGAGTGATTCAGAATTTAATGAAAGCATGCTGCAAAAATAAAAGGAAAGTGTTGCAATTCAAAGAGAAGCAGCGTATTGAAAGTATTGTGGATACTGATTTCAATTTAAAACAGAAGTTATTCATTCTGATTTTGAAGAGAATGAAACTATTGGATAAAGTTGTCAAAGTGTTGAAAGACAAAAGTAGAAAAAATTAGACTTGTGAACAGAACCAACTTTTGCAAAATCTTTAGTAGACATTGGAAACTAGTGAGCCTTTTTTAATGAGGAAAATTACTTCCAGTATAATAGTTTACCATTTGCAGTTGATACTGGAGGTCGTTGCTGCGAGGTTCAGGATGGTTGTACTCTTCCAAAGGAGGAAATGGTTGGTAAAAGTGCAGAAGAGTTAATAGCTTAAGAAGTGCAAGGGAAACGTCCACAAGCTCCTGTGTATAAGTGGGGTTGTAGTAGTATTTGTAGTATTCAACAAGAATTGTTTGATATAATACCAAATTTGCTATGAGAATATACACAGAAAAGTATTAAACAGAAGATTAAGTTGTTACAAGGACTAGATCCATGTAATGTAAGAAAACATACTGAGAAGTATGGGCATTCTCTGGCTTGTCTTTCAAGAAAAGTTCGTAAAAGTGTTTTTCATCACTTGAAGATGTTAGCAGAACACCATGCAGAAATGCAGAAGTTTGTAAGGAAACTGTAGTATGTAAAAAGTCCTGCGTTATGTTTAAGTGAACTGAATACATGTCTTTTATATGGTTCTTTATCAGTTGTTCAAAAAAAGTGTAATGGTATCGAAATGCGATATTTTGATTCAGAACAGCAGTCTATAGAAAGTGAAAGTTGGACAATTACAGATGTTGGAGGAGATGGGAAAGTGATCAGTACTGATCAGTGTGAAGATGAAATTGGAAAGTTCAATGTAGTGTGCTCTGAAATACCAAACTATGTTTGTGTTTGTTGTTGACGTACTCATTATAAAAGTCATACTAAGAATGTTGATTTGTATTTGAAAAGTGAAACGGAGAACAATGGTAAGTGGGTAGAATTTGCAACTTACTTGTTGGTGTTGGGTTGTTTTGAGTTAGGTAGAGATCAACATATATGTAAATATTGTTACAACAAATTAGAAGAGAACAAAATGCCTGCTAGAGCAGTACATAATAAGTTAGAATTAGTAGCTATTCCGGAGGAACTGGCAGAATTGAATACATATAAGTCTGTTCTAATTCAATCTGTTCGTCCTTTTCAAACTATAATTCGTATGGAGCCTAAAACAGGTAAAGTGCCACTAACAGACTTGCAAAGTGGGCTGAAAAGAAGAGTGGTGTACTTACCTTTGGATTTTAAGAAAGATTTTGAAACTATTGCTGGAGAGAAAGAGGAAAATGAGGCAGTAGTCATTCTAGCAAATGGTGTACCAACAAAGAGTCGGACAATATGGCAGGAATTTGTGAATGTTAATAAAGTTGAAAAGGCTATGTTATATGTTATGGAGAACAATATTTATTACAAAACTGTAAATGTGGATGAACATTTAGAAGATAAATCTGAAATTTCAAGTGGTCAAATAGAGAAAGTGGACAAGTCAAGGACTGAAGAGATTTATGAACATTACACAATATGTCTTTTGCATTTAAAAGAAGTACTAGGAAGCAGCATTGACTTATTTGAAATGAAAAAAACACAGGGAACTCCAATGAGTCTATGGGAGAAAAGCTTGGAAGGTCGTTGTTTTCCACAGCTGCTTCCCACTGGAGAAGGTGGATGGTATGATGATCGACCTATACGGATTGCAGCTTCAGAATATTGGTCAACAAGATTATATTCTGAAGATCCTAGATTTTGACAGTCCATGCCATACATATTTCACCTTTTGTTTGGAAGTGATATGTTTTCTCTGTCGTATGCAGTGAACCACATACTTAAACCTGGAGTTGATCAATGTCTTGTTTCTGTGAAATAATTTGTGGAGAAAGTTCAAGAAACAGATGAAAATTTAGAAGCACAGTTAATCAATTTGATGGCATGTCAACGTAGAACAAATGAGTATTGGTATTGTCGTGAGGGAGAACTCAAGTGTATATTACCGAACTTAGGTACACCAACATGGTTTGTCACACTTATCTGTGTAGAGTATGCATGGGAACTGGGAAGATTTGCTTGAGTTTCTAAGAGAAGCAAATTTCAATATAAAAAATGTTGTAATAAAGACTCCTGGTGAACTGTGTTCATTGGATCATTGTAAATGTGTGCAGATATTTTAATCATAGGTTTCAAGCTATGATGTCTTTTATCTGCAATACAAAGAATCCACCTCTTGGAAAAGGTACTGATTTCTTTTGGAGAAAGGAGTATCAAGCAAGAGGTGCACCTCATATACATATGCTACTATGGATCAAGGATGCACTTACATTTGGAAATGATTCTGATGAAACAGTATTGTCTTTCTTCGAACAGTATGTGACATGTGAGATTCCAAGAGAAGAAGGAGATAGAAAATTGAGACAGCAAGTTTCACGTTTTCAAAGTCAGCGTTGTGGAAAGTATTGCAGAAGAAACTACAAGTCTAAAGGAAAATTTTACACCAAATGTCGGTTTGGTTTCCCTCGTCCAGTCATTTGTAAAGGAAGAGTAAATTCTTTTTTTTCTTCTGTAAGGTACACAATAACTCGGAAATCTCCAAATAATACCTACAACTTAAAAAGAACAGAAGCATCAAAGTATATCAATGATTACAATCCAGTCATTTTAAAAATGTGGAATGCGAACATTGACATTCAGTATGTTGCAGATAACTCAAATGCTGTTGCACGGTATGTTACATCGTACATAACAAAATCAGAAAAACAGAGATGCAACAAATGTGGGAAGAAATTGCACAAGAGAAAAGCCTTAGTAAAAAATTGTACAGCTTTACTTTGAAAATGCATTCCCACAGAGAAATTGGATTGTATGAATGTTCAGACTGCTTGTTCTCTTCAAGTTTATATTCAAAGTCACAAGGAATCTTTTGGCTAAGTTTAGGTCTTGCCTGCAAATGAAATAAAGTGTTGAAATCATTTGAAGAAATTGAAGAATTAGCAGAAAATGAACCAGGCAGTACAGGCATTCATAAAACTAATATGTTGGACACATACTATCCGAAAAGGAGGCAAGAGCTGGAACAGCTATGTCTGTATGAAGTACTTCAACATTACAGCTTCAAAAGAAATGTTAAACAGAATTTAAAAGAAGGAAAAAATGCAGTAGTTGGATGTCATGGTTGCTTAGTAAAACATGCAAAGGGTAATGTCATAAACCACAAGAAACTTAGTTGTGAAACTTCAGATAAGTAAGAATTTTACTATTTAGCACTTCTGCAACTGTTTAAACCATGGCATAGTGAAAGTGAATTACTTGGAGACTTTGACTGCTATGAAGATTCTTTTAATGCATGTAAAGATAGCATTGCATGTACAATTTTTCATATATATTTAAAAATGTTGAATGATGAAGTTGAACAGGAAAAAACTATTACAGCTGAAATAGCTCATGAAAGTTCTCAAGATAGTCAAAGTAGTGGTTCTTGTAGTAAATATCCTGGAAAATGAAGCAGCAATTGCAATGCATGAAGTTGAAATTGCAATGCGGTACAGCAGGTCCGAACAGCGAAACGGGGTCTTGGTTCTTTGATTGAGGATGTCAGAAGTTAAAGTCTGTGATAGTTTCTGTGTACCCTCACTGATCAGGTGCGACCAACTCTAGGTCCCAACAGTGGAACGGCGTCTTGATCCCACAGTAGAGGATGTTAGAACTGAATCTGAGAGTGGAGATGAAAGTACTCCCTTTGACCGGGTGCCACCAATTCTATGTTCCAATAGTTGAACGGTGTCTTGATCCCACAATGGACAATGTCCTAAATTTCCTGCTGCTTGCTTTTCATAGAACTCCCTCCTTTGACATGCATCAGACTCTGTGCTTCCGTAGTTAACTGCTGCACATAATTAATGGGCTTGATTGACTGTAGTTGCTGGACTACACCGCGGTACACAAGCTCCGAACAGTGAAACAGGTTCTTGATTCTATGGTTGAGGATATCAGAAGTTTAAGTGTGTGATCATTTCTGTGTACCCTCTTTGTGCAGGTTTACCCAACTATAGGTCCCAACAGTGGAACGATGTCTTGATCCTACAATGGCCGATCTTAGAACTGCATCTGAGAGTAGAGATGAAGGTGCTACCTTCGACCAGGTGCAACCTACTCCTAACAGTGGAACGGAGTCCTGATCCCGAAATGGATGATGTCCGATAATACCTGCTGCTTGCTTTTCACAGAACTCCCTCCGTTGAGGTGCATCACAGTCTGTGCTTACGTAGCTAACTGCTGTACAGGATTATTGGGCTTGGTTGACTGCAGTCAGTGGACTAAACCGCGGTACAGCAGGTCTGAACACTGAAACGGGTCTTGATTCTATGATTGAGGATGTCAGAAGTTAAAGTCTGTGATTATTTCTGTGTACCACCTCCGACCAGATGCAAGCAACTCTAGGTCCCAACAGTGGAACAGTGTCTTGATACCACAATGGAAGATGTCCAATATTACATAATGTTTGGTTTTCATAGATCTCCTTCTGTTGAGGTGCATCACACTGTGTGCTTCCGTAGCTAACTGCTGTACAGGATTATTGGGCTTGGTTGACTGTAATCGCTGGACTACACCGCAGTACAGCAGGTTCAAACACTGAAACGTGTCTTGATTCTATGATTGAGGATGTCAGAAGTTAAAGTCTGTGAATATTTCTGTGTACCACCTCCAACCAGGTGCAAGCAACTCTAGGTCCCAACAGTGGAACGGTATCTTGATCCCACAATGGAAGATTTCCGATATTACTTGTTGCTTAGTTTTCATAGAAGTCCTTCTGTTGAGGTGCATCACACTCTGTGCTTCCGTAGCTAACTGTTGCACATGATTATTGTGCTTGGTTGACACCAGTCGGTGGAGTACACCGCGGTACAGCAGATCAGAACAGAGAAACGGGTTCTTGATTCTATGATTGAGGATGTCAGAAGTTAAAGCCTGTCATTATTTCTGTGTACCAACTCAGATCAGGTGGAACCAAATCTAGGTCCCAACAGTGGAACGGTTTTGATTCCACAATGGAAGACGTCCGATACTACCTGCTGCTTGGTTTTGATAGAACTCCCTCTGTAGAGGTGCATCAGACTCAGTGCTTCCGTAGCTAACTGTTGCACATGATTATTGTGCTTGGTTGACACCAGTCGGTGGAGTACACCGCGGTAGAGCAGGTCCGAACAGCGAAACGGGGTCTTGATTCTATGATTGAGGATGTCAGAAGTTCAAGTCTGTGATTATTTCTGTGTACCCCCTGTGATCTAGTGCAAGCAACTCCATGCTTTCGAATTCAACAGTACGTGGCTGTGAGGCGTTAATGAATAGGGCCTCTGGCCTACACTGCGGTCAGCAGGGCTCACAATTTAGAACGATTGGTGATTGTTTAATTGCAGAATCCAGTAGTCACGTAACTAGAATGTCTATTGAATTATACACAATATCCTTTTAAAATTCTTGCTTGGAGAATTTTTGTTAGATGACTTATGGGTTTACTACAATGGCCAAATTCATCTTTCAAGTCCAAAGGAACACTAACTAGTCTACACTGTGGACAGCAGAAATCGCTATTCGAATTGTTTCGATTTATTTATTGTGGAGTTTTCTGTAATTTATGTTGTTGCATTTTGTGAATAGGAAGTGAGAAAAAGTATTCATGGTTGTCTGTGTGAGTACGGCCTTCAATTAACACTGCAGACAGCAGTGTTCACAATTCAGATTGAGTCGCTATTGTAGATGACCCAGCCCTTTAGAAAAAGACATTGCTCCAGTGCTCTCTGTCTGCACCATGCATATGTAACATTACAGGCTCCGCACAGGCTTTTTGTTGCTTTGCTTATGACAAACTGGGGAGCTCAAGCCAAGTTACAAAACTGTGGGTTCTTGCTGACCGCTCTCTCTGGCCTATGCTGCAGACAGAAGTGTTAACAAATCAGATTGAGTGGTGATTGTTTAATTACAGAATCCAGTAGCCAAGTAACTACAATGTCTATTGAAATGTACACATTATCCTTTTAGTATACTTGCTTGAAGACATTTTTTTAGATGACTTATAGGTTTAGTACAATGACCAAATTTATCTTTCAAGTCGAAAGGAACACTGAATAGTCTACATTGTGGACAGCAGAAATCGGAATTCGCATTGTTTTGATTAATTTATTGCAGAGTTTTCTGTAATTTATGTTGTTGTATTTTGTGAAGAGGAAGTGAGAAAAAGTATTCATGGATGTCTGTGTGAGTACTGCCTTCAATTAACACTGCAGACAGCAGTGTTGACAATTCAGGTCGAATCCGTATTGTAGGTGATGCAGTCCTGTAGGAAAAGACATTGCTCCAGTGCACGCTGTCTGCACCATGCATAAGTATCATTACGGGCTCCGCACACACTTTTTTTTGCTTTGCGTATGAGAAACTGGGCAGCTCAAGTCAATGCTATGTGGCTGTGGGCCCTTGCTGAGCGCTCTCTCTGGCCTACTCTGCAGACATCAGTGTTCACATTTGAGATTGAGTCGGTATTGTAGATGACGCAGTCTTGTAGGAAAAGACATAGCTGCAGTGCGCTCTGTCTGCACCACTCAAATGCATCATGGCTGGGTCTGGACTCCGCACATGCTTTTTTGTTGCTTCAAGTATTGCAAACTGTGGAGCTCAAGTCAATGCCATGTGGCTGTGGGCCTTTGGTGGCCGCTCTGTCTGGCTTACACTGCAGACAGCAGTGTTCACAATTCAGATCGAGTCGCTATTGCAAATGATGCAGTGTTGAAGGGGACAGATGTTGCTCCTAGGCCGGCCCGCCCGCAGCATACATCATCCCTAGCTGTGCACATGCTGAATGCTTTTGATGTGGCTATGTGAGTGCACTAGAACTGATGGAGCATTTATGATATAATCTTTTTGTGTATTATTTGAGATCTGTTGATTGTGTCTCAGTACACCACAAGTTGTGGTTCTTTTATTTCACATCTACTGTCCCTACCTAACTGCAGCACAAATTATTGATTCTTTTAATTTTGAATCTCTGTGTGTGATCCAATGATTACTGTTGTAGTTGATGCTAGCAGCAACCACTCACCCCACACGCATCCAGCACAGACGTCACTGGATATGTGACACTGGTAATAAAAAGGAGTCAAGCGCACGTGCTCATACCCACTTCCACTATCTATCTGTGTCCATGTGTTCATTAGCTATGCCTGATACTGCCTCTGGGCCATACTACATTACATTGTGCTGTGGACAGCGTATGCAACCATGTTACATCTGGTAGTGGAGAAAACGTCTGTCATGTAACTTTTAGGTGTATGGCTATCACAGGTGGAAGGCTACTTTACCAAGTATGAATATTGATGAAGATGATCGTTGCATTTTGTGTGTAGTGTAAGATATGTGTACATTGCACAAAGTTTAGAAAAAAGCTCTCCAAGCAGAAGAGGTGTGTCTCATCAAATGCAGTACAGAGATTGACTAAAATAGGTGGCGTTTTCCAACTGTTACAATGGGAAAAGTTATGAACTAATGAAGTGCTTTTTTTATGGTCAGATGTCAATCGAGCATCCAGCGCGGAAGGAGACTGCACCCTACGTGATTTTGAGAAAATATATTTACTATAATTTAAGTTTATTATATTTAGAAATATATAAATGTTTAAAATATTTTTCATTATTGATTGCTCTCTTATACACTTTAAAGTTATTTAGATATAGTTTTGAGTAAAAAAATGAGGGAATGGCGTACGTGGTGCGACACCGTACGTCAATGACGTAACACAGGGTGTGGCAGCGTGTACTCGTTGCCTATGCAACATGCAGCGGGCGTTACCCCATACGTATATGACATAACGCGTGGCTATGTAGTGGGTACCCGTCGCATACCAAAGTAGCAGCAGGTGGGAGATCACATGTATATGTTGTTGCACGGGACGAGGTGCCAAAAACCCATCGGATACGAAATGCGCATCATTTAAATGTGGTGGATAGGATTCGTGTGCTGATCGAACAGGGTAGACTGCCGGTACAGGAATGTAGTTTTCAAAAAAAAAATGATATACATATTTTTGGGGGAATATATACAACATTACATAATTTTTAAAGTTAAAAAAAGGATAATAGAGTTGCAAGATATTTAAAATAATTAGAAAAAATATAAGTTTTATGAATATTAAAATATGAAATTAACATTAAAAAAACCTTTGAAATTCACTGAAAAAACCATAGGTTTTACAGACGTTATAGTTAGGAATTAGCATTTAAAAAACCTTAGAAATTCACTGAAAACACAATAGGTTCAGGGATGTTATATTTAGTTGTGCATTTGACTCATATAAAACTAGAGAAATTCGCCAAATATAGTTAGTTGAGCTAACTATAACTCCCGCGCCCGCAATGCACTGCTGATGACGTTAAATAGTACATCACTTATGACATGGTCAGTGACATCACTGATGACATCTCAAAACATCTCAGCAATCCCACTGTCTGGGACAAATTGGAGGTAACAGAAGGGGTTTCTGCCTCCCAAGGAGCTTCAGCATCCAAGAGGACTTCATCTTCCAACCAGTAGTCCGCTAGGAGGTGCGTTTGCAGAGAGGTCCAGGGACTCCAGCAACATGGTAGTCTTACAGTTTTTTGTGTGCTACCCCTCCCTCCCTGGGCCTTTTTGGGCCCTGGGAACCCCTTCCACCAGGGCCAGTCCTTTTCTTAATGGGGAGAGGAGCCCTGGCTGATTAGCCCCAAGGAGCTCATCCCCTGGGGCCCAGTATTTCTATGTTTTAAATTTAAAAAAATAAATAAAGGGAGAGGGCTGCACTGCCCCCTCCGTGGTCGATTTCAGCCCCAGGGACCCATCCCCAGGGGCGTAGCTTTTTAATAAAAAAAAGTAAAGGAGGCCACGTGGCCCCCTCACGGGACTATTTATGCCCCAAGGATGCCATCCAGGGGTGCAGACAGTATCCAATGGGGTCTTCTCTTAGCCACATAGCTATTGGATGCGGTCCACCTGAAGCCACTGTTTTGATTGAATATTTTTCACCCATATATTTATTTACACATATATATATCTATGTTTCATAAATTTTGGACCTCTACCTGGTCTTGAACCATAAAAGCACCTTGTCTCCCTTTACATCTTCCAATCCCTGAACTCTAAAAAACCCTTATCGCCAAATACCTCTACCCACACTGAAATCTAAAAAACTCTTACTTCCCTTTTCATCTGCCAACTCCTGAATCTCAAAAGACCCTTACCTCCCTGTACCTCTACCCACTCCTAAACCCTTAGAAATTTATGTTAACTAATTACTACATACTTACACTCTCCAGCATTGTAAAGTCTAATGCAGTGCAAAATATTTGTGGCAAAGGTTGCCTACTGTAAAAAGAAATGTGTTGTAAAGGAGTGAGTTCAGGGCTATGAGCACTCCCCTACTCCTAAGCCAAACCACACTTGGTCTGGGACCAGCTCTACTTCATACAGGGCTGATGCCCAGTCAGTTACAGAGGGCATAATTCTTCCCTTCCTCATGCTGCCATTTACATTAAACTATGAATGAGCAGACCTCACCTTTACCTGTTCAAGGTTATGAAGTTCTTGGAAGATCCCTAGTTACCCTTTCTGAGCTTATAGGTATCATATACGCTACACTCAGCCCTTCCTATCACCACACCTAAGTGATTGTTCTGCTCTGCAGTTTTCACACCTCATTACATCAAGCGTTGACAGCGCAGCTGTTCGTAAGCTAATGCAAGTTTGCCTCCAGGAGTTTCAATTCAGAAAAAGGGGGTGGTGATGGACAGAGTATCTGAATTAAACAGAACACTCGTATCCAGTCAACAGATCAGGGCTTGATCCATCACCGTTTTTTAGCTCACTGCACCATCCCAGCTCAGAACCTGGCTACATGCAAATTAGTCTGTCCATGGCCCAGTGCATCATAGGAACAGGGCAGACCAAACTACCAAGCCAATTCTTATACTGGGAAGGAAACAAGCTTCCGGGGACCGGTTTCTCGCAATACAGCCGTCTTCGGCCCGGCTTGCTTGAATCCTGATGGTGCAATGAGCAAGGGACTCACATCTGAGTATACCCTTGTAAATTGTAAATTGTAATTGTAAATTGATACTTGTATAGCGCACTACTCACCCGCAAGGGTCTCAAGGCGCTTGTACGAATACCGCTGTGGAACCCATCCTGGCTTTCCCTGTGAGGTGTCCACTCCTGGGCACCCCCAAGGTGGAGGCAAGGCATCCGTAGCGTTGTGGGGGCCGTTGTGGAGATTAAGCAAGCTATTGCCCAGAGTTGCAGAGTGGGACTCCTTGATTGGAATAGGCACCGAGGCGAGAATTATCAGGTCCGTGGATTTTTTGAGCCCAAGACCCGCCGAGGAGGGGAATTGAACCCTGGTCCCAGGCTAGACCTCTGCATCAGGGTCTGCCGCTCTAACCATTGAGCCACACTTCTTCCACGCTTATGGTGGACAAAACGATTCAGAAAAGGGGGTGGTGATGGACAGAGTATCTGAATTAAACAGAACACTCATACCCAGTCAACAGATCAGGGCTTGATCCATCTCCGTTTTTTAGCTCACTGCACCATCCCAGCTCAGAACCTGGCTACATGCAAATTAGTCTGTCCATGGCCCAGTGCATCATGGGAACAGGGCAGACCAAACTACCAAGCCAATTCTTATACTGGGAAGGAAACAAGCTTCCGGGGACCGGATTCTGGCATTACAGCCGTCTTCGGCCCGGCTTGCTTGAATCCTGATGGTGCAATGAGCAAGGGACTCACATCTGAGTATACCCTTCCACGCTTATGGTGGACAAAACGATTCAGAAAAGGGGGTGGTGATGGACAGAGTATCTGAATTAAACAGAACACTCGTACCCAGTCAACAGATCAGTGCTTGATCCATCACCGTTTTTTAGCTCACTGCACCATCCCAGCTCAGAACCTGGCTACATGCAAATTAGTCTGTCCATGGCCCAGTGCATCATGGGAACAAGGCAGACCAAACTACCAAGCCAATTCTTATACTGGGAAGGAAACAAGCTTCCGGGGACCGGTTTCTGGCATTACAGCCGTCTTCGGCCCGGCTTGCTTGAATCCTGATGGTGCAATGAGCAAGGGACTCACATCTGAGTATACCCTTCCACGCTTATGGTGGACAAAACGAAGACGGCTTTTCTGAATCCAGGAGTTTCAGGCAGGGAAATCTGTAACTTCCTAAAAGTTAGGTTTCCCCCGTCCAAAAAATCTAAGAAAATTAACATCACTCTTGATGGTTCATCTCTTGAGGTGGTTGAGGATTTTGACTACCTTGGGATCAGAATCAATAGCAGAATGAAGTGGGATTCCCATGTGGTTAAGATGCTGTTAAACCTCAAGAGAGTCACAGGTGCTATTCTTAGGAGCCAGCGGAAGTCAGTGAGTAGACCAATTGCCCCGGCTCTTGCTGTCTATGAGGTGAGGGCGCTGCCCTCTGCGACCTATGGGGGAGAACTATGGGGATGTGAAAATGTCCCAGATTTGGTAAGAGCAGAAAATAAATTTTTAAGGGACTTAGGGCCAGATGTAGGAAAATCGTATTTACCGATTCATAAATACCGAATTTTACCGATTCGGTATTTATTAATCGGTAAATATGAAGGTGTGAGATGTAGGAAAATTCAGTAATTGAATTACCGAATCTGTAAAAATCGGTATTTACCGAATCGGTAAATACCGATTCGTTAATGCCATTGATTCCTATGGGCTTTGAAGCCCATAGGAATCAATGGGCATTACAGAATCGTTATTTACCGATTCGGTAAATACCGATTCCAGCAAGGGTGCAGGGGGTATCACTTTGACACCCTCTAGCACCCCAAAGACGGGCATGTGAGCCATGTGGCACACAGACAAGCACACCTGGATTCGGTATTTTACCACCCAATTGGATTGGGTGGTAAAATACCGAATCTGTAATGCCTGTGGCACTCTCAGGAGTGCCACCTACATTTGGATATACCGAATCGGTGAAAATACTGATTCGGTATTTTACAGAATCAGTAAATTTACCAATTCGGTAAATTTACTGATTCTGTAAAATATATGCCCCTACATCTGAAAACCCAAATACCGGTCGGTAACGGCCGAATTCGGCCGTTACCGACCAGTATTTTGGCTCCTACATCTGGCCCTTAGTTTCCCTCCCTACCTCAACTCCGCTTAAACCCCTTTTCCATGACATGGGCAAACGTTCTATCCATGATATAGTTAACCTGCGACCCCTGCTGTTTTGGGTGCGCCTGAGGAGGACCCCAGAACTAGCAAATAATGCTCTGGTTATGGATGAACTTAATGCTTTGAATAGTGCGAATAAAATACAGTGGGTAGATAAACTGAGACAGTTGGTTATAAAATTGGGACTGGCTGAATTTTGGATCTCTCAGAAGCCCCCGCCTAAACAAATAATTAAGAAAATTTACTGGGATTGGGTAGATGCAGTGGAGCAGAAGAACCAGAAATGGGGATCACTGACCACCCAGTTCTTAGATCATAAGCCCACTAGGAAGTTGGAACCATTTTTGGATTTCATTAGAATACCACGAGATAGATCGATCTTCCTAAAAATGAGGTACGGGACATTACCCCTCAACAAATTTACAGAAAGATGGAAAGGATCAAGGGGCACAAATAGCACTTGCCCTTGTTGCCCGTGCAAATCAGAAACGTTACCCCATTTCCTGTTTGGCTGTATGGCTTATATGAGGGCTAGGATGAGATGGCTGAAACCAGTGTGTATAGAATTGGGGGTCAGATATTTCCGGGTTGCTCTACATATCTTTACAACTGATACAACATCCCTTCTCACTGTATGTGGAGTGGAAAAATGTCTATCATGTGCCTGGCTCATTTGTACTAGGATGTTAAATACCAACAAAGCATGGATTTTACTTTACATTGTTATCAATTCATATCAATTTTTATACTGTTGTACTTTAGTATTGTCATCAAACTTTTTTGAAACTGTAAATAATATTTTATTGTCTTTTAATGTATGAATTGCACACTCCTATTAATATGCTTTTATGATATGACAATCTCGAATAAAGTATTACAACAAATATTTATTGAAAATCTAACTTCTTCACTGAATTGTAGTTTTAATAGCTACTGTACATAAAGATTGGGCAACTTCTCTATCTTGTTTTCAACCTAAAAAAAGCTAAATTAATACATTGCACTGCACTTTTAGTTTTTCTCAAAGGACAGCAGGATCCTTAGATAGTGAGAATAACTTTTGAGGCCTTTTCACTGTATAGCTATGGTAATATTAACTACCTGCATATCCCAGTTTTAACATCCGTGAACCCTACCGTGTGGCTACCAGGCCATTATAGGAGCTATTTGTTAATATTTAAATGGGAGGGATTTCTACTGTCAAAATGGTTATTTTATCACGGTGGATTTCGGGTTTAAATTGCAGCAGTCAGGCTACATTGGTAAGAGTGAAGCCATGGTTTCCTTGTCACAACAGTGGATGGCACAACAAGTGCTGCAGTTAATAGGTGGAAATTAACTTTCCATACTATGGGTGTTGTTTCTACACAATGTGCTATAGCCTTGTTGTAAAGTTAAATACGCCAATCCAGGATTATCATTTTTTTTACATGTTTAAGGAGTCTGAGCACATACACTGTGCTTCGGATAGCAGCACCCCAGTCCAAATACAATTTTGTTGACAATGGCGGGGACCATGCAGAAAGTGGCATTTTCTGACATCTAATACAAATGCTCACTACAAGTGCAGCTTGACTAGTAACATGGGTGAGACACTATGATCAGAGTGGTATGATAAGTGATGCAGATATACTTACTGCTTTTAAAAACAGCATGCAAGAGCAGCTTACATTTGTAAATTGAAACAGAAGCTCCATCTATCTCGTGCTAGGGTACAGTTTAACAGCCCTGGAATAAAGTAACGTGTCCCAAGGGCTACCATCTGTCACTGTATTATGTGCCCACAACATACACCTATCAGAAGGCCTCAGGGACATGCTAAAATATTTACATCCTCAAACAAAATTGTATTATAACTACTATTCTTGTATGCACTCTGTTAAAATATGATTTATGGAACCAAATAGGATCTATGGATAGCACTCTTAATTCTTAAATGCAACATTTGAAAGCTGTTTCCAACAATAAGCTTTGATGAATTTAAACATTGTTTCAAAAACTGCTGTGCTATGTTAGCACAATTATAGTAGGGTAGTGAAATATAATTTAAATTTAACTATTGGCATTATTTCCCAAAATCTACTTATTTTTTATAGCGGCTGATTCAATCCTTGATGGAAAAGGTCAGTTGCAGATTATTGTCTGTTCAGATACACGTATTCAAATGTAACCCCACCTCAGCAACATCATTCTGTACTCACTCCAGTGCACACAGATGGAATCAAACCAACAGTGGTACAAAAAGGTCAGATAACAGTTACTATGGAATGCCTGATTACTTCTGGTGAGCTTCTTTTTTACAGTCCCTACTTAGGAGATAAAACCCACCTCTGAGACAAGAAATCACTCATTTAAAATGGCTGAGTATTCTAGACCCACTAAATGTTCCAGGTACCTGAAAAAGAGGTCAAACTTGTCAGCATTCCTCTGCCCTATCCAAGTCGACTTCAAGGTCAAGCAGACGTGTTGTAAGGGCTATGTAGTACTAAGAAGAGTGGAAGTTAGCAGAAAAAATTAGGTCAGTTTCTCTACACTTCTCTTCCTTGTTGCAGTTCTCATTAATGAGGCATACTGAACAAACAAATCAGCCTATAGACACCTAAGAATACTCTGCAAAGAGCATTAGCTCACGAGAACAGGCTCTCAGAAAAGCACTGGCATCAAAATTCTACTGAGGAGCGTTCCTACCATATAGCTGTGCACTGCCCCACAGGACAATCTCACGGGAAATAAGAGGCTGTCATGAATCAACAGACCAGAAGAAGCAGAGAGTTGAAGAACCGATCAGGAGCACCTTAAGAAAATGCACGCACGCATTTGAATTTTGGTATCGATAGCAGAGAGAGATGGGCAGACCGAAGGGTCCGGTTGGGCACATATCTGGGTAATAGGTTGGTGATAAAGTCAGGACTTTTCGCAAGCAAAGCTTTAAACACAAGGCAGCCTGTTTTGAAAGCGCAGCGCTGGGAGATGGGGAGCCAGTGTAATTCCTGATCTCCCATCCCTTTCCAATAATATGATTAAACTAGGCCTCTTTCTTTCAAATTGCATTTGATCTGGCATCATTGGCATGGTAACAAACTTCAATGTCCAACTTGTGACAGGTGACTCATTCATGTTTGGTGTCGTTGCAATAAAAAAATCGTAAATCATGGTAAAGTCGGATTTTAAATTGCAATTTTAAAAATGCAACATTAAGAAAGCTGGCATTTTCTTGCTGTATTTGCTGCCCGAACCAGACCTAGAGTGCACAACCTTTAAGCTCCACAGGCTGCTGCAATTTAAACAAAATCCATAATGGTTTGAGCACAGGTTAATATAGGGTAGGCTTCTTCCTCACCCTGACAAGGATTGTGGTTGCTGCATGACTAGGGCTCACACCCCGGTCAACCAACAACCCAACTTCTTACAAATGGTCCATTCCCCAACCTATCCAAATTTGCGAAAGTACTCCCTTAAACATTGATAGCAGGGCAAAATATTGGCACAATTAATCAAAACTGCAAATCAGACTTATTTTCAAGCTCCAGTTGGCTCTTTTGAATGAAACTCTTACAAGGTTCTGAATATCTCTTACTCTACCAAATTAATTTTGCCTCCCTCCATGCAGTTTAGAGGTACTCTTGTCATTATTTTCAACAATGGCAAGATGTTGTTTCAAACAAATGATGTGAATCCGGCTAATTTTTAAGCCAAACACAATTCCTACCTTCTCAAAGCAGGGGAAAAGTGGGTGCATAAGCAGTCCTTGAATTAGGCTATGTAAATCCCAATCCTTCAAACTATTCGCTATGCTGGGATCAAAAACCACAAACTTGTGATACCCAGTAATCATTAACTCAAGACTCAGTGTCCCCCCTATTACCAGGATTCTCTTAAGAGAGCCCTGTCACCTCAGAAATGAGAAATTACCATGGGAATTAGATATTTAGGGTCCAATTTCGCCAGTAATTGTGCATTTTCCCGTTTAATTTCATCTGGAGATTTTGGCCGCTTTTAACAACTGAAATCTCTGGGAGAGTACCAGATTTGCTGTAAATTCACAGACTTGTCTATCTGATGGGACCACTAACAGAATTTAGCAGCACCTCTTGGAAATACCAGAACTGTTGTGATGGGGCTGAGGTGATCCCGCCGTGCCTGGAGTAGACCTATGCTCTGCCCTGGCTCTCTTTTTTTTACAAGTACCGTAAGGTATCATGCTCAGTGTAAAAGGATCAGAGCCAAGAAGTTCTCACAAGAAGAAAAAGGTGCTGGAGATTTAGGACTTAATTTAGTCATTGACGCACACAATTGTTTATTGAAAATTATTCTTGGAAAGTATTTTAATTTACAGTGCAAACAATGGCAATAAACAAACACAATAGACCTTTCAATTAACAGAAATCAAAGCAGAGAAGAGTCAGATAAAAAATATCAAAGGGAGAAGTGGTTGGGGTGTGGAAATGAATCTAAATTGCTGTTTTATTACTAATATCAAATTTGGGCAGTTAAAAATAACCCCACCACTTTAAAAGTAGGGGCTTATTTATGAGAGCCCTGCTTCTCTTTTGCACCACGTAAAGTGGGAAATGCATGACGCAGGACTCTTATAAATGTTTATGAACCCACGCAAAGCTTCCCTGTGTAGCGTTGAATGGCCACATAATTCATGAGTAAGATGAGCAGCGGAAATCACTATGGGCCATATGTAGGTGGCCCATTACCCGTTGGTAAACCCAAAATTCAGTAAATTTCAGGTTTACCGACCGGTATTGAGTCATTTGATATGTAAGGGAGATTCGGCAGTATTTACCGATCATCATTTACTGATTCGGTATTTACCGAATCGGTAAATGACATGTAGGAAGCACTTTGAAGAGTACTTCTGTGCTTTAAGGATTCGTTATTTACCACTAACTATTAGTTGGTGTTAAATAGCGAATACCTCTGTAAATGCAAATCTGTGCATTTACACCAGTGCCATGTGGCAGACATACATGCCCTTAAGGCATGTATGTGTGCAACATATGCACACAAGCACTATTCAGGGGTGCAGCATGGGTGTCAATGTGATACCCTGCCACCCTTGACTCTTTCCCTATTTTACTGAATCGGTATTTACCGATTCGGTAATTCACATTCATTCCTATGGGCCTCAAGGCCCATAGGAATGAATGACAATTACCAAATCAGTAAACGCGATTCGCTAAATACCGAATCTTAACAATTCGGTAATACTTACCGAATTTTTCCCTACATAGCAGTTAGCGATTCTAAAATACCGAATGGGTAAAATTCGGTATTTTAGAATCTGTAAATGTACTTTACCTACATCTAGCCCCAAGTCACCTAGCTCTGCTCCTGGGAGGCATTCCATGGGAGTTGCATGGGTTTTCCCACACAACAACCATGGATATTGATGCTGCCCCAGATTTACAAAATAATGTAAACATGGAGAATTGCCAAATCCGTACGCCTCCTGAGAGAAGGCTCAACAAGGAAATATGCTAATTTCTCCTCGTTTTTTCCTCTTTCTATTTATGCTGCATTGCGCAGCACAAATAAAAAAGGAAAGCACTTCTTAGAGTTGTTTTTGAGCAGGAAGGTGTCACTTTCTGCACAAAAACAATCCTACATGGAATTGAAGCACAATTGCACCCTGGTGCAAAAGTGCCTAAGCTGCCGCTAGGCAGCAAAACGGCACCAGCAAACGGAGACAGGACAGGAATGCACTGTTGAGAAAGCGCAAACTGACCTAAAAGTAGAAATACACCACACTTACACGTAGTAAGCACAAGTCATGAAGAGAAATGCCATGAGTGCTGATAGTACCTACATCTATATTCTGAAATGTGTAGTTAATGGAGAGATTTAAGTAGAAGTGGAACTAATGCAGAAATGTGTGAAACTATATGATTTTATTAGACGTGAGTATTCCTGAATCCATGTCGTGTAGCTGCTAAAATATAAGATGGCATACGGTTAAACGTAGAACGCGGTAGGCCTCAGGGCCAGAGCTAGAAGGGAGGGGGAAGGTGGTTTATTTCATGACATGGATTGCACTAATGTTTAGTAGTAACGTTAATGGGCCATGATTTATAGATGTGTCTACCAATTAATAGAATAAGAGTACTAACATGCTATTAATTAAAGGAGAAGTTGAATGTTATAATCATTATGAGAAATGCTGTAGGCCTGAAATGTTTTAACAGTGATTTACACATACTGGTCTGGGCCGAGGAATGTTGCAAACTTGTTGGAAGTCTATGAGAATTGGGGTTTTGGCTGCAGATGTCTGTCTGCAAGAGAAAGGGGGGATCCAATTATAATAGAATGAATAGAGGGTTGTTTAAGAGACGGTCCAGACATGGAGGAGGGTTCCGGAATGTTTTAAGGGGTATCAGCGGGCCGGAGAAGAGTCTGAGAAGCAAGGTCAACTCTAACCACGAAGTCTCATCATGGAAAAAGCCAGAAGCTATACCACGTGAGGGGCGTCTCACGAGGGGCGTCCCAAATGTTGTTGTTTTTGTATTAGGGACAGCACCCCTGGGTGGAGTTAGAGCAGATGCCTGAGGACCCTTTAGAGAGCGGATGGGTAGGCAGAGAGGGGTCATGACTGGAGAACTATAGGTTTTCACCAAGAGCCTGAGAGTGGGTGACTTCCCTTGGGGGTCATTCACTGCTGACACCTTTTGATAGGTTGAGACCTGGTTAAGTAGGGATACCATCTAGAACAGGGTAGGGACAGCCTAACCTGTGTGTTTTCACTCCAAATTAAATGACGGAGAGATCTCAGTATGTGTCCATGCTGATAGCTTTATTATTCTTAGAACTCGTCCTTGTAGTTTCTGTTGCTCGTCTGAGGGCTTTCAGAGAGCACATGTATGTAGTTGGGCCCGTGTACCTTGTAAATCTCATTCTGAGATGCTTGTACCTGCAGCTTATCTTAACCTTATAATAAATCTTTGAAAGCTAGAAGTTGTTTGTGATCTTTTGAAGCGGAGTATTTTATTGGGTGAACTAACTTGGTAAGAGATGCACTTGCTTCCCTCAATGACAGGCAATAAAGGTTCAGTCGACCAGATCGGGGTTTTAGATCAATAGTGATAAGGTATCGATCAAAATCTCGCCCTTCCAGTTGGTAGCTATAGAGGATGGTTGCCTTCTTGAGGAAGGTGATCTAGGCCAGGTTAGATTACCCCAAGGCCCCTAGAGATCGATGATCGGAAGAACCGCCCGCCGAAGAAGGTCCGGATGACGTGAGACGGAAAAGCAGCAGTATCGGTCGAGAGTGAGTATAAAGGGTCATGCGTGCTAGATTGCGGTGTTTTTGTATTGTATCTGTGTTGTAATGTCTGGCGGAGTTGAATGCCTGTAGAGAGACTGTGGAACAGGTTGTGAGCGCGCGCAACCGGTGGAAATCTTAAGTTCAAGGAGAGCTTAAGTGGTTCGGGTGTATCGGACACCCAGCGTAATTGTTAACTAGTGTGAAGGGGGTCATGAGGTACCATTGATCACCCGAAGGACCAGATAGGGGGAACGTAAGAGTGAGTGCGTGAGTAACGGACGCTGGTCGGAAGTTACTGTATGTGTAAAGAACCTATCAGAGAGACGATGGACATCTCGTCAGTTGTGTTGACAATTACAGATAGACTGTGGACGTACAGTCGAGGGAAGTGACCGCTTGGTCGGAAGTAGTCATTTTTCAGGGTATGAATGGGACGCATGCATGACCGTGAAGAGAGCTGAGAAAGGAGGGGTGCTGCTGCGAAGAGGAGACTAGTGACGTCAGAAAGTGCTGCGCTGGGATTGGCCGGCCTGTGAAAGACCGCGCTGCGATAGGCCAGCTAGCAAAGCCGCGCTAGGATTGGTGGATTGTCATCAGGAAGTAAGCAGAGTATTCAAGCTGGAAATCGTGCGCGTAATTATGAAGTGTTTTAAATGGTTAAGAGCGCTGTTTAGGAAAGAGCGGCGGGGATCGTATGAAGGGGAAGAAGCCCCGCCAGAGGGTACGCCGGCTCGTTACATGGGGACACATGTTGGGCTGCATACGATTCTGTGGATCTCAGAGTGGAGTAAGATTACAGACGGAAATGAGGAACTCACGTTCCCGAAGTACGCGACGTTTAGATTAGAGGTGCTACACAGATTAAAAGCAATTATGACCTCAACGAGACCCTTGCCTAGACCGACCCAGTTTGAAGCCCTTAATGCATGGATTAGGGCAGCGCATGAAAAGAACATGAACAGACGACAAGAAAGGGTGAAACGATCGGTAAGGGTAGTACAAGATGCAAAGTGGGATGCGGATGCTAAAAGATGGAGAGTGCATAACATGGAAGTAAATAAATTGTATCCAGTGTTAGAGATGCCCGGGAACAAAAGCCCCCTAGAAGAAGATGATGAGAGCGAGACAGAGGACAGCTTGATAAACAGATTATTGACAGACAGGCCACCCCTGTATAACAGAGCAGGGGGAGATGTCGAGAATAGTGAGAAAGGGGGGGGCAATGCAGGTGAGCATGGGCCGCTTCCCAGGTCCGATTGGGATCCCGCCGCAAAGAAAGAACTGTCCCAGCCTAGCCAAGTGCAGCAGGTAGTCGGGAGGTTTGTGGTGCAAAGGGCGCCAGAAACGGAGTGTGCCACATCCTACGCATTACCCGATGCACTACAGGTACCTGTTACCATAGGTCCCATAGTATCGATATATGACCCAGAGAGAGCTAGAGGGGAAGAACGGGTACAGAGGGACAGGGAAAGAGCAGAGATGGCAAGGAGGAATGATACGATCAACTCCCCAAGCCAGTTGCCGATACCAAGAGAGTGGAGCACCCCAGTACACGCAGCAGGAGATCCGGGGGGCCATAGATGGCCAGAGGATATGAGGGGAGCCGGACGGAAATCCTTTCAGGAGTTAAACGAGTACATGAAGAAGTGGGATGAGGCAGTTGAGGCTCACAAGAGCATCATAGCTGCGGAAGCTGGAAGAGAAAGTCAGGACAGCAGAGCCCGGACTCACTGCGGGGCTGAGGAGAGCAGTCCGGAGTGGGACGGGAGGGAGAACGATAGTAGGAGAGCCACCCATTGGGCCCGGAGTGGAGGTAGATCAGACCTGGAAAGCGGGGGCCCAGAGAACGGGGGGGTGTCTCGCCCAATACATAACGAAGGAGAGAGAAGGACTCGAGAGTACAGAGACAGCTTTAAGTGTATCCACTGTGTGCCCGGCAACAGAGAACAGAATGGGAGTTGCGAGAGGTCGCACCATAGTCCCTGTGATGACGGACATGAGCGAAGTCCATGGAATATGGGGAACCAGGAAGGATCGTATCAGATACTGAGTGATACTAGACAGAGAGAGAATGGAGACCGGAGAGAGGATAGCAGAGAGGCATACTGCGAAAAGAGAGAAGAGAGAGAGAATGGGCAAAGTAAGATTGGGGGTAACAGGCCCGTATTCCATCACCTTCCAAGATCGGATGGCAGAGCATGGGACCTGGAAAGGTGGGAGCAAGGGAGAGCACTCCTTAACTCTCTCGAACCCAAACGTAGGGCTCGAAGTTGGGATGGGAGAGAAACCTGTGAACCTCCCTCGAAAGAGATATTGCGAGCTGAGATAAAAGCCAAAAGACTCGATGTCTCCAGTTTAAGGTCAGATCTGGATGACATGGTAGATGGTACCCTGCCCTTAGAAAGAATGGAAATGTATGAGCAGGAGGAAATCCTGTTCATGGCAAAGGACGTAACTCGAAAGGCGAGAGCAATCCATGAGAAATTAGTAGAACTGGCAGGCAAATATATGGTGGACCTGTCAAGGACCAAAGCATTACAGGGAAACCACAGGCTACATTACTCAGATCGAGACCTAGATGAGAGGAGAACGATTGGATTGAAGACGCACATAAGGGAATTGATTACTGGAATAAGGACATGGAGGGCACTAGATAAGTGGGAAGAGAGGTGGTCCAAGAAAGGGACCGTCAGGAGAAGCACACTTGGTACGATACCAGGGAGACAGCAGGGAGTAGAGGCATACCCTTTGCGGGAAGTCGCAAATGGGACCTACGTCCACGTCCCGTGGAGTAGGGGAGATTTAGCCGCTTTTACCACCTCCTTCCCCAAATTGAGGGAAAACCCGGTGGAGTGGTACAAGCAAGTCGAGAGATTCGTAAAAATCTCAAAGGTCCTATGGATAGATCTGAACACGCTGTTTGACATTGTAGTGCCTGGAGATTTGTGGACCGCATGCAAGGTTAGCGCTGAGTGGCCCATAACAGAGCCAGAGAGAGATGCTAAGACTAATGGGCCGTCTGAGATTGTAATGGCAAAATTCGAGAGAGTAATGACTTGGCTGAAAGATAAAGTGCCAATGCAAGACATAGATTGGGTCAAAATAGACCGAACAAGACAGGAACCCAAAGAGACAGTTCACGAATACTATGAGAGATTGTTGAAGGCGTTTAAACAGTATAGCGGTCTGGATGTAATGGATCCAAAGGACATAGGGCAATTTGTGTCCAAGTTCGTCTTGGGCCTGAGACCGGATATTAGTTTGATGATCCAGCAACACTTGATTTGTTGGCAAAATAAGCCCCTAGACGAAATACTGAGATATGCCAGGTATTGCTGTGATGAAATAGACTCTAAGGCTAAGAAACTAAAGGAGAAACTGATGGTGGTACAGATGCAGGCAGCAGGGAAGGGGGGACAGCAGCAACAGCAATCAGGTACAGGTACGGAGGAAAGAAACCGTACAGTCAGAACAAGGGCAATGAGGAGAACCCCACCTTTAGACCTAGGATAGATATAGCTGCCTTAAAGAAAACGACTAGGTGCCACCAGTGTAACGAGGTGGGGCATTGGAAACGCGAGTGTCCCTATAATGTTGAGATAGGAGACCAAGAGGTAGAAGAGGAAGAGACCCAGAGTGCGCCTACAAGAGGGGTAACGCAATACCAGGGAAAGATGCTCAAAGGGGGGGGGCCTCCTCCCCGAGCCCAGTTCCCGCAGCCACCCAGAGTAGGGACCATGGGTAAGACCTATAGACAGATGCCTCTGTTTGTCGGGGGAGAGGAATGCTATTATGTGGACCCACTAACTGGACAGAGAGTGGAAAGGGATGACTGCACCCTCGGGGCAGTTTTAGAGGTGGACCAGAGGGGACCCTATGTTGAGGCCGAAGTGGCAGGGTTCCCCACGACATTTCTGGTGGACACAGGAGCCACTAGATCCACGATCAGATCAGCCGCAGTTCCAGGTCTGCCCATGTCCGGAGAGACCATACAAGTAGTGGGGGTCGCTAACAGGATAATGACCAGCCCACTGACTGAGCCCGTGCAGGTGAAAATAGGGAAGTACAGTGATGAGCACCAGTTTGTGGTTTGCGATTCTAGTCCTGTATGTCTGCTAGGAAGAGACCTTTTGTGCAAGTTAAACTGCACCATATATTGCACACCACAAGGGGTGGAGGTACTGACTAATGACGATGATGCTGACTTTAAAGTTGCAAATTCCAGAATATGTGTGGAATTGTACCCCACTCTGACAGTGGATGAGCTCCCCTGGGATCTGAGAGAGACAGTAGCTCCAGAAGTGTGGGATTTCACTGGGGAAGAGATTGGGTTGGTGAAAGGAGTGGACCCAGTGAAAATTGTAGTGAAACCACATGCTGAGTTCCCAAGAACACCTCAGTATAAATTGACTCCAGAAACGATTGCAGGCATAAAACCCGTGATCGAGTCCATGATTAAGCAGGGAATACTGAAGGAAATCGTGGGTAGTCCATGTAACTCCCCGATTATGGGTTTGCAGAAACCAAATGGGAAATTCCGGATAGTGCAGGACCTCAGAAAGATTAATAACATAGTCGTTTCGTGTTGTCCAGTGGTACCGAATCCATCAGTGATACTGTTTCAGATACCGTTCCAAGCCAAATGGTTCACTGTAAATGATCTTTGCCAGGCTTTCTTTTCGATCCCTTTGGACGAAGATAGCCATTTTCTTTTCGCATTTAAGCTGGAAGGTCGCGTCCTAACATGGTGTCGTATTCCTCAGGGGTATACAGAGAGCCCATCGATCTTCAACCAGCTGCTGAAGAAAAATCTTGAAAGTCTAGTGCTGCCCCAGAGGTCAGTTCTGGTCCAGTACATAGACGACCTTCTTGTGGCGTCAGAAACAGAGGAAGCTTGCAGGGAAGACTCTATTGCTTTGTTAAATCATCTAGCTGAGAATGGGCATAAGGTGTCCCCGGGAAAATTGCAGTACTGCCTGACAGAGGTGCAGTACTTGGGACACAGAATTGAGAAAGGTAAACGAAAAGTGTCACCAGACAGGATAGAGGCCATCATGAAGATGAATGCGCCTAAAACACAGAGAGAAGTCAGAATGTTTCTAGGGATGGTGGGATATTGCCGACAGTGGATTGCAAACTTTTCACTGAAAGCAAAACCCTTGCAAAAACTGACGCACAAGGAGGTGAGTGATCCGGTACCATGGGACAAAGACTGTTTGATGGCGTTCCTACAGCTGAGAGAGGACTTGTGTCGTGCTCCGGCTCTGGGAATGCCAGATTACGATAAACCATTCTTGCTCTACTGCTGTGAGAGAGAGGGTTGCGCGCTGTCTGTGTTAGTCCAAATTCATGGGAATGCCCGTAGACCAGTCGCTTATTTCTCGGCTACTTTAGACCCAGTAGCCGCAGCGTTGCCCGGATGTCTCAAATCCGTTGCTGCAACAGGTGTCAGCATTGAGAGGTGTGAAAACATAGTCATGGGGCATCCGTTAGAGGTGCATGTGCCCCACTCTGTTGAATTATTGATGACCAGGACCAAAACACAGCATCTGACGAACAGTAGGCTCACGCGCTATGAGCAAGTTATTCTTGCTGCAGAGAACGTGACCCTCAGGAGATGCTCTGTTTTAAATCCTGCTACTTTGATGCCACTTCCAAACGATATTGAGGATGATGATGAATGTACAGACCATGACTGCCTCGATGTGACTGAACTATGCACCAAACCAAGACCCGACATCGTAGATGAGCCACTGACTGATCCAGACGAAATTTTCTTTGTCGATGGCTCATGTGTAAGAGACGAAGTTGGGCAGTTGAGAGCAGCTTACGCTGTCTGTACAATTACCGGAGTTGTGGAAGCTGGATGCCTGGAAGGAGTACACTCCGCTCAGGTAGCCGAGATTATTGCCCTAACGCGTGCCTGCCTGGCAAGCAATCAAATCCGAGTCACCATATACACCGACAGCCAATATGGTTACGGGGTAGTTCATGATTACGGGCAGTTGTGGTCTCAAAGAGGTTTCATGACCTCTTCAGGCTCTCCCATTCGCAATGGAGAGTTTGTGCGCCTGTTGTTAGAGGCGTTGCAATGTCCAGCAGGTATCGCAGTTGTGAAGTGCACCGCACATACCAGAAATATGGACTTCGTGTCACAGGGCAATAGGTATGCCGACGAAGTCGCGCGGTATTGCGCGGAAACAGGGTACTCTTTCACAGAGGTGGAAGTGGGTGGAATAAATGTAAGGACTGAATTAGCCATGATATTAGAAACTGTTGATACTTGGGACGAACTGAAAGACATGCAAGAAAATGCTCCTGATTGTGAAAAAGAAACATGGCAAAAGGCAGGATGTGTGGTGGGTGAGGCCCATTTTTGGGTCTCAGCAGATGGCAGAGCAGTGTTGCCCAATGAGATGGTGAGCCCAATGGCCAGACACATACATGGTCCTGTCCATTTGGGAAGAGATGCTATGCTGAGAGTGTTTAGACAGACCTGGTACAACCCTAAGTTCAGAGTAGCAGCCGAAGCAGTGTGCCAGCGTTGTGTGACGTGTCAGCAGTTGAATGTAGGGAAAAAGACACCGGTTGCACTGAGCCACATAGGGAGGTCTGGAGGTCCATTCAATCGAATGCAGATAGATTTTATTGAAATGCCAAGGTGCAACCGCCTCCGCTATGTCCTGGTGGTTGTTTGCGTATTCTCCAGATGGGTTGAGGCATACCCTACACGTAGGTGCGACACCCTCACAGTAGCCAAGTTACTGCTTAGGGAGCTTATTCCGCGCTTCGGGGTGCCGGCCTCTTTGGAATCAGATAGGGGAACGCATTTCAACAGCGAGCTTGTGAAAATGATTTGTGCGGCTCTAAACATAGATCAGAAATTACATTGCAGTTACCGACCAGAAGCCTCAGGAATTGTGGAGCAGATAAATGGCACCATCAAGGCCAGAATCGCGAAAGTGTGTTCATCAACATCCTTGAGTTGGCCTGACGCTTTGCCATTGGTCCTTATGAGCCTCCGTAGTACCCCAGATAGAAGAACGGGGCTGTCACCTCATGAGGTGTTGATGGGGAGAGCAATGAGGTTGCCATCTGTACCAACTACTGCATTGTTGAACATCACAGATGATATGATCCTGGACTATTGTAAGGGGCTGTCTGACGCCATTCATTCTGTGTCCCTTCAGGTGCAGGCTGCCGAGGTTCCATCGTGCCAGGACCCGTGTCATGACCTGTTTCCTGGGGACTGGGTCCTGGTGAAAAAACACGTGAGAAGAAGCTGCCTGGATGTTCGTTGGCGTGGGCCTTTCCAGATCATCCTGATCACGAACACGGCTGTGAAGGTGGGAGGCCTGACTAACTGGATCCACGCGTCACATACGCGGAGGGTTCCAGCACCTCTGGAAGAAACAGCTCCTCTCTCGGATAGACGTCCAGCTGAGGACCGAGAAGCCATAGAGGGGGCTAGCCAAGCTGTAGAGGTGCCAGCGGAAGCAGGGAACGAGTCTGACCAAGCTGAGGACGGTCAGTACAACAGCGAGACAGACGACGCTACTGAAGGAGAAAGTAGCTGGGAGTACGAGTCAGACGCTGACAGGTCTGACAGAGAGCGTGAACAGACAAGAAGGAGAAGGAGTAGAAGGGTACGTGGAGAAGCTGATTGGCCGCAAAGAAGGAGCTCTAGCCTGAGGTCAACTCCAGAGAGAACCCTTCCTCCGATATCAGAGGATTCAGACCCGGAAGAAGGTGCTCAGGGCGCTGAAGCACCGAACTTGAGGAGGTCAAGAAGAGTGCGTGTGCCTAACAGAAGATACTCCACCCCTGAGTGGACATATCTGGCGACAAATGTCTTTGAAACCGGAGACAGGGAGGATCCGAGCGGTGGTGGTGTCCAGTTCTGAGCCCATCGTCACAGTGGAAATACGACTGTTAGTACCCGGAGTCGAACAAGAAGGGTCACTGACATTTATGCTCCCCCGTCCTCCCCGCCTCAGCAAGTTAAAGCACATGTTTTTCACAGAATTGCAATTCCCCGATTTTGGTACAAGGATAACCGACCATGAAGAGCACAATCTTCGTTTGGAAATATTGAACTTTTCTGTCGAAGCTGCAGGCGATCGCCTGATAGTGGATGCTTAAAAGACTTTGTAAATAAGCGTGAAGAAAAGAAGATTACCTAGCGCCCAGGAAGCAGAGAATCTTAGGGACTTTCCCTGAGTTGATGGAGAAGGGCTAGGGTTGTCTATATTGAACTGTTAAAGGACTTTTGCGAAGAAGGTTGTCAGCTTCCAGTTGTGTGGTTCTAAAGGCAAGAGGAGTAAAAGAGACTGTAAAGGAACGAAAAGAAAAAAACTTTGTGCTGAGTTACAAGAGAACCATACTGTCTGACGAAATGGAGGCCGGCACCCAGAACCGCAGAGCTAAATGTATAATAGGCACACTAATAGTAGGGGTGATAATATTAATAGCTTTAGTAGTAACTGTTTCCTATGTAGAGGGACGTGAGGAGGAGGCAAAGGTAACCGATGTGAAATCTGTAGAGACGCTTACCCCCACCGTTGCTGGGGAGAAAAGGGAAAACACTCGAGAAAAAGCGTTATTAGCTGCAGAAGCCCGCAGGTTACATGTAGATGAGTCCCAAGGCGACTTTAGGTCAAATGCTTATGCTAAACTGTTATATGAATACGTGGATGCCATGGAGGTTAAGGACTGCTATGTTTGCATGCAGTTGCCGGCGTCTGTAGATGAAGGCATTCGATATCATCACCTCCCGCTGACATATGGCATTACATGTAGCTTGTTGCTTAGTATATTTTATGGGAGAGATAGTTTTGAATACTATTTCTCCAATTATGACTCAGTGTTGCCAGAAGTTCCAAATTATAAACAAATGAACAAATGGGACTACTGGAAAAGTGAAGACAGGTTGGCAAAGTTTTTCATTCCTTGGATTACCTTAGATACTTCACATGCCCGTAGAAATAACCTGACATGCAAGGTGTCAGAAGTCGAGAAGAAGTTCATAGGGCAGGTGGATGATCGAAATAGGAGACAAAAGATTTTGAAAAAATCAGGACAATGGAAAACAGATTGGACCGAAGAAGAGAAGGCACACAAGAGAAAGGGTAGTAGTGGTCCAATAGCTTTGGATAAAGCGCAGAGAGGGAAGTTATGTCTTCACAGAGCCAAAACGTATTATGAAAATGTATACTTGGGAGAAGTTAGCTGTGAACATGCTTTCAATTTAGAGTACTATACAAAGGACTTCCTGAAGGGAATGCAAGTGATTCCAAATGTGTATTTTGTATGTGGAAGAAATGCCTACGTGAGATTGCCTGACAACTGGTATGGCTCATGTTACTTGGCAATTATCTTCCCTAAAATATATCATGCCCAAGACTTAGAGATCATCGAGGGCAAGACATCATCGAGAGGAAGGAGAGATGTAGGAGATGCAGAAATGGTTGGAGATGTCTTTGGAGCTGTGTTCCCTATTTTGGGACTAATCCTTAATGATGTTAAAATTAGACGACTGGCAACAGTCGTAGACAGGTTGTCTGCCAGCACTGCTCAGTCCTTAATGCTGGTAGAAGGAGAGATGCAATCGATAAGGGCTATGGTTCTCCAGAACCGTCTTGCATTAGACGTCCTATTAGCAAAAGAGGGCGGAGTCTGTAAGGCTTTGAAGGTCCAGGAATGTTGTACTTACATCCCCGACAATTCAAAGCCCCTTGAGAAAGTTATTAGGAACATAACTGATATTCACAAGGAGATAGAAGACCTGAGCAGAGAAAATGTCTGGGAAAAGGTGGGCCATGGAATGAGTGAAGCTGGAGGTTGGCTCACCACCTTAGGCAAAAGTTTTGTGTGGTCTATCCTAAAACCTATCATCATAATACTGATCTGTGGGATCGTGTTGTGGGGATTGGTGAGGGTATTTAAATGGTACAGGGCGAGAAGGTCAGAGAGAGCCCAGAGAGAACAGCTGCAGAGATTGGCTGCTATACAAGATAGTCAGTACAGGAGTCTGAGGGCTCTGGAGACGCAGAAACGAGTTATGCTAGCAATCACTGCAGTTTAAATGTTAATGATGACCCCGAGAGGTCATCAAAGGGGGGAACTGAGAGAGCGCAAACTGACCTAAAAGTAGAAATACACCACACTTACACGTAGTAAGCACAAGTCATGAAGAGAAATGCCATGAGTGCTGATAGTACCTACATCTATATTCTGAAATGTGTAGTTAATGGAGAGATTTAAGTAGAAGTGGAACTAATGCAGAAATGTGTGAAACTATATGATTTTATTAGACGTGAGTATTCCTGAATCCATGTCGTGTAGCTGCTAAAATATAAGATGGCATACGGTTAAACGTAGAACGCGGTAGGCCTCAGGGCCAGAGCTAGAAGGGAGGGGGAAGGTGGTTTATTTCACGACATGGATTGCACTAATGTTTAGTAGTAACGTTAATGGGCCATGATTTATAGATGTGTCTACCAATTAATAGAATAAGAGTACTAACATGCTATTAATTAAAGGAGAAGTTGAATGTTATAATCATTATGAGAAATGCTGTAGGCCTGAAATGTTTTAACAGTGATTTACACATACTGGTCTGGGCCGAGGAATGTTGCAAACTTGTTGGAAGTCTATGAGAATTGGGGTTTTGGCTGCAGATGTCTGTCTGCAAGAGAAAGGGGGGATCCAATTATAATAGAATGAATAGAGGGTTGTTTAAGAGACGGTCCAGACATGGAGGAGGGTTCCGGAATGTTTTAAGGGGTATCAGCGGGCCGGAGAAGAGTCTGAGAAGCAAGGTCAACTCTAACCACGAAGTCTCATCATGGAAAAAGCCAGAAGCTATACCACGTGAGGGGCGTCTCACGAGGGGCGTCCCAAATGTTGTTGTTTTTGTATTAGGGACAGCACCCCTGGGTGGAGTTAGAGCAGATGCCTGAGGACCCTTTAGAGAGCGGATGGGTAGGCAGAGAGGGGTCATGACTGGAGAACTATAGGTTTTCACCAAGAGCCTGAGAGTGGGTGACTTCCCTTGGGGGTCATTCACTGCTGACACCTTTTGATAGGTTGAGACCTGGTTAAGTAGGGATACCATCTAGAACAGGGTAGGGACAGCCTAACCTGTGTGTTTTCACTCCAAATTAAATGACGGAGAGATCTCAGTATGTGTCCATGCTGATAGCTTTATTATTCTTAGAACTCGTCCTTGTAGTTTCTGTTGCTCGTCTGAGGGCTTTCAGAGAGCACATGTATGTAGTTGGGCCCGTGTACCTTATAAATCTCATTCTGAGATGCTTGTACCTGCAGCTTATCTTAACCTTATAATAAATCTTTGAAAGCTAGAAGTTGTTTGTGATCTTTTGAAGCGGAGTATTTTATTGGGTGAACTAACTTGGTAAGAGATGCACTTTCTTCCCTCAATGACAGGCAATAAAGGTTCAGTCGACCAGATCGGGGTTTTAGATCAATAGTGATAAGGTATCGATCAAAATCTCGCCCTTCCACTGTAATGCACAAATACATTGGATTCCTGCCCTTTCACTTTGGTATAGGGCAGCACAGCATGGTTAGCGCATTTCTCCTGTGCCCGCAACTCAATCCTATCTGCATTGCAGTGGACTCACTCTTCGGCTAGGCATCTTTTTGCATCGAATTGATGTTGCGCTACTGTTGAATTTAGAGATTGCATTATATTTCTGATGAGACAAAGAAACTAATTAGTGAATGAGCAGCAACTACACCATAGGGGAGATTTGTTGCAAATAATTGAATTGCATTGTAGTCTATCTGCAAAGTGTTTTGATGCTGTGTGTGGTTGAACACAGTAGTGCTCTAATCCTGACTTTGGCTTAACAGTATAGCAAAGAGATGAGAAGTGATGATACAACTCTCCTGCTTCAGATTATTTTTTTCTTGTGTCTCATTGCAAAGGTATGGCCCAAGAGGACAGCCTGTACGTGCAGTTTTTTTAGAGTCATGCATGATGAGTAGTGGATTGCGCTCTTCGCATCTCTGAGACTGTGGGACTGCATTTACCAGCACAGTGAATAAAAGTGGAGCAAGAAGTAACTAGGTATGTGGATAGCCTATCATCTTTAGGCAGGAATAGGTTATGATTCTTAAATGTGTTTGCATGGCAGTAGATACTGCAATACGAAAACGTTTTCATTCTGAACAAAGTGATAAGAGCTAGGTGGAAGCATATGGCGTCACAATGGGAACAGACTGAAATCTAAATATAAGTGATGGTCTTCCCCCTCTACAGGCCTGTGTATACATCCAGGGCCATATTTATGAGGTGATGCATTGCCCATGAATCCTGCAAGGTAACATATGCCCTTAAATCAGATTCACTTTGCCACATAGAGCAACCTTGCATGTCGCAGTGTGGCATAGTAAATCCAGAGTACCACAAGGCAGGACAAGTTGCTGCCTTGTGTTACTCTGCGCTGGATAGGTATTCCATGGGTGCAGTATTGGTGTTCTCATGCCCACCCATGGTTTTGGTGCTGTCCCAGATTTACTTACACTATTACACCTGGGAATGTATCCAAATGATACGCCTTTCCAGGTGAGACAAGTGAGGAGAAATATTTTTATTTTTCTCTTTTATTCCCTCTTTCTATGTGTACTGCATCCTGCAGAACACATAGAGAAATGTGCCCTAGAGTATTATATTTGTGCAGGAAGGTGCCCTTTCCTGCACAAAACAATTGTGCCTGCATTGGTGCTAGGCTGTCTCGGCGTGCCAGTGCAGAGTGAGAGCAGAAATATGCCATATCTCAGGAGTTATGGTGAATTCCTGACCTCTCCATTTGACAGAGCAAGTTATATTGCTGCTTTGTATTGCATTACATCTTTGTGAATATGGGCCTCAGTTACTAAAGGAGGACAGGGATTGGTCATGGTGGTTAAATCTGCCACACTCCTGCATGCACTCTTCTAGTGTATATTTACACTTATATTTGCCATTTGCAAACAAATGAGGAACACCCCATTGCCCGTAAGAGTCCAAACATGGACTTATAACTTCATGGTAAGGTAATGTACCGGTTGCACACTCTTGACATTAGCTTAAATTGAGTTCATATATACGCACATTTATGTATGTGAAGGCAAACTCTGACAGCTAACAACAGACAATGTGTGGTAATATAACTAGATAAAAGCAAGAGGTAAGAGCAAAACTATTATTTGACATTTTGAAAGATAAGGTTTACAGCCTGTAATAATTATTTGTATTGTGATAAGAGTGGTGCCTTTTAAAGCAAGAACATATTATACCTAAATTTATACAAGCTGATAAACAAAATACATACACCTATTAATTTAATTATCCAATTCTATTGGATCAGCTCCTTAATCTGAGGGTTAAAAGAACTCTTAAAAAGAAAAGCACATGCTGAAAAGTATATATAAATACTGTATTTGACTATTATATAAATGAGCGAATATAATACTCAATTTTATGCCAAAGGTAAGCTTGTACAACCAATATTTTATTTTCAATATGCACCCATTATAATTATTTTTCATACTTACAAAGCAATATTTCAACAAGCCCAGACTCAAGTGATAAAGACCACTCTGTGGGCTCCAATTACAAAGAATTAAAGCAGTGCGGTGCCGCAATTAGTTAATTCCGAAGCAAAGGGTTGCGTCATAGCTACAATGATATAATGGATCATTTTGTTCTCATCTGCGCTGGTGCCCAATTTGCTGTTATGGGCCGAAACAGGCATTCTTGCACCATAGTGCAAGGGTGTCTGCGTTGAGGGGAATGATTGTTTATATGCAGGAAGGTGTTCAAAAGGGCCATATTCACAAGGACACGAAAAGCCACAAAGCTTGTAATGAGCCACGGTTCTCGTGTGCACATGACGAGCTGAGATCTTCATGACCAAGCCCGTTCCTTAGAACGCCCAGCACAGAAGGGGAATTAGCCCCGCATGTGAGCGTTCTAACGGTCATGACGACCTCAGCTCGTCATGAGCACACGAGAACCGTGACTCATGCCGAGTGAGCTCACCATGAGCGTGGGAGGGGTTAAGCCCATTTTCGTCTCTTTAGCGGCAGTTTTCTGCTGCTAAACCTGGAGTTCTGGACTTTTTGGTTCCGTCCAGAGGTGTCAGGGATAACACCCGAAGACCCCGGAGTTCTACCTGTCTCGGTGCACAAATAAACAGAAACACGTGCTTCTCGATGGTGGCGTCAAAGACCAAAGGTTTATTACTGCAGGGACACAGAAGTCACAGAAACTACACACGGGCAGTATCTAGGAGCCTGTTCGATTTGTACATAGTGGGTTGCTCCTTAAATACTAAATTTTAGGCTTGGGGCAAATTCTTTACATGCTAGTACATTTCTAAACCTTCGTGTCCTAAACAATAAATATTTGGCGTTGCACAGGAATCGTCAACAATATCTGATGTCAAAACATTACGAACGAGGGGTTCCCACTGTTCCATCATAATCCCATGTCAACTTTTCATTCAAGAGCCGGACCGCCTCATCGTAAATTTCGTTACCTCCCCCTAATAAAGGCCCAGAAGGAAAGGAGCAGAGCCAGGTGTAGAAGATAGAAAAGTAGGATAAGAGATGTTTGTGGGTCGTAAATGGGCAAGGCTACCAGATTCGGCCGCCTAATCATGATCAGGCCAACGAACACGAGAACCAGTATAGCAGGACTGGCCTCAGGCAGAGGAGGCAGCTTCTGCCGAGTCATGCAGCCATGGCGTGTTCTGTCCTAAGGTGCACGTGTCACTAGCAAGGTGAATCTGCGGCTAAAGCTTACGTGTCCTTAAGTGAAAGAGGTCACCGCGTGTCCATTGACTATGTGAGGGCAAGAAATACAAAATGGCTGCCGTAATCTAAGATGGATGCCATGGGTAGATCAGAAATATGTTCATAACAGGAGTGCTCTTGCTCGCAGCATAGCGAAAACACCAGGATATACTAAATGGATCGTTTGCGGTTCACTGATACCAAAAATATATATTTACGACAATATTGAAAACACGGGTTCAAATCGTCACGGAACCTCAGACCCTCCTTTTGCCCTTATATAGGCAATTACTCAGTCTACGTCAGAGTCTAACTCTATGCTCATCAGGTCAGTGACATGTTGTTGTATCATCATCCTTTCTCGTACCTTTTCTCCAAATGAAGGTGGTTTTCTGAAACAGGTTGCAGCACAGAGACTACACAAAGCGGGACCACATTGGATAATAAGGCAGCACGAGAACAGGAATACTAGGATGATACCAATGACCATCAGAACCTTCCATCCCCACGCTGATAGTAGAGTCCAAAGCCACTCCATTAAGGACCAGTTTCCCTTGTCTATGTGAATAGAGTCGGAAATCTTGTGTAGCTTAGAGATCGCTTCATAGACAGTCGGAGCATTGTTGGGAATAAAAACACAGCAGCTCGATTGGATCATTCTGAATACCCCACCTCGATCTGCAAGTATTACGTCTAGAACCATACGGTTCTGCAACGTCATGAGACGATCCGCCTGAAGCTCAGCTGTTAAGTTACTAAGGGCAGCAGCAGTTTCTGTAATAGTAGATTCAACTACCCGTGTTAGCTGACGTAGATTTCTACTATTGGCCATAGGCCCCCAGAACGGAAGGAAACCTTTGAAGAAGTCTCCAGCTCCCTGACCAGCGGTATCTTCCTTGCTGAAAACACCTCTTGCTACTCTGGTCTTGTGGTAATCTGAAGAAGCAGTGTATGTTGGAGGCAACAGTCGAGCAATATAACATGAACCTGAAAAGTCAGCAGGCAACCATGTATACGCTCTGTCTTGACAGATGAAGTAGGCACCCCTAGCAGTAAGAAAGGCAGGGGAAGAGTTAGACGGAAACACGTAAGTCTCAACGCACTCACTCTTCCCTAGCTGAGCTCTCGGATTTCTCCCATTCCCTTGCAAACAGACTTGACCTCGGTGAGGTACGACCCAGACTGGAGTGGAGCTCTTACGCTTGCTTTCTCCCAAACTAATGCGATACTCTGTAGAATTCCAACTCAAATATACCCGTAATTCATCTCTAGGGTAAGATGGGGTGTTATTGACATCTCTAATCATGTCAATGATTCCCTGGACTAAAGCTTTATTGGCAGAGTTGTATTTAGTGGAACGTGGTGGACGCGGAGGATAGGTCTCAAGGGCATAGGCAAAAATGGTCTGAAAGGCCTGAAATGATCCATTATAGCTAAAAGGCAAGACTAGATAGGGGATGCCTTTATCCATAGTGTGGGGTATCAGGCCACACACCCAGCAGTCTGTTGTGTTAACTACCAGTTGGTGTTGATGCAAGAGCTGTACAAAAGTGTTATTAATGAATTCTGAGCATCAAGCTTGTTCGTGTTCAGGAAACGAGTGAAAAGAATGCGTAGAAGCAACAGTAGAAGAAACAGGATCAAGGGGAGGTACTGTAGTTGTTACCGGTGTAAAAATTAAATGCACACAAAAGACGATTCCACCCACCAACGTTATTAAATAATCAAAAACGTAATTGCACATTGCATCAGAAAGCATTTGCTATGAAGAATCTTGTAAAGTCTATTTCTGCGAACATAAATTACATTCTCTCGTTGCAGCTCAGGAAGCTCCATCTTCTACAATCCGCTCGCGACCACTGATGATGTGTACGTAGATGAAAATGCCTCTATCAGCCCTGGGAGTTCCCAGAACTAACAGAAACATCGACCTTGTGTCTGACCCCCGCAGATTCAACTAGGCACACAGCCACGACCCTACGGCTACCCAGACGGCAAGGCAATTTTAAAACAACATAACAATACAGAATATTAGCAAACTTCCTGGCTGGAGGCAATGTATCAAAATTCAAATGTGTAAAATAGGCAGTTTCCTGCTTTATTTGTCCATATTGCGAGATCGTAAATTGTATCTCAATTTTGCAGGAGCTGTTTGATCTGGAAACAGTGTATTTTCAGCAGGGGTTGCAATTTTCAAGTTCGCAGATGGCAAATGTTCTTTTGATGCAGAGGACAAATGTTCGGAGTTCAAAGGAGCAGTTTCAAAAGGGGAGTCAGAGTTCAGTGAATCAGTGATTAGTTCTGCATCACTGAAAGGGATGAACCTGGGGACTTGTTCAGTTTCAGAGGCACCAATTCCTTTCTTCACCCAGTTGTCATAAGGAAGCGGCAGAGGTACACGTTTGACGTGCGTTGTATGGATCCAGTTCTTTCGGCCAGCCACACGAATAGCAGTTCTCGTCGCCAGCAACACCTGGAATGGTCCGACGAATCTGGGTTGGAGGTTTCTTGTCCGTCCAAAATTTCGGATGACCACTTGGTCACCTGGTTTCAGCTGATGACCTGGACTCTCCGGTGGCTTTGGCAATGCATCGAAAACCTGTTGGTGAATAAGACTCAATTTAGCAGTCAAGTCGAAAAGGTAATCAATTAACATTGGGTATTCCAGCTGTTTAAACTCCTTCGGTCTAGGTACCCCCCAAACATTTGCAGGACGGCCAAAAACTATTTCATACGGACTAAGCCCTACTCTAGAATGCACAGTCGCTCTTGTGGATAACAGAGCCAAATGTAGTGCATCTGGCCAGGGCAAACCCGTGGATGCTTGTATCTTAGCAAGTTTTAGTTTGAGGGTGCCATTGTAACCCTCAACTAAACCAGCAGACTGGGGATGATTCGCACTGTGGAACTTCTGTTTTATCCCTAAACCAGCACACACACTCTGCATAACTTTCCCTACGAACTCACTTCCATTATCTGACCATACAATCTGTGGCATTCCAAATCTGGGGAAGTATTCTTTGAGAAGGATTTTGGCAGTGGACAAGGCAGTGTTGTCCTTTAGTGGATATGCTTCGATCCATCTGGAAAAAGCACAGACTACCACTAGAACGTACTTTAGATTGTTGCAACGATCCATGTGAATGAAGTCTAACTGAATCACTTCAAAGGGGCAAGAAGGAGGAGCGAAATGACCAGCGGGTGTGGGGATTCCCTTGCCAGGGTTATGCATCAGGCATACCATGCAATTTCTCACCACTCTCTCTGCACACTTACTAATCCCATCATTCTTCCAGACTGGGGCCAACATTTTACAAATCCCTTTAGAACTGATGTGCGCTGCTCCATGCGCCATCGTTAATACTGCAAGCACATACGCATCAGGCAACATCCAACGCTGTTGTTCTGACAAATCAATCCAACACCCACTCGAGTCCAATTTACCCGTATTCTCTTTCCATGCAAGCTTTTCCTCCTCAGTCGCCTCTTTCTGAATTTCTTTCACACTTTCCACTGCATCCTCACACATTCCAGACTCAGAAATCCATCTTGCAGACATTGCAACATACATCCTACTCATCATATTCCTAGCTGTCTGTTTAGCGGTTTCATCAGCAAAAGCATTCCCACGACCAACATCATCCGTGATTGCTTTATGAGCACTGCATTTCACAATCGCAACTTCAGTCGGCAAGGTTAGAGATTCCAACAAGTCGTTATCTAGCTGACCATGTTGAATCTTAGTCCCATGGGAGGTAATGAAACCTCTCTCTTTCCACAAACGGCCAAAACTATGGGCCACGCCGAACGCGTACTGACTATCTGTGATCACATTCACTCTCTTTCCCTTAGCTAAAACACACGCTCTCGTTAAGGCGATCAATTCTGCAGCTTGGGCAGAATTCTGACTCACTCTTGCAGTCTCCACAATCGTACTCAAAGTTGTTACTGCGTAAGCAGCTGTCACATCACCATTCTCCAATTTAAAGCAAGACCCGTCCACATACAACGTGCCATCTGGATCTGGTAATGGAGTGTCTTTAAGATCAATTCGTCCTTTTGTCTCTTCCTCGGTTCTGAAACAACAGTCATGTGGTTCCGAATCACTCGACTCCTGATTAGTCGGCAACAATGTTGCTGGATTCAATACATTGCATCTTTTGATTTGAATATGCCACGCTAGCAGTGTCAGCTCGTAGCCTGATAATCTAGCACTGGTAAGGTGCTGTGTCTTGGTTCGGTTCATGAGTGTATCCACAGCATGAGGAACCATGACCACTAGCATGTTGTTCATCACCAAACCAGCAGATTGTCGAATGGAAGCTGCAGCTGCTGCTGTAGCTCTCAAACAACTAGGCAACGCTCTAGCTACCGGATCTAATGTTGATGAAAAATACGCACAAGGGCGTTGTTTATCACCAAATTTCTGTGTCAGAACACTCAACGCGCAACCTTCTCTCTCGTGAACATAGAGCGTGAATGGCTTACTGTAGTCGGGTGTACCCAATACAGGAGCTGAACACAATGCATTTTGTAACTCAGAAAAACTCTGCTGACATTCGGCAGACCATGGCACCGGACTCGGAACACCTTTCCCAGTCAAAGCCACCAATGGTTTTGCCAAAAGAGAAACATTCGGGATCCATTGCCTACAGTATGAGGTAATACCTAAAAAGGCACGTACTTCTCTCTGTGTGCTAGGAACATTCATCTGCGTAATTGCTTTTATTCTCTCTGGGGTCAACTTTCTTCCCTCCTTTGACAAGAGATGACCTAGGTAGGTCACCTCTTGGCAACAGTATTGCATTTTCGAAGGTGACACCTTGTGATTCAAAGTAGACAAATGATGCAATAAAGAAATTGTAGCTGCTTTGCAAGTTTCCTTGTTATCGGCAGCCACTAGAAGATCATCGACATATTGCACTAGAGCAGAAGCAGTAGGAAGTACAAAGGAATCTAGTTGACTTTTTAATGCCTGACTGTAAAGGGATGGGCTCTCACAATAGCCTTGTGGAGCACGTTTAAACCTGAAGCTTCTGCCTCCTAGAGAGAAGCCGAAAATATCTCTGCTTTCCTCGGCTATCGGAATGCTGAAAAAGGCATTTTTGAAGTCGATAACTAAAAACCATGTGGCTGTAGCAGGAATCAACGTTAACAATGCGGTAATGTCTGGAACGACAGGAAACTGCGGAATCACGATTTTGTTAACCTCTCTAAGATCAATTACAAACCTATAGACTGGAGGCTTTGAAGGATCAGTGCGTTTCAGAATTGGCAATACCGGACTGTTACAGACATTTCCTCTAGTTTCTTCTACTACATCTTTCTTGATCAAATCTTGCACAATTAATAAAAGCGCATGTTCACCTTCACTAGAGATCTTGTATTGTGGGATTCGTGGAAATTTGACATTCACTTTCAAAGTGACTACATATGGTGGAATTTCTAAAAGACCTACATCGTTAGGACCAGTCGCCCAAAGAGTATCAGGGAGAGAACGCAGCTCTGGTGGGAGCACATCCATCGACAAGTACATCGGAGAAATGATTCTTTTACCCAATGTAAGCTGTACTCCTGCTGGTGAACAGTACAATGTCGCGTACAGGCGTTTTAACAAGTCTAAACCAAGCAGATTTTCATTACAACCGGTCGTCAAAATCAAGGGTGCTTTCAATTGACGGGGTCCAACAGAAATAGACAAAGGACCAGATACGGGGTTGTAAACAGGGGCGCCTGAGAAACCTACTGAAACATTTGTTAAGCCAGACAAAGGTGCACCAGGGAGTTTCGCATGTATGATAGAACTTTTTGCTGCACCAGTATCCAACAGAAACGGTTCGACTACACCTGATGTTGCTACTGCGACATAAGGCCCACTCTGATCTACTGGAACTGATACTACTCCCTCTCTTTGTCTATGGCTGTCCTAGTACTCACTTTGCAGGAATTCCTCACTAACTTCACAGTAGTCTTCAACGTGGTACTGTTGAGATCTATTTTGTTGGGCAGACTGTCCATTTTGCTGATCAAAATAATTAGAAGGGCGATCATTCGTTTGTGGAGGCATGGCACCTCGTCCTCGACCTCTAGAATTTTGCGTAGAACCACCACGACCTCTCTGAGCTGCTGCAGCATTATTTTGTGCTAATACTGGACACTCATTCTTATAATGACCTTCCTTCTTGCAGTAAGCACACTGATTCCATTGGTATTGTGGTCTCTGAGAACCATAATCTGTCCTTTGATATGACCCTTGCTGTGTATTAGTCTGATTCGTGCGAGGCGGATATGCTTGTTGCAAAAGAACTTTAGTTTTTAAATCTTTCATTTTCTTATCTGACTTTTCCTTCTCCTCTTAATCCCTATTTTCATAGTACTGGGCAGTTGCAAGTATTTGCGCAGTCGTAGAGACAGCCCACGCACTTTCAGAATCTTTCAATTTATTACTAAGCTCTGGTAACAGATTGTGCACAAATTTATCGACAAATAATCTCTGTCCTCCTTCCGTGCTCATATCCTGACCACTATGTTCCACGAAAGTCTCTTCAAACCTTGTGAAAAAGTCGGAAACACTTTCGTCCTTCTTCTGCCTGCATGCGGACAACTTGTCCCAGTTAACGCGCAATGCTGGCATCAGAGTCTTCATTAAGTCGATTATTCTACCAGGCAAGTCAGCAATTAGAGGTTCGGGTTTGGAACCACCTACTTGTTGACCATCCGCTGCTATTATAGCTGCCCAATCACCACCTAGGGCAACTGGATGATTCTCTTTACGTATTTTAGCCCAAATTGGTTGCGGAACTACATTACCAAATAACATGTCAATGTCCGCTAAATTCATCACGCAAGCTTCAACTGTCTGCGCTAACTCTTTATAGTATCCGGCTGGATTCTTACGCGGATCTGGCAAGGCCTGTTGCACTGCTAACACTTCAGCTCGCTTCCACGTAATGTGTATCCACACTCTCTGGAATTGGGCCGGAGCGGCTGCAATACCACGGTTCACATCACCTGGCACAGCTTCGCGCCAAATTGGAGGAACCTCCCTCATAGGATATTGGCGATTCTGCTTCGTACTGCGTTTCTCTAACTCCCTAGGTGAACGAAGGGATGGATCATTCCTATAACTTAAAATCAGTTCCATCGCTTCCTTTATACTCTGACCAATTATCATACCTGCAGCAAATTCTTTCTGCACTTGAATTAATTCTTCTAGATTTGATTCAGAGTCATCCTCTTCCAATTCCTCACGCAAAAGGGAGCACATTTCATCAAACACATATCGCTGTGTCGGTTCATTCCATTGCATAAATGTTTCTAATACATCTCTAGCACTATATCTTCCACTTTTTGAAATCCATCTAAGAGCTGTAGAATCTAATATTCCCCGTTCTTCAGTACTGGGAAGCTGACTACGTCTCTGCACAGAGTCAGAGACAGGAGTCTTAATTAAAGTATTATAGAAGGGAGATAGAATATTAGAGACAGAATCAGTGATTCTCCGACGAACAGAAAGCGGAGTCATAATGCTAGCAGAAGCCGTAAGTAGAGTAGCAGTTGGAACAGATAAAACAGGAACATTAGGAGTAGCAGGCAAAGTAGCTTGTGAAACAACAGGTATGAGCGGTACAGGTATAGGCAAAGGAGCTGGCAACCCTGGAAGAGGGGTTGTCGGAGGAACATTAACATTGACCACAGGAGGTACAGGAACTTGATTCAGGGGAGCAGGAATACCAGGTTGTCCAGCAACCGGTAATTGAACATTCGGTAAAGGTGGAGCCGTAGCACCCTGTGCATACGGTGGGGGTGACCTCAACAAGTAAGACAACAAGGGATCGTTTTCAGGGTCCTCTACTATCTTAGCTGTACTCGATGGCAAGGCAGGATAGCACTTATCTATCGCTAAATTACGCTCTCTATTGGCCACCTCCATTGCTTTCTCAGACTCGTTGAGTTGCAGCTGCTTAGCAGACTGTTCTAAAGTCAACTCTTGCTCTTTCTGTTCTTTCTTTAACTTTTTAATTTCTCTCTGTTTAGATTCTTTTCGCCAATAACGGAAAGAATCAAACATTGCCGGCCGGGCTTTCTTCTTAAACAATTTCATTTCCAAATTATCAAGAACTTCGGCTTCAAAACTACCATGCAGTGGCCAACTAAGGACACCGTCTTTCTCCGTATATCGGATCCACACCTCATTATAAGATATAGGACCCACTCCAAACTTACAGTACAGATCATAAAGAGGAGTTCCAATCGGAGGAACCAGACATGAGTCCTCCAACCGGGAATCACTGTTGCAACCAAAACACGACAACATACAATTTTTCCGACTTACCATTTTATAATCCGGAACACAGAACAGACAAAACACAAACCAAAAGGTGCGCGCTCGAACCAAGAACTTAGGCCTACCAAAGCGAACAAATGTATTGATACCCAAACTAAACCAAATGATTATCTTAACTAGAACAACCAGTGATAATCTTACGAAACCAAACCAAACCAAGAACCAAAAGGATTATCCAAACAGGAGCAACCCTTACGAAGTAACCAACTAGCAACCACTTAATACTTAACTGAGGCACTGAAGAAGTCACCAAGGAGAAACCCGTCACGTCTCGCCGTACTAAGGACTGCACCTCGGGTCCAAGACAGGGCGACGGTCAAGGCAACGGATCACTGCAGCCGTCCGAACGGGAACCCTCGTGGAAGAGAACGTCGGGCCACTTTTGCGATATGCCGGGATCGATGAAGTGGGGCGCCTCCCTCAGGAATCTTCACACGAAGCTTCTCGAACTCTTCAGGCTTTTGGACCGGTACCGAATGACGTCGCCCCACGTTGGGCGCCAATTGGAGTTCTGGACTTTTTGGTTCCATCCAGAGGTGTCAGGGATAACACCCGAAGACCCCGGAGTTCTACCTGTCTCGGTGCACAAATAAACAGAAACACGGGCTTCTCGATGGTGGCGTCAAAGACCAAAGGTTTATTACTGCAGGGACACAGAAGTCACAGAAACTACACACGGGCAGTATCTAGGAGCCTGTTCGATTTGTACATAGTGGGTTGCTCCTTAAATACTAAATTTTAGGCTTGGGGCAAATTCTTTACATGCTAGTACATTTCTAAACCTTCGTGTCCTAAACAATAAATATTTGGCGTTGCACAGGAATCGTCAACAATATCTGATGTCAAAACATTACGAACGAGGGGTTCCCACTGTTCCATCATAATCCCATGTCAACTTTTCATTCAAGAGCCGGACCGCCTCATCGTAAATTTCGTTACCTCCCCCTAATAAAGGCCCAGAAGGAAAGGAGCAGAGCCAGGTGTAGAAGATAGAAAAGTAGGATAAGAGATGTTTGTGGGTCGTAAATGGGCAAGGCTACCAGCTTCGGCCGCCTAATCATGATCAGGCCAACGAACACGAGAACCAGTATAGCAGGACTGGCCTCAGGCAGAGGAGGCAGCTTCTGCCGAGTCATGCAGCCATGGCGTGTTCTGTCCTAAGGTGCACGTGTCACTAGCAAGGTGAATCTGCGGCTAAAGCTTACGTGTCCTTAAGTGAAAGAGGTCACCGCATGTCCATTGACTATGTGAGGGCAAGAAATACAAAATGGCTGCCGTAATCTAATATGGATGCCATGGGTAGATCAGAAATATGTTCATAACAGGAGTGCTCTTGCTCGCAGCATAGCAAAAACACCAGGATATACTAAATGGATCATTTGCGGTTCACTGATACCAAAAATATATATTTACGACAATATTGAAAACACGGGTTCAAATCGTCATGGAACCTCAAACCGGCGATAGTTTTAACGCCGTCCTTGATAATATGCCCCCATATTTTCTTCAAATACATGCCAGTACTCTGCCTCTCATGTTTTAAAGGGGAATCTTTTCTGCTACACATCTACACATGGTGCGATAACTCCACATAATTTATTTGATAGACATCCAGCAACCTATACCGTTAATGATAGCTAAATTCCTGGTTTCTTTCAAAACCCTAATCTACTTTCCACAATTTTAATACTTTGTGGATAGTACACGGACGTTCGAATGTGAATAATACCATGATCTGACAAAAATGATCTCATCTCCCTCAAGGTCTACTGAAACCCATTGTCCGTCACCACACTCTCAGGAAATCCCTCATCAAAAAAGTCTTTTATAAATTCAATGCCCCTTTGGAAGCAACCTGATCCACCATTTTTATCTCAGGCCATCGCAACATCTGATCATTTAGTACTATGCAATCCAGCAATGTCAAGAGATACCCTCTCCTACACCTTATGTGGTCTTGACAAAGGATGTTTCTCATAATCTAATTTTTTCTATGATTTGTCACTAGTTGCACATTCAATTATTTATTTTATTTATTTATTATTTTATTTGGAAGTTTTCTATAGCGCTAACAAGACCCGAAGGTAGCAGAGCGCTTTACAGTAAAGGCATGAAAAGGTGGACAAAAAGACAAGTAACAAATAAAGGTGATCATCAAATGACAGTTAGGGGAGAGGAGAAGTTCGTACAGTAGGACTTCTTGGCAATAGGATACAGAGTTCTCACATAGTTCTGGGGATGGATGTTGATCCTAGTTACCCAGGACCTAGGGAACGGATGAGGAACAAGGATTTGAGTTGGCTCTTGAATTCCGCATTGGACGGTATGGTTCTGATATGCGGGGGGATAGAGTTCCATATTTTGGGGGCATTTCCTGAGAAGGAGCAGTCCGCAGTTTTCTTCTTTCTGGTTTTTGGTAGGATGAGCAGCAGGGAGTTAGAGCTTCTCAAGATTCTGCTTTGGCCAGCTTTTGTGAGTTTGTTTGCCAGGTATTCTGGTTTTCCGGTGTGGAGGGCCTTGTGGGTTAGACAGGCTGTTCTGAAGGTGCTACGCATATCCACCGGGAGCCATTCAAGTTCTTTGAGTGCAGGGGAGATGTGGTCGGATTTTTTGCATCCTGTGATCATTCTTGCTGCCCCATGCAATGTTGTTTTTAATGGAGCCAGGTGTGATTTGGGGATGCCTGTTAGGACTGAGTTCCCGTAGTCCAGTCTAGATCAAACTATAGATTGCGTGGCTAGTTTGAGGTCCTTGTTGGGAATGAAAGGTTTGATTTTGTTCAGCAGTCTGAGGTTAAAGAATGCGCTTTTTGCCGAGTTCTTAATGTGGTTTGTCAAGGTTAGTTTGGGGTCTAAGGTGAAGCCCAGAGATTTTACGGAATCAGCTAGCGTGAGAGAACCTTTAAGAGCATCGATCGACTTCAGCCACTCGATGATTTGAGGGTTGTCTTTTTTGTTTGAGATGAGAAGAGTTTCGGTCTTGTCGGGATTGAGTTTCAGGTGATTCTTTGTCAGCCAATCTTGAACATCATTTAAGACGGCATTTAATCGGTGGATGTCGTTAATTGAAGAGGTTTCCAGGTAGATCTGTGTGTCATCCGCGTAGAGGTGGAAGTGGATATTGGCATTCCTGAGTAGTTTGGCGAGCGGTTCCATATAGATGTTGAAGAGCTGAGGAGAAAGTACTGATCCTTGGGGGACACCCCTGTTGACTTGCTGGGATTCGGAGGTGAAGTTCTTCATTTTTATTATTTGCGAGCGGTTGTGTAGAAAGGAGGAAAACCAATCGAGAACTACCTCGCTGAGGCCAGCTGTTACTTGCAGAGTCTTGATGAGGAGCTTATGGTCCACCGTGTCGAAAGCTGCGGATAAATCAAGGAGTATGAGGAGGCAGCATTTGTCAGCGTCAAGGGAACCGTGAATATCGTCTATGATGTTCAGCATCGCGGTTTCTGTGCTGCGGCCTTGTCTGAAGCCGGATTGGAGGGGGTCTAGGAGATTGATGTTATCCAGATGATGAGTCAATTGCAGGAGAACGCATCGTTCCAGTGTTTTGGCAAGTAGAGGGAGGTTAGATATCGGTCTGAAATTGTTCAAGTCAGTAGAGTCAAGACCGGGTTTTTTCAGCAAAGGGGTGACTTGACCCATTTTTAGACAGTCGGGGACCACTCCGCTTTGTAGGGAGCTGTTTATGATTTTGCCCCAGATAGGTGCTAAGGTGAGCTTCATTTTTTTCATTAGTGAGGGGGGAATGGGGTCTGAGATGTGAGCTGATGGTTTGGAGGTCGAGATCAACGAGATTATCTCAGTTTCCTGCACGTGGCGAAAGCTTAGCCAACGGAGGGGGGAGGAGCCGGATGGTAGGGCCTGTGGGATGGCCGCGTTGTTCTTCGGGAGGTGTGAGTTGTTGATGTCTAGAGATAATTCGATTTTTAAGACTTTATCGTTGAAGAAGGTGGCGAAGTTATCGCATAGTTCTTTGGACTCCTGCAGGGGTGAGGGTAGAGGCTTGGATGTTTGACGTCTGATAATGTTGTAGAGCTCCTTAGGTCTGTTTTTGGAATTGGCTAGTGCCTCTCGGAAGAAGCTGGATTTCTTGTTTTTGATGTGGTTGTTGTATTTCCTGCGTGCTGTTTTTAGTTGTAAGCGAAGGATGGCTGTTGGGTTGTTTCTCCACTTTCTTTCTTTGGCTCTCAAGGATCTTCTTTCTGCGTTGAGGTCCGCATTGAACCAGGTTCTAGAAGGGGTGGCACGGCTTCTTTTGAGCTTTAGTGGAGCTAGATTATCGAGAATGGAGACTAGCTCGGAGTTGTAGTGGTCGATGAGATCATTGGTCGAGAGGTGCAAAGAGTTGTCTGGAAGAAGTGAACTTAGTTGACCTTCTAGAATGTCTTGGGGTACTTGGGAGAGGTTTCTTGACCATTTGGGGGGGTCTTGGGGAGGTTTGAGCGGGATGATGGGGTGATTGATGTGAAATAGGATCATATGATGATCTGACCAGTCAACAGGTAGTATGTGGTTGACCGTGATTGAGTTCTTTTGTGCGATGATGGCGTCCAGTGTGGCTCCTTTGTAGTGCGTCTCCTCAGTGCAATGTTGAGTAAGGTTGTTGTCGGCGAGGAGGCTGGATAGCGATTTGATTAGAGGGTTGTGGATTTCGTTCCATCGGAGATTCAGGTCACCAAGAATTATGTTGTTGGAATCACCGAGGGCGACTTGTGCAATCAGGTTGGATAGTTGATCTCCAAACTCGTTGTTTCTGCCCGGGGGGTGATAGAGTAGATGACACAGTAGAGAGTTGTTGTCTTTGGTTTTGATGACAGCGGATAGATATTCGAATGAGTTGTACTCGAAGGAGGAGGTTTCTGTGATGCTCCAGCTGTCCTTGTGGATGATAGCAACCCCACCTCCTCGTTGATCAATCCTGTCTTTGGAGATGAGGGAGAAACCAGGAGGTACCAGCATGTCAAGGCAGGGAGGAGATGCCTTGTTTAGCCAGGTCTCCGTGAGGAACGCAACGTCAATGTCATGTGTGAGGATAGCTTCGGCTAGGTCCGTTGCATGTAGTGAGGCCGATCTGCAGTTGATTAGGAGGCAGTTGGTGATTTTCTCCTGATTGCTGGTGATTTTGTCTTTAGCCTCTCTAGGTATAGCGGTGAGGACTGGTAATCTCTGTCGTTTGAGGGTGGGTAGGTCTTTCCGGTAGCTCGTGATTACTTGGATTTTAGATTTAGGTGAAACTGAGATGGTAGGGTCGTAGGTAGTGGCTAGTAAGGCTGCTTCTCTGTCTGACATAGGAGCTTCTGATCTGCGCGGTCTGGAGGTCCGGTGTTTTGAGCCTGCTAGGGAGTGAGAAGAGATAGTGGTCGGGGGCCTGGTGCATGGGGCTCTGGAGTGTTCGAATTTTTTGGGACTGGAAACCGGATCCTTGGGATATGGATCGATCGGGTGGGCATTGAGGGCTACTGTGGGCCCGTGGGTGGTGTTGGCGTTGGCGAGGAGGGGGGTTCGGAGAGGGGGTTTGTGGGGTTTGCAGGCTATACCGAGGTTAAGAAGGATTTCTATTAAGCCCTCGGTGATAGTGTCGACCTGGTTTTCAAGGGCTGTGAGCCGCTTTGTTATGGAGTCAATGGGGGGGTTGTGAGCAGCTGTGGAGGGGCCGAGCGTGTTATAGTTAGAGAGAGTGGGTTGAGAGATAGGGATCGGGATAGTGGGAGGGGGAGGTTTAGGGAGAGGGCTAGGGGGGGGGTTTAGACATGGGAGGGAGAGGGACAGGAGGAGGATTGGACAGGGGAGGTTTGAGAGTAGGGGGGAGACTAGAGGGGAGGCTCGTTGGCTGGGGACTGCCTGTTGGCAGGAAGGGAATTGTCCTAGGCGGTGGTCGGTGGCTGTGGCTGGGGGGGGTGAGATGGTTAGAGGGCGGGGTAGGGGGTGAGGGTTGGGATTCCTGTTGGTGGTGGATGGGTGGGCGAGGGGGATGAGATATGATGGGCGGAGGGGGAGCCTGGCGGGCTGTGTGTGGATCGAGAAGGGGCGTGTCGAGGTCTTCTCTGTCAGCTGAGAGAGTGGTCGGTGAGGGTGTAGAGGCGAGGTGTGGAGGGGTAGGGAGGGCTGCCTTGAGAGAGGGAAATAAGGAGTCAAAAGCTTCCAGGTTATCATTGTTGGCTTGTATGAGGACTGTGCCATTGGTGAAGATAGTCACGGTAGTATAACCTCTGCCAGCTGATCTGAACGGAAGAATCGCAGTTAGTTTGCAGCTGTGAGGAGTGGAGGTAGTTTTGGCGAATTCACTATTGTACCCTTTCTTGGATACATCTATCAATGCTGAGCCACCAAAAGTCACTTCTAATCCTTCTTTTCATCCAGCTCATTCCTGGATGTTCCTTAGTGTAGGAGAGTAGGGTCTGCAATCCTATGGTCACCCCCGATTTTTGCTTTTTGCCTCACTGGTTTACGACTTTTCCTGGCTGTGGGCCTGCTAATCAGACCCACAGCCTAGCTGTTCTCTCTCTAAATTGACAAGCATGTAGCTTAGGTGCATTTACCAATTGGTACTGGGCCACCTTATCAGTCCCTGTACAGTATACCTTAGGTATCCAGGGCATAGGTGTACTCAGGGCCTACCAGGGGCTGAAGCATGTATTATGCCACCCCTGGCTGGCCATCTAAAACAGACACAACTGGCTGCATGACAGCTGGGGCAAGGTGGTGTAAACACCCTTTGCTTTAGGTATAGTATGTCTATATCTAACCCTAAAATGGACACATATATTCCTATCAGTCACTCCTATGGCAGGCCTTATCAATCCTGAAGGCAGAGTGCTTGGAATTATGTGAGATGGTGCTCTGGCATGAGCTGAGCCCGTTTGCAGCTTGCGGAACCAAGTACTAATAGCTGTTCCATGATAACGCTATACCATATACTCCTAAGTGCATTATGAACCTCACGGTCCAATGCTAACTTTGGTATAGCATTATCAAAACATGTCGAGTAAGGTGTCATACGAATTGGAACACTACCCCCTCGCCAATTTTGGCGATGGGGGTAGCATTCCACCCTTCTAGAGGGACACGACATGTATGTAACTGTCAACCCCGGTTAAAGTTAACTCGAGCCTCAGCATCACAAAATGGATGCTGCCACCACAGACACAAGTCTGACCTCCTGCTGCTGGGAGTCTTTCCAGCGAGGGAGGCTCGGACAAAGGATTCCTGCCTTGGGAGGTGCTAGCACCACCCCAGACAGGATTTTGTGTATTAGGTAGGACAGGACTGAAAGGAATGAGACATGCCTGGGGCACACAAGGTGTCCCTGTGCATATGCCGGTTTAAACCAGTTCCTGGGGCACCCCAGCCCCGGAGCTGGCGCAAGACCGGACAAAGGAAAGGGGGTGTAACCACCCCCCTTCCTGGTCCCACCCAGAGGAGAGACCTAGTCGTAGTGCAGCCCCCTTTAGCCGAATAAAGGTAGGAGCTGGTCCCATTCCAAATTAGATTATCCTGATCAACTTCACAAGAAGAAACTCTGGACCTCGATGTTCTGCTCCACAGAAGACAGAAGGAATCTCCCTTGTGGGCAAGGAGTGTCCACCCTGCATCTGCACGCACCATCAGCGTACCGCGACTTCCCTTTGTCGTCTTCCTGCAAGGATCCAGACTTCAGAGCCCGACGAGACCCAGATTCCAAGACCTCTCCGACCTCAACCCACATCTGCAGCAGAGCTGAGACCCGTGGGTGCGACGAGACACGTGGGACCGGCCATCTTGAAAGAAGCAGCACTTCGCTCCAGCACGACTCCTGAGGTATCCTCATCCAAGTGCTCTGGGGACTGAGAAGCCCCGACCCCAAGCAGCTCCTGCACCGAAGATCAGCCCTCCAGCATCCACGAGATCTGCGTGGGGCCCTTCTGCCTGTTTGCTGCTCAACGCATTGCCGGCTGGCTAGTGACCTCTTAGACAACGAACACTGACAACTTTGCTGCTGGTCTGGTTGCTCCAGACTGGCCCTTGCTCCCCTCCAAAAGAGGAGCACCCCGGACCCTCCAGGTCCACTCCAGACGCCGTTTCCACTCACCGCGTGGGTTGCCTTTGCCAAGGCCTGTTGAACCCAAATCCGGAGACGACCCCGCAGACAGCGAGAACCTGCATGGGACAGCTCTGCCTCCATCCTGGTCATCAAAGACACCACCTGGTCCACGTGGCTGCAGAGACAAGCGTCCACCTTCAGCTGATCGCGACGACAACATCTGGTTCCACTCCTGGTTCCACTCCAGTCACTGGCTAGTGACTTTGAACATTGTCCCCTCTGCTTTCAGGCTCCTCTCTTCACCAATCCACCCTTGGATTGCACCGGGCATCTTCCTCCTGGTCGCCTGCAGCATCTTTCTTCCATGCTCCATAGACTTCGACGCGGAAACCCGACACGACTTCGCACCTATGCACCGCAGCCTGTGGGTGAGGTAACACAAGCATTTCGGTGCTCAAGGGTAGCTTGACTATCCTAGTGTCCAGTTCCATTGTCGTTTCAGTCCTATCTAGTCAGGAACGTCCGTACTCACCTTTTCTTTAAACTGTACTGTTCATAGACGTTTGTACGCATCTCGCGTGTGAGTTCACACTCTGCACATGCGCTCCGTGGGCCTCCTATTACCTACCTCAAGTTAGTATAGCGTGGTCCCAGCGATTCTACAACCTCTGGACACCTCCATTCCTTTAATTGACTTTCACATTCCACTTACTTAGTATATGGTTTGTCGTGCCCCTAGGGCACCATTGTAAATCGTGCAACTTAAACGTATTTTTCCTAAGAGTTTGTCATGTGCTTAGCCCTCTGACCTCATAAAGAGTTCAGAGGTGTATGTTAGTTAATAAATAACTGTTTATTTTCATAACAACCTGTGTGGTGTCCTTTTCATTTGGTATTCAAAGGTTATATGTGGTAAAACAGCTAGCTTAACATGCCATAAAGAGTTTAGCCTAAAGACTGCTTTTGTCCACGCTGCTAGGATAGCTGGTCTATAAGGTTGACTTACAACCAATCACCATAAGGGTTGTTTGGACTGATACAAGGTGATCACTAGAACTAGTGAGCATCATATATCAGGCCAACTTCTCACACTTAGGAACCATGTTTAATACAATTTCCCTTAAGCTTTCAGGCACAACTATCTATTTGCCTCGAAACAATATTCCAGACAGTTTAGATAATTCTTCTGCAAATATGGAAATATGATAATAAGCACCCTTCTGTAATATGGGAATATCATAATTATTTCCCCTCTAATAATTTATTTTCTGGCCAACTCATCATACTGACAAATTCTGGAGCTTTCTGAATTTCAAAAGAACAAAATGGAGGAGTACTACCCGATGAGGGTAAATGAAGGCTTTTGTCTAAACTCAGGAAACATTGTTCCGTTGTTAGGAAACCCCTCACTCACCACCTAGTGGTGACTTGATTCATCATCGGGGCCCACCCAAGTGGCCTAGCGTCACTTGGGTGTGCTTCAACACCTGCAATTGCAGTGGAGCTGGTAGTGAAATGTGGGGTGCAAACAAAAAAGAGTGTAAGTGTTAAAATTGTCCTGGTATTCTTTTATGTAGAGTTTAATAAAAAAGTAACTGGACAAAATTAAAAATAGAGTTGAGATAGTAGTAGGGAAGTTACGGCCTACCTATCTCTATTTTATGTGTTGGTCGACATGTTTCTACCATCAGGGGAAAATCCCCGGTATTCCTCAGGACCAAAACAAGGAAGTGGGTGGTATGTGCCCCCTAAAAGACACACCCAGTCCTAAATCCTTGTACGACCAGAAGAAAAATCGACTTCTGGGACGCACACCTTAAGTTAAGGGTGCTGCAAAACCTGTGGAAAAGGAAGGAAAGGTGAATAAAATAATTACTATCCTGTTACGTAGTGCAGTGTTAAAGTGCAGGATACGTGCAATTATTCTGGCTTTCCACAGTGGTGGTTGTCACAGTGCCTTCATCGATGCAGAGCGTGTCTACAAGTGCTGTGCAAACGTGCTCTTAGCTTAGGAGATAAAATATCTATGGAATAAGGTCTGATTTGAGCCTTAGTGCGTGCTATATAGGATACATGCTGGCATCGTAGTCTGGGGTGCACTAAGTCGGAGTGCTCATATTGTGTACCGCCGTGGTATATTTTAGGTGCCAGCTAAGTGGTAGTTAATCGCTTTTGTAGGACCTGTTCATAGTTCGTGGTCAACAGTAAGAGACAAACTGGACTAACAAACATAGACAACATAGAGTAATTCACAGCATGTGATATGGCAGAAGGATGGTAATAGGGCTTACAATGCTGAGGCTCAGGTCGAGCTGCATCAAGCAGGAGTAGGGCGCTATGCCGGTAACAACATAATCTAGGAAGAAAAGGATATGTTGTTGGTAAAGGGATAGGTTCCCTGTTTAGCGCTGGGGGATGGCCTCCATTGTTGGTCCTGCTTGTGAGGGAAGAAAAAGGGCAACTTACAGTTGTGTTGGCGGAATCAGGCGGTTCACCTACTTCTCCGTGCTCACTGCTTGGTAGCAACGGGACAGTGAGGGCGTGGCGCATAAATGCGTGTGATCGCTTCCGGCGCCGCCTGTGTGAGTATGGAAGCCCGGGAGGGTCAAGGGTAGGCATGGTTACCAAAAGATGCAGCGCTTGCGCAGAAGTGTGGTAAACAGAGGCCGACTGCTAGCGGTGGGCGTGGTTGCCGCCCGGCGCCGTAGTGTACCTGACCCCGGGGTTGGCATGGGAACTGGACGGCGCCGCGCCTGCGCAGTGGAATAGTAAACACTGGCTGACGGGTGGAAGCGGGGTATGCCGCCCGGCGCCGTGTGTTGGATAGACTGGGGGGGGGGGGGGGGGAAAGAGTTTGGAGCGATCTCTGATAGGTTGGACTTAAATGACTTAAAAGACTTAAAAAAGCTTGCTGAAATTATTATCAGCGGGAGGAGGGTTCTCACTGGGATTTACTGGGGATGCCAAGTAGGACATTAAAACGGACGGAAGGAGTGTCTTCAGTCTGAAGGGCCTATTGCTCAAAATCATAGGGGGAGTTTTGTGTTAGGAAGACATGGGGAACTGGATGTAGTATAAATGATACTACAGCCATTGGTGAAAGTCATTGAAAACATGGGGAACTGGATGTAGTATAAATGATACTACAGCCATTGGTGAAATCATTGGAGAAATGGGTGTAATGAAAAATATCCTACAGCCATAGGAGGAATCGTATATGTGGAAAATTATGTACAGTCAGGTTAGTTGGAAAGGAGATTCATCTCAACACAGAATTCCATGGGATATTATCATTAAGCCCATGGATGTGAGTGGAAAGTCTATATATCCATCTCTGTTCCTTTTCAAATAGGCGGGCCTGGATGTTAGGGCCCGCTTGCAGCTGTTCGATGACTGTCCACTTCATATCGTTGGTAGTATGGTGGGCCGTTAGAAAATGGTCTGTGAGTTTCGTCATGTTCTTCTTACATCTTATTGTACTCCTGTGTTCACAGATTCGTTGTTTAATTTTTCGCGTCGCCATGCCGACATAGGGTTTGCCACAGGTACAGGTGATAAGATAAACCACATTGGAGCTATTGCAATTAGTATGGGATCTCTGCTCCCATGTCTTTCCTGGTTCCAAATTAATGGTCTTGGTATTTTCAGTGAGGTGACATACGCTGCAGTCCCCACAGCGCGAGTGTCCAGTGACTGGTGGTAAACCCCATATCTGGGTTAGTGTTGGTTCGTTGGTATTGTGATTGTTTTTGGGTCTGGTGTTCACCAAGGTATTTTTTAGACTTCGCTTTTCTATATGAGAAGAGTGGTTTCTCCCAGTGGAATGATCCAGAGTTGATAATTGACCAATGTTTTCTGATACTTTTACTCACTTCATTGGAAATGACATTGTAGGTGGTCACACATGTCAGAGGTATGTTCTCAGTGTCTTTTACAACTTCCTCTAGAAGTGCTTGGCGTGGTTGGTTCCTTGCCCGTTGACGGCATTTCTTGGTGATTTTGGTGGGGTATCCACGTTGAGACAGTTTAGTGGAAAGGTCATCTGCTTGTTCCCTGAAGTCCTGGAGATTGGTACAGTTCCTCCGTAGTCTTAAGTATTGGCCGTAGGGGAGGTTCTCCCGTAGGGGCCGGGGATGAAAGCTTTCAAACCTGAGAAGGTTATTCTTAGCCGTGGGCTTGAAATGTGTCTTAGTGATCAGAGTGTCCTGATGTTTTTGAATTTCAATGTCTAAGAAGATCATTTTTTCTTTGTCTATGCTGTGGGTAAAGTGTAGATGTTGGTCACGTGCATTGATCCAAGTGATAAAAGTTGTTAATATCTCCTGGGGGCCCTTCCAGATTGCTAGCACGTCGTCAATGTATTGGCGCCAGAACACCAGGTTTCCAAGATAGGGGTTGTTGGGCGAGAGTATGTGTTGTGTCTCAAAATCAAAAACATAAAGTCCGGCTATGCTAGGAGCAAAAACACTGCCCATTGATGTGCCCCCTATTTGTAGGTACAGGGATCCCTCAAATTCAAAAAAGTTCCTTTTAAGAGCCAAGGTGGCACAGTCAATGATGAAATTTATGGGTGTTCTATAATCCCATGTGGTCTTTTCCAGGGTTTCTTTCAGTACCTTGATGGTGGCGTCTTGGGGGATGTTGGTATAGAGACTCTCTATATCTAAGCTGACCAATATCATATCATCCTCCATTTTTATGGTTTCCAAGATGGTGAGGAGGTTTTTAGTATCTTTCAAGTAGGTTGCGGTCCCTTGCACAATCGGTTTCAAAAAGTAGTCGCAGAATCTCGACAATGGTTCGAGGAGTGAGCCTATTCCAGATACTATTGGTCTCCCCGGAGGTGGGTTTTTGTTCTTATGCATTTTCGGGACTATGTAAAAATATGGTATTTTCTCTTCAGTCTTGGTTAGATAGTCCGCTTCCTGTTTGGAGATTTCGCCTCTGTGTTCTGCTTCTTCCACCAAATTCATAATTTCTCTTTTCAGGTCATCTGTGGGGTCCTGGGTGAGGGGGAGGTAATTGTTCCTGTCCTCTAGCAATCGTCTGCATTCTTGCTGGTAATCGGTGGTATTCATGATCACTAGCCCCCCGCCTTTGTCGGCTGGTTTTATGATGATCGTGTCATCCCTTTTTAGGTCAGATAGAGCTTTTCTCTCTGCTCCACTGATATTCTGGTAGCGTTTGGGTATTCTTGTGGACTCTATATCTTTAAACACTGCTTGTTCAAACGTGTGTATCTACACAGGGATGGTATGTGGTGGTGGAACAAACGTTGACTTTGTCTTTAAGCCGGTTTCATTGGGTATTTCCTCCGTGTTTTCTTTATTGGTTTTCTCAAAAAACGCCTTGAGTTTCAATTTTCTGAAGAACCCTGCTAGTTCACAGTGTAATTTGAACTTATCTAGATTCGCAGTTGGGACAAATCCCAGTCCTTTGTTGAGGACCTTCTTTTCGATGTCTGTTAGGACGTGAGACGATAGATTGGTCACTAAGTCCTCATGTTGCTGGGGCCCGCTTTGTTGGATGCGGTTTTGTTCCTGGTGTTGCTGCTCACCATGTCCTCTTCTTCCCAATGGACGGTGTTGCCCCTTTTGTTGCGTCCTCTCCCGCACCTGCCTCTGTTCTGAAAAGGAGGGCGGTATTGGTTTTGTTGAAATGGATATTGCTGGAAGGGAGGTTGCCATCCGTACATGGGGAATTGTTGTGGTTGTTGATATGGGTTGAAAGGGGGTTGGTTATATTGTGGCCACTGGTAATTGCCTTGGTAGCCACCTCTCTTTCTCTGTCGCGGTGTGCTGTTGTTCGAGCCTCCACTGCTGTTGGAACTGTGGGAAGCGTTGCTAGATGCATCAGAATCTTGGTCCTGTGCGGTAGTCCCTTTATAGTCTTTATCAGAGTATGGGTAGGCTTTTACAAAAGAGAACTTTTTGAGATCTTTTTGGAATTTGGAGACCTTCTGTTGGTTTAGGTTTTCCCTATATTCATTGATCTCCTTATTTATTTCATCCAATCTCTTTTTGTACCCTGTGATGGTAGCTTTTATCTGACCTTCTACATTTTGAATTTCGATATGTATTTTTTCAGAAAGTCTTATGGCTGTTTTTAGAATCAACATGATCCAGTCATGCGTACAGTGCCAAGCTATAAGTGCCCAATCCCTTCTAAATTCCTCATCCTCCAAAAAAATGCGGGAGGCATTGGTCACTAATAAGCCTTTGGGGGCCATGTTGTTTGTCACATACTCTTTGAGAATTGTTCCATGCAGTATTGTTCTAATACGGTTGCGTTTGAGTTCAGAGAGTTTGTCCCAATCAGATGTCTGTGAGATGGTATTGCTGATGCTAGGGTCTGCAAAAGCATTGAGATCGCTCATGATAGAGTCTATTTCCTCCGTGGAAAAGGATAAGCCCTGGTTTTCCGCCATGCTTGTGTCGTGATCACTCTGCTGTGTATGTATTTTGAAAGGAAAGAAAGTCTTAAACTCTCGCTGCTGTGCGCTGCCCAAATCTTGGAAATCAAGTAGGAGAGTAAGGAGTTGCGTCCGTAGTCGTCGGACGGGGAATACTCCTGATTCCCTTGGTCAAGGTTCAAAAGAACAAAATGGAGGAGTACTACCCGATGAGGGTAAATGAAGGCTTTTGTCTAAACTCAGGAAACATTGTTCCTTTGTTAGGAAACCCCTCACTCACCACCTAGTGGTGACTTGGTTCATCATCGGGGCCCACCCAAGTGGCCTAGCGTCACTTGGGTGTGCTTCAACACCTGCAATTGCAGTGGAGCTGGTAGTGAAATGTGGGGTGCAAACAAAAAAGAGTGTAAGTGTTAAAATTGTCCTGGTATTCTTTTATGTAGAGTTTAATAAAAAAGTAACTGGACAAAATTAAAAATAGAGTTGAGATAGTAGTAGGGAAGTTACGGCCTACTTATCTCTATTTTATGTGTTGGTCGACATGTTTCTACCATCAGGGGAAAATCCCCGGTATTCCTCAGGACCAAAACAAGGAAGTGGGTGGTATGTGCCCCCTAAAAGACACACCCAGTCCTAAATCCTTGGACGACCAGAAGAAAAATCGACTTCTGGGACGCACACCTTAAGTTAAGGGTGCTGCAAAACCTGTGGAAAAGGAAGGAAAGGTGAATAAAATAATTACTATCCTGTTACGTAGTGCAGTGTTAAAGTGCAGGATACGTGCAATTATTCTGGCTTTCCACAGTGGTGGTTGTCACAGTGCCTTCATCGATGCAGAGCGTGTCTACAAGTGCTGTGCAAACGTGCTCTTAGCTTAGGAGATAAAATATCTATGGAATAAGGTCTGATTTGAGCCTTAGTGCGTGCTATATAGGATACATGCTGGCATCGTAGTCTGGGGTGCACTAAGTCGGAGTGCTCATATTGTGTACCGCCGTGGTATATTTTAGGTGCCAGCTAAGTGGTAGTTAATCGCTTTTGTAGGACCTGTTCATAGTTCGTGGTCAACAGTAAGAGACAAACTGGACTAACAAACATAGACAACATAGAGTAATTCACAGCATGTGATATGGCAGAAGGATGGTAATAGGGCTTACAATGCTGAGGCTCAGGTCGAGCTGCATCAAGCAGGAGTAGGGCGCTATGCCGGTAACAACATAATCTAGGAAGAAAAGGATATGTTGTTGGTAAAGGGATAGGTTCCCTGTTTAGCGCTGGGGGATGGCCTCCGTTGTTGGTCCTGCTTGTGAGGGAAGAAAAAGGGCAACTTACAGTTGTGTTGGCGGAATCAGGCGGTTCACCTACTTCTCCGTGCTCGCTGCTTGGTAGCAACGGGACAGTGAGGGCGTGGCGCATAAATGCGTGTGATCGCTTCCGGCGCCGCCTGTGTGAGTATGGAAGCCCGGGAGGGTCAAGGGTAGGCATGGTTACCAAAAGATGCCGCGCTTGCGCAGAAGTGTGGTAAACAGAGGCCGACTGCTAGCGGTGGGCGTGGTTGCCGCCCGGCGCCGTAGTGTACGTGACCCCGGGGTTAGCATGGGAACTGGACGGCGCCGCGCCTGCGCAGTGGAATAGTAAACACTGGCTGACGGGTGGAAGCGGGGTATGCCGCCCGGCGCCGTGTGTTGGATAGCCTGGGGGGGGGGGGGGGGGGGGGGGAGGGAAAGAGTTTGGAGCGATCTCTGATAGGTTGGACTTAAACGACTTAAAAGACTTAAAAAAGCTTGCTGAAATTATTATCAGCGGGAGGAGGGTTCTCACTGGGATTTACTGGGGATGCCAAGTAGGACATTAAAACGGACGGAAGGAGTGTCTTCAGTCTCAAGGGCCTATTGCTCAAAAGCATAGGGGGAGTTTTGTGTTAGGAAGACATGGGGAACTGGATGTAGTATAAATGATACTACAGCCATTGGTGAAAGTCATTGAAAACATGGGGAACTGGATGTAGTATAAATGATACTACAGCCATTGGTGAAAGTCATTGGAGAAATGGGTGTAATGAAAAATATCCTACAGCCATAGGAGGAATCGTATATGTGGAAAATTATGTACAGTCAGGTTAGTTGGAAAGGAGATTCATCTCAACACAGAATTCCATGGGATATTATCATTAAGCCCATGGATGTGAGTGGAAAGTCTATATATCCATCTCTGTTCCTTTTCAAATAGGCGGGCCTGGATGTTAGGGCCCGCTTGCAGCTGTTCGATGACTGTCCACTTCATATCGTTGGTAGTATGATGGGCCGTTAGAAAATGGTCTGTGAGTTTCGTCATGTTCTTCTTACATCTTATTGTACTCCTGTGTTCACAGATTCGTTGTTTAATTTTTCGCGTCGTCATGCCGACATAGGGTTTGCCACAGGTACAGGTGATAACATAAACCACATTGGAGCTATTGCAATTAGTATGGGATCTCTGCTCCCATGTCTTTCCTGGTTCCAAATTAATGGTCTTGGTATTTTCAGTGAGGTGACATACGCTGCGGTCCCCACAGCGCGAGTGTCCAGTGAACGGTGGTAAACCCCATATCTGGGTTAGTATTGGTTCGTTGGTATTGTGATTGTTTTTGGGTCTGGTGTTCACCAAGGTATTTTTTAGACTGTTCGCTTTTCTATATGAGAAGAGTGGTTTCTCCCAGTGGAATGATCCAGAGTTGATAATTGACCAATGTTTTCTGATACTTTTACTCACTTCATTGGAAATGACATTGTAGGTGGTCACACATGTCAGAGGTATGTTCTCAGTGTCTTTTACAACTTCCTCTAGAAGTGCTTGGCGTGGTTGGTTCCTTGCCCGTTGACGGCATTTCTTGGTGATTTTGGTGGGGTATCCACGTTGAGACAGTTTAGTGGAAAGGTCATCTGCTTGTTCCCTGAAGTCCTGGAGATTGGTACAGTTCCTCCGTAGTCTTAAGTATTGGCCGTAGGGGAGGTTCTCCCGTAGGGGCCGGGGATGAAAGCTTTCAAACCTGAGAAGGTTATTCTTAGCCGTGGGCTTGAAATGTGTCTTAGTGATCAGAGTGTCCTGATGTTTTTGAATTTCAATGTCTAAGAAGATCATTTTTTCTTTGTCTATGCTGTGGGTAAAGTGTAGATGTTGGTCACGTGCATTGATCCAAGTGATAAAAGTTGTTAATATCTCCTGGGGGCCCTTCCAGATTGCTAGCACGTCGTCAATGTAACGGCGCCAGAACACCAGGTTTCCAAGATAGGGGTTGTTGGGCGAGAGTATGTGTTGTGTCTCAAAATCAAAAACATAAAGTCCGGCTATGCTAGGAGCAAAAACACTGCCCATTGATGTGCCCCCTATTTGTAGGTACAGGGATCCCTCAAATTCAAAAAAGTTCCTTTTAAGAGCCAAGGTGGCACAGTCAATGATGAAATTTATGGGTGTTCTATAATCCCATGTGGTCTTTTCCAGGGTTTCTTTCAGTACCTTGATGGTGGCGTCTTGGGGGATGTTGGTATAGAGACTCTCTATATCTAAGCTGACCAATATCATATCATCCTCCATTTTTATGGTTTCCAAGATGGTGAGGAGGTTTTTAGTATCTTTCAAGTAGGTTGCGGTCCCTTGCACAATCGGTTTCAAAAAGTAGTCGCAGAATCTCAACAATGGTTCGAGGAGTGAGCCTATTCCAGATACTATTGGTCTCCCCGGAGGTGGGTTTTTGTTCTTATGCATTTTCGGGACTATGTAAAAATATGGTATTTTCTCTTCAGTCTTGGTTAGATAGTCCGCTTCCTGTTTGGAGATTTCGCCTCTGTGTTCTGCTTCTTCCACCAAATTCATAATTTCTCTTTTCAGGTCATCTGTGGGGTCCTGGGTGAGGGGGAGGTAATTGTTCCTGTCCTCTAGCAATCGTCTGCATTCTTGCTGGTAATCGGTGGTATTCATGATCACTAGCCCCCCGCCTTTGTCGGCTGGTTTTATGATGATCGTGTCATCCCTTTTTAGGTCAGATAGAGCTTTTCTCTCTGCTCCACTGATATTCTGGTAGCGTTTGGGGATTCTTGTGGACTCTATATCTTTAAACACTGCTTGTTCAAACGTGTTTATCTCCACAGGGATGGTATGTGGTGGTGGAACAAACGTTGACTTTGTCTTTAAGCCGGTTTCATTGGGTATTTCCTCCGTGTTTTCTTTATTGGTTTTCTCAAAAAACGCCTTGAGTTTCAATTTTCTGAAGAACCCTGCTAGTTCACAGTGTAATTTGAACTTATCTAGATTCGCAGTTGGGACAAATCCCAGTCCTTTGTTGAGGACCTTCTTTTCGATGTCTGTTAGGACGTGAGACGATAGATTGGTCACTAAGTCCTCATGTTACTGGGCCCGCTTTGTTAGATGCGGTTTTGTTCCTGGTGTTGCTGCTCACCATGTCCTCTTCTTCCCAATGGACGGTGTTGCCCCTTTTGTTGCGTCCTCTCCCGCGCCTGCCTCTGTTCTGAAAAGGAGGGCGGTATTGGTTTTGTTGAAATGGATATTGCTGGAAGGGAGGTTGCCATCCGTACATGGGGAATTGTTGTGGTTGTTGATATGGGTTGAAAGGGGGTTGGTTATATTGTGGCCACTGGTAATTGCCTTGGTAGCCACCTCTCTTTCTCTGTCGCGGTGTGCTGTTGTTCGAGCCTCCACTGCTGTTGGAACTGTGGGAAGCGTTGCTAGATGCATCAGAATCTTGGTCCTGTGCGGTAGTCCCTTTATAGTCTTTATCAGAGTATGGGTAGGCTTTTACAAAAGAGAACTTTTTGAGATCTTTTTGGAATTTGGAGACCTTCTGTTGGGTTAGGTTTTCCCTATATTCATTGATCTCCTTATTTATTTCATCCAATCTCTTTTTGTACCCTGTGATGGTAGCTTTTATCTGGCCTTCTACATTTTGAATTTCGATTTGTATTTTTTCAGAAAGTCTTATGGCTGTTTTTAGAATCAACATGATCCAGTCATGCGTACAGTGCCAAGCTATAAGTGCCCAATCCCTTCTAAATTCCTCATCCTCCAAAAAAAGGCGGGGGGCATTGGTCACTAATAAGCCTTTGGGGGCCATGTTGTTTGTCACATACTCTTTGAGACTGTGAGTGCAGCAGCTAGTATATAGTACACCATCACTGGTGTACTATATACTATCTGCTGTACTCACAGTCCCTTCAAGGTGAGACACCTAGTAGACACCAGACTGGTGTTTCTTAAAACCAGATGATGAAGTTCCGCCAATGGGTGGTCTGATGGGTTCACGTTTGCTCTCCTCTCTCACTCTTACAATCTATACCTCTATGCTTTAAGTACACGTTAGACAGTAGAGACCACCAATGACCTTAGCACCCCTTTTGTGTTTTTCACTACCCATTATATACTGACAGTGTTAAGTAATCTAAAACTCAATGCCCTCATTTCGATTGGACAAGGGTGGTCATCATGACAACATCAAAAATGTTTTTAAAACTTAGATTTATCGAGCAAGGATACATTTCTATGAATTATATTTAAGACCACATAAGACAATAAACGGTAACTAAATGTGTTAAACATATATATGTAAAACGACTTACATTTCAAAACACTCGTTAAAAATTAAAATGTTTCCAGTTTATATCAAAGGCTGCAGGCTTAATACCATCCTCAAATACTCTTTTAACATATGTAAGCTAATATAAAAACATTTTAAGTGCAGTATGCAGCCTAAAAGTGAAAAACTTAGTAACCTCCACAGAAAATTGTTGCTTCTCCAATAATATACGTTTTACATTGAATCAGTGCAGAAAAATATTTTTAAGGAATTATTGGCATGAGGTTCAATACAATATAATAGAAATAGTATTTTCCATGCTATATTCCTTATTCGTACTGCAGAAGAAATGTATTTGTAAATCATTTGACATATATATTCAGTTTTATGAAGCTTGAGGTGATACACAGCTGGCCTGCATTTCCTGATATTCAACACCCATAATAGTATAATAATAAAATCTCTTTGTGTTTTAGAATACAATAGTTCAAAACGAGATAATGCATCATGTTCTGAGATGAATTAGAGTCACATGGGCAAGATCAAGGAGGTAGTCAAAATATAGTTTGCTGGGGTAAGAGACCAATAGGTGAGCAACACTGAACCTAAATCTGATAAGATTAGGGGCCAGATGTAGGTACCCAAATACCGGTCGGTAACGGCCGAAAATCTTGAATTTCGTCCGTTACCGACCGGTATTGGGCTATTGAGATGTAGCAGTAAAAAATAGACCGATTCGGTAAATACGAGTCGGTATCTTACCGAATCGGAAATTACAGAATCGGAAAGTACTGAATCCTAATTTACCGAATACTAATTTACCGAATCCATATTTACCGAATTGGTAAATAAGAAATGGTAAAAACTGACCATTGAGATGTAGCAAAGCTCAAAAATACAGAATTTCATGAAATTCGGTATTTAAGAGTCGGTATTTACCATGGAGGGAAAGCAGGTGGTAAGCAGGTGCAGGCTATAAAAAAGGACCCAAAATGCAACACTGTGACCAGAATGGCGGCATTCTATGTCATTGCAAGGCGGCTACGGCTACAGGCAGCAGGAGAGAGGGTCTGGAGAAGGGAGGAGCAAGTCTACAGGCAGAGGATTACGCTCGTCCAACTCACTGAGCCAGAGATATTGCAAAGGTACAGGCTTCACCCAAAAACCATCCTGGACTTGATCAGGGACCTGCACCCACTCTCGGAGCACCCAACACCAAGGGCACACGCCATCCCACCCCATGTGTATGTGCTGTGTAGCCTACACCTCCTGGCCTCTGGGAGTTACCAGAGTGTCATTGCAGTGGTAGGTGGGGTGTCCCAGAGCTGCTTATCCCATTTCTTCAGGAAGTTCCTGGAGGCCATGATGCAGAGAATGCATCATTACATTAACTTCCCTGCCACACAAGCAGAACTGGTGAAGACCAAAACTGATTTTTATCAACTGGCACACTTCCCTCACGTCATGGCACCCACATCCCAATCTGCCCCCCTGCAGCCACAGAATACGTATACAGGAACCGGAAGTCAACACACTCAATCAATGTGCAGGTGATATGCAACACAGGAAACATCATAACAGACAGCATTGTGGCCAAATTCCCTGGGGGCACCCACGCCTCTTACATATTCCAGAACAGTGGATCTACACACGTCTTGCTGCTGGAGAATTTGGAGATGAATACCTGCTAGGTAACCAACTGTGACACACCCTGATAGTAACTGCAGATGAATGTATGATAAGTATGCAACTAATGGCACTCTCTTTTCCACCTAGACGATAGCACTTATGCTGTGCGTTCCTTTGTGCTCACCCCCTACCTCAATCCATCTACCAGGAGTGAGAGGCGTTACAATGTGGCACACAGAGCAACACGCAGCGTTGTTCCGCTGCCTCCACAAGAGTGGAGGAGCACGGCAGTACACTCCTATCATCTGCTGTAAAATCATTGCTACCTGTGCAATGCTACACAAACTTGCTACCAAGAAAGGCTCAGAAGTGGAAATAACACATCATAAGGACATTGATGATGGAACTGAACAGCCAGAGCCCTATGCAGCAGGAGCAGCGCAAGCCTCAGATGGGAGACTGAGACAGGCAGAGATCACAAGTAAGGAGACACAGCTAGGCTTTGTATTTGAATGACGTAGTTTAATGGGCACTACGGCAATTTACTGATAGCACACCATGGTACTTCAATGTCTGAATACCCCACTGGGTGGTCACAGGTTGCCTCACCGTAACATGTCCTGTCAGTTGTGGGCATCCTCAATGTTTGCACCCACGCACAACAGTGTGGGATGCACGAGACTGGGTGGCAACGGTGGCAGTGGAGCCTGGGTCAGCAGGTTGGCATCTGCTGCTCCTTCAAATGTCAGGGACAGGAGTGCTACAGCCACTCCTGCTGGTAGAGCCTTCTGTGTCCCCGACACCGGTGTCCCAAGCAGTGGCTGCCTAGTTGGTGAGCAGTAGCTCCATGGCAGAGGTAACTTCCTCATCCCCCTGGTCAAATTCGTGCAGCAGTGCACAATGCCATATTGCATGGCGACAGAGCGCCGACATAGCAGGGAGGTTGCTGTGGCAAGCAGGTTCATGGCCTTTGTGTGTTGGTGCATGCACTGTCGATCACAGCGCGGTCAGAGTCAGAGTCTAGTCTCTCACAGAGAGCCATCACTCACTGTGGCATTTCCCTCATTCCCTCGGCCATGGACTACATGCTCTCTGCCATGGAGCCAATCCCCCGGTCGATGTTGCCCATCCTGTGATTCAAGTTGCACACCTGTCTTTGAACTGCTAATATGCCCTTAGCTTGCAGGCGCTGGACTTTGACCATGGTGGCCTCAAGACCACAGCAAACCCCCTCTCCATCCTCACCATCGCCTCTCTCCCATACCCACCGGCCTCTGGCACCGGTACGCACAGCTCCAGATGCACTCTGCTGTCCTGCGTTGTCTGCCTCAAGTGGAGTTGTGTGTGTCTCAGCCTCCACATCATCCTCATTGGACGTCTCCATAATCCTGAGAGGGGGAACATCATGCCTCCTTGGCCTTACCAGTACTGATGGCTCTGAGGTTGGTGTGGGTGACAGTGCTGGTATTTCCAACTGTTGTGAGTCAAACCGCAGAGGTGACAGAGGCTGTGGTGTGGTGGGTCGCTTAGGTGTTGTTGCTGCCTGCACTGTGAGTGTAGTTAGCAGTACAGTGCTTTGACCTGCACCTTTGGCTGCGTCCTCACTCCGCTCTGTTGCTGGTGCCCTCTTCTCCCTTTCCTGTGCGGTACTGCGCGACGACTCTCCTGTGGACAGATATGAACATTGGCTCAGTGGTGATCTACACCTGTGTGTCATTATTAAATCACATTCATGTCACACAATTGCATAGTTCTCAACTGCTTCTGGATGTAGTGTGTGGCATGCTTTGCTGTTTTCTGTGATGACTGTATTGATGTATGTTTCTATGACTACGTCTCCCATAATGCTTTGCCAGTAAATCCTAAAACCTGTACTGGAGTGTGATGCACACTACCACATTGGGGAAGGGGGACAGGGAAAGGGTTGGGGATTTATGTCCTTGCAGATTACCTTGTTTTGTTGCAGCTCTGGCTGAGCTGTCAGCATCCCCTATCCCATGGACACTCTCTGGCTCCAGGGTGGACTCCACCATCAGTTCCAGGTCAGCAAGTGCAGGGGCACTGTTCCTTCCTCCTCCTGTGGCACCAGCTTCTTTTTTCTTTTTTGTTATGATCCGAAGATCATACCATCTTTTTTTCAGGTCATCAATGTCCCTGGTTGTGACCCCAATGGCATTCACCTTGGACTGGATCCCCAGCCAGGTGTTCCTTTTAACAGACTCTGCAACATGCAGAGCTGGATGTGGTGTCACACCACCTCCACCACCAGCACCTGCAGTTCAGCTGTGCTGAATTTGACTTTCCTCTTGCGCTCAGCTCCTTCCTTCTGGGCATCTGTGACTCCATTCTGCAGCTCAGCTCAGCTCTGGGCAGCCTGTTCCTCAGTGTCTCACTGCTCTCAATGCTGTTCAGTTGCTCTGCACCTGCATGGGTGTGGCCACTTACTGGGGGTGGGGTAGCTGCATTTGATTGTTTGGTTCCTCTTTTGCTTTGTTGTGGGGTGTGGTGGGTGTTCCTGATTGGTTGACAGGCTCAATTGGGTGTGTTTCGTATTTACCGATTCGGTATTTAACGAGTCGGTAAATACAGAATGGTAATTCCCATTCATTCCTATGGGCCTGGACCAGGTGCTTTATTTTTAGTGGTCTGATTTAGTTCCTTTATAACCTCCTGATATGTAGGGGGAGCCGGCTTTAGGTCACTCTTGGCTCTGTGACTATCAACTCTACGGAGCAACTATGCTCCCCATCACATGTATATACCCCAGTAAGATTATCGATCCATTTAGCAGAATAGATTGTGACATCTGTGGAGCTGCTTTGACTGTCCTATAAAAAAAGGGGCATTAACAGCCTTCCAAAAGAGGCTCTGGTCTTTTCTGATATTTGCTTCATATAATATGTCCCACACCTCTTTTCTGATGGTCACTCTACTGGCAGCAAGTGCCTGTTTATATTGGTATCTGCATGATCTCAGATCCCATTTATCCCTGAGATTCTGTTTCAAAGCCATAATAAGATTGCTATCTAAACCATTTATGTGGTCTTGGGACTTTTGGCTGTCTGTCAATCTTCAACATTTTGTTTATTGTTTGAGTTATATCAGCGACAAATTCCAATATGCTTTTTGTATTTATCTCACTTAGTAGGCAACTCAAAATTGGGACCTGTTTTCATTCATTAACTTTTTAACAAAACATATCAAGGTTTAAAGTTGCCCATTTACGCATGAGAACCTTATTTTTATTATAGATTATTAGTTGTATGTCTAATTTAGTATTTAGCTTTTTGATCTGTATTTCAAAATGAATGGACAGGGGAAAATGATCAATGAAATGTTTATTTTTTAAATAAAGAAGTGCACTGACTTTGGTTTATAATGTTCCGAAAGGGCTATAAAATCAATAAGACTGCCTTGGCCTCTGCCTGTGTATGTGACCTAAACCTGTCCCGACTGGATGATGAGATCTATTGTTAGAAAAAGAGAGAATTTGGTTAGTAAAGAATTACAGACATCCACACAGGAAATGTGCTCAAAATGACATTGGTCCTCAAAATTCTCTCCAATCTTTCTACAAGCATACATGTTTGATAATGGACATAATCCGCAATTAAAATCGCCATCCAATAATACAATATAATCAGTATTAAGGTCCACAGCTATATCAGTGTTGGCAAAGATAAAGATATTATGATAAAAATTTGGAATGCGAATGATAAATGTGACTCAATGAGGAATAGTCTAAACACAATGGAGGAATGGCCTAAATTTATCACAATGATGAATTGATCACTTTTGCCTCTACTGACAGAAAAATTCTGTATATAAGCGTGGACCCTCCCAGAATGATCATTCTGGGAGGGTAAGGTTGTGACCACTACAGTTAGATGTGAATTTCAGAATGGCTTGTGGTTGTTGAGATATTGTATGAAAAACATTAGGTCTGGTTGGGGACCCTTCCATAGTTGGATAATATTGCCAATGTACTTGCCAATATACTTGTTCCAGCACTGAAAGTTAGCCCGGAATGGGAGACAATTGGTGGCAACTAAGTCTTTCTCAAATTTTCCTATAAACAAATCAGTTACATTTGGAGCAAAAACTGCTCCCATGGCTGTCCCTGAGCATTGTTGGTAATAGTTTTGATTGAACACAAAGTAGTTAGCTCTCTACAAACAGTTCTCAATTTCCACCATGTGGGCTATTTTACATGCCATGTTTTCTTGGTGAATTACCTACTATTGCCACCACCTCTTCTCACTTTGAGCCCAACAGGGAACTCACACTGGGCTAGGATTTTTCTTGGTCATCATACCCACAGTGATCCTCATATGAGTAGATAAGTCAGTCTCATCTTTCAGCCAGCATGTATTTTGCTCATTAGATAATTTCATATTTTTTATCTCCCTTAAATCAACTCTCAGTCATTCAGCCTGGTAATTTCCTTAGTCCACAGGTTACCACAGTCCTGATGAGACCCTAATATTGGAGATAGGGTTGAAATGCCGTTGACGCACAAAAGTGACAGATTAATTTTTCATGGGTGGCACATTGAGAAATCCCTCTGTATCTTTCATTGTTTTAAATATAATTGGCCGTCATTAATAACCAATATACCTCAGGTGTTCACAAACTTTACCACCATGTTTTCCTTCTTGGTTGGTTTTGATTTTTCTCACTTGGGTTTGCTTTTCTTTTTCAAAAATACTTCATTCACTCACATTATTATTAATATTAGGACTGTATAATTGTCTTTTTATTAAAAAAAAAAAACATTTGGTTCAGCTTAATAGGATTATACCACGAGATGCTAGCTGTTAATTTTGAATTATTGTCTCCATTGATTAAATCAAGACAAGAAAATTCTGCCACAATCATTGTAATTTAAATATTGGTATAGATATAGTCCACAATGAAACTTCTGTCACTAAAATATTTTTCTTTGAAGGAGTTCTGTGTGATTACTTGTTCCAAGGTCATGTGATACCCTTGTTCACATGGACATTAGGGTCACTCTTGTTTTTGTTGAACCACATAGACTGATGTATATTTTGAGAACATGTGCATTTTGAACCAACCAGTGGAACATCAGTATGTGAGACTGTTTGTGTGCAGGTTTCATAAAGTTTAATCTATGACATATTCCATACGCAATCAAAGCATTTGTGGTGTTTAATCTTTCTGCAACCTGTTTGCTAAGGAGGTGACATGGTATTAGAGCCTACTACATACACTGGATTGTGAGGACAATCTTAGGAGACATGCAGCTCAGATTTTTGTCTCATACATTCTAGTGTGCTCCACATTTCTATGTACACATCCCACATAAGCCTGCTGTGTAACTATCTGTTCTTAAGTTTTACATGTCCTTGTGGTGAAAAACACCTAAATTAAATTTTTCACTACTATAAAACCTTTGTCTCTCATTGGATAAAACTGTGCTAAATTATTACTATTGGGAGCAGGTATGACCTTAACTTCGTAGATCATTGGATTACACTTGACAATGGTCAATTATCTGTGAATATATACACTTTACCTACAGACCGCATAACTCTTTTACATTACAATAGCAGCCACCCCAGATCCCTCAAAGCTAACTTACCATATGGACAGTTTCTGCGAAATGGCATGAACTGTACCCATGAGGAGGACAATTTGAACAATGGGGCAGTTTTGTGCAAAAAGCTGCTGAACAGAGTGCACTGTAAGTCCCAGTACCTCTTTACTTTAGGGCATGCCCATAGCATGTGAAGTAGGTCCGCACATCTGTCATAGATCTCGGGCATTAGTGCTTCGTCTGGGGAAACATTCTATTCCATCTAAGCGGGGTCAGGTAAGCTCGGTGTAATACCATAGTCTGGATAAATTTAAATTTTGCATTTCTCGAGGCTTTCCTGGGGTGCTCAAGTACTGCTGACCATTCCCTGTCCGTCAGGTCTCTACCTACGTCCTCTGTCCACAGGGTCTTCAGTGTATCCAGGGAGCTAATACCAGTGTACAGCAATCAGATTAGGTGCCTACCCCAACACATATAATGTACCATCTTGACCAGCTCGTTGCCTGGAGGTTTCCTTCTCTGTGGAGCTCAATGTGTTTTTATGTACTGAAGCAGTGCGGCATGTGTTAAATACTAGGGTGAGAATGTATAAAAAAATGTTGGGGCTGATTCCGATGTCCGTTCGAAGGCCTTCTAATTGGACTTGTCTTTCCTGGATCCGATTCATAGCCTTTGTTTCTGACCGAATCGTACACAGTTCTGAATGACCAAGTGCGATACGAAGATCTCGTCCGCGTTCACTGAATCATTTTTTAACCCAATCCTGTCTGTACAACTCATTCGCAGCCGAATCGCACCGCGCAATGGAGCCAGATTCTGAACGAGCAAGCACGATTCACGATTCGGACAGCCGTATCGACTCAAGTTTCAGCAAGATGAAACGGTTGTGGGAATCAGACTTTGGGGGGGTCGAAGCAGGCCCCCTTTACCCAGGGCCCTCCGAATCTGTCACGAGGGTGCCCATGGCCCCCCAAATCCAAGCATGCATAGTGTGGTGGGCTCCTTAGGGTCCCCACCACAGGGTTTACACTTTTCCCCACCCACCCCTTTTTGTTATAGGAGCCTGTGTATGCATTCGGTATACAGGCTCCCATAGAGTTCAATGGAAGTCCGAGCGAACCTAGTCCGTCAGCATACAGATGCATTGTGCTCACTCGGTCAGACACCAGCGCACAGAGTCGTACCGAAAGCCTTCTGGATCTGATTTGGTTGAGATGCTTTCCGAACGAGATCGGAATCATGCCCTTAAGTAACCAGAAAGGCACATACTAAAGATCTGACCCACTTATTAAAGTTGCCTCCTATAGTGGACCACTACAGATGTGGTCAATTTACAACTTGTGATTTCACGATAAATTCCAAGGAAGTTACATTTTAACTGTATCACCATTACCCAACATACAATTTTGAACTGTAACACAAAATGTGTTGTATTTCCTGTATTGTGTGTCCCTGCAATAAAAGATACATTGGTCAAACCAGTAAAAATTTGGATTTTCCACATTGATCACATATCCAGTGCAATATACCTGAAGCGCCACTTGTACAGCATTATGAAAATATGGGCCATACAGAAAATGAGTTCAGATGGATGGAACTTTTTGTGGCCACAGCAGATGTAAGAGGATAGTTGATTGAATCTCTATTGCTAAGAAATTAAGAAAATATATTGAAAATTGACAAACATCAGCTAATGGTCTAATTGAACATGATGACTTATGTCCAGTGATCAAAATGTAATTTGACCAAATAATCACATTTTTAAAAGACTTCTGTTAATTAGATATTAAATATGCACTAGATAGTCCCCAGCATGCATTAATGTTTAAAAAATCACTTCTATGTATATATATATATATATGTCTCACTACTTGGTCCCGCCACTATCTACACCCTCAAATGAGGGACCCTCTCTTGAGCCCTTCGAGAAATTGGTCAAGTCCTTGCTGGTACCACTTATAGACCAAGTCAAGAGTCTGGGGGATAGGTTAGACAAATTCGAACAGACCACCCGGGACAATTTTTTCTCCTTGAAAACCCTTTTTAAACTACAGTCAAGGCTCAGGGAGGACACTGCAGATGGGAACAAAGGGAAAAGGGATCCTGTAGGCCCAACAAAGGAACACACACCGGCATTGTCCGCTCATGCACAAGCCTCTGGGATGGCCATAACACCAGCACCCCTGGCCAGTGCAAAACCGGCAAAGCCGACTCCTATTACCCATGTCGTCCAGGTCCACGATAGTACCCCCTCAGCAGTGAGATCACCTAAGTCTAACCCTGTCCAAAAAAAAGCGGCAAGAAGGAGGGGCTGGTCTCAAATCTAAACCATTGGCCGCTCCACCCACTGAAGCCAGGGGAGTACCCACGGCTCCAAAGGCAAATATAACTACTTGTCGACCCAAAAATCCAACTCCAGTGGTTATACCACAAAAGGTGGTACGCAAGTGTCCCCCAGTCAATCTCCCCCCTGAGTGCCAACCATACGTTGTTGTCCTTATCAAGGTTCCACCCCTGAAGGACACCCAGCAGGAAACCCACCAGGCACTGAAGAACATGGTCATCCACTGGTTGCAAGCCAACAGACCCCTTCCATTGGGTGTGGATGGCTTGATCCTCGGTGTAGGCAGGGTGGGTTGGATTGGTCAGGGGAAGAAATCATTTGACGGGGATTGTGTGGTGGTCAATTTCCAAGACATGAGAGCTGCCCACTCAATATGTAGCTTAGGGCAGGCCACGGCCGGTCCCAGAGTCGAAGCAGTTGATTTAACATTCTTCTACCCGCGGACGGTCACGAACTCCCTAGCTAACCATCCCGTGTTCCCAACCCAAAATAGTTCTTACGGCCAATGGCACCCAGCAACAACTGTAGCGCAGTTGCATGCAGCCTTGCCAATGCCGAGCTGGGGCACCAGGGGTTATTGACTTTTCGACTCCCCTGAGGAGATTCGGGTGGCCCGGTGTTCCGATGCCCAGTCCCCTTTAACTGCTAAATCTAAAGATCCCTTGACCCTACCAGACAAACAGGTTGTCATAGTGGACACAGGGGAATTATCGGAAGGGAGGGTGCCACTTGAGCCTGCCATTGTCTGCCCTATCATGGGAGAGGTAGACTTATTTGGCCCTGTCAGGCCCGGTAGCATTGTGGCTGTGGCGGACCCACTTATTAGGGTTCTCAGTTGGAATGTGGCTGGTCTGGACAGGAAGCTGGCCCTGCCTGACTGGAACTCACTTGTGGAGCAGTACTCAATATGTCTGTTCCAGGAAACCTGGAGTAAGGAGCCGGTACACAAGGCAGGATATTCTACCCACCACTTACCAGCTGTCCACTCAGAGACTGGTAGGGGTGCCCCTCGGGTGGCCTCCTCATCTGGGTAGCTTCCGCACTTAATTGTAGGGTGGAGGAGCAGGACACTAAATGCCCGGATCTCCTTAACATCACCCTGAAAAACCCTAAGGGACAAGTTATTTTAAACATCTTTACCATCTATGCCCGAGGTATGAAGGGGGGTAGAGAATCTCCAACCATAGCCTGTCTGGAGGCTTTGCTTCGATCCTCTCCACATAAGCACCGTACCCTGGTTGCGGGCGACTTCAATTGCACCTATGAGACCCTTAGCCCTGAAGTCATACAAGATCAAGAGCACGATGACAATAGGTGGGGGATACCAGTTTTAGAGCTCAGCCCAATTAAAAAATGGACGGAAGTGGTGCTCCAGGTTAATTCCCCAATAATGGAGTTTGACCTGAGGGTCCTTAATGGCAGGACCAGTTCCGACAAAAAGGGAGCCCATACATACAATAGGCCCGCGCACATGTCAAGAATCGATTATTTTCTTCTTGACGTTCACCTATGGAGCATGGTAAAAGATATGGTGATTATACCCTCTGTCGAGAGCGACCACAACCTCCTCTCGCTTACCCTGACCCATAGGTGGTTAGATGGCACAGGGAGCAGAATCGCTTGTACCCCCGCCACGGATATGTCTTTAGTCTCTAACTGCGGTCGACGGCTAAAGTGGGCTAAGCTGTCGCTCTCAGTGGAGAAAATATCCTCCATAACGCAGCTTTTAGCTGTAGCCCTAGAAAATCTCGAGTGTCCTGAGGGTGGGCTGACAGAGGTGCCTGCCAGGTTCTGTAACCTAACCCAGGCCCTTAGTGACCTTTTTATTGTCCCAGTTAGTGCCAATAGGAAGAAACCACGTCCCCGGGCCAGACAAGGCTGGTTTAATCGCAAATGCAGGGAGGCGAAGATACTGCTTGTAGAAGCAGTCAAATCCAAATCACTAATTAGGACCAGTGAGGCCAGAAGGCTATACTCTCACTGTCAAAAAAATGCTAAGAAGGAGTGGGAGGATAATTACTGGCAGGACCTCTTGGCTGCTAGTCGAGGGAGAGATGCCAAAGGGTTCTGGGACCTGGTGGGCAGTAGGAATCGCCCTGATGACACCCTAAGGACCTGCACTATCACTGCCCAGGCGTGGTTCAACCATTTTAAGGCACTTTATTCCACCGTTGAAGGTACACTTAATGACCCCTTCATCCTTCCCCCCTATACCCTAGATAGAGATACGGACCTTTTCTCTGCACAGGAGGTCATGAACCTGATTAAAACTCTTACTCCACAAAAAGCAGCTGGCCCGGATGGGTTGCCAGGGGACCTCCTTCGAGCCTTTCCAAGTGAATGGGGGATGCTGATCTCGGCCCTACTTAATGCTATTATCGAGGGAGGATCTGTGCCAGAGTCCTGGAAAGGGGCAGAGGTAGTCCCAATTTTTTAAAAGGGTTGTCGGGATCTACCAGGGAACTATAGGCCAATAAGCCTTATAGACTCAACCCAGAAGGTGGCGGGAAAAGCTATTTTGGGGAGGATCCTGCAATGGGTGGATGATAACCACATAATGTCTGATATGCAAGCTGGGTTTCGTTCAGGCACAGGAACCATCGAACAAGTCTTTAGGCTCCTGTTACTTTACTGGAAGGTGGTGGAGCTGGGGAAGGGCAGTCTTTATTTAGCCTTTATAGACTTGAAGACTGCCTTTGACCTGGTTCCTAGGGAGGAACTGTGGAGGGTGTTGTATGGTCTTGGGATGCCCCCTTACATCTTAAACCTCCTTATTAAACTGCATAAATCCAACTATGCCCAGGTTAGATGGTGGTTGAATGGGTAAAAGACTGATAAGATCCGGGTCGTGAGGGGTGCCCGGCAGGGCTGTGTTTTAGCTCCCACCCTATTCTCCCTCTATGTGAATGGGGTGGTAGAGCACCTCCTTGGCGAGCCAGCAGACGCCCCCACATTGGGTGGCGTAAAGATCCCAACTTTGCTGTTTGCCGACGACACCCTTCTCATCTCGAAGACCCCCCAAGGTCTCCAGAAGCTCCTGAACCGCGTCCAGGATTTCTGCACAAACAGAGGACTTGTAATTAATGTGGACAAAACGAAGTACCTAATCATGCACCCCCCGCAAACTTGGCCACCCCCCGATCCTGAACTCTATCACCCTTGAAAGAGTGGCAGAATTTGACTATTTGGGAATCCGTTTGAGTGATGTTATGAGCTGGACTCCCCACATCAACAAGATGACTGTTGGCCACAAAAGGGTGGGGGGAGCCTTGCTAAAGGAGTACAACAACTCATCAAAACACTGTGTAGCTCCGATAATAGACATCTATAAAGCCCGAGCTGTATCCGCATCACTCTACGGAGCCGAGCTATGGGGCCTAGGCAACATGGAGTCTCTGACCAAGGCAGAGAATAAATTCATTGAGGACCTCCTGGCTATCCCGATGAGCACCCCGACAGTTCCGGTGCTATTGGACGCGGGTTGCAAATCAATCAAGGACCAGGCCCGCCTTCGACCTTTCCTGCTTTGGGCTCGCCTGTGGAGGGTCCCGGAACTAAAATCTTACGCAGACGGGCTGGCAGAGGTGATGTGTTCGGACGGTTGGCAGAAGATCAAATGGCTTAGGGACATTAAACATCTGCTAGGGGACCTGGGATTGGGGTCTTGCTGGTCCACCCACTCAGCTCCCCCAAAGGAGACCCTAAAAAAATTATATTGGGAATGGGTTTCTGCCAAGCTCATAAGCAACCAGCGTCACTGTAATTCCACCGCAGCATACCTGAAAATCAAAGACGTTGTTGCCTTTGAGCCCTATCTGGACATTATTACCATCGCCATGGACCGGGCTCTTTGTATCAAATTCAGATTAGGGACTCTACCCCTTGCTGACCTCCTTTCCAGATGGAATATGTCTAAGCAGGTATCACGCCATTGCGCCCCATGTACTGACAGACCCGAAACTGTGGCACACTTTCTCTTTGAATGCCCGGATTATGCGCGCCCTAGATCCCACTGGCTCAAACCACTCTGTAGAGAATTGGGCACTCGTCAGTATTTGGTGGCTCTAAGGATTCTATTAACATATACTGCCCCTCCCATTGTTTGTGCCGTATCCAAATTTTTAAAATGGGCCTGGTTGATCCGCCTAAAAATAGAACAAGGAAAGCAACCCTGCCTAGTGATACAATGGTCCTAACAATAGGATCCAAACAATATATATGGGGTGATTAGTCTAGGAGTTAGCATTGCACATAACAAAAATTGGGTCAATCCAAATATATTCAAGAGAAAATATTTAGAATATATATTTTTATTTTTTTATACTCTTTGAATTGAGGTAGAAAAAACGTACAAAAATAGATTGCATTTTAAATCCACATAATATTTTTTAGAACATCAAAAGACATACATTGGTGAGGGGAGGGGTAAAAAGAAGGGAAATTCATCCTAATTTAGGACCTACCCAGTAACAAACCACACTTCAATCATACTCTCATACTCACTGATTTCAAAATTAATCTACCTAATATTCTACCATTCAACTTTCATTCTTCCATTAATTCCTATAGTCCTGGCGTGTGCAACACAGAGATGGTAAATTTGTTGCATAAATCAGGATGTTATTCCAGGCAGATGACATTAATACGGGTCCTGATGAATATAGGACAATGTGCCGTATTCCTGGAAACACAAGCCGACGCGCGTTTCGGTGACAGGCCAGAAGGGCCACACCTTCGTCAGGGCTGGGAGTTGTTAACTGGGAGGGGAAAGAGTAAAATCTGAAAATAAAAACAATGTCTTAGATATTTTGTTCTGTATACACAATACAAGCATAGAGTATTCAAACATATATTTTCCACTGCTTGATGCATTTTAACATTTTAAATAAGCATTAGTTATTTGTATGATGACTATATGGTTGACTTTTTGTGGCTGTGCAATGCCAGACTACCTAGTGACACTCCCTAAGACAGACTCCCGGTTAGGTGAGATCAGTAAAAGGCACAGAGATAACCTTAACTAAGCGACCCATTGAGTACATTTCATAACAACTCTCATATACAACATTATTTTTAATACATACACACATTCATTCTGACGCGCATATGACCAAATTTTTACAATTGAACCAGAGAACCCTCAAAAAAAGTTTTTACAATCACTAGTAAAGGTCTAAGGCCTTCTTGTTGGAGAACCCGACCTCTAGGTGAAACAAGTAATTTATTATCAGATGTAGAGAAGCAAGGGGATTATTGGCGTAATTCCTAGGTGTTTTTTTTTAATATTATTATTAGGCTTTTAACACAACAAGGGGCATGCGCGATATTTTTAAGTCAAAACACACTGTTATTAGAAGGTTTCTTGTTTAATTTTTGAGACTTTTTCATCACCAAAGAGGGAAATTATTGAATAATATGTTACCTATATTAGAATTCTAGTCATAAAGACACAGATACTCGAGACCAGATGTCCTACATAAGGAGGAGATTGCTTTCTACTTCCGTTCACACTGGATACTGTTGGTAGTGGTCCTATAATTGAGATGAGATTTTAAATAAACATTTGTCTTAACGAGACTATGATGGAATTTCCATATTTATTTTAAGACACAGTTTGATATCAATCCCAATTTGAAATTAACTAGGCTCGGTCCTATGTTAAGCTAAAAGATGAAGAGATATTTCACAAATTACCTGATGGATTCTTGGGAAAGCTCTCCGGCGGTAGTGAGAAATTAATTAAAGTCCAGGGAACGAGAATATGTAGTTCCTAGCAGAAAAGGGGAGCACTCATTATGGCCATGATCATACTATTAGGTCTAACATCTAAGAAGGTAAATGACGGTGTTCCGTTACCTGAATGGATTAGGTATCATGGAACGCTATACAATGAGACTGGTTCCGTGAACGATAGGCCAATAGTCGTGGGTTAGGTGTAAACCCGCCGTATTACCAGTTATTTTGAAGAGCAGGTAGCTATCAGTAGAGGTCCCTAATAGGAGATAGAGGGCCAATAGTAAGTATATAATTTAACAAATATCTCCTAAGTAGTAAGATATCTGTCACATATACACACCGTAAAGAGATGGAGCCTGACGCCGCCGTATTTTCTGCTATGAGGGAGAGCGAGTAGCTGTAGATGGAGCTGTCGACCTACCGCAACGGGAGACAGGACTCTCGCCCGTAAAAGTGGATTTCCAATATTATAAGGGGGATGAATAAATAGGCGCGTACAAAGGAAATACAGATGTCTCAATGAGACTCTTACTAGTTAAATAAAACCAGAAATCACTCTTTTACAGCTCCAACATAGCTTACCTAAGATGGCCGCCGGTTACCTATCAGAAGAATTGAGTCTGTCATCGATGTTTACAACTCAAACGCAGCTGATGCATCTCGTCTGTGGCGCGAAGATTTGCTTATTTAAACGCGAACAGGCTCTGAACGGGCGAGAGTCCTGTCTCCCGTTGCGGTAGGTCGACCCGTTGAGTCGACGGAACCCCATCTAAGGACGACTTACCAATTCTTTAAGGTATGTGTATCTGACCGACATCTTGCCATCTAGACGGAATTTGCTAAATTGTATACTTACAATTGGCCTCCTATTCTTCCACCCTCTATCAGGCAGCTCCATCTACAGCTACTCGCTCTCCCTCATAGCAGAAAATACGGCGGCGTCAGGCTCCATCTCTTTACGGTGTGTATATGTGACAGATATCTTACTACTTAGGAGATATTTGTTAAATTATATACTTAATTATATAATTACTCTATCTCCTATTAGGGACCTCTACTGATAGCTACCTGCTCTTCAAAATAACTGGTAATACGGCGGGTTTACACCTAACCCACGACTATTGGCCTATCGTTCACGGAACCAGTCTCATTGTATAGCGCTCCATGATAGCTAATCCATTCAGGTAACGGAACACCGTCATTTACCTTCTTAGATGTTAGACCTAATAGTATGATCATGGCCATAATGAGTGCTCCCCTTTTCTGCTAGGAACTACATATTCCCGTTCCCTGGAGTTTAATTAATTTCTCACTACCGCCGGAGAGCTTTCCCAAGAATCCATCAGGTAATTTGTGAAATATCTCTTCATCTTTTAGCTTAACATAGGACCGAGCCTAGTTAATTTCAAATTGGGATTGATATCAAACTGTGTCTTAAAATAAATATGGAAATTCCATCATAGTCTCGTTAAGACAAATGTTTATTTAAAATCTCATCTCAATTATAGGACCACTACCAACAGTATCCAGTGTGAACGGAAGTAGAAAGCAATCTCCTCCTTATGTAGGACATCTGGTCTCGAGTATCTGTGTCTTTATGACTAGAATTCTAATATAGGTAACATATTATTCAATAATTTCCCTCTTTGGTGTTGAAAAAGTCTCAAAAATTAAACAAGAAACCTTCTAATAACAGTGTGTTTTGACTTAAAAACATCGCGCATGCCCCTTGTTGTGTTAAAAGCCTAATAATAATATAAAAAAAACACCTAGGAATTACGCCAATAATCCCCTTGCTTCTCTACATCTGATAATAAATGACTTGTTTCACCTAGAGGTCGGGTTCTCCAACAAGAAGGCCTTAGACCTTTACTAGTGATTGTAAAAACTTTTTTTGAGGGTTCTCTGGTTCAATTGTAAAAATATGGTCATATGCGCGTCAGAATGAATGTGTGTATGTATTAAAAATAATGTTGTATATGAGAGTTGTTATGAAATGTACTCAATGGGTCGCTTAGTTAAGGTTATCTCTGTGCCTTTTACTGATCTCACCTAACCGGGAGTCTGTCTTAGGGAGTGTCACTAGGTAGTCTGGCATTGCACAGCCACAAAAAGTCAACCATATAGTCATCATATAAATAACTAATGCTTATTTAAAATGTTAAAATGCATCAAACAGTGGAAAATATATGTTTGAATACTCTATGCTTGTATTGTGTATACAGAACAAAATATCTAAGACATTGTTTTTATTTTCAGATTTTACTCTTTCCCCTCCCAGTTAACAACTCCCAGCCCTGACGAAGGTGTGGCCCTTCTGGCCTGTCACCGAAACGCGCGTCGGCTTGTGTTTCCAGGAATACAGCACATTGTCCTATATTCATCAGGACCCGTATTAATGTCATCTGCCTGGAATAACATCCTGATTTATGCAACAAATTTACCATCTCTGTGTTGCACACGCCAGGACTATAGGAATGAATGGAAGAATGAAAGTTGAATGGTAGAATATTAGGTAGATTAATTTTGAAATCAGTGAGTATGAGAGTATGATTGAAGTGTGGTTTGTTACTGGGTAGGTCCTAAAGTAGGATGAATTTCCCTTCTTTTTACCCCTCCCCTCACCAATGTATGTCTTTTGATGTTCTAAAAAATATTATGTGGATTTAAAATGCAATCTATTTTTGTACGTTTTTTCTACCTCAATTCAAAGAGTATAAAAAAATAAAAATATATATTCTAAATATTTTCTCTTGAATATATTTGGATTGACCCAATTTTTGTTATGTGCAATGCTAACTCCTAGACTAATCACCCCATATATATTGTTTGGATCCTATTGTTAGGACCATTGTATCACTAGGCAGGGTTGCTTTCCTTGTTCTATTTTCAGTTTTCTCCCCCTACGGCCTGCCTACATCCTTAAAAGCCCATCGGGGAACCCCCTTCTTTTACTAACTGATCCGCCTAAAAAGACTGTCTATATCAATTTAATTCTCTTTTAACTAATTTATTCTGATTAATTGCTATTTTTATCTGTTTGATTTCAATGTACAGTCTCCTTTACGATGTGCTGTTTTATATTTTTCTCTTGTAATGCTTTTATGATATATGCCTATCGAAATAAAGCAATCAACCAACCAATATATATGTATATTTATATTTTTGCGCACCGGCCAGTGGCCTTTCAAGTGGCAGTAGTTTCTGAGATAAGCTGCTGCAGCTCGTTCTCTCCTCCAAGGTATTGGATTGCTCCTGCCCACCTATGTTTCAGAAGACGCCAGGGATGCTGCCAGGTGCAGCTCGTGACTTCACAGGGAGCCGTTTGCACTGACAAGTCGACTCACAGCCTGGTGGATGTCTGCGTGCAGGTTGGGAGCATCACGAGGACCCAGGGAGGCCTGATGTTAAAATTGCTGTCTGGACTGCTCATCCCCATGCAACACGCCTTTCCCCTGCAATCTGGTTCACGCAACCCACAGCCTGAAACACTGCTTTTCGGGACTTGGAGTTTCACATGGATCGTAATGGCAGTGCGACCATGTGATTTGTGGGCGGAGCTTTACCCTCCAAAGGGGGACAGCACAGGATGCATAAAGGCGGGGGGCGGAACTGCACCCGGACTAACAGCGGCATCTGAGGAAGGCCACAGCGCCAACATGCATAATGCCCATGCTGTTTTTAAATAAAGGTTTTCTTGGTTGTCCCTGAAGTGGCCTCTTACCTTCCTGACTCGGAGTGGTTGTACTTGGATTTTTGCGCGCCGGCCAGTGGCGTGAAAGAGACCCCATTCCTTTCAAGTGGCAGGAGTTTCTGGCATCAGCTGCTGCAGCTCGTTCTCTCCTCCAAGGTATTGGATTGCTCCTGCCCACCTACATTTCAGACGACGACAAGGATGCTGCCAGGTGCAGCTCCTGACTTCACGGGGAGCCGTTTGCACTGACAAGTCGACTCACAGCCATTGGATGTCTGCGCGCAGGTTGGGAGAGTCAAGGGGACCCAGGGAGGCCCAGGCCTGGACTGGCTGTTGAGGGCACCGGGCAATTCCCTGGTGGGCCGCGTGATTGGGGGCCAGTTTTGGGCCCCTGGGGCCGTTTTTGTTACAGGCCGTTATGCTGCAAAAACGGCTCGTAACAAAAACGGCCGAAAACCGGCCCTGTCACGGAGCGCAGTCGCACCTCTCCGTCCTCCCCTCTCCTCCCGGAGGGGCGAGGGGGGCCGGCCGAGCACTTTGCCAGGGCCGGTTCTGGTTCCCAGTCCGGCCCTGGGAAGGCCTGATGTTAATATTGCTGTCTGCACTGCTCATCCCCATGCAACATGCCTTTCCCCTGCAATTTGGTTCATGCAACTCACAGCCTGAAAAACTGCTTTCTGGGACTTGGAGTTTCACATGGATCGCAATGGCAGTGCGACCATGTGATTTGTGGGCTGAGGTTTACCCTCCAATGGGGGAGAGCACAGGATACATAAAGGCGGGGGCGGAGCTACACCCGGACTAACAGCCGCATCTGAGGAAGGTCAAAGTGCCGAAATGCTGTTTTTAAATAAAGGTTTTATTGGTTGTCCCTGAAGTGGCCTCTTACCTTAACTGACTCGGAGTGGTTGTACTTGGATGGAGATATATATATATTTATATATATATATATAATATTTTTTTTAGGAAATGTTCGCAATTTTAATATAATTGTTCTATTGTGACCCTATTGATATAAACATGACATATCATATTTCTATTTTGGCCTAGATGCAGTGAAATGTGTTTCTGATTAAATTAACTAAGGCTTCAGGGATGTATTTTACTGATCAAGATGTATTTTGTACTTCCAACATATAATTCACCACATACTGTGTCTGCAACAGCTTTGTTTCGTTCATTTTTCATGTTTGCACAATAGCTATTTTTATTCTCATATTGGTATAAATGTAGTTCTTTTTTATTGAAAACAGACACAGCACCCCCTTTCCACTATAAGATGGTGGCACCTTTTCCACCCAGCCCGCATGACCGCTTTACCCATTTCACTTCTGCTCCTTAGCTGCTTTTTTACACACGCCTCGTACTCCAGCAAACACAATCCCTGTCAGCATAGACACAAGCAGCTGGGCCGCTTGGCCTGGTGTCCTCTTTCTTAAGCAACGCAATTAATGTTGGCACTGACATGCACCACTTTTTCCTCCAGGATTGATCCCCAACCAACCAACTTGCTGAATTAGAGACCTCATAGCTCAGCAAGCATTTAAGTAGGATAAAGCTCTACTATGGTTATCATAACCAGTAAACCACGGGCTCCCTCTCCTTTTTTTATGACCTTAATTTTTTTTGTACTACAGATATGTCAGTATATTTGTAGCTGGTGCTTTTGTTCAATGAATCCATTCTATGGTGCGTTTGATAAGTCGCTGTAGCAAAGTTGCTCTGTGTGCCTGCCCATATATTTGATTTCTCCAAAGATAGAGTACATCCGCATGGTTGGCAGTACTTCATCTGTTTAGTGCACTTGGGAGTCCTTACCAGGGAAAGTTTCTCTTGTGTCCCCCACAATGGTTTTTTACCACACGTCCTTTGTCTACGTTTTCAGACTTCATTTACCATCGCACTGCATTAGTTTCCCTGCTAAATTCTTTCTGAATGCCACATACATAGAAGCTTTTGAATTTAAAGTACTGCTTCAAAATGTTTTAGATAAGCTTCAGGACATGATTTTGACAAGTTATCTGATTTATTTTCAATTATTACTTTTTAATTTTTCTGTTTCCGAAGCTGGCTTTAACTCACTTGATTTGTTAGGCCGAAACAGGTCGACCACACATTGTGAAACAACTATTTTTCAGATCTTCAAGGATAATTAATTAGTGGACTGTCCTCCAAATCCAGTTAGATGTTCCATACATGAACTGACCCAACAGTCTTAGCTATATTGATCTATCCCTAAATGGACCACATTGGGAAATCATCTAAAGGCTGTCTCCTACTACGACTATGTATTATATACAAGGATGGTGCATTGTTTATTTATTTTTTAAAGACTTTGGTACTTTTTTTGATATTTACTATGATACAAAGAAATTTGATGTAAGTATTTTTACATGTATATGATAGGTATAGATTTTATGAGGTTTTCAGAAGGAGGTATCCATATATAAGTATCTAAATATTGTATGAGAAAATGCTGAATGCAGCCAATAACAATTGAAGTGTTATTGTTGATTGAAAGTGTTTGCTAATCTTCTCATATTAAAATATAGGACAGTCCTGTTTTATGTGCGGTGACTCAGCAGTTGTCAGCATACTACTAGTAAAATACCTTTGAATATAGCTAACAATTGTAAACTTACACAAAAGTGTAAGTTTACCTTTGTGAACCAGGCCCAAAGTGTTACACGATCCTCTAGATATTAGTGTCCAATTTACTGCTAATGAGACAAATAATTATTTAATATAATGAATGATTACACATCAAACGATGGTGCAAGAGCATCCTTAAAGGAAGAACAACTATTAGGAAAAGCACTCAAAATTCTAGAACTGTAGGATAAAGTGAAATGAGAAGGTTCAGGAAAGAGTAGTGGAATACTAGATGATATCGCATGCTGCATTCTTCAATAGGGACAGTTCACTTGAATTATTTAAAGGAAGAAATCCAAACACCAGTGAGTACCAAGGATGGATGAACTAGATATTTGGATTACAGAAGGAGGACTACTGAAATTAACGACACAATCCTGACTATGTGTAGGTGATATGAAAATAATTGTGTGATAACATGCACCAGAATATTTCAGGAAATATATTATTTCAAAATTCAGTCTTTTTTTCTGACTTCTATCTGATTATATTTGCATTAAACAATACAAAAATAAGCTAACAGCAGTGACAGAGAAGCTTATTCACATCCTGATTTGTAGAATCCACTCTATGTTGTGAATGGACGCAAGCTTAAAATGTGGCTGAGTTATAGAAAGAGATTATGCCTTCAGCTGTTTGAGGCATCAATGACTGTTCATTAGTAGGTGTGATATTTCTACCCTTAAGTGAGAAACAGATCATTCCCCTTCTAACGGAGGGGAGAGAATCCCTCATAACACTTTAATTGCAGTCACATTTGGGTAACTTCAGTCAATGCATTCAAGTGTAGCGAGAGATGGATTGAGAAGGGTTCCTTTAAGAGTGTTGCAGAAGTCCAAAAACGAAAACTCATTTCAGTGACATGTTGTGCACTATTAATGATGTGGTACCTGTTGGGGACTATGGCTTAGTCACACATGTTTTCCAAGAAATTCTTCATCTACACTAATTTAATATTTCGGTTTCATTGCGAAGTCGTAGGGAGGTCAGAAACCACCTTGCTACTTTTGACAGAAGATGGTAAAAATAACGTGTCTCATGCTTTTCGACAGATTGGTCAAATGTGGAATTCAGTGTGGATAGGTCACAGGTGTGCTGAAATGTGTGGAGTAAATAATGAGCACAAGAGAGCAGAAGAAAAAATATATTAGAGGCATAAATCAGTGTTATGAGTGACAGTAGAAATCCACAGCCTGATTCACATGCAATGCATGTCAAAAGGAATATATGTCAAATCCAGACAGAAAGTGTGCCTATTTGAAGAAAGTGGAGGATGCTAGGCATTTAAAATGACCGTGATTTCACAGCGTCTGATTTTGTACAATTTGCTAAATTTCCTATGCTTGCTAAACAGTTTCAAGAGGTAACCAGGAGTAATGGCAGATATAAATGGACCCATTATATTTAGAAAAATAACTTCATTTTTCCCAAGGGCAATATTGTGGTTATAGATGAATTTGATTGATCCATTCCCGACAGGGTGATATGATCAACAGCAGCCAGCACAGGTAAGCGCGGTGGGCAGGGGGGGACAAGTCGACAGATGACGGAATAGGTATTATTTATTTATTTAATTATACCTGTTCTGTCGTCTGTTGAAATTCCATCACTTTCTCCCCGTCCCCGCCCCCACCCCATCGCGCTTACCTGCAGCACACATTGAAAGTGGAATACAAGAGGAGAAATAAAGATATTTCTCCTTATTATGCTCCACCTGGGGAGGAGTAGAATGTTGATTCATTCCCAGGCCTTCCAGTAATGGGAAATCTGGAAATGCGGCGAAATCCATGGGTCCACTGTGTTTTGCTTTACTCTAGATCTATCAAACCATGCAGGGCCACGCAAGGTGGTCTTGCGTGATTTGATAAATCTGACTTTGTTTTTGCATCACTTTTGTGCCCCTTTGACTGGATCAAGGGCGACGCAGCTGAATGATCAATTGGCCCCTTAGTATCTGAAATGGAGGTCACAATCTTCCAGTGGGACAAGATCCAAAGCCTTGGCTGTCAAGGGACTCTCAAAGTCAGTCGCGCAACATTAAATCTCCCCCTGAAACCAACCATTGGTATTTGGCAGTGAAAGCTCTGAGTAGGGCAAGCCTGGATTTTGTACCACGAGGTCACCTTATTGGTCGATAGATTTGCCACCACCATATTTCTAATTTGGATACGGTTATGGTGTGCGGAATGCACGTACAATTTTAAATGGACATCTTTAACCCAGCCAGCAATCTGGTTGGTTCAGTACAAAGGGTAAATGCAAACGACCTCTTCTATTAAAGTGCTCTCCAAAATGATTCATTGATTCCCCTAACCGTTTCCAGTTCTCTATATCCTGCCATTTGCCCACTCTTGCTCAAATGCAAAATGGCCCAAAAGAGGAATTTTAAATCACCTGTGGGACAAGGCATGTCCCCCAGACCCACCTATCATAAACCATTTGCCCCGCACCTGAGTCAGCAGTCAGAAACAACAACCGAATAAAGAATTGCAGCAATCCGGAAGGAAATCTGTAACAAATCAATGCTCCACTGCAAGAACGAGTAGGCTTTAAGAGTTTAAAGCAGACACTGCTTCTGTATACCTTTCGACAATAGAGATAAAATATTCAAAACTGAAATTAACACTGTGGCGTTATAGTTCAGGAGTTCAAGAGGGTAATATGACTCGTGATTACATATGTATGTTTGGAAGTCAGCCAAACAAAAGGATGCTGTGCACTGCTACAGCTAGCAAGCCTATGATTAAAGATGTTCAAATAATATTTAATTAAACACATGAGACTTGGCTCGAACTCAGTCATGGTTGGTTTCATTTCTCCAGTTAATTAATTAAGCTGAGGTAATTCCAGTCTCTTCAAAGTCATTACATTCGAGAAAGTAGACAAGAAAGATATGCGCTGTCAATGCAGGAGAGGGATGTCTGGGAGCTTTTTTTTGTATGAGATTGTTTATCCGAAACGTCTCATAAATAAGATGTGTAATTAAAGTGATTCATTTGAAAGAAAAGTGCATTTGTCAGATCAAATCTCTATCAATGTTCAAAAGCATGGTGTGGTGTGTGATCACATTTACGGCTGAGTAGGAACAGCACTATTTTACATGGTCATGTTTTAAAGTTGCCATCTTTTCTTAAACGCTGACCTTACACACACATTTGTTCTCTGAAATGTCTTTGCTTTCCTTCACACTTTATCATAGTCGTACTATCGACTGCCTTGAACATTCATTTCAAGGGCTAAGATCACTATATAAAATTGCTGTTGTTAGTATCTGTTCAGCGACAGAGCTATCATGAAGGAATCAACATTTGCAGCCTGACTGGGGCTTCGGGCATGATTACGTGAGTGAAGTTTATTATGTAAAAGACATCACTCCTTTGTTTAGACAAAGGAGCATTTTTCTGACATTGCTAGTTCGCCTTATGCCATAATTCCAGTTCAGCTGATTCCTGTTTCCCTCCTGCAAGGGATGATGCCCAGCTCTCCGCCAAGGTGGGCACCCTAATGACACTTACCCACAGGTAGCAAGGTAGTTAGATCACCCTACCACAGAGGTCTTTAATCTCCGGGCTGCGACCCCAAGGGGGTATGGAGTCCTAGGAAAAGGGGTGGACATTTACCAACCTCACTTCTGCATGAAATCAAAAAACTTTGCTTTCGTTTCGGAAAAAGACAACCTTCCAGGGACGGCTAAATTCAATCATTAAAATGCTTCGGCTGAAGTTTCATTGAGTCTCCTGTGCTGTGAAAAGCTCGTGTGCCAGGGTGCCTGGTTCCCTGAATGGGAATCTGCATGGGTAGAGGGTGTTTGGGAGCCGGTTCTGGCTTTACTTGATGGATTCAATCCAAGCATTCTGATGATAAAGATTTGTTTTTTTAGTGGTAGTTCGAGTTAACAACTGGGCTGTGATGCGAGTGCCTTTAATCACAATTATATTTGCACAGCCTCTACTACCCCTCAGGAGGTGTTAAACCACAGTTATAAAAAATAAAAATGGTATTATGTATGGTCGGGTATTACTAAAATCTGCAATTTAGAAGCACCATTTTATTGTAAAGCTATGTGATCATTTTGTATCAGTCTATATCATACTGTGTTTAATGCAAGTATAAAAGAATGCCTTACATTTGGAAGAGGTGTGGTGCAGCGGCCAGGGTGCCTTACTCTGGACCACAGGATTCACGGTTCGAACCCTGGCTCCGGTGGCAGGTTAGCCCAGCACCATGTGACTCTTGGCAATAGCTTGCTTAATCTTCCTGACGGCCCCCAGCTCCTGGACACGTCTGTTGGAGGTAGCTGTGCACTTTACAAACACCGGCATTTATTCACAGTGCTTTCATCACAGGCTGTGACCTCCTAGCACTAGAAATACACAAGTCACTATTCTCCACTGCACCAACCAAAATGTAGGGACATATTATCAAGGGGGTTTATCTCCGCTTTTTTGGCTTTAAAAGCCAAGAAAGCGGAGATAAAATGATCTCCCTATTACCAAGCTGTCGCTAACACCAGTTAGTGACAGCTAATAGGAGATAGCGACCAACTTGGGCCCCGCTTTGCATGTCAGTGATATTTATCACTAATGAGATGCAAAGTGGGCGTGCCAAGATGTTAGCGACTGGAAACAGTCCCTAACATCGCTATCTCCTATTACCAACTTTTGGAGATATTCGCGCTAAGCGCGAATATCTCCAAAAGCTAACACCTGCCCTGAGCAGTTCTTAGCCATGTTATCCAATGGGAGGTGGATAACATGGCTAAGAGCATTTGCTCGATAATGCATGAATATCGCTGACTTTTCAGCGATATTCATGCATTTCGGCCGTTTTTTATCGCATTTGCGATAAACCTTGCTAATAGCAAGGTTTATCTGCGATAAAAATCGCCGATGTGCGGCGATAATTTTTGTCTCTAAACAAGTTAGAGACAAAAATGATCGCTAGTTGTTGGTATTATGCCCCGTAATTCTTTGACTCTCTGGTTACACACAGACCTCTGCAAACCTCTGCAGTGCATTAACTAATAAAGGTTTCATAATGACCTATAGTGCTTTTACTACTGAGTAGAAACTTTTAAAATGTATTTGTTATTTAATCTGCCCAATATTTTATATGTAGCTACCTGATAGTGGCTTGCGCCTCTAGAGCATCGCTTTTTTGCAACCATATCTATGAGGCATGCAAAGTAACCCTGCATGACTTTGCACGGCCTCTTAGATATTGAGTAAGACAAAGCAGAACAAGTCACTGTGTTTCCTCACTCTGCTGCAAGGAGGCATTTCATGGACATTGTGTGGGTGTTCCTATGTATTTGTATTACTGATGAATTTTGATGCTGCCCCAGATTTGCAAAATCACGTAAACCTGGGGCAGCACCAAATTCTTATGCCTCCCCAGCAGAGGCGTAAAGAGGAGAAATATTTTCATTTTTCCTCATTATTTCCTCTTTCTATGTGTGCTGCATTCTGCAGCTCACATAGAAAGAGGAAAACACCTCTAACAATTGTTTTAGTGAAGTAAGGTGCCCCTTGCTGCGCAAAAACAATCATACCTTCTTGGTGCCAGGCAGCAATTTGTACATCAACACAATAGGAATGAACAGGAATGCACTGTATTTCATAAATATGGTGCATTACTGCCCTTTCACATTCGGGTAGGGCAGAGCAGCAAGAAGACTTGGGGCACTGCCTTACGCCAAGGCTCATTGTTTTTAGCTACACCTTTGACTCCGCCTCCATGCTTACTGGCCTTTGGTTTGCTAAACACTGTTTAATATTATTTCCCCACTGTAAACATTATTTGCTGTGGGAATTGGGGGCATTCAAGGTTGTCAATAGTTGTTGATGAGGAGTACCAAGTTCTAGAAATTTTTGTCAGGAGGGGGTCCTTACACTTAACACCTTCGCTGCTAGGTGTTTTCCCCTCCTGTGCTGAAGAATGCAGAATGCCAGTGTTTCATGACGAGCTCAGCTCGTCATCAGCACAGCTCAACCGTGCATCATGACGAGCTCAGCTCGTCATGAGCATGGAAAGGGTTAAAAAATGTCTTGGCATCAAAAATATTGAAAGATCTCTGCCCTACCGGGATTCTATCAGATTCGCCCAGCCTAGACACATTGAAATAGGTAATGATAGGTAGGAACACAAAATATAACAGGACTTATATGCAAGCATATAATCGATGTAATAGTACAATCGTTGAGTTGTTTATTTTCTTTACCATTCTTGTAATGCTTATTACACTGTTATGTTTCCTTCTATTAATAATTGTAGCAAACATATTTTACATAAGAATCATATAGCTTCAATAAATATTGAAACACCATGTTGTGTATTGTTTGTGGATCTCTTTGTGTATGCATGAGTTACCAAACAAAAGGGTTCTAGATCTGTTTCCACAATTTCGTTGGGGAATCAGGGTTGTCATGTTCTGAGGTTGCAAATTCCACCTGTTCTGTTACCATGCCAGGTTAGGGGAATAGATGGAGCACTGTGAGCTAGCAGGACTGGGGTCAACATATTCTGATGATGTGAGTAGAATCAGTCTTGCACAGTTTTGACGCTTATGTTGTCCAACAAACACAGTTTTACTGAGTAGGTATGAACCGACCGACATGGCATAGCCAACGTTCTAGCTAGGGCTCTTTTTTAATGGCTCACCTGAGTAGTTTTCTTTTGTGTACCCAAAGTCCCTAACCACAAACTTACCAGAGACATCTGTGGTGTCAAGGAAACATCCTCCTCAGCTGAGTAGGGAACTCCTATGTATTAGATGCAGGTTGTTCAAGCTTGAACCTTTAAAAAGGATCACCCCACAGAAGTACCCTCTACGAATTCCACATATTCAACTGGCTCATGCAGCACAGGTTCACATATGGTTGAGTTGCAGATATATAGTCACACAGAAGTTACAACAACATGGGCTCCCCTTGATGAGAGGAGAAGTGACCTTCAACGTAGAGGCCACCAAAGCATACAGGACAGAGATATTCTATTCATGGGTTAAATTCTCAGCAGTAAATGCACAATCAAGACATTTTCATCCTTAAACCATAGCTGCATTTCCTGGCAACTGCACAGCTTATGAAGCAATAGAAATACCAGTAACATTTTAAGAACACTAAAATTGTTTTGAAGACGCCCTACCACACATAATAAATAATGTTAGACTAGGTCCCTTCAGTATGAGGGTGCTGCATGGCCAGTCTTAGCCAGTTACTCACACTACCCAGATATAGCAAATATGACAGCAGCACAGCTTTGTATAGTATACACAGATTTCATCAGAATATACAGCTGTTTGACACAATTTGTGATGCAAACACTCACATCAAATCCCACATGGGAGTTCAAGCTGCAAAACCACAATTGGCTATGCCTGGAATTAGTCCAGTGACAATCAGTGCAGTCATTGTTATGGTTCCCATCAGACTGGAAGAAATTCCTTTTTTTTAAAAACACATTTTATTGGAATTTATATTGACTTACAATATACTTCAATTATCACATCATCCATTCTCATTAAACATGCCCCCAATTTAACGCTAATTCCCCCTTAAGCCCTCCCCCCCCCGTATTCTCGATGGTGTGGGCATGTGCAGATTTCTATATCGTAGTGTATTATCAGCTGCAGGGACAACTTTGTACAACATTATCATGGTTTGATGATCACATGTACGCTTATCGGTCATTCATCTTCTTCCTCCAACCCGGAGTCTCGCAAGGCCTGAGTCAGGGCTTCCCACGCTCTCGCCATCTCTAATGCCTTATCATTATCAGTTTGTGTAGCCTGGCGCAGCCGGATCACACTCTCACACTCTGCCCATTTACAGAATTCCATACGCCAGCGCCTGCTCGATGGTCCCGCCCTCGATTTCCAGTGCCAAGTTATCTCTCGCTAGGCCAGTAATAAACCTAAATCAATGAATTTGCTGGTTATTTTCGTTTTAGCTGTGTGCGGAAACCAGTGCAGCAAGCAGGTAGCTATGTCGTAGTCTAGTTGTCGATCAGTTATTGCATGTAGGAGGTCCCCTACTTCTGCCCAGTATTCCCCAATAGATGGACAATGCCACAGCATATGTTCTAGTTCCACCTCTTTCTCCAAACACCTGGCACACGCTGCATCCCGGACCTGGAAGTACTTCCTAATTTTGCTAGGGGTCAAGTAAGCGCGATGTAGAATGTAAAATTGTATCTGTTGGAACCGGGCATTCCTGCTCCCCTTCCATGCTCGTTTAAGAATGTGTTCCCATGGCGTGTCCGGGATCTGCCGCCCTACGCTCACTTCCCATTTTGCTTTCAGTGCGCCCAGTGGTTGTAACCCATCCTGCAGCATCCGAGAGTGGAGGCACGTGACTGCCTTAATCGTCCCTGCAGACATTACTACATACTGACAAGCTAATGCTGTATCTGGTTCCGTGTACCCACCTTTCCAGTGTCCGCGAATCGCCGCAGCAACTGCCGCATATAGCAGGAAGCCGCCTTCCAGAATGCCATATGCGTCCTGCATTGCCTGAAAAGGCATCAATTCACCATCCATATACAGATCCCCAACCATGTGGATGCCCAGCTGTTCCCAGTCCTCCAAAGGGGACCAATCTTCTCCATGCAGAAGCGCCGTCAACATACCTAGGGGAATTTCTAGCGCAAATGGGCGAACTACCCTTGCCCTACGCTGAGTTCTATTCCAGCAAAGCCTCAGGGTTCGTTCTTCCGCCGTCAGGTCTCGCAGAGTAAGTTTCTGCTGCAATATTATGTAAGAGAGGACATGTCGCTGCACTCCTTGTCCACGTGCGTGTTCTGGTGGTCTGAACTCTTGTGCTATGCATTGTGTCAGAACTTGCAGCTGCGCCGCAAAATAGTAGAGTTCAAAGTCGGGCGCAGCCAGCCCACCAGCCAGCCTAGGCCTCATCAAGGTCGTCAGTGCCACTCGTCTTCTACTCTTGCCCCACAGGAAATCTATGGTCAACGACCGTAAGTCTTTAAATATGCGTGGTGAGATCCAGATCGGTAACGTATGGAAATAATGGAGCAATCTGGGGAGCGCTACCATCTTAAGCAAGGCTATCCGGTCCACCAATGATAGCGGGAGTGTTGAACAGAACGCCATACATCCTTTTAGCGCTTTATTACAGCGTCCCACATTCCCTTCTAGTAAATCCAGGCTGTCATGATACACCCGAACCCCCAGATAGGTGAGGCATGATGGTTCCCAGGCAATCGCACCAAGCGATATCTGTGGCGACCCACCTGGTCGGATCGGGAAAAGACACGTTTTGCTCCAGTTTGCTTGAAGCCCTGAGACTGTCCCATATTGTGTTAGCAATGAAGTTGCTCCCTGTAATGTTTCCCCGTATCTTCCAGGAAGAGGAGCAAGTCCTCCGCATATAGGGATATATAGTGAGGCACACCACAAAGCTGCAGCCCCTGGTATGTTAGCACCGACCGAGCCTTGATCGCCAGTGGTTCCATTGCTAGCGCAAATAATAGGGGTGACAACGAGCATCCCTGTCTCGTCCCTCTCATCACCGGATATTGGTCGGAAATCACCTCCCCCAGGTGTACCCTTGCGGTAGTCGATGAATACAGCACTCTCGTCCATGTACTAAATCGGTCGCCCAGTCCGAACCGTCCCAATACCTTGTCGAGGAACACCCACTCTAGACTGTCAAACACTTTCTCTATGTCCACCGAGAGGACTGCTGGGGAGCGCAGACCCTCATAGTCCCCCGCCAGGACCCGCAAGAGCCGTCTTACTTTCGAAGCAGTATTCCTAGTTGGGATGAATCCCGACTGGTCGCCATGCACCTACGTCATCATGCAAGGCAGGAGTCGGGTCGCCAGTATTTGGCTTAGGATCTTATAGTCCACCGTCAACATGGAGAGGGGCCTGTAAGAGGCCACATCTACTTCCGGCCGACCAGGCTTCAATAGCGGGATAATTAACGCTTCCCTCATTGACCGCGGCATGCCGCCCAGCTTCCCGGCCTCCCTGTAGATCTCCAGCAGTCGGGGTGCCAATATGTCAATATAATGCGCATAGAATTCCACGGGTAGGCCATCCGGTCCCGGTGTCTTATTCCTTGCCATCTGTTTAATTGCCCCCCATATCTCAGCCAGGGTGATGTCCTGGCCTAATATGTCTGTCTGGTCCGCTGTCAATTGCGGTATTGGAATCTACGCTAAGTAATCTTTTATGTCCTGTTCCTCCACTTCCAGCCTGCTCTGATACAAAGTCTCATAGTAAGTCTGGAACCTATGGAGCACTTGTGTTTGTGAGTGGACCAGTATGCCCTTCCCCGACTCAATTCTCATGATCTGGCTACTTCTCCGTATTGGATTTGTCAGTTTTGCCAACAGGGTACCGACCTTGTCTCCCTCCATGTGGACTTTCGTCAGGTAGCTCTTATAGTCAAAACTACGCAGCCACTCAACCGCAGTCGCAACCTTTTCCTTCGCTTCCAAGAGCTGCGTCTGTAGCGCCGGTCGTTCTGGTCGCCGCCTCTCTAAGTCCCTCGGATTCTCCTCAGCTTTCGCCACATCCCCTAGCACTGTCTTCCTGGCACCTGAGTACTTATTAATACAGAGCCCCCTGACAACGACCTTGAAGGCATCCCACTCGACTGCTCTAGAGGAAGCCGTTCCCTGGTTATCCTGGAAATAATGCTCAATGCCCACTTTTAGTTCTTTCTTAAAGACCTGGTCTACCAGTGTCTCTGGGCAAAGACGTTTGTCTGGGATCGCAGATCATGCCCGCTGCCATCTGACGGACATTAGGAGCGGGTTGTGATCCAATATAGTACGTGTGAGGTACTCGGAGTGAGCTACCATACGAGCAATCGAGTGAGAGCAGAGGATGGCATCTATTCTGACATGGAGCTCATGTATGGATGAAAAGAAAGAGTAATCTCTATCTTGAGGGTGCTGCTCACGCCAGATATCCAGTAACTCCCAGCGTTCTTACCAGTCAGCCCCATCAGTTTCCGAACCGGCACAGCCGCCAAAGGTGGATGTGACCTGTCCAGGTCTATGTCTGTAATGACCAAGAAGCGTGCCTGGTCCACATTCGGGACATATACACTGCACAACCCAACATCCCATACCATAGAGTCTCCCCTCCACTGCTGTGTATCTGCCCTCTGGATCCAACACCTGTCTAGTTGCCTGAAAAGGGACCCCCGCCCTCACCCAAATGAGCACTCCCCTGGCAAAAGCCGAGTATGCTGTGCTGAACACTTGCCCCCTCCACCTACGCTGCAGCGCTTGTCCCTCTGCCCTGGTAAGATGTGTCTCCTGTAGTAGGGCTATGTAGATCCCCCTTCTCACCAGATACGCATGAACCTTGTGGCGCTTAGTCATTGAGTTCAGACCCCTTACATTCCATGTGATCACATTGCTTCTGCCCACACCACCAGCATGTCCCCAAACATCAACTCCCCGCATAACACCCTCAACCCTCCCCCCCAGAACAGGACCCAATAACAATCTATTAGTTCCCATCCAAACTACACAACAGCACACACAAAGACTATCCCGCAGCAGCCGTAACAGGGTGCCTTAAGGGCAGTGGGCGGGTGACTCGGCCCCAACAGGCAGCAGCCGTCACCTAGGCCCCGTCGCCCTGGATCCCACATGGCAACAGACCACATTTAGTGTGTTCATTGGCGCCTCCAGGCACGCCAACCCCTTATAGCATTCCACATCGTTAATTCAATCGCCATTGTTCACATGAGTCTGTCATTCGTCCATCATTCCATCCGCCGTTCTAGGCGTGACCACATGTCCCCTTGTGCTATCGTATTCTGAGATGTCAGTGTCCGACCTCCTCTTTTCTTCTTCCGATTCCGTTCCCGCCACTGATTCAGCCGTCTGTGACCCCGTAATCTCCGCCGTCACTGCTAGTGCTCTTTGCTTGTCTTCCGCCATGGTGGCTGATTGCTGCTTCTGCAGGTTTTTATTCCATTTCCGGAGACGTTGGGATTTTCGCATCTGTGACGTTTTAGGTGAGTCAGAGCATTTTGGGCCTTTATGATCCGCACCCGCCCTATATGTCTCTAGCCATGTCCATGCATCATCAGGTGTCATGAAGAACTGAGTCGTACCATCACTATCACTCTCAGTTGGCTGGGAAAATCAGTGAATACTGGATCCCCTCTTCTCTTAGTTCTTTTTTAACAGCAAGATAGGAAGCCCTACGCCTCTGCGTCTCCTGAGTGTAATCCGGGAATATGGTAACCGTGCTGTTTCCAAACTTGAAGGGTCCTGCAGTGCGCGCTTTTTGTATCAGCGTGTCCCTATCTTTATAGTGGAGCAATTTTGCCACCACTGGTCGGGGAGGCCGGCCAGGCAGCGGTCGGCGAGCAGGGACCCTGTGCTCCCTCTCAAGTGTGAAGAAGGGAGAAAGGCCCTCTGGCGCAACCACAGTTTTGGACCAGCCCTCTAAGTAACTGATCATGTCCGAATCCTCCGTATTTTCGGGCAGACCTACTACACGTACATTATTGCGCCGGTTCCTACTTTCGGAATCTTCGTCCCTCTTTTCTAGCATCTCCAAGCGACTCAGCGCATCTCCTAGCTTAGCTTCCATAGCTGTCTGTGCTGGTGTCAGTGTTTGGATGGCTAGTTTCTTCTCTTTCACCCTATCGACTAGTTTCAAGTGGTCCGCACGGAGGAACCCCAACCCAGTGGCAACCTGCGCAATATCTTGTTGTAGGGCGTCCCTCATTGAGGCAATGGCTCCCAGTATTTTATCTAGGTGTTGACGCAGTCCTATTTCTGACATCGCCGCCTCCGTTTCCCCACCTGTGCCGTGATTGTCCTCTTGTCCCCCAGTCTCTTCTTTCCTATTTTTGGGTTTCATCCTTTGCGGCTGGTTTCCCTTCTGCACAGTGTAGATGAACCCACCTGTGTGTGGGCACCCTGCGCTTCTTCACACTGCTTACTTCTGCAGGAGGTGAGTAGTCGATTTGGTGTAGGCAGCGCGGACTCGTTGCCTCCAGTGCCCTCTTTACTCTATGTCCAGCATTTACAGGGGCAGTCACCAGGTTGCACCCCTTGTCACCAACAACGTCTCAGCGTCAGCCCCCGGAGTGTCGTTTCCTGGTACAGGCCACCGACCAGGGCTCCCCCGTTCCACTCGCTCCACTCCTGTAGCAGTCAGGTCCCAGCACATTTTTAAATTCCTCGTTATCAGCCTTGTACTCCAGATAGTAGTACACACTGTGCCATCCTCCTCCTCACCCTCCACCAGTATCACGACTTACAGGCACCTATGCGTACACTTTCCAAGTGATACCTTCATCTTCCTTCTCGCTGCCCCCTGCGCCCCGACCTTTAGCTTCAATGGATTTTTTTGGGTTCAACAAGGTTTTCTAGAGTGGGCTATGAGTCCGCAGTGATTTATGTGTCGCTCTTGGTGTGGTATCGCCTCCCAAGGTCTCCCCGCATGTGCCCCTGTCCCTACTCATGCGGCGCTGTGAACCTGCTTCCCGCCCCACCTCCGCAGTGCTGAGCGCAGGTCCCCACCACCACACTTACCGGGCACAGCGACTCTCTGCAGGCGGGCGGTCCACTATCTCATATCCTGCCCTCTGGATTCTTCTAGGTCATCTGGAGCCCCGCTTGTTTCTTTGTCAAGCCCCTGGGCGACAGCTCCTCCGCCCACGTCCCCCGGGGCAACTCCGCCTCACCGCACCACAGTCTCTCTCAGGCGGGCACAGGATTTCTTCCACAGTGTGCGCTCCGTCGCAGTGGCACCCGTGATCAGCCTCTTTCCACCACAGCGATCAGCCCTGTTTAGGTGGACATTTTCGTCCGCCAGCCGCCATTTTGTGGTCTCGTTTAGTCCTGCAGTACTTGCCAGTTTCACGGCATCCAGGAGCTCCCCACACTGGCTGAGCATATAATTCCCCAGGGATGTTGGTTTGGTCCCCTCAATGGCACTGCAGAGCGAAGGAGCGCACTTCGTTCAACTCCGGACGGGCCCGCCAGCCCAGCTCCCCGTTATTCGTCCCCGGCCGCCGCCATTTTAGCTCCTCCTCGCCAGCTGCTTCTGTCTTCAAATCTGCGCCTGGAGTGCTCAAAACAGCGCCGAGAGTTGCCGTGACGAACGGGAGCTCTTGCTCCACCGTTCCCACATCCGATTTTGTCACGTTGCCGACAATCAGGAGACTTTGTAGGATGTTTTAACGGGATCGGGCACGGAGCTACCAGCTCATGCCGCCTCACCCATCGGCGCTAAAGCCACGCCCCCCCCAGACTGGAAGAAATTCCGTTCTGAATTGCACAAATAACAAATCAGCTAGAAACATTGTTTCCCCAAACGGTACCCCAAGAAAAATGTAGACTTCTCACAATAGTTTTGCCAATGGCTCCCCCGTGAAAGACTGTATTACAGTTGTTCCTTCAATATATATCAGAACACATGGTACACCCTCATTAGCTGTTATGCCAGAGGTGCTTAATCTCTTCACTGCAGCCCGAATTCCGCCGCAGTGCTGGACATTCCAATCACGGGCGTTGTCATGATGGCTCCCGGCCGCCATGAGCACGTGCCCACCGTGACTCATGACTGCCGGGAGACGTCATGAGCATGGAAGAGGTTAAACAGATTCTGAATTATTACGGGGCAGCCCAAGACCTGGATGTGGGGATGAAACTGATGGGCAATTTTGTTTTAGAAAAATACACAATAATGCCAAGTAGTTTAAAAGGGGAAACAGCAGTTTTGGCTGTCCACCAGTGACTCATGCATGTTGCTCTAGGAGACCATGATCACAAATTGCATAAAATTATTGAAGAATCCTATGCATCTATAGGTAGAGATATTTTTGGATCCAGACCTAGTAAAGCACAGCTTAAGAGTAAACTTGAAAAGGATAACTTGAAGCAAGCACCCAATTGCTGTAAGGAGAAATGGGATGATGGGAAAAATAAAGAATACCCTAAAACACAAAGAGGATCTCCTCGACAGGAGTGCTTGGACACACGCTACAATCTGCGCAACCGTGACACAATTGAAAAGTCGATAGGTCACGATACACATACATACTTTCATGAGTCATCTGAAAAAATGCTAGCAGAAAGAAGGAAGATCGTAGAAATAACTCAGTCCACTTTAGATAGTAAATGCAAGACATTTCCCTCAAAGTATATTTGAATGCATCACGCAAGATAAACAAAAGGGTCACTGGGAGAACGGTGTGTAGGTTCCGTGCTTCGGGGGAGGCGATGTGTCTGTTCTTCAGTGCTTGCACAAAGTAGGCGATGTGTCTGTTCCTTACTGGAGAGGAGGTGATGAGGTGCGGCCCGGGTGCGATGCGACAAAATGGCTCCTTGCCATGCAGGGGTGTGAAGATTATGCATGCACGCCCGGCGCAACAGGCCTGCGACGCGCTTCCCTGGCGATGCGGCGGCGACCCTTGCGGTAGCACCATGCTTCTCCGGTGATGCGACGACAGACAGCTGCGATGGAGAAACGCTTCTCTGATGATGCGACGGCTACCCTTGCTGTGGTGACACGCTTCTCTGATGATGCGACGGCGACAGCTGTGGATGCGACAGGCTTCCACTCCTTGAGTCGCACTTCCAGCTCCCAACAACATACAGGCTCCTGCAGACAGAATTCCCAGCATGGAAATTCAGGGGGGAGCTGGTGGTGAAGTCTTGTATCCCTGAGACTTTAACAGGAGGCAGGCACAGTTCAAGTCGTTGGAGATTCTTCTTCAAGATGATGAAAGTTGCAAATAAAAGTCTATCTCCTTTCCTTGACAATAAAGAAACCACTGCACGCCAACCCCAGCAATTACAACAGGCACAGGGGAAGTCAAAACTCCTGCAGATTCCCTGGTTCTTCTCCTTGGCACAAGGTCCATCTTGATGTTTAGAAGTCATCTAAAGTTCTGGGGTCTGGGTCCCCTTGTTATACACACAAATCCTCTGTCTCTGAAGGCAGAGAGTGTCTGTACCTAGTCTAAACCAGTTCTGGATGCATTCTGCCAGTGCACAACTTCTTTCTTTGCCAGTGTGGGGTAGGGCCATCAGCAACACCACAGGAGGTGTAGCCAGCATTGTGAAAGGCAGGCACAGCCCTATTCAGGCCCAGGTGCTATTTCTACCACCACTCTCAATGCAGATATGTCTATTCAGCCTTGTGCTGACTCACTCTGCCTCCTGGAGCCACCCCAGCCCCTAAGGTTTGGATGATTAGGCAAGAAAATACCTGTTTTCTAAAAAGGTATTTTCAAACATAGAATGTTAAAACCCACTTTACTAGAAGATGTATTTTATCATTCTGAGTTCAGGCATTTTAAATTTGTTTTTCCATCATGTTCCCTTGGTCAGTTAGGATTATAAGATGTTATATTTAAACTGCCCATTCCGGCCTATTGGGACAGGTAGACTTGCAATAGTGACACACGGAATTGGCTGTAATTCACTATCAGGACATGCTACACACATCAGGGCATGTCTTACCTTTCACATACAACCTACATTAGGGGTAGCTAACATGTATAAAAGTGTAGGTTTAGGGACTGGTAAGTGGGTGCACCATGGCAGCACTAGACTGCTGCACACAGGCTTTGCAATGGTAGGCCTGAGACACACTTTACAAGCTTCATCTGTGGGTGGTATAATCAGTTCTGCAAGCCCACTAGCAGTAATTGATCTCAAGGCCCTGGGCACACATTCTGCACTGTAATAGGGTCTGACAACTAAATCAAATAAGCCAATAATGTAGTCACTAATACATTACAGTAATTTACAATAGGGAGCACTTGCACTGTGGCACTGAACTGCAGTGGCACAGTGCCCAAAGCATCTAACCAGAAAAAACATATCAAAAACAGAGGAAACTACAGCGAAAAATGGAATGGAGACTCACACCAATGGTACCAGGGTTAACACTGAAGAAGGACTCACAATGCTCTTCTAACTTCATAAGAAAAAAGAAAGACAAACTTACACAGTCCAGACCCCAATTCAAAAAGAAGAAGGTAGCTGGCACTAAGGTCAATCATGCCCCAGATATTGAGAACACTGCTTCTAAACAGGGAGTGGGCTCTGACCATTTATTTATTTATTTCTTCATTTATTTGCGGTTTTTATAGAGCGCAACACTCATCCCAAGGGATATCACGGCGCTTCTGCAGATAGCAACTACTGATGATCAGTTTTAGACACTCCCTGAAAACCTGGCTCTTCTCTCAGGCGCACTGCTGAGCTGCTTCATTTCTACTTTTGACCGTCGCGCTGCGTTCCTCCCTACAGCGCCATGAAGCCCCCGGGCGTACGAGCGCTTAACAAATCCATATTAACATTAACATTAACATTAACATGGTGGATGCTAAGAAGCTAGAGTTTGGGGAAGAGGTGGGTTTTCAGTTTTTTTCGAAACTGGAGATAGTTTGTGGTGTGTCTCAGGTCGGTGGGGAGCTCATTCCACCTTTTTGCTGCCAAGTAGGAAAAAGAGCGACCCCCTGTTCTAACTTTGTAGATGCGTTTGGTCTTTGATAAAGCTGATTGGCCAGAGCGAAGGTTCCTAGTGGGAACATAAAATTCAATCTTCCCTTGAAGAATTGTGGGACCATTTTTATGTAGAGCCCTGTGGGCATGGGTAAGCAATTTAAAGGCAGCCCTCTGACGCATCGGTAGCCAATGGAGTTTCTTTAAGCATTCCGATGCCGAGTCTAGTATGCCTTTATTGCAGATTAGTTTAGCCGCCAGGTTTTGCAAAACCTGCAGGCGAGAGAACAGATGTTTATTCATCCCTACAAACAGCGCATTGCCATAGTCCAGCCGACTGACCAGTAGGGCCTATGTGACTGAGCGTCTGCACTCCAGGGGTATCCATGGGAATATCCTGGCTAGGAGTTTAAAAATGGCAAAGCCCTTACCACAAAGGGATCGAACATGATCCTTCATGGACAAGACATCGTCCATGATAATTCCCAGGTTCCTGGCATGTTGCTTAGGAGTGGGGCCAAACACAGTGAAGGTGGCCACCATGTGGCATCCCATACACGTTTGGCACCCCCGAATAGCAGAATCTCGGACTTACCGGCATTCAGCTTTAGGCAGTGGGCAAGCATCCACTGGGCCATTTCGGAGAGGCAGTCATGTAGCTTGGTTTTGGTTATGTCAGGCCCTTCGTCCATGGTCACCATCAGCTGCGTGTCATCCGCATAAGAGCAGATGCCGATGCCCCACTTTCTTCCAATGTCGGCAAGAGATGACATATAGACATTGAAAAGAGTGGGGCTCAGTGAGGCGCCCTGGGGGACCCCACAGCTGATGGGATTGGGCCTGGAATGGAACTGACCCATATGTACTGCCTGAGTACGGTTGCTCAGGAAGGACTGTAGCCAGTTCAATGCCGTGGATTGAACTCCTTTACTCCGACGTATGTTCAACAGGCAGTTGTGGGATACCGTGTCGAATGCCGCTGACAGGTCGAGCAGTATCAGCGCCACTGCTCCACCTTGATCAGTGGAGGATCTGATGCTCTCCGAAACTTCCAGCAGCATTGCCTCGGTACTATTATTGGCTCGAAAGCCAGTCTGGGAAGAATCCAGAAGGGAATTACTTTCTAAGTACCTGGTCAGCTGTACATTCACCAATTTCTCTAAAACTTTAGAGAGGTAAAGAAGCTGGGAGATAGGTCTATAATTCTCTGGGTTGAGAATGTCAGATCCCGCCTTCTTCAGAAGGGGGGTTACAGAGGCGTGCTTCCAGGCATTGGGGAAGATGGCAGTACTTAAAGATTTATTAAAGAGTTGTGTGATCAGGGGGAAAAGCTTGGACGCAACTCTTGAGAACACAAAATGGGCACAGGGGTCCAGGGGGGAGCCGGATTTCACTGTGGTCAGGGCTGCTAGGACATCATCCTCAGAGACTGGTTCGAAGCGGGGTGCGTTTCCTTGGTCTGGTGGAGCAGTGAGGGCTTCGGATAGCGTCACGGTCTTGGATGGGTTATCAAAGTTGCTCTGGGTTTGTAGGGGAGTGAAGGTAGAGTAAATTCCCTTGATTTTTTCAGAAAAGATGGTGTTAATGCGTTCGCAAGCCTCAACCGAAGGGGTGAGTGTTTGTGAAGTACAGGATGGTTTGCTCAGCTCCTTCACTATTTTAAACAGTTCCTTCGCTGAGTTACTGTTGTCCTGAATGCGTTGAGAGAAATAGTGCTTCTTTGCATTTTTGATAGCCAAAATATACTGCCTCCGTTTATGGACATAGTCTAGTCTGGCTTCACTGTCTTTAGACTGTCTCCAGAGATGTTCAGATTTTTGACATTCCTTTTTAAAAGTTTTTAGGTGAGGAGTATACCATTTTTCTGTTATAGGTGTTTTCCTGGTTTCCCGCATCGGGGCTAATTTGTTTAGTGTTTGCAGTATTCCAGTATTTAGCAGGGCAACGTCATTGTAGACAGGGGAGCCATCCTCTAGTTTAACATTAGACTCTTGGAATTGTTTCTCGAAGTTGGATTCATTAATTAGCCTCCAAGCTCGTTTGGAGATCTGAGGGACTTCCTTGGATTTCAAGGATTTACCAGGAAGGACAAATGAGAAGGATATAAGGAAATGGTCCGACCAGGATAGGGGATGGACCTCTCTTATGTTGGTGGATTCGATGTTAGTGAATAGTAGGTCTAGTGCTGGACAGCGCTACAGAACTCGCCAGTAGCAACCAGTGACTATGTCCAGGTGGAAACACCAGACCGGTGACTGAGTGTCTCTAGTCAATTATATGAATTGCAACTCCAGATAAAGTGGGATATACTATGTTTCATAAATGTTCTCTTTTGAGAGAACTTGTTATTCGGCTATGACATTCTCTTGGCTGAAAAAGATTGGTCACCATAGTTTGGTATGGATTGCCCCAAAGGGGAAAAGGTAATTATACCTGCCTTTTCTGACCATGTTTCAGTTTCAGTTAAACAAACATATGTCAAGGAGTGGTCCTTAGCGCACGCTCTGGCATTAAACCGCAATATTGTGGGTTGGGAAGATGCATCCCCTTATCACATCATACCTGTGAGGTCAAGCCCACAACCACAATGACAATATCCCATTAAACAAATATTACATTCAATATAAGCTGACATGTTAGCTTCTACACACCTATACACATGTGTAAACACCACAAAACTGAAGATCTGTATATTTGCAGGTGCATAAGGGCTCTCCTATGTCACATTCAATGACAGAGACTCTGTACCTATTGCAAATAAATCATGTTTATTTAGAAATGCATGGATGCATTTTGTACCGAAAGTATCAATCCTGGAAGCAGTACAGACTACTGTAGTGAAAGAAATATCATTGACTCAGGGAAAACCAATAATTGTTGTGACTCCTGTTCTGGCCTTTGAGGATGTTACAAAGGCCAGCATTCCAATCGCAAAAGCCTTTCATCAATTGATTGTTACACTTTTGCTATTTTTAGTACATTTATATGCCATACAGTTAATGCATTTGTAATGTCCTGTAAGAGGTGGAAGTTTTAGCATTTGTAGTAATGATTTCTCATCTGTTTGTCGTGTTTGCTGGCAAAGATGTTTATCTTTTTTAAATGCAAATAAAAGCTTTTTGAATATAGAAGGATCTCAATACCTTCAAATTTGAGTTGACCATTTTCTTTATTTTGGTAGTCTGAAATACAAAGCAAACACAATCCGCCCTTAAAATGAAGCCCAAAAGGAGCATGAAACCCACCCTGAACAGTTCTCCAGATTATCCTAATGAACATTAGAAAGCAATGTAGTTTTTGAGTGAAGGGGAAAATGTATGCTGCATGCATTAAAACATACTTGTTTAATTAATGCACATACACTTGGACTTAATTTCAAATACTTTATAGACTTTTCAAGATTCATAGTTTAGGAACTATTATAAGATGACTCCAACAATCCTATTGTTTAGAGTCCATTTTTTCATGTCCAGCTAAACAAAGACTGCCTGTTAAAAATAGGAGTCTCTAGTTGGCAGAGGTAGGTACCTTTGTCCAAATAGGAACCCTTGCTTCTAGCCAGGGTAAGAGGGATACACACTTTAGATAACCCCAGCTCACCCTCTTGGTAGCTTGACATGAAAAGACAGGCTTATCCCAAAGGCAATGTGTGAAGTATTTCTACCAAAACTCACAGTAACACCACAAATGGACACCACACCGGTTTTTATCAAAATAAAGTATCTCTATCTAAACTTACCAAGACCAAAACAACAAAAATCCAACATACAAGTATTAAGAAAAATGACTTTCGAAAGGTTTTAGCAACTGAGTCCATAGAAAACTGTGGGTGCGTCATTTTTTGCGAAGTACCTGCGCTTGCGACAAAATTCACCAAGACAAACAGCCGCAGTGATGGGAAGTGTCACAAAACAAAGAGATGAGTCGGTTCCTGAGACCCTCGTGCATGCGATGCAACAGGTCCACTGTACACAGGGGAGCGATGCTTCGGGTCCAGTCTGTAGGGGGAAGCAAAGCGTTGATTTTGGGATGACTCTGATCCTTAGATGATACTTCGGGGAAATCTTGCTGCACAAAGACAATGTGTGGAAATCGGGGATGCAGCAGCGAATGATGCAGCTTTGGCGAATGATGGGGTGGCGACGAGTGGTGCTGCGTCGACCTCTTCAGCTGTGATCACTCGATGCGTCGATTCTTGAAGCGGCGACAGGCGCTTTATCAGTTTTGGCAGTGGTGCAGCAATGACGGGGGATTCTTCTTGCATCACGGCGTTGCATTGGAAAACTGTTGCAAGAAGAACAACGAATAGCTTTTCTTGTTGTTGCATTGCTTTTCTAGCTCAGAACAGCAGAAACAACCTCCATAGGCACAGTACAGTCCTAGGCACCTCTTGGCAGGTCAGAACTCCCAGCAAGGAAGTCCAGGGGATCTGGGAGTTAAGTCTTTGTGTTCCTGAGACTTAAAAACAGGAGGCAAGCTCTACTCAAGCCCTTGGAGATTTTCCTCAAGCAGGGGACACTTCACACAGCAAAGTCCTACTCCTATGTTTGCCAGAAACAGCAACTGCAGGCCAACCCCAAACACACAGCAAGGGCAGTACTTCTGCTCAGTTTCTCCTTGGCAAAGGTTCCTCTTGACTCCAAAATTAGTCTAAAGTTCAGGGGTTTTAGGTCTAATACTTATACCCCAAAATGTCTTTGTTTTCTTTGTGCAGCAGTCTCTGAGCCCAGTCCCAACCAGTTCTGCCCTCTCAGGTACAGCTGTTCAGCAGGAGGTGGAGACAGCATTGTGTATGGCAGACATTCCCTATTCAGGTTCAAGGAAAATCTCCTCCCACCTCTCTAAATACAGACCGGGCCTAATCAGGTGCTAGTGAGAACTCCTCCTTCTACTCTGAATGCAGCCCAGGTCTATTCAGCTCAGCCCTGACTTATTTAGGAAAAGCAGGACACACATCAACCCCTCTCTCCGTTGGCTGACTGAGAGAATGCACCCTACCCAGCCCCTGTCACACCAAAACCATACAGTCAATACACAAGCAGGCAGAGGCACACAGAATGGTTAAACAAGAAAATATCTACTTTTTAATCCCATGTGGTATTGCTTTGTTCACCCTAAATTTGCTGGGTATGCCCAGACGTGGGTCCCTTGCTCACTTTGCCACTGGATTCAAAATAGCCTGGCTGATGAGGGTTATGAACCCGAAACCGGTCCCAGGATGCTTCTTTCCGGTACAGGAAAGACATGGCTTGGCAGTTCGGGTTGGACTATTCCCATGAAGCACAGGGTCAGACTGATTTGCAAATGGCCATCTCCGAACTGGGGTGGTGGAGTTAGCTAAAGAATGATGATGGATTAAACCCAGATCAGTTGACTGGGGGTGAGTGTTTGATTTGCTCAAACGCTCTGTCCATCATCCCCTTTGGTATCGCTTTGTCCGCCCTAAGTTGGCAGGGTATGCCCAGACATGGGTCCCTTGCTCACTTTGCCACTGGATTCAAGATAGCCTGGCTGATGAGGGTTATGAACCCGAAACCGGACCCAGGATGCTTGTTTTCGGTCCAGGGAAGACATGGCTTGGCAGTTTGGGCTGGATTGTTCCCATGAGGCACAGGGTCAGACTGATTTGCATATGACCATGTCCGAACTGGGGTGGTGGAGTGAGCTAAAGAATAATGATGGATTAAACCCAGATCAGTTGACTGGGGCGAGTGTTTCATTTTCTCAAACGCTCCATCCATCATCCCCTTTGGTATTGCATCTGTGATGTCAGCGCACTGCTTTCAGGGAGACCTCGTTTGAAAGGGGAGAGTCTCCCCTTTAAAACAAGGCCTTCCTGAAAGTGTCTCCTGGCCATGGATCACGGCAGCTCAGCGGTCCGGAGATAGCCAGGAAGCCCCACTAGACACCAGGGATCTATTGGGGGAGTTGGCCCTCGTGGAAATGGGCTTCCCCCCTTCCCTACGTTTGAGGTTTGCATGGCATTCTGGGTAACAGAACCTGGTGAAAACCACAGAAGTCACAACATCCTGGATTTCCCTGGGTGTCTAGTTCTCAAAAATGTACAGATTTGTTAGGTTTACCTATCTGCCAGCTGAGCAAGGGTTCAAAACAATAGCTAGACACACTGCAAAAAAAGGCTAAGTTTTCACTGGAAAAAAATGATGTGCAACAAAACCGGTCCTGGATACTTGTTTCCAGTCCTGGGAGGACCTGGCTTGGCAGTTTGGGCTGGACTCCTCCCTGTGCCACTTGAATTAGGCTATCCTGGCAGAAGAGGGGTGAAACCCCAAAACAGGTCCTACGATGCTTGCTTCTGGTCCAGGGAGGACCTGGCTTGGCAGTTCGGGCTGGACTGTTCCCATGAGGCACAGGGTCAAGACTGATTTGCATTTAGCCACGTCTAAACTGGGGTGGCATGGTGAGCAAAAGAATGATGGATTTAACCCAGATCTCTTGATTGGGGGTGAATATTTTGATTTGTTCTGCATTCCGTCCATCAATTGTTTGTCTTTTGCTTCCATGTTGCGTTTTGAGGCATGTCCTGTCACAGGCACTATGCCTACCCACACAAGTGAGGTATAACTTTTATGGGGAGACTCAGGGGGACACAGCATAGTAGAATAAGTGTTATTGCTAATTGACTTTCTATGCATTTATCCCTTCCAAATGTAGGACAGTGTGTAAAAAAGATTTCATGTTCAAAAATGCTCTCTAATTCACATGTTGGTTTAGGTACCCACATATATGGAGTTGTGCAAATATCCACTGCATCTAAACTCCATATGTTATTCCCATTTTGGAAATACAAAGAGCCATATTCACAAGGATTCACCTCCAATTCATCTCCACCTTTACGCATCAAAAGTGGAGATAGAACTAACACCTCATTCACAAGCTGGTGCAAACAGTCAGAATTCCCGCAATAACTGCCCCAAAAACCCAAAATACCACAGCGGACACCACCAACTAACCCTAATGAGATGCAAAGTAGGTGTTGCCGTGCAAAAATACATGAAAAAACAACAACACAACTTTCACAACGAACTGACAGATCCACGAAGCAAACCAAAAACAGGCGATAAGTCGCGGTAGCCGCAGGTATTTAACACCTGCCAGAAAGCAGGTATAAAGATGGACGACTACCTGCAGTAGGCAACAGAGCCCCACACAGAGGCATACCCCAAGAACAAATGACGCCATGGAGCTACTCACCATGCAGCTCGTTGCCCCAGCAGGGCCACAACACCCACCGCCACCACCCCCAGGACCCGGATCCGGCCCCCCGGACCACCACAGAGGCATAGCAGAGTAAGACAGTGGACCTACCGAAAACACACCTCTCTCACAGACCTAACTTCCAAATAAGTCATTGCCCACTACAGGCCCAAGAGGACAACCATTCTCTGCATCATGACCCACATCGCTCACAGGCTGACGGTCCCAACACAGTGGTGAACCAACATCCCTCTGCAGACAAAACTGCTGGCTGTGCTGCACCTGTTGGCCTCTGGTAAGTTCCAACCAACAACTGCCAGAGTCGGAGGGGTCTCACAGCCAGCCCTAATAAAATTCATCACACCTGTACCGGATGCCATCCTCAGCTTCATACCCCAGTACCTTCACTTCCCCAACACTGCGCTGGAACAGCTGAAGGCAAAGCAAGGCTTCTTTGCCATAGCCGGATTCCTGGCCATGTTGAGGGCAATCAACTGCACATATGTTCCATTTGTGCCCCTTCCAAATACTGTACACCACTACTGCAACAGTAAGCCTAGGCATTCCACAAATGTGCAGGCAATAGTGGACCACTGGGGACTCTTCACCACTGTCGTCGTGAACTACCCAGGCAGTGTGCATGATTCTTTCATCTTCTGATAGTCCATCATCAAACACCATTTCCAGGATGACACTTATGGAACTGGACTGCTCATTGGTAAGTACCAAATCAACACACCTCACATTCCAAAGCCTCCAACGCACAAACCACAACTGTGGGGATGCACATGTGACCAAACCACATTCAACATATCAAAGTACACAGCCACATACCAGACATGACCACACCACTCCATGGTCATCCTGGGCTACCCCTGCACCCAATACAGACATTTCATGGCAACACAGCCACACAACAGCTGAACATGTGCAGATGCAGAATGCAGCCATAACCCATTGAGGCACTGCTCCGCCCTCATGACCATACCCCCGTCCCCCGCAGGTCCGCGTCCTGTGGCGGTTGGCCCGTGTCGGCCACTGTGCATCCAGGGCCACTAGCCCTGTGCGACTCGAATCATACCCTCTTGTAGTTCTGACATTGCATTTCTGAGTGCCTGATGACTGTTGGTGTAGTTGCCAGCATCAGCTACTCCCTGAGGGCTGGCTTACACTCACCCCACAAACAGCCAGGATAGGCTTCACTGAATTGGAAGATCTGCCATCACATCCTGCCGAACCAAGTATTGACTATTTTCCCCCTTCACTGTCACAGGTGATGAAGGATATGCACTCTGCCCTTGGATGATGACACCCCTCTGAGACCCGCCCACACTCGCCCAGAGGCAGTATAATGTGGCCCACATACGCACCAGGGGCATCATTGAACGCACACTTGGCATGTCAAAATCACGTTTCAGGTGTCTGGATGGCACAGGTCGGAAGCTCCTGTACAGCCCGGTCATCGTGTGCAAGATGACCATTGCATATTGTGTGTTACACAACATCTGTGTTCGCACCAGGGCCCCATGGATCCCAGTTCCAGAGGTACTGGACAATGATGGTGATGATGGGGCAGGTGGCCCACATACCACTGCAGCTGTGGCAAGAATGGCCCATAGGAATACCATCATTGACACTTACTTCTCATGAGCACGTCGCATCCTGACCGTCCATGCAAATATGCAACAGTAGAAGATGTCCAACTGCACTGCATGTGTGATTAAAAAGTTGTACTTGTACATTGTCATGTTACATTTCCCTGCGGTTTCAGATGTGAGTTGCCAGGTTGTGCACAATTGCAGAACCAGTTATGTCCTGTGTTCAATTGTGAAGGGGTTGCTGTTTGTACCGGGATGTTGTCAATGTCAAGGTGCACTTCTGCGTATGCTGCACAGTGGGTGTGTCGCTCCTGCGGCTCTGATTTGTCTGTCACTAGTCTCTTTTATCAGGTGTGCCTGCCGGTTCTGTTCTTCCACAGTGCTTGGATGTTGTGGTGTACATGTACTCCGCTGTTGATGAATTTTGTTCTGTGGCATTTTCCATATGTTGTTCTTGTGCTTTTTCCCGCATTGCGCATGAGTATTGCTACCCTCACGCTGGGGTGTCACTGTTTTCTTATCGCGCTTTGGCCCATTGCAGGTTCTTTCGCTTAGGAGTTTGTGTTTTTATCTCCGTCGAGGTGGTTGTATCACTGGCATTGGCTGCGGTTTCAGCAAACTATTGCATTCTACCACCTTGTTGTGAATTCCACATTGTCACGCATTGTTTTCCCACAATAGGCTGGGATGTTAAAAGTTGAGTTACACAACTCTTGCGGTAGTTATCACACATTCTTGTGAATATACCCCATTGTTTTCCTTGATACCTATTTTTTACTCTTTATATTTTAGTGATTTGCTGTATATCCGGTACACAATGAAAAACCATAGCAAGGTGCAGCTCAATTATTGACTCTGGGCACTTTGGGGTCTTGCTGAACGTACAAGTCCTTTATACCCCTACAGCCATAAAGCTCCAGTGGACATAACAGTGTATTTCTTGTAAAAATCTGTCATATTTAGAAGAGGTTTCAGGTGAAAATGCAGACACAAATGGCTGTTTCTTTCAACTTGTTTTCAATATGTTTTAATTTGAACTGTTACTTTCTATAGAAAAACCTTGAAGGATCTACACAAATGACCCCTTGCAGAATTCAGAATGTTGTCTACAATTCAGAAACCTATAGCTTTCTGGGATCCATTATTTGTTTTACATCAGTTACTAGCAGTAATTGATAGGAGGTTGAAAGCACAGAAAAGAGAAAAAAAATTGGTTATGTCCTACTAAAATTGCAAACCTGTGTAGAAAATGTTGGTTTTCTAACAAAAGTCGGCCTGTTCCTGAAAGCTGGGAAAATTGTGATTTTATCACCGCAAACGATTTATTGATATCATTTGTAGGGGAAAAAAACCCAGATGCTTTCCTCTTCAGCACTATTTTTCCAACTTTTCAACCAACCCTCCAAAATTAGCTGTATTTTTGATCATTTCTGGGTTTCCTCCAGGGGAATCCACAAACCCTGGACCCTGGGTACCTTTAAAATCCACAGGATGTTAGAAGAAAAGGATGCAAATTTGACATAGATACCTTATGTGGTCAAAACGTTACAGGGGCCTAAGTGCAAACAACCCCAAAAAAGGGCTCAGCACTGGGGGGGATGGCCCAGCAGTTAAGGGGTTAAAGGAAATAACATGTTATTTTTAAAGAAAGGCAATTCCACAGCAACACTGCACTGAAGTTGACTATTTATAAGTATGTGCATATTGTGCACATAGAGAATATCGTCGCACATTGTCCATGTGGATGTCTCTTGTTGGCAGTAGTAAATTGAATGACAATTGAACATATCATTTGGTGAAGCCGACAGGCAAAAAGTCCTTTGATACATGTCTAATATATTATATTTTGTTCTTACAAACAAAAGTCAGGTGGGACAGAGATGTGCAACACACAACATAAAAATAGTTACGTTTGTTATGGTAAAAAATATTCAGTTGCAACCTATCTATTTTTAATTAAAAACACACTATCCACTTATTCGCCAATAAATCCCACATAAAAAATTTATAAACTAGGAAAAAAGAAAAAAATTGCAATTGTAAAATATTAAATGAGAGTCAATAACCAATATTCTCTTTTAGCATACCAATGCCTACAACACAATCAATACACACAATTACCTATAATAAGTATGTAAAATAAAAGCTTTCAAAATTGTAGAATCATATTTTTTTTATTGAAATTATTTTAATATATAGAGACAAAGTCTAAGAAAAAAATTTGCATCTTTAATGAATGAATTATTTATGAATGTAATGTATTTATTTTATTGGAAGAGTAGCCTCACAATCTCCCAATAAACCCTACAACTCAAAATTTGAATGCATCAAAACATTTTTTTTTATTTGAAACATCATTGTAAACAAACGAAAAATTAAAAGAATAATAATGTATCATCTAATAATAAATAATATAAAAACACACAACAAACAAAAACAGCCAATTAACCCCAGAACCCAAGAACTTTTAAAAACATTAAAATGTATAAAAACAAAGAAAATATCAAATTATCGAATTCAAATTAAATAATTGAATTATTAAAATCAAAACCACTAGCTACCCAATCCCCTAAAAAACACAGTAACCACATACCCTAAACTTAATGGCTAAATTTGTATATAGCCAAAAGTATAAATACATTTCACAATAACATTAATACTGAATTAAAAACATAGGGGCTCATTAGGATTGCGGTTAAGATGGCTGGGGGATCTTTTTTCCGTCTGCCGCTTTTCCGCCGCGGTCGCCTTCCGACAATGGCGGAAAAGCTCTAACATGGCTGGCGGTGTCTATCAGACACCGCCAGTCATATTAGGATGTCAGCGGTCCTATGCCTTTGCACGGCAGCATTTCTGCCGTGGAAAGGCATACGGACTTTTCTGTGGGGGCCCGTTGCGGCCCCCAGGGGTGAAGGAGGGGTGGGGGTGCACATGGGGGGTACCTATGGTACACCCTGCCTTTGCGTGCACAAAGTGTCAGGCACCACGCGGTGCCTGCAGCTTCGTGCACGCAAATGAAAACATGTTTTTTTTAACATTGCGGCGTGTGCTGCTTCAAGCAGCACCCACAGCAATGTTAAAAATACAGGATGTGACCACCAGGGTGGCAGTCACCTCCTAATTAGCACGGAGGGACTGCAGCTGCCCCTGCGGACGGTCCCTCCTCCTCTGGGGTGGCGGACGGTCGCAGGTCCGTCCGACATCCTAATGAGCCCCATAATGTTATAACCTAAAACAACTTTAAAAAAAGATCAATAGTTAACTATATTAAACTAAAAAGCGATATAATTACCTTCAATATTTTTTATCCTTGATTTTCGTGCTATCATGTTTTTGCAATCATGATATTTTGACCACAATGTTGTGGTCAAATTATATTTTTGTTTGATTTGCTATCTAGCGGGACCCCATGCCACGAGATTTATCTCCCAGTACTCAGGTCGTGCAAATCACCCCCTGCTCCTCTTGTGCACTCGACCCTCTACCCTCAATGGTGGACATCACCCTATACACACCTGGTGTACCTTGACAGTGCACCCCTGCTCCTTACGGTAAATCACCTTGTTCTCCCTGCTGCACAACATTATGTGGCATATGGATACATATTCCCCATCCGTTCTATTTAACAAGTTTATCTATCATTGTTGCTCTGTGTGTTTGTTAGTCTTTATGGACAGGCGTCTCTATGTTTGTTGGCTTTTGTGAAAAAGTGTCAGTAGGTGCGCAAGTCTGTATGCTCGTGCTTATGCTCTCTCTGTGCATGTGTGCTTGTATTATGTGTACCTGCATTATGTGTGCGTCTGCCTGCAAGCATGATCAAAAAACAATACATTTAGGTTTTGCCAAATTGCATATTATAGCTTAAACCACTGAACATAGCAGGTCAGTTTATCTTTCCTTTACAAAGAAGATGTTTTGCTGGGAACATAAACGTTCAAAAACACCCCGATAACTTTAAAAGTGATACTTTGATATCAAGCTCCGGCTTAATTAAAATTAAAACGATTTTTATCAAAGGTACGGGTGATATATTTGTTTTTCTAATTCTGTTTCCATTTTGAGGCATAAAATATGACTATAAAATAATCTTTTAACATGGAAGTAGGTATACACTTAGCTGAAGACCATATTTCCTTATAATAATGCCTAAAATAAGACAGACAAAACTGTATTTCCTGCAGTTGATTTTTAGCGAAATTTCTTTTGACTGTACTTCATTTACCAGTGCATAGAGCAAAAGTGGATAATTGGCTCCAATACAATCCCAAGGCATTAATTGGATGGGCGCATTCTGATAGAATCATAAGAGACCAAAGGTCACTGAACAGTGATGTTCGAATTCCATGTTAATAGAAGTGTCTGCTTCAAGTGCTAATCAAGTAATTATATACTTTAGTTTAAAGTCGGCAAGACAGTAGATGCTTTTCTAACCATTGACCCTTCCTGCGCCTTAATGGAGAATCTGGAACGAATCACTTGTCCTTCTTTTACCTCACATTATATTGCACTATAAAGATTTGCAAGGTATAAATAAAGGTTGGTAATAGAACAAGAAAATTGATAAGCAAGAGAATACCCAAATGGACTAAAAGGAGATAGCTCTTAAAAAAGAGCAAAAAGCTTACTTTTGCGGCCAGTAAACTGGTGAAATATGCCGCCTGTATTTCCCTGATTACATCAAGACATGGGGGCAGATTTACAAGGAACTGACGCATCTATATAGATGCGTCAGTTACCTTGCGCCACCGGCAAATGTCCTTGTGCCACCCTGGATGCGCTGTATTTACACTACAGTGCTCCATGGCGCAAGGATTAACAGATGCATCAGAAATTCTGGCGCATCTGTTGCCCCAAAAAGTCACGCATTGCTGGAGTTTTGTCGCAAGCATGACGCAACTCCAGCAATGTATTTTGAGGCCAATACTTACTGTACTGCGGCACTCCTTACGCCTGCTTCAAGCAGGCGTACGGTTCAGACGCAGTGGCACCCTTAAAGTGGTGCAGTGAAATTTTGTAGATTTCACTGCACCACTATTAGGAGGCCTTCCTGCATGGAAACGTGAGGGATAAAATCAATTTTCTACATTTATCTTAATCGTTTGTGTTAGTATGATGTATCTATATTCACATGTATATTATAATTTAGACTAATTCGTTATGTCAATGCAGGAACTCCTTTCCCGCTTTTGCATTATATTTCTTTGTACACAGACTGAGAACCAAACAGACACCATTTTGCCTGTACATGTATAAGATTCAAACGGTGGTCACGTGCCACCCTCCAGCAGTCCAGTAAGCCTTGTTAGTTGAGGTATACAGACAGCTGAATTCATACTATTCTTTCTTGTTCTGAGACCCAAGGTCGCATTGGTTTCAGAGGTGATGAACGCATTACTGGAGGTGCCGTACCCGTGCTCCCAGGCACCAAGACGAAAGGGAGTCACCCCTCCTGAGTCTCCCCACTAATAGCAGAAGCAGACTTCTAAATGAGCTTTGTGTGCCATATATGGTCTTTCCTTTAAGCTACTGTGCCTACCAGTACTTTTCCATGTACGGTGATCTCATGTAACGCAATGAAAGTATATATGCCATGTATTGAGTGTGAACCTGCAGTCTTCTCCACGCACTGGCTGGGTGACGTCGGAGGGGCTCCTCTATTGAGTATTGGTTGTCTAATAAACAATTGACTTTTCTTCACTGTCAACTGATTGAATATTTGGTTAGACGATAAGTGAGGGCTATTGGTAGGTATAGCTCCATAGATTATTTTTGTAATACGTCAAACACCCTCCCTGCATACATTTTACCAGACGCAGGTATAATGTGAAGCAGGGCTTTACAACGTGACACATCTCCCTAGATGCATCACATTGTAAATAGGCCACATTGTTTGCGCCGCTGTTACGTCAAAAAAAGTGACGCAATGGCGGCTCAAGAGGCGCAAAGGACTTGTAAATCTGCCCCATGGTTTGTCCAACAACTATACAAAAGCATTACCTTGTGGCCAAATAAGCTAACCACTCAATTACACCTCTTCTTCCCTGATACTCGTGGAGAAACAAAATGTAATATTTATACATTTACAAAGTCAATGTTATAGATCAACCCTGCGCATCGTTATATCGTGCCTGCACAGTAAATTTGAAGTGGGCATGTTTTTCAACACCTCTTTTTTCCAGGTATGGGCAAATCCGACTTGATTTTACCACTCATTGATTCTGCAATGTAAATTTGCATGTAGCTCCCCTCGCCAGAAAACAGCTTTGGCTTCTCTGTTCTCTTATCCCCAACCACCTTCTGTGTGGATTCTTGAATGGAAAAATGTACAGCACATAGTAATTTAGCTCACAAATGTCAAATGAGACAGCAGCATTCCTCACCTGTGTTTCAATTATACCATAAAGGGCCAAGGTGTGCTGAGCACCTCCCTAGACACTGGAAAGTGCTGCACTGTGGTTGACTATGCAAGTATGCTACCGCTCTGCATTTTGAATAGAATCAGTAACCTTCAGTTGGCAAGCAATTATTGTGCATCACTGGGCTTTTTAACCACCAAAGAGTCACTGATACTGTCAGTATGACATTTCAGGATGCATCTCAAATGTGTGCACTGGGTGTCTGTTCGACCTGTCAGCCTTAAGGTGGCCTTCCCCCAAATGTTTTGCTTTCACTCTTCCTATTGTTGCTGAATTTGTTTTTGTTGGCTTTAAGGAGACTTGCAAGCGCATGAATCAAGATGGCAGCTCCAGGTGAGCTCCTTGTCGGAACAGCCCGTTAACAACGATTTAAATATGAATTCCTGTCAAAATCTTTATTAAAACAAATGTAGCAGTGCTTTGAAGGTCTTAACTATTGCTGTGTTGGTTTTCCTGGTCTGCACAACATCGGAAGCTGTGCTTTCTTCCTTCCTGCTTCAACTTTGATCTCGTTTTCAAGGTACTGGCCAGCTTTCCTGTCAGAGGGGCGGAGTATTGTTCAGGAAAGGGACTAGCTTCAGCCTAACCACTCCCACAGTCTGTTTTAGCTGCTGCACTTGCCTTTTTTTAAGCATTTTTTCTGAAGTAATCTCCCTTTCCTTCACTTTGCATTTATTTACATCCTTATGTTTTCGGATAATAGGAAAATGGAAAATAAAACTGTGCAAACACCTTATAATAAGAGATAACAGCATATTTCTCCTCCTCCAATAAAATCTAAAGTGGTGGAATCTAGTAAACCTTCCTTGGCATTAATTCTGGAGGAAATTCAAGCACTTCATTCTAGCACTGATACAATAGCATCAGAGATTAAACACCAGTGCAAAGATATGGCTAGTATGTCAATAAAGGTTTCAGATAATTCAATCCAAATCCAAGACAGTAAAGTTAAAACTATGTCTTGGCACCAATTGTGGCAAAATAACTCCTAAGCCTGCTCTCCTTCTGGGTATGGAAAATCTTAACAGGCTATACAACTTACGTATTTTTAAATTGCCAGGAGATGTAGAAGGTTCCAATTGCAGACTATAGTTGGAGAAATTGATACCTGATCTTTTGAAAATTACATTTCCAGAGAAATTTGAAATCACTAAAGCTCATAGAATTACAGCTCATCGTACTCCTCACCACACAAAACCAAGACAAATGATTTTTAAGGTTTTACGTCACCATCATTTGATCTTGATAAGGAAAGCAGCATGAGAAATTCCTTCCTTAATGGTCAAGGTAATAAAAATGTTATTCACCAAGACTTTGCTAAGGATACTGTTAAGACTCACAAGGAATTCACAGACATTCGTCCACAGTTAAGAAGTCTTGGATTCAAATATGGTCTTTTTGATCCCTCACGATGCAAATTTGGAAAGATGATTTTTCGAAGTCATTCCAACGAACTGATGACTTAAGATTATTCTGGATCAGCATTCTCAGCATTCTATAGATACGCATGATTCTGCTACTTGAACATTATTTTAATATATATTTCTGACCACACAGGGCTTCAACGGTTTGGTCATGCTTGCAAAGTGTGTATGCGTTTTAACTTGTTATTAATGTTTAATTGTTGTCATCTTTTTTATGTTTGTTTGTTTGTCCTCTCTTTTTACACTCTTTCTCCTTATACCCTTTTTTAGAGCTACTAATCTTCATTTTATTTTTCAACTTCTTTTCCTCTTCTTAGTTGTTTCTTCTTCTCTGCTTTACTATGGCTAATGTTCATAACATTAAAAGAATCTCTTTGAATTTCAAGGGTTTACGATATCCTGTAAAACGCACAAAAAATGTAGATTATTTAGGGAGGTGTAAGGCAGATATTTGTTTCATACAGGAAATGCATATTGAAGACAGTTCAGTTTTATGAAAAAAATGGGTTGACACTATTATTTCTTCTCCTGCAAAAGGTAAAAAAAAATGGTGTTGCTGTACTTTTTGCAAAAAGACGACATTTTAAAATGTTACGTAAATCTTTGGATTCAGAAGGTAGATATGTCATAGCAAAAACTAAAATTCATGATACACATAGAAGTACCCTATGCACACGCACAATATTGCTGTACATGTAGGTGGTAGTACATGAACATTCAAATCACAATATTAGCAGAGAAACACTTAATATTGAGGCATATGGAAAATAAGAGGGTGATGTGAGATGGTCCTTTGGTTCTTTTTAATTTCTCAATGCTTTACAACAGCCAGCCGACACGTGTTTCATCGCTTGCGCGAATCTTCAGGGCTGGAAACAATAAAATAATATTTTTGTAGAAAAGATAAACTCTTAGATGGCGATTACATAATATTTGGTGCTCACGTTCAAGATTGAAGACAAGTTCAAACATGAGTTTATGACCACTATTAAAAAAAAAAGCCTTGAGCTGGTAAACAGAAGACATCTTAAGCAAAGTGCACATATTTTAGTGGTCCAACTAGGGTGATTGTGCTGGATTCAGAATTTATCCTGAATTACATCACAACGTGTATGTGGATTGCTGTGTTGTGATATATCATCTAAAATTGAAATGCATGACCAACACCCAAGATATGTGTTAATGTGCGCAATAAGCAATGAGTCATTATTGAGCTACATGTGTAAATAATCAGGCATGGTGCCATGCAGACATTCAAGTGATCTTAGTGCTATATTATCATCTAGGTGGTTATATCCCAACACATACCTCTGGGTAGCTGCGTATAAGCCAAAGGTCTATAGAAAATCAAAAATGTACATGGAAGACAAAAGTGAAACAGAGAAAAGAGAAGGGAGGGGAGCAGAGAAGGGGAAAAAGGAGAAAGTTAGAGAGTATGTACTATTTAAAATGTAAGTGGTTGGTTAGAACACTAAAAACCTGCTTGTCAAAAACAAAGCAGGGTGTGAAATAATAAACTCAAGCTCACCGCTCTGCCGGTGATATTTCCGACCCGGTAGGGCCCAAGACCGTCTTAGAATTTGAATATGGAAATGAGGGCGTGGACTGCAAACAACATAGGAAGGAGAAAAATCAATATATGTAGAAATGTGTAAAATAAATATGGTCTATCTCTCACATAGAACGTATATACCGAACAAGCTCAAACTCTCTCTGTATACTGGCCATATCTAAATCATTCCAGGTATGAAATTGGCCGCCAAGTGAAAGGTGAACACTTTATGTATATGTGATAAGTTCTATGGTGGATAGTCCTGAAGAATACTCTTAGGGGTGCATTAAAAAATGGGGTGTTCATCCACTGATACATCTTGGGACATTATGGACACTTGTAAAAACATTGGAAAGGAAAGACCGCTATGCGTGCTCTTAAAGCAGCCCCATCTAGGATATAATATGATGACCACAACTGACTCTACAAAACAAATTATGAGCCCCCACAGGACTAGCCGAATAATAATCTGAGACGTAAATTACCTCGAAGCTTTGATTGCTTCTGCCTTATGCCCGGGAGCGTTTCGGTGGGAGCGGATAACTTCAATTTATGTTTGTAGTCTGAAAAGACATCAAACATTCGTGCTGTACATCAAGTTATACTGGAGTCAGAACGTAATGCTATTATAGTCGATGAAAGACCATATCTCATATTTGTCCTGTGGTTCTGAAGAATCGCTCACCTGGCTATAAACTGTGGCGAGGGGAGTTCTGTGTCCTCCATATTAAGTTATCTAGGTAAATCATAGGGGAAAAAAAGGAAAAAGGGCTTGGATAATGCCCAAATGGTATCGATAGCTATACAATGTGTGTAGATCGCCTGTAAGTGCGCTTACTTGTTTCGTTAAGCGTATAAGCCGACGTGCTGCTCCCGGGTCGCCGTGTTCCTGGTTATGGAAATGTGACCCGGAAACAGATGCCTCCTAAGGCGAAAAAGCCTGGTCATGTGACTCTAGGAAAAGAACTAGAGCGTATGTCTATGTTTCAGAATATCTAACTGGGAAGTGAGTGTAGTTACACTCCACCGGGCGTTTTAAACATGCCTCGTTTATGGGTCATGTAGTTGTTCCAAATTGTTAAGTTGTAAAAGAAAACAACGTAAAAATTCACAGCTGGCCCGTGAAATCGACCCATGTGCATGAAACTCGAAATATCTTAAAAAACGGCCTCAATGCGTTATCGAGAATGAGGTATTAGCTATTTTACTTCTTAGTTACAATAACAAGAAAAGATTTTTTTATTATTTTTCCATGGAAAAAGGGACAGATAAAAGTTTTGTTGAAAAGCCCCCCACATTCCGTCATGATGGGTTGTTGTGAAGTGATGGTTTGTGAGATTTAGACATGCACATAATCAGTCAATCTTAAGCATTGTGCATGAAGATGTCTCTCCAACCACTCACAATATATCTCGAAAGAAACCTATAAAATGATAGCTATTCACAAACTTCTGATCACATTGTCAATTATATGAGAAAAAGTGCTGTCATTACCTGCGAGTGTATTATTGTCAAACACCCCATACAATGTATCTTAATGGAAATCTAAACATTTAAGAAAGTATTTACAATCTTGTTATCACATTATCAAAAAACTGAGAGAAGGTACTGACATTCCCTGCGGGTGTTACAGTATTACACATCCCATACAAGAGTATATACAACAGTGTTGATCACTTGAAGATATTTCTTTCATATCTTAGTATGGATAATCTTCCGTAGTTAACAGTCTGAAAATGCGCGTATACACGTGCATTTTACAAGTACGTATTTAGTTACAACATGCGACCTATTTATGGTGAAAAATACTTGGCGCTACTTTTCATCTATGGTCAGACACATTAAAGAGAAATAACTTGGAAAAGGCTACCTGAATTGTCTCAGTCGAGTTTAGCTAGCGTCCCCTAGGGATGGGACGTGTCGCAAGGTGTAATTGTGGAATGAAAGAAGCATAATTCACTGATTTAGGGCATTATGGACAGAGAAATATGGCATTTAATCTCCCAAAAAGAATTGCAGCTCCGAATCATAGTTCAATCCCTGTCCCACAGCATACATCTTCATTATCCGCATAGCTTCAGCACGTCTGAGTTTAAGTTCTCTGTTACCCCCTCTGACTCCCTTGTTAATTGTGTCAATGCAAAAAAAAGCAGACTGCTCTTTCAGTTTCTATTTGTTGACAACTAGCTACGTGCAGTGCCACAGGGTATTTAGGGTCTTGTTTAAGTATTGCCCTCAGGTGTTCAGAAATTCTGTCCTTGAGGGGTTGGATCGTGCTGCCATCGTATTGTTTGCCACAATTACATTCAATGATGTATACCACGTATTTGGTCATACAGTTAATGTTAGTGTCAATTGTGAATGTGTCCTCTTTTGGATTAGAAAATTGTTTGGTGCCATGTTTAGCCCATCTACACATCGCACAGAGGCCACATTTATAAAACCCTATGCTCCGTGTGGATAACCAATGGGTCGGGCTAGTACCATGTGGTACTGTCGGACTAAGTCTAATCCTGAGTGTATTGCCTTTTCTGAAGTGAATATGGAGTCTCTCGGTTGCATATTCTTGTATGGTTTTGTCCGTTCTTAGTATGCCCCAATGTCTTGTCAAACTCTTGCGGAGTGTATGGTGAAGTGAGTTAAACTCTGTGACCAACCTGATAGTTCTATCGGCTGGTTTCTTATGTTTCTGCGTGTGTAATGTGTCTGGCCTGTTAGTTTTAAGAAGTCTTTGTTCGGCTATTCTGATGGTGGTTTCAGAATAACCTCTTTTAGAGAACCTGTCCTTCATGCTGTTAATGCAGCAGGCAAATTCTGAGTCCTCACTGCAAATCCTTCTTGCTCTTATGAACTCCCCATATGGTATAGAATTAATTTGACGAGGAGGAAGTGAGCTGGAGGCATGTAATACCGAATTGCATGAGGTAGACTTTCTGAATAGTCTGCTGTGCAGTGTCTCATTGATTACATAGAATTCCACATCGAGGAATTCTATTCGAGTTCTGCTGGATGTCATAGTGAATTTAATCTCCCACGTGTTGTGATTCAAGTGTTTGAAGAAGCTGGCTAAAAATATTTCTGACCCTGACCATAACAGAATGCAATCATCAATGTAACGACCCCAAAAGATAATGGAGTCGATGAAATCCGTGCCCTTCTGTCCCCAGATTAAGTCAGCCTCTAAAGTGCCCATAAAGAGGTTGGCAAATGATGGAGAAAACTTAGACCCCCATCGCTACCCCCCTCTTCTGTCGATACCAAGAAGTTTTTCTTTAGTATTAGTTCCATCATTTCTGATAGCATCTCTGTACGTTGTAAAAGTGATGCTGGTCGATTCTGTAAGAATCTATTCATAGCATGTAAGCCCAACTCGATGTTAATGCTGGTGTATAAGGATATCACGTCCATCGTTACCAAAATGGTATCGGGTTGCCACTGGATATCCGTTAGTGTGCTTAGAATATGTCTGGTGTCCTGAATATAGGAAGGGAGATTTTGCACCAAAGGGCCGAGGAAGAGATCCACATATTCTGCAATTTTCTCCGTCGGACCCCCTATTCCTGATACTATGGGTCTACCAGGTGGAAATGGCAAGTTTTTGTGCACTTTAAGTAAAGTGTAAAGCCAAGGATAAGTAGGTCTAAATACTTTTAAGCAAAGATATTCTACATCATTTAAAAGTCCAGATTGTTTCCACTTCAGAAGTCTACCATTAATCTCAATCGTAAGGGGGGCCATAGGGTTGTAACTGATCTGTTCATAGCATTTGGTATCTGCTAGCTGTTTGAGAATTTCACCATCATAATCTGTGTGGCCTCCTTGATCGTGATAAGGTTATTCTTGCTAAGTGAGTGGTGTGAGTGAGAGCCAGACGCTCTCCTTGTGTCAGGTTGTCATGGTATTTAAAGACGTTTCGTGTGTGCTTGAAATTCAGTCTGTCAATATCTTCCAATACACGTTTGTGAAAATTGTCAATTGAATTGCCCCCTGATAGTGTCGGTATCCATTTGGATTTACATCTCAAGCCACTCGAGATGCTGTAGTCAGGATCTATATTTAACTCAGATAAAAGTCTATCCATATCATATGGGGATTCTTCTACATCAGTAATAGACAAGAACAGATGTGTAGCGTGTACATCTTTTATTGATAGAAATTCATTAGTGTCAGTAAGAACAGGAATGTTTCTAGCACCAGTATTTGTTCTTGCTTTATCTGCAAAGTGTTTTTTCAATTTAAGGTTCCTGATGAACTTAAAAAGGTCAACTTTTAGTTTACATATGTCACCCATAGCGTACGTATTGAAGCTTAAACCTTTGCCTAGTAGTGAAATCATATCCTCAGTAAGGTCACAAAGGAGAGGTTGATGGCTTGCACCTCAGAGGAATCTGTAGATCTTAGTTTCTGGTTGTCCCTGATCTGAGCTTACTCCTGTAACCTCCGGTGCTCTGGTCTCCTACCCCTGCGGGTTTTTGATCTGGGGGATCTCTTTGTACAGTGAACCTGTTGCCCCTTCTTATTCGTTGAACCTCTCGTAAAAAAGCGGAACCACTGACTGTGGGTCTCTCAGCGTTCTCAGGTTAACTCTCACTGATACCTGTAGTACTATTTGAGATCTCATGGGGAAATGGGAAGACTCACTGACACATAAATCTATGACCCTAATGGATATTTTAATAGAAAGTGCCGAGCGCAAAGTGACCAAACTTCAGGAGGAAATATCCGTGGTAGAGCAGGAGATAAAAGACCTTAATCAGCCAACATCCACAGTTAAGAACTACACCATCTCAGATGATATTCTTCTAAAGCAACAGTCTGACATCAAGAACAGAAAAGCTAGACAGCTTAAGAGGGATGAGCTAGACTATCAGCAAGGCAGGATTTTTACCTATGCTAGGAAATATGATTCCTTGATTCCCAACACTGCAGATAGAAATACAGGTAATACCCCAAGCACAGCAGCTAGCTCTGTATGTTCCAGTAACACCTCAATGATGTGATCAGTGATGTCAAATGAGATGTCATCAGTGATGTCATCAGTGATGTCATTTGAGATGTCATCAGTGATGTCATCAGTGATGTCACTGACCATGTCATGAATGATGTAATATGTGACATCATCAGCAGTGGATTGCGGGTACGCGAAATATAGTTAGTACAACTAACTATATAGGAGCAATTTCAATGGTTTTTTAAATGCTAATTCCTAACTATATAAGGCCTGAAACCTATGTTTTTTTCAGTGAATTTGCAAGGTTTTTAAAATGCTAATACCTAACTATATAAGGCCTGAAACCTATGGTTTTTTAAGTGAATTTGCAAGGTTTTTTAAATAGTAATTCCTAACTATAATACTATATTAGGCCTGAAACCTATGGTTTTTTAAGTGAATTTGCAAGGTTTTTAAAATGCTAAATCCTAACTATATAAGGCCTGAAACCTATGGTTTTTTTCAGTGAATTTGCAAGGTTTTTTAAATGCTAATTCCTAACTATATCAGGCGTGAAACCTATATTTTTTTTCAATAAATTTCAAAGGTTTTGTAAATGCTAATTCTATTAGCGAATAACGTTTATATATGTTATTATCCATCTGGGACCACCTGCAGCCATCTTGTTTCTCAGGGGAAGGGAGGCACAAGAGAGCACAAAACAAGAGTGGAAAATGCAAAAAGGGGGCAGGGTAGAGACCCCCTGATCCCCTAGCCCTTCTCAGGGGTCCCAGGAGGAGCACCAAGTGCAAAAAAAAATTATTATTTTTTTAAATCGCGGGGTACGCGCACGGTACGCATACCGTATGCGTATGGTGTGCGTACCCCTCGATTCTTTTGAATTTTTTTTTTTTGCCCTTGGGGGTCCTTTTGGGACCTCCTGAGAAGGGCTAGAGGGTTGGGGGGTCTCTACCCTGCCCCCTTTTTGTGTTTTCCACTCTTGTTTTGGGCTCTCTTGTGCCTCAGTTCTCCTGATAAACAAGATGGTGGCCAACACTTCCTGGATTGGACAGTTTGGAATGCTGACAGTCGACTGCCAGCCAATCAGAAACTCGCTCGTGCACGTAAGGGTATGCGCACATACGCGTACCGTACGCATACGGTGCGCATACGCTGAGCGCAAATAGATATATAATTTGCTCAAATTCAATTTTCTCAACAACTACCGGAGGGATTTTCACCAAATATAGAAAAGGCACTACTGCATACCTGTCCCTACCATTTTGCCAAGTTTTGTGTAATTCCATTCAGCCGTTCGGGCTGTAGCCGTGTCTAAAGATCCCATAGAAAACACCATTTGAATAATTTCAAATTCAATTTTCTCAAGAACTACTGGAGGGATTTTCACCAAACATACCAAAGGCACATGTGCATAACAGGCCCTACCATTTTGCCAAGTTTGTTGTAATTCCATTCAGCCGTTCGGGCTGTAGCCGTGTCTAAAGGTCCCTGCGGAAATTAACATGGTGAAAACACATTTTGGGACCCCCTTTCGGCCCCCGCTTGACGAATCCCCCCGAAACTTGAAGGGAAGGAGCGGAGTGGAGCTGGCCAAAATTCTGGAAAATTACACGCAGATCCCTCAATCGGCGCCAAAGTTATTCCCAATAGAATGTTGAGAGCACATAGATATATAATTTGCTCAAGTTCAATTTTCTTAACAACTACTAGAGGGATTTTCACCAAATAAAGAAAAGGCACTACTGCATACCTGTCCCTACCATTTTGCCAAGTTTGGTGTAATTCCTTTCAGCCGTTCAAGCTGTAGCCGTGTCTAAAGGTCCCATAGAATATGCCATTTGAAAAATTTCAAATTCAATTTTCTCAAAAACTACTGGAGGGATTTACACCAAACATACAAAAGGCACTGCTGCATACCAGTCCCTACCATTTTGCCAAATCTGGTGTAATTCCGTTCAGCCATTCGAGCTGTAGCCTTGTCAGAATGTCTCTATGGAAATGAACATGGGGAAAACACGTTTTCTCGGCCCGCTTGACGAACCCCCTCCCCCCCCCCGAAACTTTCAGGAAAGGAGCGGAGCGCAGCAGGCAAATTTAAGGATAATTACAGGCAGATCCCCCAATCAGAACCAGGCCTCATATAGTTAGGAATTAGCATTTAAAAAACCATTGAAATTGCTCCTATATAGTTAGTTGTGCTAACTATATTTCGCGCACCCGCAATCCACTGCTGATGATGTCACATATTACATCATAAATGACATGGTCAGTGGCATCTCTGATGACATCACTGATGACATCTCAAATGACATCACTGATGACATCTCATTTGACATCACTGATCACATCACTGATGATATCATTCATGTGATAATACGATGCACCTCCTCACACTCTAATATAACCTTTGATACACCCAGTGTTAAATACAGACTACCATTCTTGAAACCGTTGACACACCAATACCAGTTACTACATACACACTCCCTGATTCCTAGGTCTACACACACCTTCACTCATTCACCCATAGAATCACTCATACATACAGTCACTCATCAATACAACACTATCATATGCACTCATACACCTATACAGACACTCACACACTGCCACTCATCCATGGAGTTACTCACACACCTAGTCAGTCATGCAAAGAATCAATCACACTTCCATTTCCTCAACTATACAGTTATACACATAACACCTTACTTATTCAAACATATACTAACACATACTTACTCTCTTATACTATCACCGATACAAGTACACAATGATCCATACAGCCACTCGCACATTCACTGGCTCTCATGTATAGTCATTTATATATGCCAACTCTCACATGCACTGTGTTTTACATATGTACTTACTTGGACATGTAGCACTGAGATATCCATTCACTCACCAACACACCCATGCACACAGTCAACCGCCCATATAGCTGTTTCCACATGCACTCTTGAACTCAAACACCTAGTGAATCAACTGCTCACACATCTATGCACAGAGTCACACACCTCCCAGCCACCCACACACACACTTAGTCTCCCATTCAAATACTTGGGCATCCAATCAAAACCTATATAACCACTCATATAGCTACTGATCAACACATGCAGCAGCTTGCACAACAACAGACATACTGATTCACACATTCAGACAATTTAGTCACTAACCCATGCATTTAGTAAGACACATTTAATCACTCACTCATACAGTCAGTCACGCACCTACTAAATCCTTCATCCAGACACTTGTACATCCACTCATTCTTCAATATGTAAAACATATTTAAACTTTACAGAAACACACAGTCACTGGATGATGTCATCAGTGATGTCATCAGTGATGTCAAATGAGATGTCATCAGTGATGTCATCAGTGATGTCATTTAAGATGTCATCAGTGATGTCATCAGTGATGTCACTGACCATGTCATGAATGATGTAATATGTGACATCATCAGCAGTGGATTGCGGGTGCGCGAAATATAGTTAGTACAACTAACTATATAGGAGCAATTTCAATGTTTTTTTAATGCTAATTCCTAACTATATAAAGCCTGAAACCTATGGTTTTTTAAGTTAATATATATATAAATATGTATATTCACTGAAAAAACCATAGGTTTCAGCCACGTTATAGTTAGGAAGTAGCATTTAAAAAAAGCTTAGAAATTCACTGAAAAAACCATAGGTTTCACACATGTTATAGTTAGCTGGACATTTCACTCATACAAAACCAATGAAATCTCCCCGTTATAGTTAGTTTAGCTAACTATAACTCGTGCGCCCGCAATGCACTGCTGATGACGTCACATATTAGATCACTCATGACATGGTCAGTGACATCACTCATGACTCGTTAGGGAGCGCGCGCCTTACCAAGGATTCCCCACCGGTGTGTGGTAAATGACTAGACCGCCACCGCGTCTTTCCTCGGGGCGGCCATCTTAGAATTCCTCTGTTGCACTGAACCACTCCAAGTCTCTTTCCTTCGGGATTCTTCATCTCTCCTGCGCAGACTACGGTTTAGATAAGTCACTATCGTATCCACTGTTTGATTAGGGATTCTGACAGTTACACTTAGTATATAATTTTTTGAAATGTGTTTAAAAGATACAAACCATCTTCACACACTTATGTTCTCCATCCATGTTTTATTACTTCAGCGTGGTTGAAGCACATTCCACCAACCAATTTTAACAGTTACTTGTACTTACCTTAAGCATAATAAATAATAAAAAAATTATATATTATAAAATTACCATCAGTTGAAGACACAACAAAATACAGTTACAATATATCTTATACAACACAAAATAATTTGCAAAGTATTACATTTGCCTTTTTTGCTGTTCTCAGAATATATTGAATTTCACTAGAAACAGTGAGTTCAATAGTACCCATCACATAACAGCGGACAAAAAAAAGACAATCAATAAGATTATCTTAAAAAAAAACATTCAACATTCTCAATAACAATCTAAAAAATCGAGATTAAAACATATCTTAAATGTTTTTTTAAGAACAATTTCTTACGTAAATATGACACATCTCAAACAATCATAAAATAACAAAACATTATGATTAATTTTCGTACAATGAGAATAATGTTATTTACAAATATATACTGACAAAATATACAACAAAAATGCGTTATTGGTTTCACATACTTTTCCGCACGGCCAAATAGTATGCGCCAAATTCTTACTTTGGAAATTGTTCAATAGTAATCCCCAGAATATGCCTCCCAGCGTTCTGATCCGAAACCACCGACATCATTTGCTCCGTCCCCCAGTGCTCATCCATCAACCCGACGCTATTCAACATCTACATGGCCACCCTCACACAAGTAGCCCACCATCACAACCTAAACAACATCTCCTACACCAACAACACCCAGCTCATCCTCTTCCTCACCAAGAAGCCACATACCACCAAAAGCAACTTCCACAACACAATAAAGGATGTCACCAACTACATAAAGAGCAGCTCTCTAAACATGAACTCACACAAAATGAAGGTACTCATCTTCAGACCCACTCTCTCAGCCTCGGACTACTCCTGCTAGCTGACTACACTGTGGACAGTACCAACACCTACCAACCATGTCCACAACCTAGGATTCATCCTCAACTCCTCCCTCTCCATGTGTAAGCAAGTCTACACCGTCGCCTCGTACTGCCATAACACCCTCCACATGCTCCACAACATTTACAAGTGGATCCTAACCAAAAGAAGAAAAACAGTGACACAGGCCCTCATCAGCAGCAGACTACACTGTGGCTAAACACTCTACACAGGAATTCCAGCCAAGCACCTACAACAACTACAACAAATCGAAAAGACCTCCACCTGAGTGATCATCAATGTCCCCTGCTGCAGCCACATCACCCACCACCTGATACACCTACACTGCCTCAATATCAACAAGATGATCCCCTTCAAGCTCCTCACCCTCACTTACAAAATACTCTACAACACCAGACTACTATACCTTAACAGCAGTAATCCTGAAAGGCCAAATTTTGATCTTAAAATTTTGGCTTTAAAAATATTAGGTAAGAATTTGGTAACTCTGTAGGCAAACGATGCTTAAAAACTAATTGACTATCATTACAATGTATCCAACCTTTCAGACATTTTAAATAAACAGTGTAATGTCCAGATGTTGTAGAAGGTCTATCATGAAAAATAATTGCAACAGCTACAAAAGTTCTTCCTGATATTGAAACTTGACCAGCTACAACATTTTCAATTAAAGTTTCCAATTTTCTTCCATCAGCTCTACAGCGTTGCAGAATTAAAATTACATACTGTCCATATCTTTGTACAAATAATGTTGATAACATTTCTGATTTACATTGGCTACACTCCATGTTTTGACTTGCTCCTCTAATTAGATTGTTAAAAGACACTGATTCACATTCAGGTAAAGTCAAATATATGAATCTTTCAGTGTCTATGTTAGTGCTACATGTAAACAAACAATTTTTACAGTCATGTTGCCATTTATAAGAAAGGCCAAAAAGGTTTTCAATATCTATACCTTCATCTTCCAGTACACCAAGCATAAACATTAAAAAATCCTGACAATCTTGCTGAATATTCTGCGTAAATTGACTAGAACCAGAATTTATGTCCAAAACATTTCGAATATCGGAAACTCTTTGCATTTTACTTTTATCACTACTACATTTTGCATAAACCGAATACAACAATGAACAGAATCTTTCTTCCCGATTTTCAACAATTTGCTGTTGCAAACTTTCAAGAACAAAAACAACATTAACAACTACATTAGCATAGCAGTTGACACCAGAAGTATTTTCAAACCGATAACCAACATTCTCTTCAACACTGTCCTTTTTCTTTCTGCTTGCAGACGCAACTTCATCTTGTTTGTTTTCTTTCTCTACAGTTTCACTACAGATATTCTCAAATCTTCTTTTTCTATCTACCACACACTTTTCAAATACTGGATATTGACCTAAATTAGGTGCATATTCTCTTCTTAACCTATTATACTCTTTCACACAATTTACATCTGCACTAACCTCTGTCTCATCAAAATTAATCAAGTACAATCCAGATAAAGTTCTGACTCGAGACAAAGCAACATATGCCATACTCTCTTTAAACACAGTACTTCCAATATTCACTAAAGCACTATCTACACTTAAACCTTGAGATTTATGAATGGTCACCGCATATGCCAAACAAATAGGAAACAGTTTTCTGTGTACATACAAATCTTTTGGAAGCACAAACCAAGATGAACAACAACTAAATTGTTGTACTTCAGCAATTTCATCAAATTTGATTTTCAAAAATTCAATCCCATCTCTATTTACATAATTAACAAAATCAACAATTTTACCCATCGCTCCATTTACTAAACCTTTTTCCACATTCAAATTACGTCGTAAAATTACCCTACAGTTTGCACATGCATCCAAATTCTTTTCTAAACCAGCAGTTTTACTTATCGATTTCTCTAAAGATTCCAATTTCTTCTTCAAGTTTTCAGTCAAAATAATAGTGATTCCTTCATGTTCTATTTTATCAATAGTTTCCAATTTTATAATTTCTTCATTTTCCAATTTTAACATTTCTTCATTGAATATAGAACATTCACGTAGTGTTGGCATTAAGCAGAATACGGATTTATTTTCTGCAATTCCAATGTATGTTTTCTCTTGAACAATATTTTCATTTGGAAACAAATTGGAAAGTAATCGTCTCTGTAAAGCTTGTTTGACATCTTCAATCATTTTTCCAATTCTTATATCTTGAAGAATAGTTCCATAATCAGAATCATTTGCCTGCCACATATTTGTAATAAGTTCCTTATCCTCAAAATATGACCAAATGTTTACATTCCCAATGCTCCCCAAAGACTTTCTCTTCTGCCTAACCTGGAACCGGCGTTGCTGCAATCCACAAGGCTCTTTAACCCACGCCTCGCGGTACCCGCTCCGCGGGTCCCGCTTCAGATTCCACTTGCCTGACGTTCCTGATTCCCCTGCTCAGCTGTTCCTGTGGGGTTTGTGTGAGGCTGCAGGGCTGCGAGCGCGAACCGGGACTCGCCTTCCCAGGAGTCCCGGTGTCAGTGGCCGAGTCACCTGGCCCCGCTCTCCCTGACCGCCCCGCCCCGCCTCCATCAATTGAAAAGGGGCAAGGACTCTTTCCTACGTGGGACACTCTTCTGCCTAACCTGGAACCGGCGTTGCTGCAATCCACAAGGCTCTTGAACCCACGCCTCGCGGTACCCGCTCCGCGGGTCCCGCTTTGGATTCCACTTGCCTGACGTTCCTGATTCCCCTGCTCAGCTGTTCCTGTGGGGTTTGTGTGAGGCTGCAGGGCTGCGAGCGCGAACCGGGACTCGCCTTCCCAGGAGTCCCGGTGTCAGTGGCCGAGTCACCTGGCCCCGCTCTCACTGACCGCCCCGCCCCACCTCCATCAATTGAAAAGGGGCAAGGACTCTTTCCTACGTGGGACACTCTTCTGCCTAACCTGGAACCGGCGTTGCTGCAATCCACAAGGCTCTTTAACCCACGCCTCGCGGTACCCGCTCCGCGGGTCCCGCTTCGGATTCCACTTGCCTGATGTTCCTGATTCCCCTGCTCAGCTGTTCCTGTGGGGTTTGTGTGAGGCTGCAGGGCTGCGAGCGCGAACCGGGACTCGCCTTCCCAGGAGTCCCGGTGTCAGTGGCCGAGTCACCTGGCCCCGCTCTCCCTGACCGCCCCGCCCCACCTCCATCAATTGAAAAGGGGCAAGGACTCTTTCCTACGTGGGACACTCTTCTGCCTAACCTGGAACCGGCGTTGCTGCAATCCACAAGGCTCTTTAACCCACGCCTCGCGGTACCCGCTCCGCGGGTCCCGCTTCGGATTCCACTTGCCTGACGTTCCTGATTCCCCTGCTCACCTGTTCCTGTGGGGTTTATGTGAGGCTGCAGGGCTGCGAGCGCGAACCGGGACTCGCCTTCCCAGGAGTCCCGGTGTCAGTGGCCGAGTCACCTGGCCCCGCTCTCCCTGACCGCCCCGCCCCACCTCCATCAATTGAAAAGGGGCAAGGACTCTTTCCTACGTGGGACACTCTTCTGCCTAACCTGGAACCGGCGTTGCTGCAATCCACAAGGCTCTTGAACCCACGCCTCGCGGGACCCGCTCCGCGGGTCCCGCTTCGGATTCCACTTGCCTGACGTTCCTGATTCCCCTGCTCAGCTGTTCCTGTGGGGTTTGTGTGAGGCTGCAGGGCTGCGAGCGCGAACCGGGACTCGCCTTCCCAGGAGTCCCGGTGTCAGTGGCCGAGTCACCTGGCCCCGCTCTCCCTGACCGCCCCGCCCCACCTCCATCAATTGAAAAGGGGCAAGGACTCTTTCCTACGTGGGACACGCTTCTGCCTAACCTGGAACCGGCATTGCTGCAATCCACAAGGCTCTTTAACCCACGCCTCGCGGGACCCGCTCCGCGGGTCCCGCTTCGGATTCCACTTGCCTAACGTTCCTGATTCCCCTGCTCAGCTGTTCCTGTGGGGTTTGTGTGAGGCTGCAGGGCTGCGAGCGCGAACCAGGACTCGCCTTCCCAAGAGTCCCGCTGTCAGTGGCCGAGTCACCTGGCCCCGCTCTCCCTGACCGCCCCGCCCCACCTCCATCAATTGAAAAGGGGCAAGGACTCTTTCCTACGTGGGACACTCTTCTGCCTAACCTGGAACCGGCGTTGCTGCAATCCACAAGGCTCTTTAACCCACGCCTCGCGGTACCCGCTCCGCGGGTCCCGCTTCGGATTCCACTTGCCTGACGTTCCTGATTCCCCTGCTTACCTGTTCCTGTGGGGTTTGTGTGTGGCTGCAGGGCTGCGAGCGCTAACCGGGACTCGCCTTCCCAGGAGTCCCGCTGTCAGTGGCCGAGTCACCTGGCCCCGCTCTCCCTGACCGCCCCGCCCCACCTCCAACAACTTGGCCCATTGGCCTTTGGCCTATGAATATTGGAGTCATACGCTGAGCGGGAGCGGGCGGGAGCGCCCGGGGCTAAGCCCGGGCAAAGGGCGGGCCGTCTGTGGTCGTCCGTGACCTGGAGTGACCGGACCGGGCTACCCCTCTAACCTGTGTTAACCCCCTCTTTCTATCGGGGGCCATGGCTGGAAGAGATAACAGGATTAAATCATCACTAACTGGAAGTCTATCAACCGCAGGAGGTATGGAGAAATTCCTCATAAGGGCCAACAACATCATAGACAAGGAGATTGTCATCCTGGAAAAACGTCTATCATCCGAACTTATTTCTCTTAAACGTTCATCCATAGGGCCTCTTGCTAATGCCATAACACCTAACAGAAATAGCGAACAATCTGCTATCCTGGAGGTAACATCCCCGCCAAGAGAAGACCCTGGCACCTTGGCTACCATGGCTACCACAATTGACACTGTGGCGGACATTAATTATGTCCCCGAAAGTATTAATGTCTCTCTTTCGTCCCACCTTGAAGGGAGCATTATTCAAACTAAGAGTCAAGGGGAGAGAGAAGGCGCAATTAGGAAACGGAAAAGAGTCTATAATAAAAAAGAAACTAAAACGGGAAGGTCTGTAAAATCAGCCAAAGTGCGGGGCGAGCCACCCCAGATTACCAACCCCCATAATGTTACCCCCCCGGTTAGAGAAGTGTCCATGGAGTGGGCCGTGGATTTACTTAAATCAATTATATCTCCACTAGAGGCTAAATTGGATAGGTTAAATTCTACAATATCCAACATAGAGAAAACCACTGCCTCTATCCTAGCTACTCTTAGTAATCCCCAACGTCCAATCATCCCGCCCATTGTCCCAACTCCTCTGGTCCCTCTACCTCTAAATCCGAATCAACTTACCATTCCTTCATTAAATAACTGTCTACCGACCCCTTCCATGCCCAGCAATACAACCGCCGAGCATGTGGCGAGTCATCAATCCAGTCAATCTAACCCCCCAGTTCACATGGATGAGGCAAATCAGGGATCCCCGGTTAAGGTACACAATACTCCTAGACCTAGACGGCCTGATCTCCCACCAGAGGCTAACCGGTTCACAGTCATCCTAGCTGGAGTACCCCCATTAGAAAAAGGGGAGACAGAAACCTTCAGTTCCCTGAAAAGCAAGATAATCAAATGGCTTAATTGGAATAGACCCCTCCCGACCCATTTACATAACGAAATCATCATGGTCAGGAGGGTTCCCTGGATAGGTAAGACTCCTAAAAACATCAATGGAGACTGCATAACTGTCAGCTTCAGAGATCCCCGTACGGTATCCCATATATGTGCAGGCTTCAACAGATCTTTCGATTCCACCATCCAGACCCTTCCAGTTTCCTACTTCTTCCCACCAACTAACAATTACCATCAATCAAGAAGAGGGGACTGGACTGTTATGGAATGTAGGGGCAGGCAGCGACCTTACAATACCAGACCACCTAGACAACCCCAATACGCGCCCCAATTCCACCCCTTTACGGATTATAACCGCTTTGGTTGCCTAGAAGGCCTGGAGGGAGTTGACTGACTACACCCTGTTTCCTCTCCCCCGGAGCCAACTCTTGCCCCAGTTAACAGTGTAGTTCTATCTACTGTCAAACCACCGACCCAATGCATGGAAACCGCTCCCAACCTGACATCTACTCCACCCATTATCCCGAAGGCAGCTCTTCCTGTACCTCATGTGATGGCTCCTACCGATGTGGGTTATGTAACTCCTTCCATCATAGCTACCCCCACTGACCTGGTACAAGCTCCCGTTGATGTGGGCCATGCAACCTGCCCCATCACATCTATCTCCACCGATACGGTACAGGCTCCTAGGCTAAAGGGATATTCGATGGCGAGCTGGAACATTGCAGGGTGGCGGCAAAAAGTTTCAGCCCTGGGTTGGAGGGAGCACATCAGGGACTTTGACATTTTGTGCCTGCAAGAAACGTGGTCAGTGGAAGATATTTACTATGATGGTTTTGTTTCTTACAACTGTAATGCTGTAGAGTCTGTTATGGGGAGGGCTAAAGGCGGATTACTGATCTTACTATCTGTACACCTCCCTATACATGTAAGGGAAAGTCATTTAGTGGGGTCCCATTCGCAGATACTGGAAATAAAAGTTAGTAGGGATAGAAATATTCTATTGATCAACCACTACAATAACATCTTTGACCCTTCCAGTACCACTGTCGTGGATGAACTTGAAACTGTCATAGACTCAATTCTCTGTAAATCGGCCATATCCTATGATATTATTTGGGGGGGAGACTTTAACATCAGGACTTGCCCTCTCTCCCATACAACTGCATGTGGTTATGATGGGGATAATGGGGAGTATTTATTACATTTTCTACACTCCCCCTACGGTACTTCCCTTAACAACTTGATGCTAAAGTACGATGTGTCCATTCACCAACATGCCCCTGACAACGAGGGTAATTTGGCCCCCACTTTTACGGGGAGAAATACTGTTTCTATAATTGATTTTTTGCTTATCTCCACTTGGATAGTTCCGCATTGTACAGTCCCGCATATCCTGGACCTTGGACTGAGTGACCACAATGCATTAACTATGTCCATCTTCTGTGAGATTACTAGGAAGGTATTTTCCGGTAGGGTTGTTGATGACATTACCCCATGTAGGCCGAATGGAATACGCATTAAGTGGTGCGGGGAAAACTCAGAGAAATTACACTGCAGTGTTGTGAAAGCCGGCCTAAATGCGATACTTTGCTGTCTCGAAACCGATGTCCCACCTGAATATTCCGTAAATAATTTTGAGAAACTGGGTGCCATAATCAAGCAAACCCTCACCACCAAGAAGGCCCCAATCAAACGGGAAGCACTGGGTTGGTGCAATCAGGCGTGTACTAAGGCGTTAAAAGCCCTTAAGTTTGCCCTTTCCATCAATCCTAGAGATAGGGAAGCAATTTAACTGCGGGGTCAATTGCAGGCTTACCTGCTAGAGCGGACGCCGGGGCAGTTCTCTCCACTCCTTCCCGCCCTGGTCCGACGCGGTGACTAGCACCGTTGCGCGGAGGGCGTGGAAGGTCGAGACTACCACTTCCGGTGAGCGGGGGAGACCGGTTAGCGGTCTAGTCATCCTGAGGCACTCGCTCTGGGGCATAAAAGGCGGATGTTAACTAGGCAGCGCAGCGGACGAGCGCAGCGGGTGCGTCGAAGGCGCGCCGAAGTGTCGCCAAAGTCGAGCCCGTCTGCGCCCGTCCGCGGCCGACTGCGGGCTAGGGCAATAACCCCTGGCCGTAAGATCTACTGGACTAAGGATCAACTCCTGGGTTTCCGTCCTCGCACTGCCTCCATATGTATGCACGGTATGATGATTGACGATAGGGTATGCCCTCATTGTGGTTTCCGTGTTACTACCATGCCGCAAGATACTACGGAGCAGGCACTTTCTTGTGGTCTCCTGAATGTGAGGTCATTACGCAAACACAGACTGGACGTTTTCGAGCTGATCACTGATAAAAAGTTCGATCTACTGTTTCTAACGGAAACGTGGTTAGACCAGTTTTCCGACTCTGACATTATCGAGGCCACGCCGGAGAACTATTCCTGGGTTAGGCAGGATAGGCCAGAGGGGGTGGGAGGGGGGATTGCTATTATTTTTAGGAAAACTTTGGGCTGTTGCTTAGAGCGCACGCTGATCGTGGAGAGTGAGGCGGGCGCTTTCACGATTCAAATTAACGGGGGCACGACGATCAATGGCTGTTTGGTATATCGGCCGCCAGGGGCTTGCACAAAGTTCAGGGAGAGCCTGCTAGAAAGCCTCATGGAGGCGACCCTGCGCAGGGACAAATTCCTCCTATTAGGAGACCTGAACTTGCACCTAAATTGCCCAGAGGACACAGGGGTCAAGGACTTCTGTCGGGACATGCTAGCTCTTCAACTGGATCTGAAACTATCGGACCCCACGCACCGACAGGGACACCTTCTGGACCCGGTCAGGTATAGAGCCCATCCCCTGGACTGACCACTTTCTGGTGGCATTCTCCATACAGAGCTTAAAAATCAACAAAGCCAGCCAGGCACCCCCTAATTATCTTAGGAGGAAGTGGGCTAAATTCTCGGTGGAGGATTTTAATCAAGCTTTAAGTGGGGATGGTCAGCCTGGGGGCGAAGACATAGAAACAGCGGTCTCTAACCTGAATCAGCGCATCACTGAAGCGCTTGACCAGACAGCCCCACTCTGCCGCACATCTACATGCGCTCGGAAAGAACGATCAGCCCCATGGTTTAGTGCTGAGCTGAGGCTAACAAAGGCGGACTGTAGGCGGGCAGAAAGAGTCTGGAGGGTGTCTTATGACAACCAGGCCAGGGAATTGTTTCTGGAAAAAAGGCGCCTTCACCATAGGCTGATAAAAAAGTCTAAGGCAGCCTACTATGCAGGACAAATCCAGGGGGCGGAAAATTCGGCCAAAGAACTCTTCGGCATCTACAAATCTTTGACCTCGGTAAATGCACCTACAGAGCCGGAGAGTTGCTCAACGGAGTCATGCGACCGGATTGCCAAATATTTCTCCGCTAAAGTAGAGAAGATCTACTCGACTTTCCCTAATCCGCCGACAGGGTCTGACCTTGAGGTGGCTTTGGGGGACACGGAGACGGCAAGGCATCTTACAAACTTCCGCACCCCTCCTCTCGAGGAACTAGTAGTGGTGTGTCGCTCTGTCAAATCAGGGTCCCCGTGGGACCCGGTGTCACCAAAACGCTTGGTAGACAGTCTGGAAGTTCTGGAGCCTTATATAAGGCACGTCCTTGACATCTCTTTCGGATCGGGAAAGTTGCCTGAGGGGTGGAAACAGGCGGTGGTGCTCCCGCTCCGGAAGAAACCCCACTTAGGCTTCGAGGTATTAGAGAATCTGAGGCCCATCTCCCTCCTGCCTTTTCTGTCCAAAGCGGCGGAAAAGGTGGTTAATACCCAAATTATGAAGCACGTGGAAGAGAGGGGACTGCTCCATGCGACGCAGTTTGGCTTTAGGCCACGCCATTCTACCGAGTCCGCCCTTCTTATGGCTACGGAACATCTGAGAGAGGGTGTGGATGCAGGCCAAACTATGGCTTTGATCCTGTTGGACCTCAGCGCGGCGTTCGACACTGTAGCGCATAACATCTTGCTACAGTGTCTGAACAGAGGTGGCGTCTCTGGCACCGCGCTGAGATGGATCCAGGATTTCCTCAAGGGGAGAAGCTTTCGAGTCAGGCAAGGAGACTGCTATTCAAAGGGGGTGTCTCTGGGCCAAGGCGTGCCGCAGGGCTCGTCATTGAGCCCGACCCTCTTTAATATGTATGTCGCGCCTGTTGCCTCGATTGTGGAGAGTCATGGCCTCCAACTGGTTTCATATGCCGACGATACGCAGCTGGTGATCTCCCTATCGCACGCGCCCTGTCTTGCTGCCGATGGCTTCCGCTCGTGCATGAAAGATCTTGCGGAATGGATGGCCATCAATTGTTTGAAGCTTAATGGCAGCAAGACAGAGGTGCTTTTGGTGGGGAGAGCCCAGTCTGCTTGGTCGTCGGCATGGTGGCCATCTTGCCTTGGACCAACCCCAACCCCCTGCCAAGAGGCACGCAATCTGGGGGTGTGGTTTGATGCGGGTCTTACTTTTGGCCCCCAGATAAATCGGGTGGTGGGAGTCTGTTTTGGGATTCTGAAGAAATTGAGAAAGGTCCTTGACTTACTCCCGATTGATGCCCGTCAAACCCTGGTTCATGCTCTGGTGACAGCTAGGTCGGACTACGGGAACCTGCTGTACCTGGGGGCTCCAGAAAAAAGCATGGCACGCCTGCAAGTGCTGCAGAATGCGGCAGCACGTTTGATTCTCAGACTGCCCAAAAGGGCGCCTTCTAAGGCAGCCCTCCAGAAGTTACACTGGCTCCCTGTGAGGAGAAGAGTGGAATACAAAGCCCTCTGCACCTGTCATCGTATCTTGAATGGCAGGGCACCCGACCCTCTGAATAAATTGATCGAAGTGTACCAACCAACTCGTGCGCTTAGATCCTCAGGGGGCGGCCTACTGAGGATCCCGAGAATCAAGAAAGCCCGCATGGGAGGTAGGTCCTTTAGATGCCTTGCGGCAACTAATTGGAATAAACTGCCAGCGGACTTGCGCCTGGAACCGGAGGAGGCTAGGTTCCGAGCGAAACTTAAAACTTTCCTCTACACTAAATAATTTTCCGCCCAGTTTTTGTGTCCCCTGCTTGCTGCCTCTCCCACTTTCAGCGCGTGGACACGCCGGTGTGCGTAACGCAGCGCTCTAAAAATATCCCAATAATAATAATAATAATAAGCAGTTATACTCTTGAGGGCTAATTACAAAAACGAACTGAAACTCAGGAAACAAGAACTAAGAGAACTAGCCCGGGAAGATCTGAATAAAGCTGCAGCCCTTCGGGACAGCAAGCTGTTCTGGAGCACCATCAACAGCCCATTCCTCCAAAAGGAGGAATTTCCAGTTCTTACCGCCCAAGTAAGCGAAGATAGCTGGGTGTCACACTTCACGGGGATTTTTGACCCAACTGGAGAACCTAATGATATTTTCTGTAACAATCTTATCACCCCAGTTGAAACCCTGAGAATTACGACCCATGAGGTGGATATGGCAATAAAGAATAGTAAAGGGGGAAAGGCACCTGGCCCAGATGGGGTGCCAATTGACCTTTATAAGCATAATCTGGCCCTTTGGAGTCCATTATTAACCATAGCATTTAATGCTGCTGTGGATAACAGGACTCCCTCAAGCTGGGGTGAATCCATTATAATTCCAATCTACAAGAAGGGGGATAGAGGAGAGGCTAAGAACTACCGCCCTATCTCCCTTCTGGACTCCTCATTAAAAATCTTGAGTAGGGTCTTGTGAACTCGATTGGAAGGCTGGGCCACAGATAACCATATCCTCGCCCCATCCTAATACGGCTTTAGAAAGGGCCTTGGTACTATTGAACAATGTATTAATCTGAACCTTTTAATTGGTAAATATACCAAGGCCAAACCGGGAACACTATACCTGTGTTTTGCGGATCTTTCTAGCGCCTTCGATTTGGTGGACCATGCCTTGTTATGGTCAACTTTACTGGGCATGGGGGCGCCCCCTGACATTATACACTTCTTAGCCAGACTTTACTCTAACCTATCGGCCCAAATCTGTTATGGTCCAGCGGGGGAGTGTACACAAAAGATCAAGGTAAGATCTGGCATCCGTCAGGGATGTGTTCTGGCCCCGTTGCTTTTCTCGCTCTTTATTAATTCGGTTGAGCAAGATTTAAAGCAAATTCAAGCCGATGCCCCCCAAGTAGGAGGTCTTCCCATACCGGTATTACTTTATGCCGATGATACTGTTTTACTTTCCAGGACCCCTATAGGCCTTCAAAAATTGATGAATGGGTTTTATGATTTTATTCAGAGAAGGAAACTTAAAATCAATAACTCCAAAACCTTTGTTATGGTGTGTGGTAAAAAGTCAAAACTTCTTAAACCCTTTTGTTTTAAGGAAAACCATATTGAGACTGTTGCCAATTTCTGTTATCTGGGCGTTACTTTTAATAACAGAGGTTCATGGGCTCCAGAGCAGATAAATGTTAAAGCTAGAATGGGGAAAGCATCCCTAGGCGTCTTCCGCTTTGCTTCTAAAGTGGGGAGCCGCCGTATTGTAGATATGCTGAATATTTACAAACACAGATGTACATCGATAGCACTGTACGGTTCTGGGGTGTGGGGACATTGTAATGTAAGGACCCTGCAAATTATGGAAAACATGTTCCTCAAACGGTTGCTCTGCCTTCCATCTTCGGCATCTACTGTTTTAACACACATGGAATTAGATCTGGACTACTTATCTGATCTAACAGGACTAAGGCCATTGCTGGTCTGGAAATCCATTTTTACCAAGACGGAAACTGCCTTTACCAAAGACATTATTAAGGACTGTTTACTTTTGGATAAAGTTTCAAATATTCCTTGGTTAAAATATGTGATTTCAACTGTTAAGGATCTGTTTGATATGGATGTGTGTAATGACCCTATTTGTTTGAATTCTCTGACCAAACAGGAAGTCAAAAATAAATATTTGAGGGTCAAATCTGATCTGCGGAAAAATGCAACTAAAGAGTATTCTACCCATATTTTCCATTATTCTTTGAAAGAAGACAGACCTGGTATACCCATGTACCTTAATGTTATCCATAGACAGTCCCACCAATTTGTACTTTCAAGACTGAGACTAGGTATAGTACATAACTTGGTTGCCTTCCCCACAATGAAATGTCACTCGGTCACCCCTTGTTCGTGTGATGGTTTTACTAAACAAAGCACACCGCACTTTCTCCTACTCTGTCCTTTGTACAAAGCCCAGCGTATTTGCTATCTTAAACCTATGTTTTTGAAATATTCTACAAATACTACAGAAAATGCAATGAGGCTATTATTCTCACTCGCGAGCCCAGATTTATGTTTCTTTACTGCTACTTTTATTTTGAAATCTATCACAGCAAGACTTAGTATGGTTTTTCCATAAATTTATGTACAGTAATTCCCACATTTTATGCCTAAATTTTCTTGCCAAACAATTTCATTTGTACTCCCTCCCCCTCCCCCCCCGGGGCTGCTGTATCTTTTTGAATATATTCATGATTGTGCAACGTTTTAAACAGTATACTTTTATGATGTTTTTTTAAACAATCGAATAAAGTTTATAAACTGAAACTGAAACTGACTTTCTGTTATCTTCATGTGCCAGTGTTTTAAACACTGGTTGTCCTTTTACAGGAGTAAGTTGTAGAAGATCTCCAAAAACGTTGACGTGTTTTCCTCCGAATAATATGTCATACTCTGTTTTAAGAATTTGCTGCATTCTTAAATGCACAAAGGCAAACATTAAGTTTGATACCATGCTTACCTCATCAATAATGAGAAGTTTCATTTTGCTCAAGACTCTTGAAACTTCAAAACAAGCTTCTCCGGATAGCTTGTGGTACTATAATTTGTTTTCATGCTCTACTGGTAGCATTAATAAATGATGTGAAGTAATTCCTTTAATATTGTGGGCTGCCAATCCAGTTGGAGCAGTGACAACACAAGACAAATGTGACTCAGTTGTTTTCTGTAGAAAAGTTGTGATTACTTTAATTAAAAAACGTTTGCCTGTTCTAGCTTGTCCACTCACATACATTCAGATAGGTCAAATGATGAGCAAGAGCACTCTTTCTTCTCATGAAGTAATCCATGGTCAATCTGTTCTCCCACTTGCTCATATATTTCTTTCTGCTCAAGATTTAGTTGTTCTTCCAAGTTTCCTAACTTTGTTGCATCTTCTTGAGCTTGATACATTGCTGTTTCCACCTCTTCCATAGCAGTTGCTGCTTCATTTTGAACAATTGGTTCTCCTAGTGGGTCCTGACTCAACGGAGCAGAAGTCTCTTGAGAACTGTCTCTAGAAATCTCAGCTGCAATTGTAGCTTCTTGTTCAATTTCATCATTCAACATTTTCACATAATTAGCAAAAACAGAACATTCTATAGTATCTTTAGTTGCATTGAAGGATTCTTCATAGCTCTCGAAAACTCCAAGTAATTCCAATTCTGAACGCCATGGCTTGAAAAGTTACAAAAGAGCTAAATAGTAAAATTCCCTTTTGTCAGGTGTTTCGCAACTCATTTTACGGTGATTAATCAAATGTCCTTTTCTTTCTTTCACCAGACATCCTTCAGAACTAATCACAGCATATATACCATTATTGATGTTTTCTGTAATATTCTGTTTAAAAATATAGTTTTGCAGCACATCATAGAGACAAATATTCTCAAGATGATAACTTCTATTTGGATAATATATATCCAACATATTTGTTTTCACAATATGTGTACTTTCTGGCTCTTTTTCAGCTAAATATTTAATTTCTTGTACAGATTTAAGAACTCGGTTTCGTGTCGCAGCAAGACCTAGACTGACCCAAGTGATTCTTCTAGACTTGGAGTATAGACTTGCAGATTTTACGCGAACCGAGCATTCATACACTCCAATTTCTCAATGAGATACCATCTTCAAACTGTAAGTATATAATTTCTTACTTAGACTCTTCTCGTGGGAAATCTCTTCCCACATTTCCTTCAATTCCGTTTTTTCTGATTTTGTTATGTACGATGTTACATATGGAGCAACAGCAATGGAATTGTCTGCAACATATGGAATATCAATATCAGCATTCCACATGGACAAAATGACTGGGTTATAGTCATTTATGTATTTTGACTCTTCATTTCTTCTTAAGTTGTAGGTATTTTTTGAAGACTTTCTTGTGATAGTATGTCGCAAAGATGACATAAAACTGGTCACTCTTCCTTTCGATATTACTGGACGTGGAAATCCAAAACGGCATTTGGTGTAGAATTTGTCCTTATATTTGTACTTTCAACGACAGTATTTCCCACAACGATGGCTTTGGAATCGTAAGACCTGTTGTCCTAGGTCCTTATCTTGTGTACTTTTGGGTATATCACATGTAGCATATTCTTCAATAAAAGGCAACCCAGTATCATCTGAGTCTGTACCAGATTTGGGAGCATCTTTGATCCATATTAGCATGTGTATGTGAGGTGCACCTCTTGCTTGATACTCCTTTCTCCAAAAGAAGTCCAGAACATCTCTAAGAGGAGGATTTTTTTATAAGTGATAAAAGACATCATAGCTTCAAATCTATGATTGAAATACCTGCATACATTAACTGGATCCAAAGAGCACAATTCTCCAGGTGTCTTGTATTCAATATTTATTATATTTGGATTTGCCTCTCGAAGAAATTGAAGAAAAAAAAACCCAAGCATATTCAGCACAGCTTAGAGTAAGGAACCATGTAGGAGTTCCTAAGTTCCTTAGCATACATTTCAGTTCTCCATGACGACGGTACCAGTACTCATTAGTAGCACGTTGCCACGCCATGAGAATATTTAGCTGAGATTCCAAAACATTATCTTTCTGTAGTACTTTATCCATAAATTCCTTTGCCGAAACATTTGGCAGATGTACACCTGTTTTCAATATATGGTTTACTTCATAAGAAAGTCCAGACAAATCACTCTAAAACAAAAGATGAAACAAATACGGAATACATTGTCGAAATCTTGGATCTTCTGCATATAATCTTGATGTCCAGTATTCCGATGCAGGAATCTGCACAGGTCAGTCATCATATCGTCCTCCTTTTCCTGTGGGAAACAATTGAGGGAAACAACGAGCTTTCAAGATTTTTTCCCATACACTAATGGGACTTCCTTTTGCCTCTTTCATTTGGAATAACTCTATAGTATTCCCCATTACTTCTTTAGAATGAGGTGGATGAACACTGTAATGTTCGTAGATTTCTTCAGTTCTGGACACATCGACTTTTTTAATTTGTGCAGATGGCAAGTCACTATCTTCTTCTACAGTTATTTCTTCTTCTCTCACATACACATTTCTGTAATATTGATTATTTTTTACCAGATACAACAATGCCTTTTTCACTTTTCTCACATCCACAAATTCTTGCCAGATTTTCTTACTCCTAGTAGGAACGCCATTAACAAGAATAACTAAAGGTTCATCCTCTACATTTTCTACACCAATTGTTTCAATATTTTTCTTTAAATCTAGAGGCAAATATACAACTCTTCCCTTTAATCCTCTCTGTAAATCAGAAGGAGGCAATTTTCTTGTCTTAGGCTCCATACGAACAATAGCCTGAAATGGATGCACACATTGAATAAGAATAGACTCATAGGTATTTAAATCCATCAGTTCAGAAGGAATATTTACCAACTCAAGATTAGTATGCACAGCTCTAGCAGGCATTTTGTTCTCATCTAATTTGTTATAACAATATTTATAAATATGCTGATCAGAACCCAAATTAAAACAATTCTCTACCAGAAAATAAGTTGCAAAATCCTTCCACTCATTATTATTTTCCTTTTCAACTTTTTAAATACAAATCAACAGTCCTGGTCTGATTTTTATAATGAGTTTGTCTACAACAGACACAACAATAATTTGGGCTTTCACCTGAAATCACCTTAAACTTTTTAATTTCTTGCTCAAAATGTTCTGTACTACAATGTTGTACATTCTCTTCTACATTTCCTTCTATTAATATCTCAATGTTTGCACTGTCTTCCTCAGGACCAAAATAACTAACCTCAATTTCATCACAAACGTTCTTTACATTTGATACAGATCCATGCAAATGAGCACTGTTCAACTTTTTTAACAGTAGAGCTGGACTTTTTGCATAATACAATCTCCTGACTAATTTCCTCATTTCAGAATGATGTACTGCTAACATCCTGAAATGGTGAAAAACACTTCAACATACTTTTTTAGAAACACAAGCCAGAGAATGACCTTGCAAACCAGTATTTTCTCTCACTCTACAAGGGTCTAGTCCTTGCAACATTTTAATCTCTTTTTTTCTTATCCTCATTAGCCTTTTCGCCACCCATTTCTGAACAAACAATACCACCCATGGGCTTTTATCTCATATACCAGCTTTACCGACAACGGCTCATGCAGTGCTACTTCGAATATGGAAACTCTTGTGCAAACCAACCCATTTTTGAGAGTCCATCTCTTAAAGCACTGCTACCATTTCAGTTCAATCTCCTGGGACTGAGGAAAAAGAAACAGCTGGTGAGATAGGCCAAGATCTTGATCATTGGATTATTATTGTTTACGTCGCCTTCGCCACGCCAGAATTTCCCTCCCTCACCGCCAATATTTCCCTCCCTCACCCAAAGTGTGTCAAGAATGGTAGCCAGAATTTGCGCTTTTTCTTTATCTGATTCAAGGTATCTATTTTAGCGGTGTATCTCATGGCTCGTAACCAGTCCGAGATCGTAGGGGATAAGGGAGACACCCATAATTTGCAAACCTCCCTCCGGGCCAGGAGAATCCTGTAGAAAACCAATTTAGCTTTGCCATCCTTATCCGTACTCTGCAAATGATATCTTCCTGTTATAATTAGTTCAGAGCTTACTTCTACCTTCTGATCTGCAGCTTGTGATAGGCAATAACTTACGGCCTCCCAGAACTCCCTGATGTTCGGGCAGTCCACAAACATATGCAGATCATCCTCGTTGGGGCACCTGCATTTGGGGCATTCCACCAGCCCAACAGCTTTAAATTTTGAAAGTCTGCGAGGAGACCAGTATGCCCTATGAATTGTAAACAAATGGTTTCGCCTTAAGTTTGCAGGTTTGACTATTTTATACAGCATAGCCATAGTTACTTGCCATTGAGTTTCCGTTGCGATGTTCGGCAAGCAATCGCCCCGTAGGACTTCAGGAAGTGAACACACGCCGTCCTCCATCTCAAGTATCGACCAGTACCAAAGGGCCACTTCCTTTTTGTAGGATTGAGTTGAAAAAAGCTTTTCTTCTAACTCATTCTGGAGTCCAACAGTATTTTCCACTTCACTTGCCCAACTGTGAATTTGCAGATACTTAAATTTTGAGAACCCCGACCCCAGATGGCCTGACCTTGACCCCATTCAATCAGCTTTCCATCTGGAAATAAGTCACCCCATCGCTCCAAACCCAACACTCTCAAAGGAGTAGCCAGTTCATCCTTAGACCAAAGAGGTGACCCTGGACCATCCCATATTGGGGCCATATGACCATAACAGGGAATCTTGAGTGTTCTCCTTATCCTATACCAAAGCTCTGCCACATCATGCAATGTCTTGAGCCTTACTTTCTTGAAGAACCTTGGATCAGAAAATTTGCACAAGAAACCATGCTCATTGTATTTACAAGTCTTAAGCATTGCAGCAAACATTGTTCCAATATCTGAGACCGTCGGAGTATTCATCAGCATTCTCAAATTCTTTAACTGAAAAGCCCAAAAGTATAACTGAAAATCAGGGGCCGCAAATCCCCCTTTGACCAACTTTCATCTTATCTTGTTCCAGGATAAAAGGGACCCTTTCGAGGTTTATATAAATGAACAGATCTCACTCTGCAACCTCTTAAACCAGTCATTTTTGAATGCTAGGGGAATAGTCAATTTTGGCTAAATCACCATCTTTACCAAATTTGTACGGCCGTACAAATTAAGTGATAAGTGTCCCCAGCCTCGCAGCATGGCACCTATTTCTCTTTTTATCTTCAAGAAATTTGTTTTTGTTAAATCGCCAAGGTTATGTGTGATCCTCACCCCCAGGTATCTCATCTCAACTTTACAATTTACCCCTCCTGTATCCAAATTCCACAATATAATCTCGGTCTTATCTTTGTTTATTCATAGCCTGAGACAAGACCAAACTCTTTAGTTAATTCTAATAAACCTTGCATTGATTGTTGCAAATTAGGGGTATAAATAATTATGTCATCTGCGTATCGTCCTATTTCCTAAGACCACCCTTCTACAACAAAGGGAGGGATATTCTCGGCATTCCTAATCCTGCAGGCAAGGGGTTCTTCACATCTAACATGGGCTTCGATTGGAATTCCATAGAGCATATTATCAAGCCTATTATCGCTACTTTATCGGCAGTTTTGTGCTGATTAAGCGGCGATAATTTTATCACCTGTCTTGATAATATGCCCCATAATTAATTAATGTACAAAGATGCAGCACATACATTCCCATACAATTTATCAACTCACCTTTCAAATTGATTTGTAGATTAAGAAGAATGCCACTCACACAGTAGATATTCTTATATAGAATCTCTCTAGTTCAGTGTTTGCAGCAAAACCACAAAATGGAACATTTTTCCTCTCATTTTACACATACACACATATAAACAACCAATTAAAATCCTTCACACATTAATTCAAAATGAAACACACATTTCTATTGCTTTAATATTTTAAACCTTTCCAACTGACATAACTTTCCACCCTACCCCCAACAGATCATGTAAAAGTTAACTGTCAACAGAGGTCAAAAGTTCAGCACTGTATAAAACACTGCTCCTCAACAATTTTAGACTATGCATAATCACTTAATTATAAATACCAATAAAAAGAAAAGGTCTCATTACAAGCAACCAACATATAAACACATAAACTTGATAGATATCTGTAAAATATATCTTTTTTATTGATTTTTCCCTGCTTACGTAAGCTTCTGAAACAACTTTCAGAATTCGCACAGTACGCGTACACTAAATATACCGTAAAAAAAAAGTAGCATCTATCACTAATGTTTTTCAATGCCTGGGGACCCCATCCCCCGAGGCTCAAATATAACATTCAGCACCGTGGGTGGAGCCCCAAAACCCCCACGGTCCCAGCCGGCTCCCTGCGTCCTTCAGGAGCCGGCATTGCTTTTTGTCAGAGAGACCAGCGTACATGCTGCTCTCTCAGACGAAAAGCAATCTGCTTTCCTACTTGAAAGAGAACTCTCGCCCTACCATTGCAAACAGCAGTGTCCCAGGGATTGGCACCCCGTAACACTACAGGAACCGGCCCTGGGAGGTGGTGGTCCTCGCGGCCATCCAAGGCTCAACAAAGGCCATCAAAGATTTCGACCTTGGGGATCATTGTAAACCCCCCTAAGCAGTCCTAGGAGACAGGAAGTCCTATAGCAAAAAGCAAACTTTTCCTGTAAATCTACACACATATACAAATAAATAAAAAATCACATTTATTCCCACATTAACTCAAAACGAAACACACTTTTATATTGCTTGAACTTTTGCACCCTTTCCAACTGACAAAACTTTCAACCCTTCCCCCATTCCACAATCTGCCAGTTACCATAGAAACACTTCAGGGAACACCTAACTCAGCACACAGGTGAAAAGTTCATCATACATTGTTGCAAATTAAAAAAGCTAGTGTGCTTGACTTCAGAAAATACCAGCTTATCTTATGTAACGTTCTTTTCTATCAGTTTTTCTTAACCAATAAAATCAGGCTTTTAAAAAACAGAAACATGCATCCTAGCTTAGTGTAGAATGTTGTCAAACAACCAATCATTTCTTTTCTTTTTTCAAAACTGCATGCTGTCCACCATTTTAGAAAAATCTTACTTTTCAAACTACCATTTCATTTACAGAGACCTTCAGAGTGCATCCAATCCTTTCTTCAAGATGCTTACAGTGTGGATTGTGGGACACAGCTATATTTTCTGGAGTCAAAGGTACGCAGAACAGAAAGGAATTCACAAAGACCTACATTTACCAAATGTAGACATTAAATAGATTGGACAGAGAGGGATAAAGTGACACCAATTGATGCCATTGTTTGAATCCTTTTTGCATCTCCAACACCCTGACCTCATTATTGTGCACTGTGGTGGCAATGACCTAGGCACTTTGACAGGGGTAGGTCTGGAAATGCTTATGGAGGACACCTTTGCACAATTGATGACACTGTTCCCCAAAACTGCCTTTGTCTATTCTAATACATGCCAAAGGCAGAAATGGAAGTGGTCCCACCACTATTGTCCACAGATTGAAAAAGCTAGGAAACATTTGAATAAATCTGTTTCTGCCTTTCTCCGAGACTATAGAATGGGGTCCATCTACCACAACAATCTGCGTTTCAATATCCATGACATCTATTGGAGAGACTGTGTACATTTTACAGATGAGGGAAACAGAGTCTTCCTCTTGAACTTTAGACTCTGCATTGGTACTTACTTGTAGGTACTAAAATCTCCCAATAAACACAAGGGCTCTTTTTAGAGCCAACTCTAAATGGGAGCTCAGAGGGAAAATTGGACTAGGTCGCCCTCCACTCAAACGTAAACCAACAACAAAAGACCCTGTCCACAGGACGTACACTTGTGTCAGTTACTGAAATAATAGAACAGTCTATATGTACTGATAACTATTATAAACCCTTACAGTTTCTGAGGTGAACAATTTGCTGCACCTCAGCCAGAAGTTTCCAAATTCAAGCTAAAAAAAGGCCAATCTTCCTTGACAGATGCACAGAACAACATGCTGTCTGACACATCTAAGTCAGTATCAGGCATCCACACCATCAGTGTTGGACCAAGTTCTACTTAGAAAAAATGTGCGAGAAAGGAATGACACCTCACGGAAACACCACCAACGGGTTAACTGGTATGTAATTTCCAGACAAGCCCCTGTCTCATCATCCGTAGTCGCTCGATTCTCAAAGAAAGAAGAAGGAAAGTGTCCAAGACAAACAACCAAAACATGTAACAAACAGTGGAACCAGAAAGCATCTGCTAGTGACAAACACACAACATAAAGAAGTGCATAAAACACAGCATTCAATTTCCTTAAAAAAACGTTATTCATAGAGAAATGAATGTCTGCTGTTAGGATAAAAAGGCTGGTAGCTATTCATGCATACCATTACCTATTGCCAATGCCGACATGTTTCACTGTCACAACAATTTTGGCAGATTCATCAGGGCTGCACTATATGCTGCCACTCCACTCTTGGACACTTGTTCTATGTTTAACTGCCAAGGAAACAGGCACATAAGATCAGTTAAAAAACATGCAAACACACCCATAGATTGCCATATATATGTGGAGCCATATGTGAACATCATTTACTGAGAGACAGCCTGTTTGCTCATACCAGCCACCTCTGGATAGGAAGAGATGCAGAAGTACTCCAACCGTGAGTCTCTGCCTTCACTAAGCTTTTAGCATTCTGAAGGTATAAAAACAGAAGGGAATTTCAACTTTCTGCTTTAAGCACAGAGGCCTAGATATACAATGCCTTCAAAACAATGCATTAGAAATAAGTCAGCATATTTACAATCCCGTTGTGCCACTTTTGTGTCACTTACGCAGTAGGCACTTCCATATAGACCTTTCAACTTAGGAGTGATTCAATGAAATGCAAAAGAATCATACAGCGAAAAAATAAAGGTGAGAGTGTCAGGTTTACCAAAAAAGCCCCCATCCGGTATAGATAAATGACAGATTATGCATAACAATAATCTCATTAACCAGGAGATTTGCAACCCAGATGGCAGAGAAATCACAACCAGCTGGGAAGGGCAAGTCAACCTCTGTGTTAAAAAAGACCCTCACTCACCACTAGTTGGTGACATGCTTCATCATTGGGTCCCCGCTGGGGTGGCCGAATGCCCCCCCAGCGTGCTACAATGCCTGATTTACAGCGGAGCGGGTTGGTGGTGAGTGTAACAGTGGTATACCTCAAAACAGTGCAAAATATGTGAGTGCAGAATTAAAAAATACGGTTTGAACCCAACCAGAATATTTAATGCGGGCCAACCTGTATTGAGGTTAAAAACGTGAACTGCGGACACTCCTAGGTTCTGTATTAGGAGACCTGTGTCCTTAATTAATAGAAAAAGGTCAACATGTTTGGAAGCAGGATCACGTAGCTCTGGGTCAGCAAACATTCAAGAAGCCGACTGGTCCGCCTTTCTCATAGATCACTTTAGGTCCCCAGAAATATGCGCTCCTAATCCGATGGAAATAAGTCAGAGTGCGAGCTGGTGTAGGCTGGTGTAGGTCCATTGGCTGTTTAGACCCCCGCAGCGATGTCACGCAGATCACCCAAGAAAAGGTCATTAAAGTTCTGTCAAAAGCAAGATCAGATGGAGCCCCGGGCCCAAATGGCCTTCCACAGAACCTTTTTAAATCAAACATAGTTCTCTGGTTGGGTTACCTAACCAACCTATTCAACTTCGCATTAAGAACTTCAAATATTCCGGATTCTTGGGTCGGTGCAATAATCCATCCAATCTACAAATCAGGCTCCCATACCTCCCCAAATAATTTCCGACTAATTGCTCTCTTAGACATTGAGGCCAAGCATTACGCAGGCATTCATTTGATGGAGCTGAGGTCATGGGCGGAACAGAACAACCTGATACCAATGAATCAAACCGGTTTTAAAGCCAAATCTGGCACTCTGACTAACTTATTGACATTGTCCATAATTGTTGAGAAAGCATGTTTTACATCCAGGGCTGTCTTCTGTTGTTTTGTTGACTTTAAAGCCGCTTTCGACCAGAAAGTCCTGTGGGAAAAGTTAAAAAAATGGGGGATCCCGGACAAACTTTTGCAAGCAATCATTCAATTACACTCAGGCACATGATTTCAAGTGAAGTTGGAGTCCGGCACACATCTCTCTCGCAAAATCATGACAACTAGTGGTGTAAAACAGGGTTGTGTGCTGGACCCTCTTCTTTTTATTCTGTTCATAGCAGACTTGTCGGCTGCTTTAAATGAAATAAACAGTCACCCACCCAAGATGGGAGGTACGCCAATAAGCAACCTCCTGTATGCCGACGACTTGGTTCTCTTTAGCCTCACACGGGTGGGGTTGCAAAGGCTCTTGGACAAACTATATAACTACACCAATGCGAACAAATTAGAGGTTAATCTAAAGAAAATCCAAGTGGTCATTTTTGGAAGAAAACGTAACGTCGACAATGGCTGCATGTATGACAACGCGTTCCTTGCGATAGGTGGCACCTACAAGTACCTAGGGGTTAACTTTGACTCTAGGGGTAACTTTGTCAAACAGCGTGGTGAGATATCAGCAAAAGCCATGATCCTACAGGTGACCCTCTCTAAGCTCTCAAAAAATCTGGCTGGTCCAAGTTTAGCACCTTTATTGGAGGTCATGAGAGCAAAAATTGGTCCGTCCTTGTCGTATGGCATAGAGATTTTTAGGGGTAATTTAAACTCCAACTTAAACCAACATGTGACTAAAATTTATAAAAAAGTCCTCCATCTGCGAAAAAATGCATCTGCCGCCCAGATCAGACTAGAACTGGGCTTACTAAATTATGAAATCTCTAACATCGGCTCGTATTTAAACCTCTGCCATAAACTTAGACAAGCTCACTCATACCATTGATAAAGAGACCATTTAGTTTCTTGACGTACAAATCATCATTTGCAATCAACAACTACAAACTTGGGTATACAAAAAGATCATAGATCGCAATTCCAGCTTGCTGTTTCAAAGTTTTCATCCTGAAACTTTAAAAAAACATCTGCCAACATCCCAATTCATCCGACTGAAAAGAATCACTTCTGATCCGCATATACTTGAAAAATCTTTTAAAGAGCAAGAAGATCAATACCTAGCCCGCGGATATCCCAAGGAGATTCTAGATGAATCACTCAAAAAAGTGGTGAAATACCCAAGAGAGAGCTTATTAATACCGGCAGCACAAACCAAAGAACACAAAACAGTATGTGTATTAAAATACTCAACAACTGCTAACAAAATCAAGAAAATCCTTAACCATCATTGGACGCTCATAAAAGAGGAACCAGATCTACATAATCTGTATAGTGATCAACTAACATTTGCATTCAAAAGATCAAGGAACCTAAAGGAGGTCTTAACCACCAGAAAAGCTGAAAAAATCCAATACAAAGGCATGTCTAAATGCCTGAACTGTATACATTGAAATAATGCAATAATTGGAAACACATTCATGCATCCTACAAAAAGCTTTCAAATAAACTTACAATACAGTGGCACCTGTGATTCTAAAAACGCAATTCATACTATTAAATGCCCCTGCGGCAAAATATAGGTAGGCCAGACAGAGAGAAAGATAAAAGTAAGAATGTCAGAACATAAAAGCAACATCCGCAAGAAGATTACCAAATCAGCTGTGGCCACCCATTGGCTTGAAAACAATCACCAAATAGCGCAACTCAAGTTTACCATACTGGAGATATTACCACACTGCTGCAACATGGACCCCTTGAAACAGCGTTTACAAGCAGATTTTTTCTGGATTAAAAAACGTAATTCCCTGCAACCGACAGGGATAAATGACAGAATCAAATTTTTATGTTTCCTCTGAGATTTTGGCACAACTTGGAACCCTGAGGCCCTCTCCATCCCTCACACCATTGTTGTAAGACTGGTCCGATTCCAAATCATCTAATAGATTGTAATCTTGGACTTATTCTTTTGTTTTCATTCCATTTGTGACCACTGTGTTGAAACACTGAACAGTATCTTGTTTGTCTATGCATTTATTTTGGTGCACTATATTCCACTTCTAGCTGTCACAGTTATTTCGCTCACTCTATACTCATCATAACCTTTTTTCGATCCAGTCCCTTTATGCTTGTCAGACACCACTCTTATATTTTTATTTTCCTCTCCCGATCGCTCTATACATAGAGGCTTTCCCTGCATCTCTCACCGCCGTTTGTTTACTTCCTGGTCCATATCACATGATAGAGACCACTGACCTATCACAACGCGTCACCTGATTCCACAGGTTTTATAACCGTCCCCTTCAAAATGAACTATTTTTGTTTTCACTTATCACAATAACTTTAAAATACTGGCAGATTGACTGGTGTGCACACACTAGATAATATTATGGATCGATTATGTCTCGATCCTTTACACTTCATACACATCGCAAACCACGTGACTAACTCACCAGGCTACAATATCCCAGCTGATAGGTTCCCCTCTACACAGACCGATTCCGTGTATGAAACGCCAAGAGCATTGCGCGTTACTCATCTAGTAAGTTGATTCCTTATTCCTTCACTTTTCTAGTCCCCGGAACGCTACAGCACCCGTTTCTCTTTATTCAATCTGACATTTTAATGTAATCGTATTCCATGCAATCTACCCTCGACTTTAAAAGTTGGTGATACTTTTCTATGTTCATGTGTAGTACGCTTTTGCATCAATGAAACAGCGCTTTTGCTTATGTATTCTAGAATTTTGATGAATCATAATACCTAAGGTATAATATATGTAAGTAATGTAGCATCTAATCAATGCATAATGTCATTTTTAGTTACCTATGGTTTGCTTGCTGACAGCTAAGCTCCTGTATGTTTTCATTTTCGCAGGCCCCTGAAGAAGGATTACTCCTTTAACCCGAAATGCATTGGGCATGAAGTAATGCTTTGAAATTATTTATTTGTGATACGAATGTCTAAAAACATTGTGGATAAGAAAAACATCTGAAAATGAATTAAAATAAAATATAAGATGATCTTAAGATGCATATGAATGGCTTTATTGAAGCAAGACAACCAAGCCACATTCAAATGAGTGAAGAAACCCCCTGGTTTCACGTTAAATGAGCGTGTCCTTAGTGATTTTTATATCACACATTCTTCAATTACGTAAGGCACTGCTAGGCACAGTGTGACAAGGATAGCGCCGTCCTCAACCTATCCAAGAACAATTTTGTATTGAGTGAGTGCACGGAGATAACAGCCATTGTATTCAATAAACTTAGACAAGCTCACACAGGCTCACCAGAGTCACTGGTTTGGCTAGACATCTCTGAGAAAAACTCAGGGGGCTCGTACGGTCACCTTTTCAAGGACTTCATCCACGAAATGTCAGCGGGCGACCTATGGGCCCTCAACCCTAGCATAACAGCATTTAAAACCAGCATTAAGAGATGTGTTAGAACAAGCTCTCTTATCACGGACAAAGCTAATTTTGCCAAACTCAAACACGCATGGGCAGTTATGAAGTCTTACGGGCGGGTATCTCCTGCTAGCTACCTGTCCTGCACTTACTCCCTCTATTTAAAACTTAGCTTCATGGCTATTAGACTGGGTGACTGGCAATTTTTGAAAGACCTGCCCTCTTGGCGTCGTACGTCGGAAGTCTTACTGTGTAGAGGGTGCGGCAAGACGGCTGAAACCCTGGAGCACGTGGTCTGCCTCTGCCCCGCCCTTATGCCTCAGCGTAGACGCAAAATGAAAACAGAGTGGAACAGGTTGGGTATTCGGTCATGTAGGCAGGCAATCATTGCAGCACTAAACCCTGAAAACACAGCTTTAAACATAGGCTTTACAACCTACATACACTCTGCATACCTTATTTTTATGCATGTTTCCTCCATTTAAGCAAGAGTCTAAATTACATTGCACTTTTTTTCCTAGCTGCTAAACTCGTTTTTCTATTGGATTGTATTTTACCACAACCTGCTGCTATTGACGTGTTGCTGCTGAGTTATACCTGACTTTACTTTGTCATAACTTGTATCTATTTCAGAACATTTGATTGCTTTTATAAGCCCAACAATGTTAATTGTAGGTATTTTACTCTTCTTCTGTCTTAACGACTTGTTTAAATCTTCGCCGACTGCGCTTTTAATCAACCATATGTAATAAGAACCTGCTAAATTTTATTTGGAAGATTCTTTTTTATAATTACTGTGGTTTTATTGTCTTTTTCTTTTCTAATAATGTGTACTGTTGTTTGAAATATGGTTGCGCTCTTTTAAGGATATATCTTCTATCCAAATAAAGATTATTATTATTATTATTATTATTAGGAGCTCGTGCTGCTGTGCTGGGGATTTAAGGACCATTGTTGGTGAGGCAGGGGACTTTTGATGGCCACTCATGTTCACAGGGAGCCATTGGAGAGCACATCTTGCTGACTTACTGCGCGCTTGCGCTGTTTTAATATTTTGTTTCCTGATTTGCACCCTGTTTAGATTTTAAACTTTTTAAATTATCGGCACTCGCTTCAAACACGCTGCGCTGCGCGAGTATTGGATGCAGGCACTCTCTGGCAAATAGACACACCGGGAATACTGGGAATCCTTGGCAGAGCTTACCCGCATTTTAATTGTTGGTCACCCGCACTTGCGGGACAGAGGGACATCCGGGGTGGGCTGGGTCCGCTTTGTGCCGTCTTTCGCCACTATATTGGGTGTGGGGTTCCAGGAGGTGACACATCTTAGGCGCCATCTTGGTTGAGGGGCCAGCGGCTTGCCCTCACAGGACTTCCGTGATCTACGGTATATAGGATGGACACCCCTCAAGCACACAGCGTAGGCGCGCAGCGGGCGTGATGTAGGGGCGCCAGAGGTAAGCCCGTTGTCGCCCGTTTGTGCACAGGTCGCCTCGGGCGACGGGAGTGCTGCCCCTCGGTCACCTACTTTTATCACATACTCGAGAGACGAGCTCATAAGCATGGACCCCCGTCCAAAACTGAGCTGCCAGTCTCACATTACTGCTAATTGTCAGGAGACCTTGTCCTGTGGCTTGCTCAACGTTAGATCTCTTAGCAAGCACCATGACGAAATTGCGCTACTCATTGAGTCTCACGAGTTAGATTTGCTCTTTATGACAGAGACCTGGACTAGAGCAGATAATACGGTGGAACTGGGTCTCGCCTGTCCCTTGGGCTACAAAATTAGACACAAGCCTCAAGTAGGAACTAGAGGAGGTGGCATAGGCTTCATTTATAGAGAAGCTTTGGCTATCTCCCAGCTGGAGACGAAGGAAACATCCTTAAAAGGACAAGGAGGTGTCCTGTACTCCGGCCCGTTGTGTTCTAGACCCCCGACCAATACCTTGTCTGCCGTACCTGAGTTGGTAGATATGATCTATGATCTCTCCAACTCCCATACTAGGATTATGGTTTTGGGAGATTTTAATCTGTGGCCGGACGGATCCACGGACCTAGCGTATAAAGAGCTGGTCCATGCCTGTTGCAATATCCATCTGCAGCAGCGGGTACTTTCTCCGACTCACTCAAAGGGGCATGCTTTAGACTTGATCCTCGCAGATGCTAGTCGGGTGACGGTACGGAACATCACTCCCCAATGCTGGATGGACCATGCCCTTGTGGCAGTACAGGAGCCACTACAAAGATGGGTAGGCAATGGTCAAGGCTCTTGAAACAGTTGAGCCTGCCAATTCTGCTTGCAGAAGGCTTTTCCTTGGGAGGTAGTGCGGAGGAGAGTTATGAGATCCTCAGCCAGAAAATCTCTAACTCACTGGACGAACTGGCCCCCCTGCGGAAAATCAGGGACAGGGCCAAACATGCCATGCCTTGGTTTTCCAAGGAGCTTTTCCAGCTGAAGCTCCAGTGTAAACAGCGGACGTGCCTGGAGGAAACAGTATCTTGAGTCTGATAAGGCTCCCTTTAGGCAGGCCCTGTTGGCTTACAAAACGCCGATCATGTGTGCCAAAGCCAGTTTCCTTGAGGAGATGCTATTGCTAGCTGCGAATAAATCCCAGGCCTTGTTCAGAATAGTCAGGGATTTTTCTCGCCCTGCCTGTGCCTCCAATGACATTACGGCCTCCCAACTGCTTTGTGATTCCTTGGCAAAGGCTTTTGAGGACAAGATTGCTTCCATCTTGAGCAAAATTGGTACCCCGGTCACCCCTGACCCCCAAGCCATGCCTAACTCTGCATCGGTGACCACCCTTAAGACTTTGGAGATGGATGCTGGGCAAGCTCGACTAAACAACTTCCCCCCTCCGTCCTTTGGGGATTTCTGCTTAGTAGCAGACGGGGTCCCTTCGGGTTCTCCCTTTGACCCGTTACCACATAAATACTGGAAACTGTTCCATAAGGAGCGTTTCCCCCCCCCCCCCTTCATGCCATTTGCTGTCAGTCCTTCAGTACTGCTTGGGTTCCGGACTGTTGGAAGCTGGCCGTGGAATCACCGCTTCTGAAAAAGGATACACTGAATCCAACTTGCTCAGCGAACTACAGGCCTATTTCATTGCTCCCTTTCCCAATTAAGATCTTGGAGAAACTGGCGACAAAACATCTGCAAGCTTTATAGAGACTAACATCTGCTTGGACGAGGCTTCGTTTGGCTTCAAACCAGCCCATGGCACCGAGTCCGCATTGGTGACCGCTTTGGATGACCTTCGTTCGCATTTCGACCTTGGTCGAGCAGCCTTTTTAGTACTGCTCGACATGTCGGCCGCGGTCGACACAGTCAGCCATGCCATTCTGGTCAGGAGACTAGAAGAGATTGGGGTATCTGGCCTGGCCCTGGACTGGTTGGTCTCTTATCTTGGTAACAGACACCAGGTGGTAGCCCTGCCGCCCTACCGTTCTGACATCAAGAAAGTGGGGCAGGGCGTACCTCAAGCATCGGCCATTTTTCCCTATTCTTTTTAATCTATACCTTCGGCCCCTGGTCAGATTGATTAAGTCCTTCAGCATTGCGGTCATCAATTATGCCGACGACACGCAACTTATCTTCTCGTTTGAGGGTAGGGATGCTGTGTCGCAGGAGACTTTCCATCGCTGCATGACAGCTACCGCAGATTTGCTGAGTCTGAACTCCCTGCAATTTAACAGCTCAAAAACCGAGGTATTGCATTGCTCAATAGATCGCATCCCCCGTCCTCTGCCTTCGGACTTTTGGCCTCTTTCCTTTCAGGGCACTGGGGCAGGGGCAGACTCAACTCGGAATCTGGGTGTGATGTTCGAATCAAATCTACAGCTAGACGCGTTTGTCAATAAAACTGTGGCTACGTGTATGATGATGCTTTGAACATTGCGGAAGATTCTCTCTTTTCTCCCGGTCCATGCCCGCCCAGAGGTAGTGCGTAGTATCATTTTAAGCAGGCTTGACTACTGCAACGTGCTACTTCTGGGTGCGCCAGCTATTCTAGTGGGCAAATTGCAGCGAGTGCAGAATATGGCTTCTAAACTGGCTCTTTCTAGATGGAATCTTAATTCTTCTTTTTTGGCGCTCATGGATCTTCACTGGTTGCCAATCGCCCAGCGTATTGATTTTAAAGCACTATGTCATGTTTTTAGGGCCCTCCACGGCCAGGGGCCGTCTTCGCTGCAGGCGATGTTTTCCTGGTATATTCCTGCCAGACCCCTTCGCTCTTCATCAGCTCGTTTGGTGATAATCCCTAAAATTGTGAGGGCTTGGATGGGCGGACGCTCTTTCAGATTCACCGCAGCTAAGGTGTGGAATGCTCTACCCTTGTCCTTGAGAAGTAAGGAGGATTTCTACTCCTTTAAAAAAGGATTAAAAAAACACCTTTTCCCCAGGACAGCGTAACGATGGAGACAGTACAACATTGTGTATGGTTGGTCAAAGTCAAAGCTCCAGGATACCCTTTGGGTGACAGTTTTTGCGCTATATAAATATGCTATACATACATACATATATACATCAGCTGAGCTGCATGCTTTGCTGGGCACCTCCACAGTGGATTACATAATCCTGCTTCAAAAGCCTCAGGGTAATTCATGTGCTGTCCAATTTGCCAGGTGACAGTCTAGTGTAGTGCAGTTTGCCAAGATAGGCAACGGTGACAATGCTGTGGGATGAAACCAGCCAGCAATCATAGATTAACAGCCAAACCAACCCTGCTACAAATTCATGTTGTTTCCAAAATTAATATAATCATGCCAGTCATTTGAGGAATGAACTTCTCAGCAACACAACAGCTTGATTTCAGTTTACTTAAACTTCCCTATATACAAAGTTTAAGTAAAACTGTCTGCCACTGTCTTTGGATTAGTGGCTGAAACCAGCTTTCACGGGTCAGGCCTCCTAGAGATTTGACAAGCTGATATAATTGACAATCTTTACTTTAGTGGCACGCTTTTTTTGTCCTTTCTGTTCCTGGATGTGTCTACAAGTGACAAGGATTGTGCGTATTTGTTGTGTGACATTTATTCTGGTGTTTAGGTATTCAATTGGTTTTGGGTTGCTGTGTGTTTTTGCCCTCTGTTATTGAGATATTGTTGTTCTGTACAGTGATTGTTTTGTGTTTTGTTTTGACTGGTAATTTTTGTTGTTCCATGTTATGCTTTAATTTTGTCATGTCACTTGTGTATGTCATTGTGTTATGTTCTGTTGTTTACTTTAGATGTGTGAACAGTGCTGGTACATGTTTGGCCAAAACCAGCACATATCTTTGAAGTTCCTGTCCCAGCAACCATTTCTTACTGCCTAAACTGCTAGAATAGATCTGCTCCTGCTCTTGGATTATTTAAAACATCGTTCACCCCAGTGGCAAAGGTGATGTCTTAAATCAGCTCTTGTAGTTAGGCACTGACAAGTAAGCCCCAAAGATCTCCCAAGGAACAAATTAAAAGGTCATCTTTTACATTATACCACTATCTAATTTTTAATAAGCCCATACTTAGGGCAGAGGTCGGGCGAGAACCCGCATGCAATAAGAAGTAACATTCAATTAGGGATTGTTTTACATGAGAAATACAGGGCCGAGTTTCAGCAATTATTTAGTTATAGCCAATTTTGTAGGGGCTTTACATAGTTTGTTGATAGCGTTAACGAGTTCAAATTTTGCATAAATGCATTTCTTGTTCAAAAGTCATATTGTACCGTGGACAATTGAGTTAAAACTAAACTCCCTACAGTCAGCCTTACAAGTAGCTCTTGCAGCAGTCCAGGTCCTAATCAGTCCTTTTGAAGCTGATGGTGTCTATTTTACATTAACATTTCTAAACAATGCTACTAGCATTAAATGACATAGCCATGCTCTTTT